>NC_044574.1:7639732-8308065 GCF_901933205.1 Camarhynchus parvulus | reverse complement strand
AAGAAAGGAATGTTATTTGAGACAGAAGGAGGGTGTGCTCACAAGGGAGGTTTGTCACCCTGTGCAACTTCGTCATGTAGAGAAAGAAACCTTTGGGTACATGTCAGCCTTCTCCTCCTTAAGGTGAGACCAGGTGGGCTGCTTTAGCACAGCAAGCAGAAATAAATATAAGGCTGATGTAAAAATAATATAAACTCAGAGATCCTGGCTCTGGGTGAGAATGGGACAGAGAGAGCAGCTTTGCTCTGAGCCCACAGGTTCTGCAGGGCACTAATGATGGTACTGAACCCATAGACTGGTGATTAGACCATAGAAATATTCTCAAAATGTTTCATGCTTGCCTTTCCCCTACTCCTTCCTTCTCAGATAAATTTAATCCCAACACCCTTTGGGAGACTCTGCTGATCTCAGGCACATTTCAGCAGTTAAAAAGTGTTGAGCCATCACGTCTCCTGCATGCTATGACTTCCTCCTCACAGTGATGCCAATTGCTGGTGCAGTTTCCTGATTGAGTTTTAGATAATAAAAGCAGGTATTTATTTTTTTGGAAATTCCATTTAAACCTTTACCTTCATACCAGGGAAGCAAAGGTTGAAATCAGGTTAGGCTGCGTAATTTCATATTTCTGTTCCTAATTGTGTTTTTGCAGTGTTTCACATTACAGTTTTTCCTCGTCTCCTAAGCCTTTCACTTGATAAATATACTTATATTATGAAACTGCTCCCTTTCTACATTCTTTTTCACTTTCTTCTCTCACATCAAAGCCAATATAAATAAGGAATAAATTGTTGAACTAACAAAACTGTTAAGAGAATACACTTTTTCCCCTGGAGCTGAAAAGATTTCCAATACCCTAGCAGAACTGTCTTAGATCAGTAATTGTTAATGGAATAAAACAGTGTCAAAAGGTAAACACAGTTGTTTGATAAGTCAGGTTGACTGTGCCTTTCTGGACCATGTCTCTTGCCTGTCTGCTTTTGTTTTGTTAAGATTAGCTGTTCTCAGTTCAAGGGAGTAGCCAGAAAATGAATTTTGTATACACAGCTCTGTTTGCAGCTTCCAACCCCTGCACTTTTTCACTTTAGCACGGTGAGCATGTATCCTGCTCCAGAGCAACTTTCACAATTCCCTGCACAATCTCTCAATCAGTTGTTGTGGGTGCAGCACTGAGTGAACCTCAAAAGATGAGCCAGTGAAACCTATGCAGCCAAGACCTGTCAAAGGCATCCAAAACCATCAGCTCAGCAATTCCAGCAGGCTGGACAACAGTCTGACCTTTGTCATAAGGAAAACCAGGGAGGCATCAGGCAGGTTTTAATGCCATTTTCTGTAATGGCCCTTGTCATAATTTCTCCCAGCAGGAATTTGTGACCCTGTAAAGGCTGAGGACTATAATTCTGAGTCTGGTCATGGTAGAATTTATTTCTGAGCTCCCAATAATCTAGTTGGACTTCTTTTAAATAATGATTGGTGGCAACCAAAATTTTGTAGCAAAAGCCAGTCTCACAAAATATTAGCCCAGGCTGGGAGGATCTAAGAGTACAGTTTGCTTTTTCCAGTGCTAAATGGCGTTGTTTACTCTGGAGAAAAGGAGGCTCTGGGTAGATCTTCTCTCTCTACAATTACCTGAAAGGAAGTGGTAGCCAGGTGGGGAGCAGTGACAGGACAAGAGGAAAGAGCCTCAAGTTGTGCCAGGGGAGGTTCAGCCTGGACATCGGGAAGAAATTCTTCACTGGAAGTGTTGTTAAGCATTGGAATGGGCTGCCCAATGAAGTGGTGGAGTAGAAGCATTCAAAAAACAGCAGGAGGTGACACTTAGTGCCATGGTTCGTCTGTCTGATGAAGCTGATGGACAAACACAATGTTTAGTGGTCAGCACCAGTCAGGTTGCCATCACCAGGCACCACTGAAGTGACCAACAGCTCTGTGAGGGAAGCACAGGCATGGTACTGTATGTAAGGAGAAGTTAAGAAAAAATCACTCATTTCTTTGTCAAATTCTGGCTAAAGGCACGCTAGTAAGCTTTCAGTAGATTCGTTCTAGAAAAACAATATTCTAGACGCTCCAGGAAAACTCTGAAAGAATGGGATAAAGTCAAGCAGGGGGAATTGCAGAGGTCAGTTTGGAAAGTTTGCTGACTACAAGATCTGTTCTAAAATGTGTGCAGAGCTTGCATAAATTTAATCTGTTGAATATCCCTGCATGAACAGTTACACAGCACTGCTTGGGCTAGGAAATTCTCTAATCTCCTTCAGCCCACATGGTTAAATGTTGGTTGAGCGTGAGTACTCCAAGCTAAACACAAGCTCTGAATAGGGGCCTATGTTCTTGTGCCTTAATGTTCTCTGTAAAAATCCACAGTTCTGGTACTACATGCAGAAATATCTGTACCAGAAGCAGGATTTCTTACAAGGAAACCCGTTAAAATACTGGAGAACATGCACTGAGGCATTATACATTTGATGCTACTCTAGTTTTAAACACATCATCTCAAACAAAACCAACCCCTAAACAATGATGGAAAACAAATAATGAGAGGATTTCCAGCCAACAATATTGAGGCTTGTCCACCTGAAACATAGTGATCTCCATGGCTAAATTATTCACTTTGTTAAGGCAGGTCTGCAAGGGAGCACAGGGCACTGTTTCCAGTTCTCTTTGTCTGACAATCCCTACCTTCTGTCAGAAATTTGCTATGTTTATGAATATCTGTCACTTGAGCTATGCCTGATGTAACACTTCTGAAACACACGAAATCTGCACTCTTTCTGTGGTCTCTTCGTTGGTTTTTAGGTGCAGTTCTTCATCCGTTTTGACATAGCCAGAGGGAGGGGTTACATTTTAAAGTCATTTACTTCGTTGTCACGTCTGAAGTTTGTTCTCTACTACTTCCCTTCGATGCTGTGGTATGTTGTTTGCAGGCCATTCATACATTTTCAAGAGCTCCAGCATCGCTGTGTGGAGGGAGACCAGGATGCTGAGGCAGATCTCAGCTTGTGCAGCACAAAGGCGATGGTTGCCTGGGATGGGTCTTTTTGGTTGTGCAGCAAGAAGCTGCTATTGTGCCCTGTGAAGTCATGCCCCTTTGGGTGAATGCATACCAGTCCTCATTAGTGATGTTACTGTTACGTTATGCTAATTGTATTTTTGAAGCACTGTAATTCTGATTTTTCTGAGCAGCTCAATAAGAAACTTAATGAAAAAAAGATGCTCTCTGAAAAGGGCAAGAGATGCTCTTCTCAGGAGCTTGGGAGAGTTACAAAGGAAAAGTCTTGTCTGCACTATCTAATTGATCTTAGACATAAAGACTACTTATTAATTCATTAATGCTGCTTCAGATAATATGAGAGAACACGAGCAGGATCCAGGCTGTGGACAACAGGAGGTGGGAGATACAAGCAAGGAGTTGCAGAATTTCCCTTTTGGCTTGACCTTCCTCAGCAATCCCTTAATTAGGAGCAATTAGGAGCATATACTCCCCCAGGTTGCTTAGAGAGCAGATTTCACAGGTTTCAAGGAGGTGATGACTTGAAGCTCTTGCAAGATGTAGAAGGACATCCAAAACAGGGATGCTTTGCAAAGGCAGAGAACACCAGGAAATTTCCACTTTGTTCTCCTGGACAGAGACTCTCAGGGGAGTCCAACCTTACTGCAGATCTCTGTGCAAAAGCAGCCAAGTCCTTAAAGCATATTTCTAGAAGGATATTTAGTCACACAAATAAGTTCTCTGATCTAGGTTTCAGTCTCTCCCTCTGTCTCAAGACCCCGTAAAATGAGGCTTTTCCACCCCAGTTATCTCATCTCATATATTTTGGCAACAATCTCTGGAGAGCAGGAATGGCCTGTGCATAAAACTGACTACTGAAGTAAGCAATAATAGCTAAGCAGTTACACAGAACACACTCTTTCTATTGTAAGACTTCTGAAACCTTTCCAAATTTTGCTTTTTTTGGCTGTTGTTCTTTTGGTTTTGGTTTTTTTTTTGTGTGTGTTGAGAAAAGCTCTTCTTCCCACACATTCATTTTTGCTCTTGGTCTGCAACTCTGAGTGTGGCTATGAAGTCTGAATGGTTCTTGCTGGTCAGAACCAATGGAGCTTCTGTCTTTCTGTCATTTCATGTGTCATGCAGACAACCAAAACCCACAGCAATAAAAACTTCACAGTACAACAAACCCTCGTGTCGCTGATGTATGCCACATGGTGTATTTTGTTTCTAACTGGTCACACTTGGAAATGATTCAGTTTCTTTTTGCCACCCAGCCCCATTGTATAAAGCAACTTTTTCCTGTTTGAAGTCCAGTGTGTTTTTTGGGAAAAAATGAGGCATTTCTCTTGTGTGAGGTAACAAATGTAATTGGAAAATATAACTGCAGAGATGTTGTTCTTATCTCCATTCATGATTTTTCTCCTTTTTTTCAGGCTTTGGAACCTTAATATTTGTGGTCATACAGATATACATAGATTTCATAGAATATTCTGAGTTGGAAGGGTCCCACAGAGATCATCGAATCCAACTCTTAAGTGAATGACCCTTATGAGGATCAAACCTACAACTTGGGTGTTATTAGCACCATGCTCTAACCAACTGAGTTCACTGGGGTGATAAAGTAAAACAAATCAAAATATTTGCATTTCTTTAAGAATATTTCAAATCCTCCTGTTAAAATCCAGTGATATGTTGATAGATTTTCATGACTTAAGGCTCCATCATATACAAAAATACTCACTGTGTCTTTTCTACAAACTCTTCTACACAGAATAGTTTGTGCTGCTAACAAAAGAAAATGCATTTTAGAATAAAATGTATTTACTGGCTAGCAGATCTCAGAAAACGTACAAAATATCTTCTGTTTGCTGGGTTTGACTTTTTTTTTTAATTTGGCAAAAACAGCAGTTTCAGTGAGCTGAGTCCAAATGTATTCTCAGCTGGGGAGAAAGGACTGATTGATGGTGGTAAATATTAAACTGTTCAAGGCCCCTGCTTCACAGCATATAAAACCAGTCACATCAGCTCATGTTTCACTTTTTATGTCTTTTCTTTGAAAAAAGACACACAAAAAAATCTGATAAGCATAGCTCAAAGCCCCACCAAGCTGCCCGTACAACCAGCCTCCTCAGCATGCAATTACTTACACATTTATCATGAGAAAAGGACACCCTTAGATAGCAGGGCTGCAAGGGGTCAGGATGCAAATTGGGTGCGAATTTGCTCTAACGGTGTGAAGCACAGCTCCTACACATTAAGGCACTGGGTGCTGACAGATAATTGCATCGGCCTGGTTATGGCTTCTAGGGGACAATCTAGTCACAAAAACCACCAGGGGCTATTTGGCTTCAAGCCTTATTGGCATGGACACACTTCCTATGGGTGCAGACCCAGAGAGAGGTGTTGGTTAAGAGGAAGACAGGTGTTTGAGGGAGTGATGAGGATTGTAACTGAATTAAGGTTTAAATAGCAATACTCCACATTTTTGGCAGCTCCTGCAGTTTTGTATTAATCTCTGTTAATCATCTTTGTATTAATCTGGCCGCTCCTAGTTTTCCCAAGAGACTGCAGGGGGAGGGCAGATCTCTGTTTTCAGTCCTAGCTGGGCAAGCTGGGCTCAGGGAACAGTGCACACTGACCCTTAGATTACACGTGGGAAATTTGCTTATGAGGATGCATTCACAGAATAACAGAATCACTAAAGTTGGGGAAGGCCTCTGAGATCATTGAGTCCAATCATTAACCCAGCACCACAATGTTCACCACTAGCCCATGTCCCAAGTGCCACATCCCTGTCACAGATGTTCTCTTTGCTCAAACCCTGTTGAGCTAAGCTCAGAGGTATTTATTCCTTCTTCCCTGACCTGTCAGCCCAGGTGTGTTTTGAATGCCAAGACAAGAAAAGATTCTCTAGTTCTCTCCTACAAGACGGAGATTTCTCCCAGGCTCAGAAAAATCACATTGTTTGCCTGGCTTGTGCCAGCAATGTTTCTGCGCATGGGCCTGGCAGCCTGAGCAGCAAGTGATGCCAAAACAATTTTGATCCCTACACCTAAAAAACCCCCAGACAACCAAAGGACAATACTTCTCCACTGAGAACAATGACCAGAGCTTGACAGCCATTACTCACAAAATTCCTGGGCTCTGGCATACCCAGAAATTGCTGGTATTTTGCAATATTTCAGAGGTGTCAAGTTGCCCTCTAGTTTTTAGGGTCATGTTGAATTTAAGAAACCACAAATAAAGATGGAATCATAGAGGTCCTGAAAAATACTCCCTGGCAACATTCCAGCCAAATGTTTCATGCACCATGTTTTATACAAATTTACATGTTGTGGAAACTATGGAGAGGACTCAGGCACTGCTGTGTTAAACTGCTTTTAGATGGGAACAATCCAGTGATTGCCTTATCAGTCATGGCTCAGTAGTCCTGGAAGGCAAGTGGAGGTGTGTGCAGCAATTCTTTTGTTGACAATGGCATTTGTAACTGGAGAGACCAAGAGAAAGGTTACAGGATGCAAACACAGAGTTTTTGCAAACAAGATGAAGTTCTGCAGCACATGTTGGTTGAACTGTTATGAGTTACGGGGTAGAAAAGTGTTGCTCTCAATTGCTGCAAATTGACAGTTTGCTAGACAAAGTGATGCTGGGATGTCACATTTGTCTCATAAAAAGCACTCAACTTTGTCATATCTCCCTTAGAAGACTGATAAGGTCTAATGACTGAACGTAACATATTGCTGGAATTACCATAATATTATCCACAAACCTGGATGCAATTGTGAAAGGAACAATTTGAGATCTATAAAACAAGAGCTGCTCTTTTTCACAAATGATTCATGCTGGAAGTGTGAGGTTGACACAGGTGGAAGAGAAAATCTTGCCAGGATTAAGAATGGTCTCTCTACCTTCCAGTTGCTCTGCTGCAAGACTGTGTATGGCAGCTGCATGAATGTTTGGGGATCACATCTCCCAGGAGGGAGTGTCCAGTGGAGGGCACAGTAAGGGACCTCTTGGAAGCAGTATTGGAAAATGCAGTTAAGCTTGGAAGATGACAAGGGGGTTTAATACCTTTAGAATAGGGGGTTTAATACCTTATTGTCATACCTCCACTCAAAATGGGGCCCCTCTTGTAGGGATGCTGGTAATCACAGGCAACTGCCATCACTTGCCACCACCTGAAACCACTATTTTTCCTTGGCACTAAATGAGGATCAGTCTCTAGAGTGGGGTTTTTAGGAGGGTTTGGTTTTGATTTTTTTGTTTGTTTGTTGGTTGGTTTGGTTTTGGTTGTTTGTTTGTTTTTAATTCATGACAAAATTACTAGGTCAGATTGGAACCAGAAATGAGACACGGTTGATCAGGTGTTCAGGCTGCCATGGCAATACAATAAAGACTTCTTTTCCTGCTCCTCCAGAAACACAGCTCTGATGTAGGGATCAGGAGAAATTGCACGCTCCTGACTTAAAAGCTTTGCTAATTATCCCTCTGTAAAGAGAAAATAGTATAAAAAAGGTCACTACCTGGGTTCATGTACCTTGTTCATGAGCCATGCTGCTTAGAAATGGCAATGCCCAATTTCAGAAAACATAGGAAGGAAGGAAAAGAAAACAACAGCCTTTTGTAAAGCATGCCACAGCCCATGGACATGGTTCTCTGAGAACATGGCAATAGAGTGCAAGTATCTAGCAGGTAGATGCGGAAGGCACTCACATTTTCTTGCTCCCTGCATGAGCACAAACCTACTTCTGTTGGTCCTGCTTAGTAAGAAAAAAACCAATTTTATCTGAAGCACCAGAGAGCTGTAATGGGATATAGTAATTTCTCCCCATGACTTTTGAGCAGATATTAGGAAAAGTTCAAATATATTTGAAATTAGAAGAAACAGGCTTATGACATCTCCTTTTCTGGAGCAGGTTGCATGTGAGAGATACAGGGAAATTTCACAGTGGTTTGTTCTGCCCTCAGTTTCTAGGATCCCATGATTTCAGTAGTGATTGGAGTTTTGTAACGTCGACTGAACTAGGCAACTGTTTTGAAAGTTTCCAATACAAAAATCACTTATGATTACAAAAAGACTGAGGGCTAGGAGAGAATTGCATCATCAGGGCTTGGCACAGACCCACGGCACTGAGTCCTTACCAAAGAGCCGTGTGCTCCCAGCCAGCCTTAAGTGGCTTGTACTCATACCCAAATTCCAGCTTGGGCCAGAGCCTGTCCTGATGCGTGATCACAACAGCAGCGCTGAGCTGGATCCTCTGACAGTGGAGTCAAAGCACCCCGGGCTGTACATCAAGTGCCAACCAGCAGTGTAGAAAAGAAAATTCTCTCGTTTATTAACTGTTCCTAAACTGTCCAGTGTTTCTTTTCCTTTCTCCCAGGGCTGGCACAACAGGGCACCTATGGTGTGCTTCTACCATGGCGCCCCAAAGACCTTAGGTGTGTGGGGATGATGTGGGCACACAGAAAGGGTTCAGGTGATTCACAAACCATTTTAAAAAGTATTGCAGCCCACACGTTCCTAATGATAATAGACACAATGTGCCAGCAAATAAGCCCCCCAAAACACAGAGAAAATAATTTATTTTGCTTATGAGCGAGGCAGCACAGGCAAGGGGCAGTCGGGGCTTTGTATGTGATAATTGTGGAAGTGCTACAATGATGGTGTCCTCTGAGAGTGGTGTTTCCTTTAACAGAATTGTCAGAGCAGTTCAAGGACTACCTTTCAAAGCAGCATCTCTAGTATATTTCTGGTACTTGCAGACTTTGCCAGCTCTGCCAGCAGAAGGTTTTTCTTCTGTAACAGACAGAACTTAAGCAGACAACCCTGGGTCTAAGCAAAAAATCAGGTTGGTGTCCTTGATCTTGAATTTAATTCCTATTTTCAATGCAAGCTACACACATAATACAGATCAGTTCCCTTTCCCACCCTTTTTCAGGAGACAGAGCAAAATTTATTTTTCTTCTCTCTCAGACCCCATTCCCTCCTTTTCTCTTGCTTCAGCTGCTCATGGTTTTCTTTAATGGCTTCACTTTGTTATAAACTCAGGTGCTAAGCTGGTTTGGAGCCTGTCACCTTTTGTAGGCCAGGTGGGAGCAGAAGGTCTGCTCTGCCTCATGACATAAATGTTTGTGGGCTGTTTTGATTTTTTCCCCCCAAGAATATATTTTTGTGTGGGTTTTTTTCCCAAACAATGAGGCAAACTATTCCCAGAGGTGGTGGTGACAGCCTGGTCACCACGTCAGCGTCCACTTCCTGGGAGAGCACATCACCTGCCTTTGTAAGGGCAAGAACTCTTTGTATGTCTCCAGGCACTGGCCCTCTTGCCTGCCTGGCATCTTCCAGCAGCAGATCTGACCTATGTGGCCACAGGCAGCCAAAGCCCAACCTTTATGTTTGATAAAGAAGTCCTACTCTCTCATGCTTCCCCGTGTCCCTGGTGAATTTGTGCTGCATGGTCCCACAGGGGTGTTTGCTGTCTGAGCAAAGGTTGATGCAGCCTCACCTATGCCAGATGGGTGGGCAGAATGCTCAGAGTGGGCACCTGAATGCTCAGATCACCTTTGTTTGCAAAAAGTTCTTCAAAGCAGGGCTATTCCCCACATGGCTGGTGCCAATGGGTGCCTTTACACCCACAAAAGCTTTTTATTGCTCTGGGCAGGATCTGCTTTAAAATTGAGCAAGTTTCCAAGTTCTGTCTGGCATGGAGGTGAGCTTGCTAGCTGGCTGAGAGTAGTTGTATGCAACAGTGGTGCCCTACTTTTTGAATGCAGCTTTTATGTGAGCAAATAAGGAATTTTATTTGCCGTGCTTAGTCAGTGCTCCATCTATTTGTGATCTAGACTCTCACTCAGAAAGAATCCCATCAAGGCATCCAACTCCCTGGAATGGGACATAGGCAGGGTCTGCTTAACTGTTCATATAGAAAAACCCAGCTTGCACAAGTGCACATTCAGGGCTTGCTTTCCAAGTGCTCAGCACTCACAGCTTAGACTAACATTTCAGAGGAGACCTGCCCCTTTTAATACACCTATTCAGGCCAAGTTTTCAGCAGATATCAGTCTCAAAACAGAGTTTGCTGGCTCTCTGGCCAGTTGTTTTGCCACTTAGATAAGAACTGAGCCAATCTGAAGACCTGATCTTCAGCAACACTGAAAAATACCACATTTCAGGGAGTGCACATCGTAGGCATCGCAGTTGTCTCGTGCTTGCCAGACTGTAAGTAATCATGCCAGCAGCTAGCAGGCTGTCAGTTACTAGTGTAAGCTGCAAATCCATCAAGAATTGTTTATATTTCACAAGGGGACGGATAAAGAGAACATTCATTTCATACCCCTTTAAAAAGTGCGTGCACGCGTATGGCAGAGGGTCAAGATAATTTTAGAGACAGATTTCTCAAGAGCATCCTTTGTGAAGGTAGTCCTGTTGGAATTAACAGCCCCTTGCCTTGGCATGGCTCCTGCTTTTGAGGCTGAGGCTGCAGAGGACAGCTCTTTCTCCAGGCTGAACCTGGCAGTGGGTGCTCCCTGCTCTATTTCAGTTGCAAAAACTTAAATCCCAGCAGCAGGGACATTGCTAAAGCCTTATCTTCATCCCTCTGACATTTATGTGGCTCTGGTGTGCTTCTGGAAAACATGATTCCTGTCCCAGAGCTCAAAGTTTAAGCTGGGGTTATAGGTTTCATAAATATTAATCCAAACAGGGAACTCCAGGGTTAGATCATATCCTTATGCAGTGTTGCTTTCACTGGGCCTGACATCCGGCTATTAATCTGTGTCAGAAATTCAGATCCAAACTCACTTCCAAGGGATGGTCAAGCAAAGGGAAAGGGTTCTGCAGGGTGTCTGGTGTTCACAATCTCTGCTGAATCCTTTTCATTAGATAGTTACAGATGTGCACAGGCTGGGTCCAGACAAACTCCTCAATAACACAGTGGGTAAGTATTTCAGAGACCAAGGAATCAAAATAGTGATTTTTGTCATTCCTTCAGTGGTCAGGATTATGGGCAAGGATTCAGATGACTCATCAGTTCTTTGCTTCTGAGTGGCAAGCTTAAAAAGTGAAAAGAAATACAATATACCTGGACCAAACTTCCAAATCTGTAGGTGATGATGTTTGCACACTTCCTTCACCTCACAAGGGCCAAGGATAAAAGGTATTTTGGAAAAAAACCATGCAAATCTCATGAGAAACAGAGCAGGCTGCAAGACTTATAGGACCTGTTGTAGAGTAAAGACTGAGATTTTTGGTTAAAGCTGCTGTTACCATCACATGCTGTCACGCTGAGAAAGCTGAATCCATGGAGCTGGAAGGGGTGCTGGGAAAGAGATTTTGTAGTCATTCCTCCTTCCATTAGGGACCTAGCGTTCAGCAGAGGAACGGGAAGAGGGGAAGAAAATCAACACACCCATAAGCAAAATTTTTTACCTCAACCCTGATTGCTGCAGCTGCAACCAACGTTTTACCCCAAACTGCTGTCAGGATGTCCCCTGGGAGTTGTGAGTCAGTGTAGAGTTCTACCTATTAAATGTGGTGTTCTCTTGAGGGTCTGTGCCTTTCAACACAGAAAGTCTAAAATTCTCAGCAGGTCAGGTGTTTCAGACCCCCTTTCTTCACCTTGGTCCAGGCTGCCACTCCTCCTGCACACTTTAGCATCCAACCCTCACGCTGTCCAGAGCCATCCTGCTCCTGCCAATGTTTCACATCCTTTTTTCTGAGCCCCTGCCCCAGCTCTGGTTTACACTCTGGTTGCTCTGCCCCAGGCTTGCAGAAGGCAACACAAAACAGAGCAATAACTGGGAGAGGGAGCTGGCAGGCAAAATCACATCAATAATGAAGGCTGGAGCAACCCCCACTTGCTCAAGTGGGCTGTGCTACACAAACACCAACTGCCTGCCCTCGGGGCTCCCCTGTCTAAGGGCAGCCTCATGGGAGTCCAATTGGCTCCTTTGATGCCAATTTCTCAGCAGCTGTGCAAGTCATGGCCTTTACAGTGGCTTGCTGCTGACTCACGGTGAATCACGGCTCACTGGTACTATAAAGGCGCCTTGGAGGGCAGAAATTATGTTTGTGCTCACTTTAAGACCCTGTTATGCCCTGGGAGCAGTGTGAAAGAGGCACAACATAGAGTCAGGCTCATTGTATGTGCACCCTACCATAATATAAATCAGCATTATTTGAGCATAGTCATTATTTAGAAGAAATTACAATAAATTAAGGCACCAAATTTGTAATTAAGGGCCAGCAAGCTACTTAATTAATCTTATATCTAATTAGCCAACAATAAATTACCCAAGCAGGACTATAAATCTATTCAGTGATCTACAAGAACAGCATGCATAAAGACCTGTCCTGTACTGTTAGGAGCTCTTGATGCTGTTCAGCTGCCCTTTGTCTCCCTGGCTGCCCCAGTGCCCCACCTCCAGGGCTTCTGTCTGGCTGAAAGCTCCTTTGGGCAGAGATCATGTCTTTGAAGTGGCTTGGATCACTCTAGCTTAGAGTTCAGGGACTTCACAAAAATAATCAATTTTACTGAAATTTAATGCAGGTTGAATTGTGTTTAGCCCCATTGTGTGTCTCAGCAAGCAGCTTTAAAGAGCTCTTTTTTCTGTGGTGGTTAGTAATGTTGTTGCCCAGAGAGGCTGTGGACTCTCCATCCATGGAGGTGTTCAGGGCTAGGCTGGATGGGACTCTGAGTAACCTGGTCTAGTGGAAGGTGTCCCTGCCCATTGCAGGGGGGGTGGAATGAGATGATCTTGAAGGTCCCTTCCAAACCAAACTATTCTATGATTCTGATGTCATGTGCTGAAAGAGATGTGCAAGTGGCAAGAGTGGCCAGCTACTGGTATGTAGGCAGGTTGTACTCAGAAGATTATTGCAGAGCTGGTTTTTAATATGTGATGTCTTTTTTGTTTTAATTACAGACTCCACAGAATGCTATATAATGTGAATTGCAAGTTCTGAAAAGTTTGTGGGTTTTTTTAGGCAAGCTATGCAGGGCTACTCTAAGCAGGCAGGCAAGACCAGGCAATGCAGCTAAACATCACAGAGGTACAGTTTTTTCAAGTACCTCCTAAAGCCTATTTTCACAGGATCTGCCAGTACAAACAGGGATTTGTGACTACAGTTGAGTTAAGGAGCATAAAAAGTACATGGTGTCTCTATGAGAATTACAGCTTCTTAGCTGTGGTTGGCTTAGGGGATGGCTTTATTCAAAATGCTGTACCACAGCCAAGCTGTGTCCTGAGGCTCTGTGTTAAAACACACACAGCAAACAATGAGAGGAGATAAAGCCTGTCCCAAGAGTTGCATGCGTGACCACAAATATGTTTTATGGCAGCCTAGGGATGGGGTTTCATTAATCTGCTAAATGCTGCAGGGTATGTGTGGCCCTAGAAGGAGGTCGCACATCCACTGGGCGAAGTCTTGGCTCTCAGGAGATCATTGGGAGATTTGCCATTGGCTTCCACATAGCCCCTCTTGTCCATTGCTGCATCCCTCTTCTATGACTGTGGAACGATGGCTCAGCTGATGTAAAATCGTCCCCACATTTACTGGGCTTCAGGGATTTGATTCAGGTTGAGAATGGGGTCTGCTGGACACCATCTTCCTTGTCAAAAACACATATGTGCACCAGCAAAACTCAAGGGTGTAGGACTTAAAGCCTCCTCAAACTAGATTTGTAGAAACCAATAAACAATGTGGTTTATTAGTCAACTTTAGAAAAACAAAGACCAAGGGAGATTGCCTTTATTGGCCACCCTCTGACCATCCAAGAGAAGACTTGGTAACTAAATCACCTGCCCCATCTCTTAGATGCTGTTAATTGGTGCATCTCCACTAACTTCAGTTGTCATAGAATCATAGAATCATAGAATAATTTAGTCTGGACGAGACTTTTAAGATCATCAAGTCCTATCTCTAAGTCTATGGCAAAGAACTGGCACCCTTACATCAAATGCACAGGAGGACATTCTCCATCTCGCAATTTGCAAAGGTGTTCATGACTATTTACAGAGCTTCCCAGTCATGGAAGTCGTGCAGAAACAGAGCTTTGCCAAAGCCCAGCAAATCCCTCCACCAAAGAAAATTTGCACAAGAGTAGGATAATACAGAGCAAACAAAGCATGGCACGAGGCCATGGAGCTGAACGGTTCCAAAAGAGGTATCTTTGTGGAGAGACATGGAATAAGATTATTTGAAAGGAGATATAAAATTAGAGTGGAATAAGGAAGAAGAGCCAAAATCCTGTGTTGATTCAGTCCATTATTTCAAGCAGACATTTGGATGTGATGTCGTTTGAAGGTGATGAAAATAAAAATAGCTGAGGTTCTTCATCTTTCTCGGAAAGTATTTTCTGTTGTTAGTCTTTAGCCTGCTCTTAAGCAAAACCTGCATCTTGCACAATGACTTGACTTCAGGGCAGACCTTTGAGAAGAACATGAAACATCATGAAACGAGCCAGGGCATGAGAATATGGAGTATTTGCATGTGGCCCAGAGAAGAGCTAGTCACAACAGAGAGGTCAGGAAGAAACTGCAGAAGGAAAACAAGACAGAGCAAACAGCCACAGAACTGCCAAACAAAGGAAAACTTGAACAAAAAAGGGATATATTTTAGGCAGAGGGAAGGGTAGTGGAACCAAGCAGAGATCTGTATTGCCACTGTCCTTTTATGTTACCTGTCCTTAGCAATAGGAGTGATCAGAAAGGTTCTGCTGTATTCTCAGGAGTAAATGAAAAGTACTTTTTGACAATGCATTTTGTAAGCAGTTGTCCTCACCTATTGAATTAAAATCCAATTCTACCAACAATCATAAAAAAAAGGTCAAAGTTTCACATTCTGGCATCCAACTCATAAAGTCTCCTTGAGGTCATCAGCTCTTCAGAGATTGTGAGAGCACCCTTTTCCCAAAATAACCATATCACATCCTCACCCATTCTTAAAATTGTGTTTGAATGAGCCATTTCAGAAATTCCTGAGATGCTTGGTTGTGCTTTGTTTACTCTCAAATTGGAATTAAAACCAGTGCAATAGAAGTTGAATTCTAGCTGAGACAAAAACACAGGGACTACACTGCTCCATTCATGGTTTTCAACCCAGTTTGGCAGATTTAAGGCATTCAGATAGAACTCTGGAAAAAATCTGGGATGAAACTAAAGCTGCAATGAATTCAGTATTGAATTTCTTCCCAGCCTCATGGACCCAACCCTACATCCCTGAGTTTCTGTTCTTTGGGTCAACCCTAATTTCTCTCCTTTCAGAGTCAACCTATTCTCATTCTTCCCATTAAGCAACCTTCTTTGGGAATATCACACTTTTTCAGGAACATCCATTGCTTATGGAGAGGTTTTTCACTAGTTGTAGGACTGTTACAAATGGAAACCTACATGTTATTTTTCCCTTTTAGGAGGCACAATTTATTTGCTCCCTTAAGAAAACAAATGCTGACATATCACTTCATTTATCCAGAGTTTGGAACATTGAAATCTGCTGTAACAAAATTTTTTGCCCACTTTCAGAAATATTTTGCAATACATACACCTACTCATTAGACTTTAAAAAAATTCGCCCAACTCACCCACTCACTAGATTTAAAAAAAAAAATTCACTTCAGTCCAAATCCACGACATGATAACAGGCTTTTAAACAAATAAGCACATTTGCACATTTCTAAAAAAGAATCCATATCTGCTAAATCACTTGTACAGAAATGTAGCAAATCAGCCCACAGCCTAAGTGATACATGATAGAATAGACTTGCTGGATATTAAAGCTTAAGTTTCTCATATGCAGCCAGCACTAATGTTTGCAAAGCCAAGATCTGCTGTCCAACATTTTGAATGAGCTCTCTGGTTTGTCTTTCTTGCTGCTGCAAGCACCTCATGTCAGCATTCCTCAGAGTCTGCATAATGTACATATAGGCTGATCTTTGACCTCAGTGTCATCACCCAGACCAAAATCAATAGAGAGATATGACACTGGTGGGACCATTTGCCTGTTGTAGTTCAAACAGACAGATGGGCTGTTGTATGACCATGGAGCCAAAGAAACTTGGAGTTGGTCGAGGGTTTTTGTCTTTTTTGGAGTGGGAAATGAAGCTCTCAGAATGTGGATGCAGAAGGAGGTGAGTTTAACTTCAGTGTCAGCAAAATCACTGCAGGTACTGCAGTCTTTGCACCTTGAGGAATGGCTGCCTGGTTTTGGGCTTTGCTGTTTTCTATCTTTTTACTGTATGAATTCCCCCAAGATCCACATAAATATCACTTTCTCTCTTGGGCTAAACCAGGTCATGAATAATAAAAGCAAACAGCAGTTACTGTCCACAGGGCCTGTAAAATTCCATGTCCTTATCCTAAGGGACTGTGACTTTTTTTTCACAGCTTTTCCCTAGTGCTGTATGAAATGTGGTTGGACATTTGGAGTCTGTCAGCTGCTCAGTTGCCAGCCTTGCAGACTGGGATGGGGCAGTGATAAACTGGATTACCTCGGATATTAAGTGGGCAGAGGTGACATGAAATGGGACTCCAAATGACACAGCTGCTTGTGACATCACTCTCCAGTGCTGGGCTGCAGAAAGCACCTGTTTGTCAAAATTCAGGTGTTTGTGGTCCTCGGGCATCACAAGAGATACACAGGGTAAGGGTGGGACACCCAATGTTTGGGTGAGTGGAGGTGCTGGGCAAAATCTCTGCAATGCCAACCCTGCGGAAGGGTGAGTCCTTCTCTGCTTGTGCCTGGGCAGTGCTGTGAATCGTTGTACTTTTCTGTGGTTGTAGTGGCTCCAAGTTTCTGTGGGGTCTGAGCTCCAGGTTTGTAGCTGTGCCCTTGCCCTCATCTTACAGGGGCTGCAGAGATGCCACAAAGCAGCCTGGTGTGTTACTGCTTGGAACATTTCACTGCCAGAGCACTGCTGCCATTTCCCTCTCTATTTCTTCTTTCATGCTCATAGTAGTCCATGACTGAAAATCAGACGGACATTCAACTGTAAAGATAAAAATGTTTTTAGTTCACATTTTTCCAAATTCCTCTCCTCCCCTCTCAAACCGGTGTATAACTCTTCATAATACAGCTTAGTTAATATTTCCCTTTCATTTTATACTAGCACAACACCTCAGAAAGATGGGTTGAAATAGGCAGGCTGTGCTTTAGGAATGGACTACTATTCCCAGGCAAACTGATCTTAACAAAAATATTGTAATGAAATCAATATGTATTATTACACATAATGAAGCAAAATGTATATTTTTACATATTAACTCTATTTGCTTTTGCTCTTTACATGTAGTTATAAAAATATTTATTTTTGTGCTCAGAATAACAAAATGAAAGCTCAGTGTTCAGGCTCTATCTGGTTGGCACTTATTATTTCCATATGTTAGGGTAACAACCAGATTGCTCTGCCAGTTAATTCTGTGACTTTTTCTGCACCTTTTCATCTGATCCAGCAAAGATTATTTTCTTTGCAGCTATTATTGCAAAGAGGTGACCGATTGCCACCGGGCAGAGAGTTAAAAATGAAAGGATCAATTAAGTTTATTCTTCTGGTGAGAAAATATGCACATTTTCTCAGAACATTAAATTCCATCTGAGGAACAGAGATGAGGAATTACAATGCTTTCAATACTTTAAACAAGCCTCCCTGTTTTCAGTAGCAATGCTCTATTTGGATTTAACTCTGGTCAGAAGAGCAGCTCCATTCACCGAAAGTGATGGCAGAATGTTCTGGTGACTCCAGTGGGGCAGGGATCCAAGACAGCAGGACAACCCTGGAAGATGAATCTGATCGTGATGAAGATGGCCCTGTTCATGGCAGGGCAGTTGGATTAGATGATATTTAAAAATCCCTCACAAATTTGTGATTCTATGAAGTTGATAAGATCATGCCTTTTATCCCCAACATATCGGAGACATTCTACGTGTATGTGCCAGGTGGTGTTGCACTGGTTTGTCTGAATGCACTGCTAGTCTGTGGCAAGCCTTTGAGGTGCACCACCATCACCAACCCCAAGAAGTTCATTTGGAGCCAGAAAAAAGGTTCTGCAGAGCACTTTAAGGGAGAAGGAACATATGGTCAGTCACACTGGGAGTTAGAGCACACTTCTCCTGAGGCACATCATGTCACACTGGATCTTTGTCCATGCGCTTGCAACCTGTCAGGAACACACATCTGATGCACTATCCAGAAAAATTAGTAAATCAGGGAGTGGGTCTCCATCAGCCCTTGAGGTGCAGCTGACCACAGCTAATAGGAGCTGAAGAGATATGTCTGAAGCTCAGTCACAGCCCCACTCCTGGCAGGACCAGTTTGCACTGAGCTCTGTGACACTGAGCTCAGATGCATACTATGCTTCACACTACCAGGGCAAACCTGATCCATATTTAAATCTGAACCCTTTATTTCTCTTCTTGAGACCTCTGATATATCCCCACAAGAGCTCCTGGGATGTTTCTCAGCTTCCAAGACCAGAAGAGCCCACTCTTGCCGAGTCACCATCATGGGAAGTTTGCTGAAGAGCTGGTGCAGGAAAACCAACAATGTTTTGTATATATGGGTATGGAGCAAAGGGGAAACACCACTGCCAGATTTCCCAGACTTCCATACACTCCTCCATGGAGACATCCTCAACACAGCCAGGGATGCAGGAGCAGAGCTGTGATGGGCTAAGCCTGACACCAACTGCAGCAGAAATTGCCTTTTTATTTCCAGCAGTGCCTCTACAACACAAATCATGAGGACACACAGAGCAAGCTGGAGTCAGCAGGCTAGAAAGGGACATACTGGTGAGGGAGTTTGTGGGAAACACAGTAAGAAAAATGCTTCCCTTGGAAAGGTGTTGTAACAAAGATAAAATGCTTCAGATGTCAACAGGATACCACAGGATCCCAGAAAAACCGCACAGCTTCTCCGCTGCAGAACTGTTCATTCACAAAATAGTTTTTCTTTCTCATATTCAGGTTATTACAGATAGTTTCTGTACTGCCAGAACTGCACTGACCAGCAGTGAGAGACTTTTCAGAGGTGAAGCTGCTCAGGCAGAATCAGGCACCTCAGCATAAAGGGACCTTCTGTACATATTTCCTTCCCTTCCCCTGACAGAGTAACTGGAGCAGTATAAGCAATTTTATATTGACATAATTCATCCCCATTGGGGGTGTTATATCATGTTAGAGAGATTTAGATGGTTAATGTGATAAAACTTGTGAATAGAGAATCTGGTAGGATCATGAATTAGTTTTTCTACTCCTTGCACTCTACATGACTCACAGTAACTCAAACTTGTAAGAATAACAGTGTATAAATTGGCCAGAACTAAGCCCCTTTGCCAAGATAGATTGGTTTTTAACTACCTGCATGCTTGAACCTTCCACAGCCACAGAAATCTGCATGGGGGTAAAAGGTTTACTCCTAAGTAGCATATTATCTAAAGAAAGCATCACATATATGCCAAACTTTCCAAAGGAGACCAGTGATTCTGGATTCTTTTATACCTAAATGCCAGCCCTGAGAAAACTTATAAGGTATCTTAAATGGGAACTGCTCTTTGTAAGGAAAATAATGATAAGGATGCAATCTCTGAAAGATACAGATTGTTCTCCAGCGGGCTGTTTTCTTATCTTCAGGACATTCTTGGGGAAGAGAAAAGAATAAAAAAAAGTGCTGAGGAAGAAGGAAAGAGATCTAACTACCAATAGGGAGTGATGAAGAGAAAGGGTGAGAAAGGACAGTCTTGGAAAGAGGCTAGAAAGTAAAAGACAACAAAGGAGGGGAAAAACTGAGGGAGGCGAGGGGGAGGGGGTAGGGAGAGGAGAATGTGTGAAACAAAGGTGAAAGAAAGGGAAGAAGAAATGAAAGTGAGAAGGGAAGAAAAGCCACAATCGAGGGCTGAGATGAGTATGTTCAGTTCCTATTTAATTTATACATTTATATTCCAGTCAGTGTTTAGTATGTGTCTCTAAAGGCTGTGATTTATTATAATTTTTCCTTTTCAGCCCTGCAGAGGAAGGGGCAAAGGCCAGGAGGGGGCTGAATTCTTTGCCTAGGGCATGGCAGCTCCTTAGGCTGGCCCTGAATTCAGAGAAGTGCTAATGCTCCCTGGAGCTGGAATGCAATTAATTTTCTGTGGTACAGTGTTCCAGAAAGAGCATATTTGGGAAGGCTCAGGTTTGTGATTATAGGCTACCCTCAGCCTGAGAGTGAAAATTGGAGCTGCGACACCAGCTCTCCACATCGGGTTATTATTTTACACATCTGGGTTTTTGACCTGAAAATGTTTGTTTGCATGACGTTTCTGCAAGAGAAGAGGGTGAGCATCTCACTTTATCCACGTTAGTGGTCAGTTCAGCCACCTAGCCAGAGTCCACTTGAATCGGCAGCAAAATCTTCTCTGACTTATCTCTGGATGCCCTTTATTTATTTGTTTATTTAGTTTTAAATTAAACTTTGTAAAGGTCAAATTTGGGGATTTTTTTTTAAATTTAAGCAAACACTGAGCAGAGATACTGGATGATTTAGAATAATCAGTTTAAGACCACATGTGACATGTTGCTGTAGCAGCATACTTTTTCCATGACAGCTTGTTGTGTGTCACAGGGACATTTGTCACTGATCACTCAATTATCCACAAATTACAGCTTAACTTCATTTACACCATTTCCTTGTAAAAGCCAGGGCAGTCCCCCGAAGCAAATAGGCCCCATCTTCTGTCAGTAGCATTGCAATCAGTAGATTATTGAAAGCCAAGAATTTAACTCACACTTCTAAATATTTTTGCTTTTAAATACTTTACTCCTATCTTGAAGTAACAGCAATACTTTTTGGCTGCTGTGCTCTTCAGAAAGCTTCAGAATTTTCTAAAAAAAAAGCCTGTTTTTTCATTACTGGCCAGAATTTTCTGAGGGGATTTTTTTTCTAAAAAGAAGACAAATGCATTTTCATGTGTCTCATTTAAGTTTTCTCTCTGAAAATGGAAATCTGGTCCTGGCACACATCTATCTACCACCTGAGCTGCCAGTTCAGCTATTCCTCAGCTGCTGCAGGATGGATGAAGGCATGGGAGGGTGACACGATTGTCTCAGGTAGTGCAGAGTAACTTCTTACCCAACTTATTTGTGGTGGCACTTTTAGGAAATCTAGGGTAGGTTTGGACTTTGCTTTATACTCTGCTTAGAGCTTGCTTTGAGGTTCCTGGAAACCTCAAGCAGATAGGCTGGTATTTCCAGGGCTTTTCTACATAGTCTTTGACTGCATCACATTACAATTGTAACAAAACAGCTCAGACTTAAAGCATATAAAAAAGTACAGGCCTGCTTCTTTTCCCCAGGGCAAGAATGCAAGTAAAGCCTTCCACTGACTACTTTTATTGAGGGTAGTGCCTCTGAAGAAGGAGCAATGCCCTTTTTTTGGGAATCTGGTCCAAAACATTTCCAAACAGTAACTAACAAGTAACTACCTCTAGACACCTATACTACCTTTTGCTGACTCAATTAGAGAAAGAAGAAATGATTGACCAGAGCAGGACTCAGTCCATTCCAACCTCCATTGTTCCAGAAATAATTGAAAATGGTTGTACCAGGGAAGTATGACTTCATGGTGTTTGAATAAGATATGTTAGCCTGTGGAGGCTGATGGAAAGAAGATAAAATATACTGAATACTGTATATTTAGACCATTGTTTGGTAGGTGAAATAATATTTCCTTGTGAGTCACTGAGTTTGCTTGTGGATCAATACCATGGTACAGAGGCAATAACTGCACGTAGAGCAGCTTGACTCCTCAGGAGAGAGGATTTGGATAATCTCTTTGCTGGCATGAGCACCCTGGCAAAAGCAGAAGCTCCCAAACTGCCCTCCCTCAGTAACTGGTGATGCAGACACTGCTTTGAGGAAGGTGCTGCAGAAGCCAGGGTTTTATTTGGGAAAGGATGGGGAAAGCATCTTCATCTGGGAAGCTGGGTGGTCCCTGTTGTCTGCCAAGTGACTCTGGAGCACACCTGGTGTGCGCAGGGACACCCTCAGCTCCTTCTGCCCCCAGGTGTTACCAGGCACAGGCAGGGCTGGAGCCCCAGGCCTGGACTGTTGCCCTCTGCTATCATCCTGGGGCTGTTTAACTGGGGGACAGAAGAAATTGTCTCTCAAATCCAAAGAGTGGGAGGCTTTGCAACTTGGAAAATCCAGCCTGAACCCTTCCAATCACCACTGCGCTGTGAGAAGGCCAGGTGTTGGATGGAGATACATTCCTGTGCTCTCCTGGCAGTGTGTTACAGCTCCCAAGGGTGCAAAACTCTTTAGACAACTGCTGGACCAGCAAACATTTTTTTTCTTTTTTCTTTTTCTTATTTTTTTTTTTTTTTGTTTTGTTTTGTTTTGTTTTTCCCCTCAGATTGAAGCCTAAAGGCAGTGAGGGGTTGAGAGCCAGACCCAGCCCTCAACATTTTCCCTATGGAGGAAGAGCTTTTTCCCACTGGCTTGTGGAGGTTATGCAGCTTCTAGCCCAGGGAAGGTGGTAGGACCTTTCATCTGCTTTGGTTGCAGCTGGCAGCCTGGCAATGCCCATCACTGCACCTGGGCAGGGCTGGGCTGTTCCTGACCTAACATGAGCACTCTGTGGGAGGCAGATGAGCCAGAGTGGAGGTTTGGGGCTGGCTATGGGGAGGGAGGGTGAATAATTGCTGACACACGGCTCTTTTCTCTCACTCAGCTTGGGTTTTGGGCCTGAAGGTACTCAGTGCATGGAGTCATCTGA
This sequence comes from Camarhynchus parvulus, assembly GCF_901933205.1. Taxonomy (NCBI): domain Eukaryota; kingdom Metazoa; phylum Chordata; class Aves; order Passeriformes; family Thraupidae; genus Camarhynchus; species Camarhynchus parvulus. Next base: position 8,285,334 of record NC_044574.1, on the reverse strand, counting down.
AGGGTGAGTGCAATAGCTTTGAAAGAAGCGAAGGAAGTCAGGCAGGGAGCCTCCATAAATCTATCAGAAAGTTAAATACTGTAAAATCTCCCTGTTGTTTACCAGCTGTGCCTACAATGAAGACAGAAATAATCCTGGTAAACACGACCTTTGATCAGCAAGGTGGAGAAATTAGGTCAAGCAGGTTTTTGCTTAGCTGAAACCATAAGCTGGGGATGAAGAGAAATAAAATTATCTTCCAAAAAATGTATTAGTCTGAGAGCTCCACAGTAAACTGCTGTTCAGCAGCCTGAGGCCAATTTGCTGCTCTTGCAAACCCTCCTTGCATCGAGCACCAAGCGCAGAGGGCAAAGGAACTTGTGCACACAGCAGAGGAGCAATTGCCTGCTCCATGGACTGGGTTTTGATGTTTAAATTACATTACAGGGCATGCTCTTGCAGGCTTTCTGTATGACCTTGGGGAAGCCCTTCTGTTGGTTCAGGCTGGGTTATCTCCACCTGCAGAATGGGGCACAGTCCCTCCTGCACCACGGCTGTGACACCAGGCGTGCCTGGGTCACACTTGGCAGAGGAGAGGATGTTTCACTCTTGGCACAGGCAGCTGCACACCCAGGCCAGTGTGTGCTTGTCATCTCTGCATTGCATGAGGGGTCATGAAATTGCTGTGGGGCTCCTCCTGATCTTGGTCTGTGCACCTCAGCCATGTCCAGGGAAAGCAGACAGCCAGGGCTCTCTGTGCAGGCAGTGAGGGACAGCACCCCACTCTGTGCTCTGGAGGGAAAAGAGGTTAGCTCTGTGAAAACAGACCCTGGCTCTTTTTATTTGCACCAGCAATGTGTCCTCCTGAGTCTGGCATTAGTTCTGTGGTGACCTGTGCTCAGTACGAGGTCACAGTGAGCTTTGGTGTCTTCCATACACCCAGTCAGCACTGCTGAGGTTCAGGCTGCCCCAAGGGGGAATCAAGGCTCAGCATGCTCATCTATAATTAGTGGATAAAAGGATTCTCAGGAGAACTTGTCATATGGAAAATATGCTACCTCAGAAAATGCAAGTAAACAGCTGGTCAGCATTTTTGGATGGAGCAGGAAGTCCCTGCCTTCACCCTCATCCCTGGAGCCTTATGAGGGAGCCACCAACCTGAGCAAAGGCATCCCAGCCTGAAACAGGTGAAGAAGAGATCGCATCCTCCCTGGATATTATTTTACATTTGATGACAAAATTTGCCAGACTCCAGGCTTTCCTGCAAGCAGCAGTTTAGCAGGGTCTGCAGATGTGTGAGCACTCAGGGGGTTAAATCAGCAAATAGGTGACATGATTTTACGCCTGTGGGCGGTTTGTTCCAAAGATCAGCTGCTCCCAAAGCAAAAGTAAACTAACAGTGTTTATTATGAGTCACTTCAGCAAGCAAATTATTAGTAGAATCTCATCTGTGGTTATGCAAGTCGGGGCCTGAGGTGAAGGTTAATTATTTTTCCCCGTTAAAAAAAAAAAAGAAAAAAGAAAAAAACCTGAGGTGCTTTAGCAACTGGCATGGGAAGATGCTTCCTGGGCCTATCTGAGAGCACTCAGCCTGGGCGGCTCTGGGGGCTCTGGAGCTCGCAGTGCTGCTGGGTTAAAGAGGATGTGGATCTTATTTTCACACTGAGGGCTCGGCTGGGTTAAAGAGGATGTAGATCTCATTTCACACACCAAGGGCTCAGCCCCAAACCCTGACATCCCGGAGAATCTTTTCATTAACTTCAAGGGGCCACAGCCAGACCCGGTGTGAATGGCCGGGGCCTGCTCGGGAAGCAGCAGGGCCGGTGCACAAAGCCTGCCCTCTCTGTGCCCTCCCGCTGCCCTCCCACTGTCTTCCCGCTGCCCTCCGTGTGCCCCTGACCTCAGCCGGAGCTGAGACACCTCACTGCTGCCAGGAGCCCTTCAGAGTCCCTCAGCCAGCGGGATGGAGGGCTGCTGGTGCTGGGAGTTTTGTCTCAGGGCAGCACCTTGTAGGTAACCAGCACTGGGTGCTGGGGTCTGCCCAGGGATCGAGGGCACAAAAGCAGATTGGGGGCTGAGAGGGGATGCTGGGGTATTTGCTTCCCTCCCCCCTAGGAGCACATTTCATCCCATGAGAGCGTCTTCTCCATTGAAAGGAAAGAAAGAACCCCCTGAGGATTGAGCCTTTTCCCATCTGGTGCCTGAGCAGGGTGTGCTGGGCTCCCTTCCCTGTCCCCAGACCCTAGCCAGGCCCATTTGGGGGTGTCCAGTGTCCCTGCAGACACCAGCACAGAAGCATCCTGGCCATTTTGAGCTGCTGTGGCAAGCCAGCTGCTGTCAAAGCTCATCCTGCTGTGTGGGGCCTACCCAGGTTCCAGAGACACACTCTTGTGGGGGGAAGGCGGCACTGAGACCAACCCTAGGGCTGCTCGAAGGTACCTAGGGCTTCTCAGCCATTGGTGTGACCAACACGGGCAGGCCAAGGATGGTCTACAGGCAAAGATGGTCTGCAGGGTCTAAATACCCCTCCAAGGCTTGGGAGGAAATTGAGTTTTGTCAACTTCTTCTGGAGGGGCAGAGAGGCTGTGGGGTTGGGCTGAGCTGGGGTACCGCGACAGAGGGAAGAAGAAAGAGGCCACATGAGCCCATCCCACTGCAGAAGAGCTCAAGTGTGATAGAAATGTCCAGACTGTGCAAGTTCTCCCAGTGCAGTGCTTATCCTCAGTGCTCAGTAAACAAACAACAATAAAACAATGCAGATGTTTTCTGCATAAGGTAATAGAGTGTATGCCTCTTGAGTCAAATCTGGAAGCAGTTTAACCAGGCTCCTTGGAGCAGTGGCTCTGTGTTGCAGAGCACCATGGTGCTATTCACATGATTTTTAATGCAATAAAATTACACAATAATGCAATACAATAATAATAAATTAGAACAGAGACGGTTCTCAGACATACCAAATGAGGAAAGGCAAGGTTTCACTCTTGCAATCCCAACTCATCCATAACCCTAGGCAAAGTGCTAGATTTTTCAAAGCAGCCTTGCTATTTTTTTTTCTTTCTTTCAGTGTGCCTTTTTAGGCCACTCTGGAATCATAGTTCTCTTTGGGAAAACAGCATCCCCGTGCTTTGCTTCCCTCACTAGTGAATGCTGAGGAGGGAACTATAAGTACCACTGCATAGGAGAGAATCAGACACTATGCTGATAAGTGTAGTATTAAACTAGGGCTTTGCAATTCATTTTCCCAAAGTCCAGCAGGGACCACTCAGCAGGAATTAGGTGCTGTGTCTGTCCTGGGAGACAAGATAGGAAATGTGAATTCCTGAGAGCACAAACCCAGTGAAGAGCTGGCAAAATGTACTTGCAGCCCAGCTACAGGGCAGCCAGCAGCCCTTGGAACTCCTTGTCCCAGTGAGTTACAGCTCTTTGCTTTCCCTGCTTGGCGTCTGCCAGCAGTGGGAACGGCATTCCCCAGAGCAATGGGGAACCTGTCAGCTCACAATCCCAGTACCACGGCCTTCACATCCAGAGAGACGCTCCCCCGCCCTCCCTCCTTTGCTGGTCCCTAAAATGTCTCTATCTCCAGGAAAAGCAGTTTAGCACATCAGCAGTCATGTTCAAATTTCAAGGCTAAGCACGGAGCCTGGGAGAGAGAGAGGGCCAAAAAAAAAAAAAAAAAAATCAGGTGCTTCTCAAAAACAATCAACCTGATTCACATGCAGCTCAGCAGCTTTTTTGATGGCTCAATTCCAGATTTCACAGCTATTCAATAGTTCTCTTGTGTAGCTGATCCTTGTCTTAGAATTCAGCACAACTCAATCCATTTTCCCTTTTCTTTCTATAAACACCCCCCTCCTCCTCTTCCCCTCCCTTCTTTTTCTTGATTTACATCTCTAGGGAGATGGGAATGTGAGGGAGAAGCTTGTAGCCTTCCTTCCTGGGGGGCCTTGAACTGGTGTCCCCTGTCTCAGGTTCCCATTGTCCCCACTGCACAAGCCGCAGCCCCTCTGCACTCCAGCCCTACTCAATTGGAATTTAAATGCTTCATGATTGTTGTCTCACAGAATAGGAAAGTGCTGCATTAAAGAGTAAATTACAGCAGACAAGTAACTGCCTTGGGAAGGAGCGTGAAAGGAGAGATGAGACCAGCACAATGCCTGTTTGCAAAAGAGGTTTTTTCCAAAGATGAAACAATCTTCCTGCTTCGGTCTCCTAAGGATAAATATGATGTGGACAGCCTAGATATGGGGCTTTGTCTGGGAGGAGAAGTGCAGCATGCTTAGGCCAGAACAGGCCCATGATGTGCATCTTGGACTCAGATATGAACTGTGTCCCAGAGCCGACAGCATGGCTGGATCTGAACCTGACATCTGGTTGCTTACAAGGGCTCAATCCAGGCAGTTTAATGTGGTCCAAAGTACCAAGCAACTTACAAGGAAATTAAGATAAGAGGTTTACTCATTTCCTTGCTTTTGATGGTTTCTAAGCACAGGCAAATGTTGAGTTCACTTGTGGTATCTCCCACTTAATGCTGAGACGACCCCAAAGATCACTATCTTCTCCTTAGCCCCTCTGGTGATGACCATTTGTTGTTTAAATTATCTATTTGTGCCACTGGGACCCTTTCTCCCTTCCCTGCGCTATGTCTACCTCAGATCTGCTTCTGCTTAGTCCAGTCTCCACTTTAGTCACCACTGGGACAGCCACATCAGACCCTGAGATATTTTTCCAGGTGAGGTCTCTATGAGAGCAAGATGCTGAGCTGACTCAGCATGGAGCTAGCAATACCATTAGCAAAGAATTGTTTTCTTGCCTGAAGGACAAATTGTGCCCTGGTAGCAATAGAAAGCAGCCTGTGTCGTCTTTTGAGTTATAAGGATGCTTGCAGCTACATTGCTCATTTGTGTAAGATGGGGTTTCTCCACCAGGAGTAGCAGAGAAGAAAGGCTTTGACACTTGAGGAAAGCACAGGGAGCTGTTAAAATTATGATTAGCATTCATCCAGAGCATCTGAGGGAGAAACAAAAATGAATTAGTCTCAGTGGCTCAGCCACAGTGCCAAGATCAGAACAGAGACCAGCCATAGAAAAAGGGAGCAAAATTCAAGTATTTACCCTTGAGAGATATTGATGACATCTGTCTCCTTAACATTTTAGTCACCTTTGCAGAGCCTGTCATATTAATAGAGGATTCATGAATTAAGCCAGCCAGGTGGTGTAAAGCATAGGTCACAGAAGTCCTAGGAAAAGCATCAAAAAAATGGCATGTTCACTGAGACAAGAGAAAAAAAGATCAGGAGAGTTTCTCTCCCCTTTGCTCAACAGCATATGCCTTTCAAACTGTTCATTGAAATAAGGTGCCATGGACACACAGGAAAATAATGCGCTAATATGATTAAAAGATGAAAAAACCCCAATGTGCATACACACACAGAGGCAAGCAGGCAGGCACACAGTCCTTACTACTCCAAGATCACAGTGTACGCTTTCCCCCGAGCCGGCTCCAAGTGGCTCCTGTTTAATTACTCCTCTGGAACCGCTGGAGAAAAGGCTGTGCCAACGATTCTCTTTTTTTTTCATTTGAAACTACATGTGAGAAATGCCCCTTGGCTCAATGTTGAAAATGAATGTCTCACTGCTGAAATAGTTTTTTTCTTACAGTTTTTTTTTGCTGTGTTTTTTTATTTAGTGATCGTTCTGAAACGAGGCTTTTCAAACGGCCTTCACCAGGACTCCGATGCTTCTCCTTGCCTTTGCATGTTGTGAACCCCAATATTGTGATAAAATTGGAATGAACACAGTCTATTGTCCACAGTGAGAATTCACTCAGAATTGGGTCTACTTTTGTAGTCTACAACCAGATGCTCTGCAAAGCACATCAGGATTTACTGAAGTCTCACAGAAGTGACAGCATTTTGTCCTTTTACATCCAATTCTACATGTAAGTTTTGCAGGCAGGGAATAATTTTTTTAAAATGCCTTTTCTTAATCAGGTGTCCTAGTTCTCTTGACTTGCCAGACTCAACACTATGTTGATTCAGAGCCCTGTGGCCAAAAACAAATTCTGCTGAAAACAATAGGAAAACTAGGCTTGGAATCAACGCATGCACAATGCAAAATAATTTGCTCTGAGGACTTTTGGGGACACCCAGCGTGGTGTCATCAGAGGGCTGGCATCTTCTGAGAAGCCTGCAGCCAGCTCAGGGTGTGCCAGCACCCTTCCATGGCCATGCCTCAGACCTGCTCCCATGTCCCACAGCACATGGAGCTCTGCTGGGAGGGCACAGGTGAGAAACTTCTTCCAGGTATTTGGAGAGCCATGCCTTTCCAAGAAGGCATGGATCAGGACAGGACCCAGCCAGGAGATGATCTAGGGATGTAGTAGATAAGTTCAGCTCTCTTCACGCATTTTATCTCTTACCAGAGACAGCAGCCTTGCCTGCTCATGTGGCCATATCCTTTGGGCAGGTGAGACATGGCTGTGGTCCATGAGGAGAAAGCTGACGGCGTCCAGAGTCAGAACAGAGGTTGCAAGCATTGAGATCCCTCTTTCTAACTTTTCTAGGGGCCAAACTCCCAGCAGCAGAACCTCCAGCCCCTGTGCACCCTTTCTCTTCACTTGCTGCAAGGTCCTTAAATTTCCCCTGCCTTAAAAAAAAATGCCATCTCCTCTCAGGAGTGCGTTGCCTGCTGCACTCATCCAGTTGCCCCAGTCCTGCAGGATTTCTGCCTACTACAGGAAAGGAATTTGCACAGATGTCAATTAAACCAACCCAGTGGTGCCTCCAGATTTCTGCTAGCACTGAGAGCATTGGCAAAGAGCTGCAGCATCTTCAGTGGCATCTGCCTCTACCTCCCAGGCAAATGCAAACACCAGGCTCCCAAGCATTAACCCTCACTTTGAATTTCTCTGCTTTGCCTGCTTGTCTTCCAGCTCTTTAGCATGTCTTGAATGTGGCTTATTGTCCGCTGATAAAGAAAAGAGCATTGCTCTCAGGAATGGCAAGATCCCAGCTTTCCTGCCCTGCTGCAGAGCCAGTTCCAGTCAGGGAAGGCAGCTATCACTGGAGGTTTTAAATAAACCAGCACTCCCCCACAAAAAACCCTCCTGTTATATAATGCTCTCCTTCCTCTCCTTTTAATGAAAACAACCAAGTAACTGTCTATTTTTACTATGTTAGGGACAGATCCAGCAGCCCTCACTTGTACATGCCCGTCTGGAAATCAGTGGGAGCTCTGCCTGCATGGGAAAGAGCTGCAGGACCACGATCAGGAGTGACTAACATTAAATAGGGCTCCCCACTTCGGTGTGGGAGAGGCCAGAAAAACACAGGCCACAACATGGTGCACATTTTGCAAGTGACACTTGGTGTTAGCCAAAATATACATCAATACGAAGGAGGCGTGTGGTAAAAGGCACATTCTTTTAGCACACTATTGCTGTAATATCCCAGTGCCTCCACATTAATTTGTTCCCAGGAAATTCCATCATCACTATTTCGAGTTTGTGGCTGTTCAAGCCACTCAGGATGATGGGAAATTACCTTACTCAGGAAAACAGAATAATAAAAGCAGTGATTAAATTTGCCTTTATCCTTGGTCTGCACACCCTTATCAATCTCTGGTGAAATATTTTTTAGTATAGAAGGATTCCAATTATGTTCTTAATAAACTTTGAAAAATCAGCCAGAAGGGAGGGTGGTTTTTTTTTTTTTCCTGTAAAGTCCAAAGAATAATAATGCCCCCAAAGAAATTCCCACAACAAAATGCTTAGAAAAACTTTTATTAAAAGGGATACTCTGCTCTAGAAGCGCTGAGCATATGCAGTGGGATCACTGCCAGACTGAATCAGACCTGCCTGTGCTAGCCCAGTGGTCAGGGCATCTGGCCATTGGGTCCGATGCAAGCAGCGCTGACTGCTCCTAAAGAAAGCAATTGTGGACTGACCTGCTGTGGATAAAATGTCCTTCTCAGCTTGGAAATTAGACCTTCCTGAGCCTAAAGGATCATATTCTTCCAAAACACATTGTGCATCCAGACCTTAATTCTCTAGCAGTTATGGATGGTAAGAGTCATGTTCAACATATCCGCAAACCAACACAGACACAAAAAATATTTAACACTACATAGATCTGTCAGTGTTTTTATATGGCAGCAGTTTCACAGTTGAATAAATATCTCATTCTATAATACCTTTTCTGATTACAAATGAAGCTACTTGGAAAATCAAGTCATTGCTGCAGCCCTGTGCTGTTATCCTCTCCCAGCATGTGTCTTGAGCATCCATACATGCAATGGAGATTACCAAAGAGTCTGTTCTCACATTCCCCATGTCAGTGTGCTTATCTTTTAGTTTTTAAAAACACAGCTATTTATGCATGGAAAAATAGAGCTGAAAACCTGTTCTGCCTTTGCCAGCTGACAAGTGACTGATCCTTTATGGGTTCTGTTACTGGTGGGTTTGGCAGGGTCCTGCCTTCACAGAGAGCATCACAGGAGACACAGGAGGCAGCTCTGAATGAAGGTGCCTGATGTGCTGGTACTGCTGATTACTGTGTGCAGAAAACCTTTGCACACATGCTGGGAGGCTGAGTATGAGTGTAGGATTATAAGTTTAGCAAGGCAATTGCATCTTTTTCATTTCTAGGATTTGTGTGTGTGTCAGCACGTTAATATAAACCCTGAAAGGAGCAGTTGATGGCTGGGAAATGAGGGGCTGTAGTCAGATATTGAGAGTTTCTAAGAAAGAATGTACATATAGGTCTGGTCAGTCAGTGTTTCTTTGGCTTTTGCTTTCTGCCTGGAAGGGGCTGTGTGTGTTGTATTTCCAAAACTTCCACTGTCTTGCTCTGTACTGTTGTGATGCTCCTATTCCACTGTATTGATGTTTGGGAAAACAGCAGAGGAGCAGGAGAAATGGATCTACAAGAGAATGTTAATAAATTTGAAATGCACAGCACTGGCTTTCTGCTGTACTGCCAGTCAGTATGGTCCAAGAAGTTATCTCCTCATTACTGGCACTGAGGTGACTGTGGTTTCATCTATAATTAAGACGTTCTGAATAGCTGCTTTTCTAGTGTTGCCACAGAACTAAAAGCTTGGAACAGAAAATACAAGTTCGAGTAGTCCTGAAACAGAACTGGCTTTGTAGTTTTCACAGTGAAATGAAACACTTGAAAAAAAAATTGGATGAAATTCATCCAAAGCAGAGTCAAACTGATTCAAAATCCGACCCCAAACTAAATGTTAATTTCCTGATATTATGTTTAACCTTTAAAGTAAGGCAAACACAGGTATTCATCTAAAGACCTTTTTCAAATGAGAGATTTTATTGTTAATATATCTGAAGAACTATTGTTCCATTTTCTTTTTCCCAGCCAAGCTATTCATTGACTCTTAACACACTGTGTTGACCTGAAGTTACAAATTAGATCAGCCTACAACACTCCTCTACCCTCCCAACAAATTCCTTTGTTTAGCCATGTACAACTTTCCCTCTCTCATCCAGTGGTGTGTGAAGGATGGACACCATTCCTGTCTGGGAAATGCTGTAAAACAGAGAAGTGAAATGGCACTGTGAGCATGACATTTTTATGACTTAAGCCAAGCACTGCTGAGCACTGTGGCAGTCTTTCCACTGATTTTGATGCACTCTACATCACGCTGTTATTTCAATGGCTTCACCTTCACTTTGCAAATAAACATGATGGGAACAGGGTGAGCCTCTCTGGTAAACACACCTCCATGCAAATCCTGCTCTGTCACAGGGGTTCAGATTTGTTTATTTTTTTACATGGCTCCTCTGTATCTGCCTTTTTCCCTCTCTTAGCCATCACTGCTTGAGCAGAGGCTACATGAAACCTCAGGGGCAGATCCAGCCCCTCAGGTAGTGGTGCCCATCTTCTCAGCCATGGCCACGGCTACAAGGCAGTGGTCACACCAGCATTGCAGGTACCCCACATATTTTACATGGAAAAGCCTTCCTGGGCTCAGACCATGCTTTTGCCACCTCTCATGCTCATGTTTCACCTTGGGGCAGCAGTGCCTGCATTAAAACTCCATTATTGCACAGGTGCACGACTTAGGAGGAAACTGGGGTGCAGAGGTTACTGGGCTTGTCCATGCTGATGAAGGAAGTTGCAATCAGAAATAAGAATAATTAAGGTCAGCTTTCCTATCAGTTTTTTATCACAAGCCCTAAACAAAGCCCAGCCAGTCACGAGCTGGGACTGAGTTATCACCATTGTACAAGGTACATTTGCTGGTGAGTTACTGCCACAATTCTGCTGCAAATTTTAACACCTGAAGAAAAAAAAACCCAACCACAGAGGAGTGAGTTTGGATGCACATTCTTACTTAAGACTTCTTTCCATCAAACTGTCACCAAACTCACTCTGTTCAGCACCATCAAATGCTTATTTCAAGTCCTATATAGCCTTTCCTTTAATTTTTTTTAGTCTTTTTTTCCTGTCTTCTGATTTATTATCTTTAACCTTTGCAGAGCCTTTCTGCTTAACTTAGAATATTGTATGCCCTAAATCTAAGGATTACAAAATGATTGGAAGTGATTTAAGAATCTGACTCATTTCATGGGGTAGAAAATTGTGTCTTTTCTCTCTCCACATCAGAGGCCATGCTGCTGGAGACAGACACTGAGCAGTGAGGGGAGACCCATGTTTTAGACAGGCCAGGGTCTCTGCTCTGCACAGCAAACACATTAATAACCACACAGCAACCCTGCACTACATAATGAACATGTGGAAGCACTTTTACTACTTCGATAGGATCTCTGAGCCAAAGGAGAAGTTGTCTGATTTGTCAGCATCTGGGAAGCAGCTCCATTGAGACACGACTGTATTAGACCTAGCTGTATGCAGCCTTATTAAAGACTTATGCTTTAAGTCTGCCTGTAATAAAAACCTGCTCTGCCAGGAGTTGGGCTTCCTTACCTTACACAAGATTACACAAGATTCCTATTTTTAAAGGAAGGTTAATAATATTTTATAACGAACTGATGAAACACTTCAAGCGCTTAATTCACCTGCATGTTTTTTGTTGATGCATAGGAGATTAGCTGAGTTTTCTAAAAACCTGTGGTCTCTGTCAGGAAGACCAAATGGAAGCCACTGGCAAACCACAGTGTGACCACAGCAGAGAGGCAGAGATAAGGACCAGTGGCCCTCCCTGAAGTGGGCCATATGATGAAAACTCTCCTCAGGAGAAAGAAGCCTGGAATTTAACTGGTATCCATGACCCAGAGGGCTTTACTGACTGTCAGGTGGATGCCTGCATTTCCCAGCAGCATTTGAAATCCATGGGCTATGTGGCAGCTATCTCTGACAGCTTGGCTGGCTGTTTCTGGTGTGTAGAATCCCATGTTTAAGTGGAGCTGCACTGATTTATATTTACTAGAAATCCAGTTTGAGACTGTGCTGTGGAAGCCAGGTCTGATACATGTCGGTTTGGCTGAGTTATTATTCCTCTGACACGGCTTGCTGCCTGCATTTAGTTCTTCCCAAAACTCACGTGTTCTTCATTTGTATTCCATGGCCAACCTGGTCTCCATCAGGCAAGGCCAAAACCAAGATTAGAAAGATTGATGTCTGCTGATGGCTGCCTGGTGGTTTTTCTGGGGTGCTTTATCAACTCTGTCACAAGCCATAATAGGAAGGAGAGGAATCCTAAAGGTCTTGGAGAGCCTTTGAACCTAATTCCCCTTGGCTGATTGCTGCAGCCATTTCCCCTGTCACAATCACCTTCTGCCATGCCAAGGGCTGGCCTCTGAGTCCACTTTCCCCTCCTTACTCTAGAGCAGAGAGCCTGGAAGCTGCTGGAGCTGTGGTTCAGGGGTGATTAATGCCCGTTTCTGGGCCAGCAAGCGCCCGCCATTCACATTCAAATATCGCATCACTCCTCACGGGCTGGGGGAAACACTGAGGACCCTTGTGCTACTGTCTTGTTTGTGCAAAGTTTGCCAACAAGAGCCCTCATGAGGACTACAGAGGGTTTTTTCCTCCGGGGATTAGTTCTGAGGTTCAGCTGGGGAAACCAACCTCTCTCTCCTTCCCCTGTGCGATGCCCCTTGAGGCTCGCAGACTTCTCAGGTACTTTGCATGGTGTAAGGAGATATCGTCTCCCAGTATGCTGGATTTGTTAAAAGATGCCTGGCAGGACAGCAGAGATAGTTTTCTTTGCTCAGGGAGGGATGGTCTGCACGGCAGGAGGTCAGACAAAGCAGATGGCCAGGTGTGGCAGACCAATGTCAAGGCATGAGCCTGGCAGAAGAGATTTAACTAAGAGAATTTTGACAACAATTAAAAAGAGGACCAGAGGGAATACCACTCAGAGACTCTCAAATGTGCTTTTGCTCTAGAGGTCTTCACTTTTGTCCTCTCTTTCTCAGGCTTGCTTTTATCATGCTCTGCCCATTCAGAGGGTTAGGTTTTGAGAAGGATGTCCTGACCTCTGAGGACCATTGTAGCTTCCCAGATTACAGGGGTTCAGGGTTTAGTTCCAGGCCAAATGCAAGCTTTGTCACAGAGGTGGGTACCTGGGGGAGGTTTTGGTGGCTTGGGTCTCTCTCAGGGGACATCACCACTAGAAGGAAGTCCTGGAGCAGTCAAATTGCCTAAGAGCATGATCCTTGACCAAAGGGACTAGGCACCAAAAGTGCCCAGAGACCATGCAGTAAAGAACCAGAAAAATGCAGAGAGGCTGGGGGGATGCTACCCTTCTAGGGTAAGAGGATGTTGTGGTTTGAGAACAGGGGGGCATGAGGTAGGAACCTCCATCCCAGTGTCACCATCATGCTTTGGTCCCAGGGAGGCACAGAGAGGCTCACTGTGGCTGACTTATGCAACCTGCAAATGAACAAAAGCTGCTCTCTTCCCACCTCCTCCTATTTGCAACACTTAAATCAGGGAAGCAAAAATGAGTCCCTGTTTTTTATGATAAAAGGTATATCAGCTTTCACTGGTTTTTGCCTCCTGTTGTCAGAAATCAGGTCAAGGGGCTGGGTTAAAAAACTCCTGCCCAGCATTTCTTCCAAAGTAACTGCAACTTAACTCTCTTGCTTTGCTTTGCTTTGCACTGTTTTTGCTGCCTTTAATCAGCAAAAGGCAGGGAGGGGAGGAGGAGGACACAGAAGCTGCTTGGCCATGCTGGATGACAGTTTGTGCCTGCCTCACAGGTTTGTTTTAACTCTGCCTTGCCATCCTGTGTCTGAGTTATTACATCTCAGGTTGGCACTGGCAGAAAATAATACCCAGATTTTTCACAAGTCACGTAAATCACTTCTAATTCATCAGGGACTTCCCATCCTTGCAAAGATCACTCCACCAGTTATTACTTTGGAGTGCTATATCCAACTGTGAAGCTCACAGGAACAGTGAAAATTAGCTCAAAAGACAAGATTTCTGTTTATCTTTCTTTCATCTCCAGAATCTGTTTATCCTGTGTGAGATGAAATTCAGAGTTACCCCTCTCTGTAGGCTCCAGCCAATCTCCCAAACCTTTGCTATTCAGAGTGGGGGAACCAGAGTCCAGTCATTCTCCTTTATTTAATTTGCAAAAAGGTAATTCTGACTGAGATTCAGAAATGCAGGTTCTCCTTCTGCAAGCACTCATCACTTACGGCTCCAGAATTGTCGGTAGCAAAGGTCTCTTGCCCAGCCACAGATTTAATGCCATACCACTGAATCCTCTGGTGAGATTATCATTGTTATGGCAGTCATGGAGAGGACAACTCCCAGGCATCTCATTCATCCCCTCTGCTCTGGCAAGGCATCCCAGATGCTTTGAAGCTGAGAAGGAAGTGCTGGGCTCAGTTACCGTTTCTGTGAGAGGTGTTGGGCATTGCATTCTACTAGGAAGCCACTAGTAGGATGTAAACTGCATGAAATGCAGATTTGTTTTTGAATCATATCAGTACATGTCCATGTGGCAAGACTGAAACTGATTCCAGATCAGGGGATTATCCTATCCCCATTCCAGTGGTTTGCAGTGCTGTTGTGAGCTCAAGTCTGAGTGGAAGAAAATGAAGGTGTGGGGAAAGAAGTGAAATGTTGTTCTTGCCACCACAATGGCTGGTCCTGGATAAACAAAGGCCAAGATGTATGTATTGAGATTGCATTTCTCTTATCTGTGATCAGGCATTGCTGGAAACAGAACTTGTGAAACAGTAAGAGAATAACAATTTTCACTGGTGGGAAACAAGCTGTTTTTGGAGTGTTCAGGGGGGTTTGACAGTCTCATCCACAGAATCTGTTATAAACTCTGCCCAAATCCTCCTGCATATAGCCCTGACCCACTGTGGGACCTGGCTCAAGCCCAGTGGAAGTGCCTCCACATGCTTCACAATTCCATCATATGCATATCTGCATCTTCAGGCACCCAAACATTAATAGTCTGGCTATGTTCCATGCCTTGTTTTCAAGTGTGCTAAATAGACCACCCTATCCCTGGGTTGCTGAAAGAAAAAAATGTGTTGAAGGCCAGAAGGTGACCAGATGCTTTGGTGTCAGAGACAGCACCAAGTGCCTTGGGTGCTGAAGAAGTCACCAAGAAGGGCTGGGTTTTTGTACTGGGCTTGTGAGAAGGGACAGACCCATTTAGTCACCGTGGAAGGTGGCCAGGCTTCAGGCCAGGGCACAAAACTGAGCCCAACGAGACAACAGCAGCACCACAATCTCCCAAAATCCAGCACTAATTTCTATGCCCCTCAGCTCTGTCCCATCTTACACATGCAGAGAATAGAAGCCCAGGGGGCTGAGGAAGCATGCCAGCAGGTGCTTTTCTGTGCCCCTGTGCCATGATGGAATCTGGTTGCTTAGAGCTGCATCAGCAAGAGCTTTGGGTTTCTACCTCCCACCACTTCCCACCTCCCACCTTGCAGTGGGGAGCACAAATCACTTTTTTCCTCACCAGGCTGAAAGTAGAGACCTGGATAGTTACAGGGTCCCTGCATCATCTGGGTCTGTACAAACTTTATCTTTGCCACAACTCTGGGACAGTTGCCTGGCTGTGTTTGATCCATGCTGCTGTTTTCCTGGATCACATCAGTAGTAGCAATACCAAAGCACTGCGTTGAAAGAGTCTGATCTGTCAGATGTGCTTGATTTACATTCAACACAACTCCAGACAGGCAGAAAGCTGTGCTTGAGCAGATCTTACTGCAAGATTGGGGTCTAGGAGCATGCAAGTGTGTGTGTGCACAAGGGTTCATGTATTTAGAGA
This sequence comes from Camarhynchus parvulus, assembly GCF_901933205.1. NCBI lineage: Eukaryota > Metazoa > Chordata > Aves > Passeriformes > Thraupidae > Camarhynchus > Camarhynchus parvulus. The sequence continues at coordinate 8,270,125 of NC_044574.1, read as the reverse complement.
ACTAATGTTTCCCCTCCATCCAAGGCCAGGAGACTGAAATCCAAGCAAGCCGAAACTTCTTTACCATTGACGCCATAACAACATTTGAGGTTTTGAAAAGGAGTGGAAAAAATGTGTTGCTGTAGTAAGGGAATTGTAACAAGATCTTAGCCTTGGAATAACGTGCTCTTTAGTGCAGCAGCAGCTCTGCAGTGCTTCCGCCTCCTTGAGATTTGTGAGGAGAAATGTGCCCCAAAGAATGTGAGTTATTCTGAATGGGGAGAAAACTCAGCTGAGGGTGAATGAAAGACATCCAGGAAAAACAGAGGAGCACTGCTCTGCTGTTCTCCTCCCAGCTCCCTTCCTCAGCAGAGCAGAAGTGTGATGCAGGAATCTGGTGGGGATCCTGCTTAAAGAATTGAGTGAGTTCATGGAAGCACTTAAAGAGTGAGACTGCAGCACAGAGAGGGGAATAAAGTGAGTTTATGGGTTATGTAGGACCTGGCTGCAGAAGTGGGGCATGAACCCCACCAGGAGAGAAGGCAGTCAGCTCTCTCCAGTACAGTGCTCCAACAAATCTGACCAGTGAGGGGTTGGACCTTGCACCCAGACCTCTGCTTGTCTTTCCTGCACAGCATGTGTTCACGTAGCCTACAGGCTCTGAGTGCTTCCATCCCAGACAGCTGGCTGTCCTGAGCTGTGCCCTCTTGTCTCTGCCCTGAGGGGACCAGAGTTATTCATGGTTGCAGTCTGCACTGAGACTGCTTCCCAGGGCTCAGAGCCACTGGGTCCATAGCAGCACAACTGCAGGTGAAAGTCACGGAGGTACATGGCAGCAGAGGAGCCTCCAGTAACTTCTCAGTCTCTCCTCCATGTCTGGCCAGGAGGAATATTTCTTTCAGAGCAGGTTTGCTTTGATTGCACTTCACAGCAAAAGGCTGCAGCTGTCCATAGTACTCATGGAGGGCAATTAAAGGCAATTTCACATTGCCCATTCTTAAATAACCCTATGTAATCTGGGCTGCTATGCACAGGCTCAGCATCATATATCCAGCGAGGTCAAAGCTGAGTTATGACACAGATTTGATATCTGGGGTTATAAGAGATAGCTCAATGAGAAATATCAGTTCAATGCTTCATTATTATGGAAGGAATAGAGGACAGAAAAGAAAATACTATCGGTCCTTGATCAATTCATAGTGTGCCAGCACCTTTGCACAGTGTGAGTGTCCCTGCCTCAGAAAAAAAACCACAGCAGAGCTGAAAAGAAGATACAGAGAGGGCAATAGATATTGTCAGAATTCTGGATTAGTGTCTCTGCACTAATTACAAAAAGGTAATCAGAATAAGAATTTATCCAGAAAAAAAAATGATAAAACAGTCAAATCAATATAAAGACAAAATTGTGATTGAAAATATGAGGAAACTATTGTTTGTCATCCATCCCCTCCCACAAGTGGACCACACAAAACCACCTGGGTCATGTTTGAAACAGGCTGAGGTGGTCCATCACTTGTGGGTTATGAAGTTCTGCAGTATCAGAGGACACTGGGGATTGATTTTTTTTCTTTTTCAAGACACTGGTCAATATCTTACTGGGCAGCACCATGGCAAAGAAGACTACAAAACATCAGATGACTTGCACTGGGTTCAGGAACTTTCTTGCTTGGAAAGTGTTTGGAGTAAAATATCACTATATTTTCACCTATTGTTTTGTTTATTTCTAGGCATCTCTTGTCCAGTCCATGGCACTCTGTCAGATCAATCTGGTTTGTTCCAGAGCAGTGCAGTCCTTGGGTCAGGGCATCTGCGAAACCCCTTGTACAGGGTAGGGTTCTCATCCATTTTTCTCAGTGCAAGTGGACACTTCTAACTTAATTTGAGCTTGGCATAAGCATTAAAAAAGAATTAAAATAAATGCTTTGAGTCCTGATGGATACATAGAAAAACTCAGATATGAAGGAAGAGGAAAATGGAAAATGCAACTTCTTGCATTTCAGAAACAGGTTTCTAGGCAATGGAGCCAGGCTGGTGGGAAACAGTAAAACCCCCTTCTGCATGGATATCTCACCAAGGTACAGCAGTAAAAATTGTCAGATAGGGTTGGAACTCCAAGTTTTTTCAGGGCAGTGGCCCAACATCTAAAGAAAATGCCCCAACAGTAACTCAGTGAATTTTTCTGAGGACCATGTTATGTCCTAACTGTGTGTGACTGCTGCCTGGGAGCTGAGGGCAGGCATCAGGGTTGAGATCTGTGTGAGTTTCAGAGTTTAGCTCTAAACTGAGATTCTCCTGAAGTTTTATGGAAGGCTTCCTGATATTATGTTACCTGTTAGAGGGATTTCAGGAGCTATTCACACAGAAGAGAGAATTAAGAGCGGGAGTCTCTTCTGACCTATGATCAGGATGAATCCAGCCCTGCAGACACAACTCAACCAGAACTGCTGGTTTTTACTGGAAATGGGCCAGCCATGCAGCTGAGGCATTATCAAAATGCACTGTCAGGGAGCAAGATCAGCCTGAATCTTCAAGATTACAATGGAAGTTGAATATCGAACAGAGGTTAGTCTGGATTTCATCACAAAAACATACATTTTATTCAGGCTAACCAAGGAAACAGGCTGAGACAGCACTTGGGATCTTGACTGTGTGGGTACAGATGTACAATATATATACAACAAGATCTGTATCAGCACAGCTCATCCCAGGCCATGCCACTGATGCAAATTGCACTGCTTGCTGATAGAGCTGCCTCTATGATCAAAACTCCAGGAAAGGCTTCGAGATACTGAATGGACACGGAGCAGAAGCTAACCTAGCTGGATGCTGGAAATCTAAAACCTAGATACTTGATCCTATCTGTTCATTTTGGAGTTCCCTGCAGGAAAAAAGAAAAAAACAAACAACAAACAACAAACAAACAAACAAACAAACAAACAAACAAACCCCAAAAAACCCCAACACATTTCTGGGAGTAATTACTTAACTTTGACAGTTGTTTTGAGATGGAATTGTTCATCCTCTGGACACTGAGGCATCTGAGACAGCAAGTTTAGACTAGATTCCTACTTTCACACGATTAACATTAGATAAATTCCTCAGAAGAGTTCTTGAATTTTAATTCCTTCTTCAGGTCTATTGTTGACAGCTAAAATATTTCCCTGCAAACTTTCATTCTTTACAGTTTAAGGGAAAAAAAGCTCACTTCTCTAACTTAGGGAGACTTGAGCAGGTAAGGATTTAAAGAGCAAATCTTTACTAGAGTTTCAATCAAATTTTAAATAAAGTGGCTAAAACCAGGCAGTGATAAAATGAAAATATGCACCATTCTTTTTGCCAGTGATGAGACACTGCACATAGTAGGACTTAGTTTTCTTAAGTCCTTCCTAATTATGGTTACTGTAATATTAAGTCTCTGTTCTTTTGGGATGCAAGTGAGAAAATTTAATGGAAATTCTGTAGCAATCACAGTTGCTAAACCTGAAGAAAAGTCACTGTAACTGTGAGGGATGTGCTAACTGCTGGCCTGATCCTGCCACCCAGTGTGCACGACATTTGCCTGCTTGAATACTCCCATTAATCTGCGGGGAGCTATTTGCATGCAGCAGAATTACAGGTTCACACCAGGCCTCAGAAACATGGCAGGCAGTTGATGCACTTGGCCACTAATTCTGCCCAAGGAATTGGGGCTGATCTGATGGAGAACAGGAATTTTTTCAGTACTTTGTTAATAAGCATGTTCTCACACATTCATCTGCTATGGGTGTAAATATGTACCAAGGGCTAATTCTAATGGTTATTGAGATTTTTAATTAACATCTGGAAAGAATTTTGAACTATTTCTCATTGCATATATGCAATTTAGGGTGGAGGGTGTAGGAGAAAAGCTGAATTTTATCGCCCTTCTCCATGTTTAATGAGAAAATTTTGACACTAAAGCAACCGGGGGAGCAAACAAATGCTCAAAAAGTAGATTTCTAATAAGGGCCAAAAAATCCACTCATCTACTGGTAGATTTGCAAAGTATCTATATTTTGTTTATTGGCCTCTTGCAAAAGCTGGTCAGGCATGTCTGGAGTAAGTAATTTGTATTTTCAAACATAACAAACTAAAAAGGCAACGTGCAGGATTTTTTGCAAACCACACCATTGCACATGTGCAAACTTATAAACTTTGCTGCTCTTGCAGGGGTGTAGCTGAGGACAGAAATTGGCTCTTTGAGTTTGGGTGGTTTTGTGAAATACATCTGAAAAAACCCCACAATATGTCTCCTCGAGTCATAAGTCAGTGGTTGGGTGACTGGTTTGAATTAGGACAACGAACAAAGACAAACGAAACATAATCCTGCACGTCTGTACATTCTGGAGGCTTTCCTCTTCATTTGGTGTCAGTACTGAACCAAAAGTATTTAGAGAGGCAATATTATTGAACACAACAAATAGGAAGCAAAGCATAATTTTTGTTAGGGGTAAGTCATCCCTTAGGCAGAGCATTCCATCAGTCTTACTGCATTTCACTGCACTGAACTATGGTTAATTTGTGGTCGGAAAAAATAGAGGCACTGTGGTTCCTGAAAATTACATACTGTGTTTCCAGTTTAAAGAGAAACAAAAGGCATGTGTTGTAAATATATTTTTTTCTTTACTTTTAAAAACAAAAGCCCATTTGAATACTCGGTTTAGGTTCTATTATGCACCTACAGTAACTACATTATTTCACTGTCCATTTAGGAAAAATTTCTCCAGTGGGAAAAGGAAAATCAGCGTGATTGAAGAACTGGCAGCTGCAAGTTAACTGTGTTCTTGTGTCAAGCTCTTTACAGCGGTGACAACATTTGCTCCCTAATTGTACAACTACAGAAACTACATTCTTGGTTTGAGCAATGACAATTATTAGCTATTAGAAGAATATGCCAACATAAATGTTGGACTCTGCCATCATTTGGGATCTTCAATTCAGAAGCATAGCTTTTTGCAGAGAGTATATGCCAAGCATTACAGACTTCAAGCAGGAATTGCTTGTTAAGGTTTATTTCTTAAGAGGTCAGGGTAAATGATCAAAATGATGGGTTTGACCTAGAGATTTTTGGCTTAGGGATTGTCATTTGGGACATGCTTTTTACATAGCTGAGCCTTGACCATAGGAACTTCCTTAACAGAGATATGTAATTTGGATGTTGTTCTGTTTATATTTTGCTTTCAAAGACTGCATTTTTCTGCAAATCACTGAACCCTGAATATCACCTACTGTTTGTCCAAGAGAGATAATCAAGTAGTCAAAAATGAAAGATTCTCTATTATTGCTTATGCTTATGCTCTCTCTCTCTTACTTATTGCTAATATTTTTGGAAGAGGAAAACTTCATTTTCCAAGGGGGTGAAATGACAGTTGTCAGCTTGAGTAACATATTGAGATCTCTTAACCCCATGGCCTCTGTTTCTGGGGATGGAGCCACGAAGTTCTGGTAGCTTGGTGTTAAAAAAGACACAGAGGTAGGATGGAGGATTTTGTATGACTCGTTGGTGGACTGAGATGGATGCTCTGAGCAAGTACAAAACTGAATGTACCTCTTCCTGCTGTCACAAATCTATACATCTAATGTCTTTTTTTATTTGGGGGGTAGGGGGAGGGCTTATAGGTCTTTGCTTCCCAAAGTGACCTTGAAGCAGAAATTTTGAACATGGCGTAAGCCTATTTTGTCCAGTTTTGTAGAGCTTCTGTTTTCCCAGGACTGTAGTCAGTGTGTCAGTTTGCCTCAGGGAACGTGTCCATATTACATTGGTAGGTCTGCAGCTGGGCACTGATAACAACTGTCACTGGTTCAGCCAGGGCTAGAAACAATGGAAAAAAAAATCTCATGATAAACTCACAAAACTTGGCTGCAATTTTGCAAGCACAAGTAGGTTTGGAACTTCAGACAAGCTTCCAAAGGTCTGGATCAAGGTCCAAACAAAACCCAGGTTTTAAAATGATGAGGCTTGTGCATTAATAACACTCATATATTTGCTTCTACTTGGAAATACTAAACATTTTATGGATTTTCACATGCCCCAGTTGGTTCTCTGTGCTGGCTGGGATTGTTAGAGTCCCTCTGCCTTTGCAACTATATAGATGTCAATAAAGATGGATAAAGCTGGGCAGTCAGATTCTAATTTATGCTAATCATGTTGGATGGCTCAGGGCACTTCAGCACACATGCTTAGCCAGTGACCTTTCACACTCCCCTTTCTAGATCAAAGCGCTTTATTCGTCCCCTTCCAAGAAAATCACAAAGACAAAATTCCCATTCAGCATGCCTTTATTAATCTACAAAGGGCCAAATCCTGACGCCTTTAATCTGCTCCTACTCGGCACTGCCATGATTTAAAGAGTATAGCATTGCCATCAGAGTTCTGGCCCCAAAATCAACATGTAGAATGGCCAAATTCTCAGTAGACATAAATGAAGATGGGACTGCTGCCTACAGACAGGATCCATCTCACAATATTTCCTTGAGGCCAAAACCTCTCTCTGTGGAATTGATAAATCCCTGATCCATCTTTCATTTTGCTGTTTTCAGCTGAACCCTCAGTGTCTTCTTGCACTGATTTGTTGCACTGGCTCTCCCCCAGTTGGGTTTGTCCTTCAGAGAGGTGCCCACGGCTGAGCAGGTCCTCAGTGTGTGATAGAACCTAATTAGATAACACAAATCTAGGCTTCTGGAAATACAGATTGCTTCAAAATGAAGCATGTTTAGAAAATTCCTACCAATGTACATGTGAGAGGATCTATTTGTTGCAATCTGTTCGGGTCTCTGAGTCTCGTTCTCAGGCTGTAACAGGCGGACTCCCACAAAACCCACTCCCAATTTACAACTGTGTCAAGGAGAGGAGAATCAGGGCATCTGATACACACACATCAGAATAAAAAGCATTTTCAGCAATTGCAGATTGGTCACAATTTCAGTTTTCCTCCTCCTGATTAATTTCCATACTTCTAAAAAGTCAAACTTCTGTTCACTCCTTATGGTTTATGCTTGCTTATGTTTGATGCTGTCTGAGTGCACTTTAAAATACAAAGAAAACTCAGTTTCTTTCTCATGCTGAACTTCTTCTTCTAGTAATGTTTTCAGTCTGACTTGATTTAAATTAAAAATATGAACAATACAACTATTAAAAAAAAAAATCAGTTCCAACAGCATGTAGTAGTTGTTGCAAGGATAAAGGGATATATTAAAAACATTGCTATGAATTGATTTCCCTTAATAGAATATGTGCTTTTTTACTAAGAACCTTTTCACAATAATCCATGCTTTCCACAGAACTCTCTTTTTAAACTAAAAATATAAATAAAATTTAAAATTCAGTATTATAACTGGTACTTGAAACAGCCAACAAGCCTGATGTTTGAGTCCTGCTGAAAATATCAAGATTTTCCCCAGTAAGTGTACTTTTTTAGGACAGTTCAAGAAATGTCTTTTTTATTAATGTTTCACCTGGCGCACAATTTGCCAACTGAAAAGCAATTAATAGATACTGATAATTATCTGAGATTGAAATTTCTGCTTATATTACTTTTTAATGGTGGTTTTGAAATATTAAAAGCAAGGAAATGGGCAGATCAGGCGACTGATTGATAACCCAGCTGTAATGCCATGGAGGGGTTTAATAAAATGAAGATGAATATGTGCTTTTAATGAACTAGGACAGAGTTAATATGTTAATGAAACATTACTTTTCAGACATCTGAACAGAGAGAAGTTCCTTTCTCCTGCTAGTTTGGATCAAAGTTCAATTGGAGGTGTTTATCACATGCTTTAGAGCACCAGATAACAAAAGGAGGATTTTTTGAACCACCACTGCCTTGTGCCTGTTTGGTGCAGTGACATTTTCCTGCAGACCACCAAACACCAGTGACCTCAGCACATGCTGTGGGTGCTCCAAAGGTGGTTGTTTGACATGCTCAGAGCTCTCCTGAAGGGCCTTCAATGGCTCTGAGGGGTGTGAAAAAATAAAAATTTCCTAGACATAAATGCACACTGGTACAAACGGTGCCACATTAAACTGATACAGTCACAGCAAGTCAACATATGTGCAGACATACTGAGCTGAAAGGCTGCTATTTCATCTTCAGCTCACACTCTTGTGCCTGGCTTTGGAAAACACACCCATTGTGTCCAAGTTTGTGCTCACACGGATTTTTGCATTATTTTGCAGTCTCTGTAGCAGTTTATGGCCTCAGTCAGAGTCCTCCACATGGGGTCTGTAGGATGCCTGCAGGACAGAGGCACACTCTCAGTCTGGTGTGTGGGAGCTTGCATCATGTGATTAATGACTTTTGGTGATATAAGATGTCCTTGAATTAGTAGATGCTGCTGTAGTCCCATTCTATCCTCTAGCAAGAGCCTCAAAACCTTTTGTCTCAAATGTGCCAGCCAAAACAAAGGCCAGTGTGATGTTTTAGGAGTTCTGGCTGCTCTGAAAGTTTTGTAGGTACAGTCACAGGCACTGAGAGCAGAAGGATTACTTTAACCCTGATTGCATATTTCAATATATCCCATGTTTTATCTGCATCCTCCCAAGTATGGCAGGGCTAAGAAAGGGCTCCTCTGATGCAACCACATATATTTGCTGTATGGCCTTGACAAACTCCTTCTGTAGCCAGAGTCTCACTCAAATTTAGAGGGTCTTGCTGAAACTTAACTCCTATTTCTGAGCTGCTTTAAGCTCCTTGCTGCCAGATAAATTGTTTTTGACAAGTGCTAAAGAGGACCATGTTACTACCCCAGCTCAGGCCAAAGCATTTGGCAGCACAGTGAAGGATTTGCAGCCCACTGGCCTGGCTTGCACAATTTGAGTGCAATTCAGTGTCTCCTGGCAGGATGCTCACACTGTTGCCTGCCTGGGGATTTGTGCCAGCTGGAGGCTCCATTCCTGCAGAAGATGAAAGGGAGCCAGGTACCAAGTAGATGTTTTACCTCTGAAAGCCTCCTGCTGTGTTTGTTTTATTTAGAATGATATTCTTGTTAGAGATTATTTGCCTACAGGACAGCATGGTAATGGTAATCTCTTTGGGAATGATGCAGATGAGTTAATTATTAGTGAGCTTCTGGAAATGGGTCCCCAACTCTTTGGTAGGAAGATGGGCATGAGAGGCCTTGCAGAGAGTCAGCAATGGACAACTCCCTTATGAACAACTCCCTGGCCTCAGAAAAGTGATGTTAGGCCTTGGAAGGCCAAAGTGGGATCTCTGCAGGAATGCGAGTGGCCGTTGTCTTCTGCACCCCTCCATCTAAATGAAGTAAACTTCAAATAAAACATCTGCAACAGAAAAATCTGGTTTCATCAATTTAAGCTCATGTTACGCTCTGACTGCGGCAAGAGTCAAAGGAGATATCCTAGAGAAATGAAAAGGACTTATCTTCCCAAGATTCAGGAAATCTGAACAGAGTAATCAGACAGGTGCTGCTCTTGCAGACATTTTTCAGTTTCTGTGCTATGTTCACACACTCCAAAGATGCTGTGCACTCTGCAGGCAGGGACACACGTGTCCCTGGGCTTTATCTAAGATCTAACCTTGCTTTGATGCTATCTCAGAAGGGGAAGGTCAGGGAAAATTGCTATCTTTTCCCCGCAAATTGAGTAGACAACCGAAGTGCTGCAATACAATTTGGCAAGGGAGTCTCCTGTTTAAAGTCAGGCAGCAGCGTTGGCAGTGCTGCAAGGACATGAGCTCAGGAGGAGCTCTGGCCTGAACAGCTCTGGGTGCCACAGAGCTGACACCAGCCAAGGCTATGGCCCAGGCAGCTGAGTGGCAAACACTTGGTCCCATCCTGCCAGTGGCATCCAGGCTGTGAGTGATCAGTGGCCGTGGGGTCCGGGCTCAGTGAGGCAGACAAGGCAGAAGCCCACCCAGGGTGCATGTCACACAGAAAGAGCTGTCATACCTAGAATCACACACAGAATTGGGTTGGGAGGGACCCCAAAGACCCTCTAGTTCCAAACCCCCTGCCACGGACAGGGATGCCACTCACTGGATCAGGTTGGCCCATACTGAAGAATGGAGTGAAAGGGTGAAGAAAAGAATCTTCATCTTCCCCTCCAAGATGAGGTGCTTCTTTCCAGCTTTTCAGTGCCACAAAACAGAAACACCCACAGGGCATGTCTGGTCACCAGACAGGGCATGTCTGGTCACTGTGGTCATATCACACCACACACTGTCTGTCCCTCCCCTTCCTTGCGTGACCTGGCACTGATGACACTGCCACGCCACTGACGCAGCGCTGCCACTGGCAGGGGACACGCTCACGTCAGGCCACCAGCACGCCAAGGGACAAGCCCCACTTTTCCATGTCAGAGGCTCACCCACTTCCAAAATCAATGACAAGCTATGGGGGAAGGTGCACTAACATCACTAGTGAAGTGCCAAGTAATCAGGAGGAAGTGAAATGAAAATTGAGGAGCTAGCCAGCTTTCCAGGGACACTCAAAGGACTTATATACATATATATACAGATATAAAAATAGAGTTGCATATATTTATATGCATCTATGAAGAAGAAGAGGATGGTTTAAGAAAAGAATTTGCAAAATTCCTACATTTCAACTGGTATGCCATTTCCTCAGATTGTGAGTGACTGATGTGTGGAGGTTGCTGCACCTCTATTTCCTATCGCAGACAGAGCTATTACTTAAGTAATCAATATTTAATCTCTATTAGGGAATGTAATTTTTAAACCTACTTTAAAAAGTGCATGTGCAGCACTTGATATAAATCACAGCCAGGCAAATCTGTGCTGGACTCAGAATCTTCTCTCATATTTTAAGGGAGGAACAATCTCTTTCATGGGAAGAAGAGGAAGGAAAATAACTCAAATATCTTTGATAGTTCTGACTATTTCAGGCAATGAAATGAGTCCAAAATAGCACAGGCTTGATTCATACCCTGATTTTTGCAAGGGTGGTAGAGAACATGGGGAAAGGGTATCAGCATTTGTCCTGTGGGGAGTCAAAAACTGCAGCCAGAGCTGTCTGTAATGATCCCTCTCCTCTGCTCACAGAAAGGAGGCTTGGTCAAAGCTGAAACATCTTGCAGAAGAATGTCAGCTCGTAGCTGGAAATGCTTGGAGCAGACTGACAGAGAGGAACTCAATACTAAAGGACAAGGAACGTGGAAATTCAGAATTAATCTATTTCCTGTCCAACTTGGGGTGATCCCAGAAGAAAATGCTGCTCTGGATCAAATAGTGCAGAAATTTGAATCAGTTCTGGTCAGACTGCTCTTGCTTCTTATTCAAGTCATAGTTTCAAAGCAGCCCCAGCAGACCAAGTCACCAGGTTTGTGCAGCACCTCCAGCATTAAGCCTAAAATCCAGGAAAAGCTTTTATCCTTATTTATATCCTTTAGCTAAGATGTGAACTTCCCTGTTCCTCTGTCCCAGTGGCTGCTGGTGGCCAGACTGGTCCCAGTTACAGCGGTGTGAGTGCAGGGTGTCCCTCCCTGGTGCCCCCCTTCAGCCCTGCTGCTGTGCAGTCCACCCCAGCTGCCCCCAGGCAGCACAGGCACTCCCAGCCTATCCCTTTCAAAGACCTCCCTCATCATCTAGCAATACAGATCTTTATACTAAAACGCCCTTTTTCATCACTCAGAGCTATACAGAAGGTGAATTCAGTAGGAACTAGATGGTGTAATGTCCCTAGATTCTAAGTGAAAGTTCTGCCAATTTTAACAGTATTTGAGGAAATCAAGAAAAAGGCAAAGATGAGACACAAAGGTGTGTGTCCAGCACTGAAAGATGCCCAACAGAGCAGTTGTCCTACCTTTTGCAATGATACAATCTCGTGGCTGTTTTCATAGAAATACACAGAGAATTGGGGCAAATGTAACAGCAAAGAGATGTTTTGTTTGGATGTGACTTGGCCAAAGGTTTTGAGAACACATTTAGGTATTAGGCATGAAGAAAAGCATGGGGGGAGGGGGGGGCAGTGCTGAGATTTATCAGGAATAACACTGAGTCAACAGAACTTCATTATTTACTGTCACGGTTCAAGGCCAGAAGAACGCACCAGGCACACAAAGGACATGCTGGCTCAAGGCTGCTGAAAGTTAATGTTGTGCAATATTTCTGCAGATGTGGAATAACAAACTATTCCAAAAGCCACTGCTCAGCTCAGCTGGGAGTGAAATCAGCAGAGAGAATGAGCATAGAGCAGCATCAGGAGGAAATATGTAGCCCAATTATGCTAAAAAATATATATTTATGCCCTTGGTTTTGTTTGCCTCCAGGTCTCTGCTCTCACTGTTGCCACATCCATTGTGGCTTGCTCCTGGGCTTCTGTTTGGAGAGGATCTCAGCACTTTTCATAATAATAATTTAAAAAAAAAGGCTCATTGTGACTGAGGGAATAATTATTTCAGGATCTGCTCCTTACAGACAGTGTAGATGTGCCAGGGTTGGCTCTGGTTTATAAACAGCAGGGACACTGGTTTTTATTCTCCAGGGTGAGGTAATTGTGTAAGGTAGTGACAGCTGTGCTCACCTCATGTCCTGCTTGACACCATTCTGAGGGTGTATCTTGAGTTATTTCAAGACTGATGCTGTGTGCTGACTGGTTTGATCATCCTGGAGATTCTGTCTGCAAATGGACCCAGAGACTTTCATTGTGCCTGATCTCACCTCTAGAATTCTCTCACATCTGCGAACAGCCCCTTCCAGGAGCTGCAGGGAAAAATGCAAGGAACACACAGCAAATGTACATTAAATAATTGATGCACAAGGAAAAGCTTCAAGTCTCTTTGCTTGTTGGAGTTTCTTTCTCAGATTTGTAGGACTTTGCATTCTCTCTGAAAAGGAATATTGTTGGTCTTGCTGGGGATGTTCTCAATAAGTAATGGATACGACTTCTCTCTTTTTTCTTTTTTTTTTCCTAATTTGCCTGAAAAAAGGCAGTTTCACTTGTTTCCCTTCCTGGGAGAGGATCTGAGAACAAAACACCCCCTGACAGAACTTAACCACTTTTTAAATGTTCTGGAAATCTCAGGGATAGTGAGAATGAGGCAAATTTAATAAAATGATAAAACACACTTGAATAAATCTGTGATAGTGGAAAACACTTGTAGGAGTCACACAAGACAGATAGAACCCCAAAATCTCCATTTGTTCTTCAGATTTTTCAATTTCAAAGACTCCTTCCGTGTTTGGCTAAAGATTGAAGGCTTGTTCATATTTCATAAAAAATGTTTGTCCTCACCTTTGTCAAGCAGTTTGTTTTGAATTCAGAACTGTGTGTTGAGACACTTTATTTATAGTTGTAATATCAAGATAGGCCTTGGCAACATCTCCTCCTACAAGTATTTGTAAAATGGTTCAAACCACTGTGTATACACAGAGATACTGATTAATAGACACAAGACAGCAGAAACAGAGCTTTTGCAGCAATGTCTATACAGCAGTTTTGAGCTGAAGCTCTGGGATGCACAGCCTTGCTGCAGAATTCACTGTTCCAGGCTTCTGCTCCAAACGGGGCTGTAAATTACCATTTCAATGGCTTAGCTTTAATTAACCATTTTCCCAAGTAAGATTCCAAATAGTAAAAGTGAAGGCCATGGGTATCAATTTCCAGGTTTTGTAGTATTATGCAACTCTCTGCCCACTTTTGTGGGGTTTTATTACGTTTTCCAACTTTGCCTAATCCCATATAAATGATCAATTTTTTTTTTCAGCCCTAACTCCTAAGTGACTCTCTCTAAACCCTGTGTTATACCCAATATGTTTTGTTCCCATTTGAGGGTTTACATTATTTCATACAAAAATGCAGTCTCAATGAAGTTGAAATGTATGGTTTTGGTTTCAGGGCCACCTCTTTCTGACATAAAACTACTAAGCCTTTATTGAAATATATATGATTCTACCATAAACGCCCCTTTTATAGAATGCACCTGGAGAATATAATGGAAAACATATTTGTTACTCTTACAAAACCGAGCAACTGTTCTCTAATAATATATAGTCCATTTGATATTTAAAAGGTCATAATTTTACAGAAAGAAAAGAAAAATGCAGACAAGGTAAAAAGTAACATTAAAAAATGTAGCTGCACATCTCACACATCTGCTTTTGTGTAAGGCTGACAGGAGCATCTGACTCTCTCTAATCACATACAGACCACAAGGACATCCCTGTACCTCACTGCCCCTCAGATTCAGCACTTCCCAGTCTGTAACAATTTCACCTCTCAGTCCCTTGGGAGATAAGAACATGATTCCCATTTCTTCTTTTTCAATGAGGAGAACTGAAGTGTGGGATGGATAAACACATTTGCAAATGCCACACAGGAAGCCTGCAGGAGAGCTGGAGCAGCCCCAGCTTTGCCAAGTGCAAGATCAAGTTCAAAGAGCCTCGTCTGAACGGCTGCACATAACATGAATGAGGAACCCCAGGAGACCACTGCTACCTGACAGTGCAGGAGTGGGAACCACTCCATGGAGGAATACAAACCTTCTGTACCTGGAAAGCAAAGTTCAACAGCTGCAGCAGCTCTCCTGGCCCTGGGATCAAGTCCTGATCATGGATGTGCAGCATCAACAAGGAGGGAGCCTGGAACGGGCCTAAAGCGTCACCCTTCTTCCAGTCAGACTGTACAGGGAATCACATCAGCCTGTGAGATTTTCCTCACCTAATTTACACTTACAGAAATGGAGACCCTATATGTACTTTAAGTACTGGAAGGCTTCCCTGCCCCATTGAGGCATTCCAGCAGTGGAAGGAGGCTTACAAAAAAGAAGGAAAGTGATTCTCTGCATGGGCAGACAGTGACAGGACAAGGGAAAATGGTTTCAAACTAAAACAGAGGTGATCTAAATTAGCTGTTAAGGTGAAATGTGTTCCTCAAAGGGTGGTGGGCATTTAAAGTGTTGACCAGAGAAGCTGTGTGTGTCCTATCCCTGGAAATGTTTGAGGCCAGGTTGGATGGAGCTTGGAACAACCTGGTCTTGTGGGTGGCCCATGGCAGGGTGGTTGTAACCAAGTGACCTTCTTGGTCCCTTCCAACCCAAGGCTCTCTATGATTCTATATATGACAGCTCTTACTGTATGACATGCACCCACATGGGTTTCTCCCTTTTGAGCCTGGTTTTATCAAGATTAATGGTGAAATTCCCACCAATGAGCTCAGACTCACCCTAATGGCTTAGGGCATAGACAAATCGAAGGATTCAGGAACCACAGTAATTAGTATGGAGAAGGTGCTGCTAAGCTTTTGGAAAAGACTGGTGCCCTCAGTGTTCTTGTTCTATTTCTCAGTGAATTAACATGTAAAATATTATTATTCTGTTCCATCTCTTTTTTTAAATTTTAACTGAACTTTGGTTGTGCTTTTGTGTCACACCAAACACAATTCCCGCTCATAAGAAATTCAGTCCGGCAAAAAGTATTGTTCACTTAGACAGAAGCCTGTGTGTGTAGTGATATATTCACCCCTTCATGAAAGCCCCATGGCACAACATTGTTGGGAGAAGGATGGCTCCTGTTCATGAGATACAGGTTGCATATGACATTGTCATCTTGTTGTGGACAAAATGTGGAGAATTTCCTCTCCCCTACCCTATTTAGTGGTAATTATGAACTTGGCT
Source organism: Camarhynchus parvulus (assembly GCF_901933205.1). Taxonomy (NCBI): domain Eukaryota; kingdom Metazoa; phylum Chordata; class Aves; order Passeriformes; family Thraupidae; genus Camarhynchus; species Camarhynchus parvulus. Next base: position 8,254,539 of record NC_044574.1, on the reverse strand, counting down.
TAACAAGGAAGACAAATGTCCTTTTTTATTTCTTTCTGTCTTTGTTTTCTTCTTTTATTTTTAAGAAATTATTTTTATTTTCCTTTATTTTTCAGTAACTTAAACATTAAGACGTTTTTGGCTTCACTGCCTTTGATTACAGAAGTGTGATGAACAACAATTTGTAATAAGCAACAACTTGCATTAGTGCATCAAATATGCTGGGGTTCCTTGCAACTTTTATGGAAAAAATATTTTCCTTCAGTACAAACACTTCCTTTCCTTGAAGACAACAAACAACAACTCCAGAGCTGAGCTCTGCAGCAAATGGTGTCTCCAGAAGCTGAGGGCTCCATGAAACAAATCCTGATGGGCACCCCATAGCCCTTGCTCCCTGCCTGGCCCTGGGAGATCCCCCCCTGCTCAGGTCGTAGTCTGATGGGCTCGTCTCTCCAGCTGCTCTTCATTTTCCTTCCCTCTCCATGTCAGTTTATCTCCCCCCCTTCAAATCTCTGCCCCTTCCTTTGTTTTTCCTTTCAACTAATCCCTTCCTGCTTTTCCCCTGGCCCCTTCTGTGTTACATACACACACACACTTTTCTATCCAGGGAAGTTAATTTAGATTAAGGGAAGGGATAGATTTAAGAAAGAATAGCTGTCCCTTAAAAGCTCCACACAGAGATGCCCTAATTCTGGAACAAAAGCATTTTCAAATGAACACAATTCTTTGTATGCAGCAAATTAAACCAATTGAGTTTGAAATCCTTCTGCTAGGATTGCAAGTGCTCATCTGATCATGCACAAATTTAATTGGGAACATCTCCCCATGCCAAATTTGCCATAAAGACAAGATCCTGTTCCACTCCCAGGCTTGCACGGATACCCCTCCAAACCATTCAAAGAAAGCAATACATCTGCCTCCCAGCCATCCATGAAGAAATCAGGGAGCTAACACAATATTTGCAAGCCAAACTCTACTCACTCTTCTGCAGCATTCGTCTGTTTAGACTGCAAACTCTGGGGTGAGAAAAGTTTCTCCCTCTGTTTTTTATGTGGTGCCTGGCACAGAGAGATCCCAGCCTTCATTGTCGGGCCATGGCACAGCAAACAAAGAATTCAGAAAAAAAGGGTTGTGCTTTCACAAGTGCCTCCCTGTCCTAGGCAAACTGAACTCCCTGTGACATCTGCAGGGCCGCAGTTTTCACCCCACCTGACTTTAGGAACCAAACTTAGCCAGCTGCCCTCAGAGTCTTTCTTCACAGAAACGTGGGAGAAATGGGCTCCTCCAGAGATATGACAGAAAATGTTCAGAAAAACATGAAAAAAACCCACAGAACTCCTCCCCAGCAAACCTGAGAGCCACAGGGTTGATCTTGCCTTAGCTAAGTGCCTCGGGTTGTATTTCCAAATGCACCTACAAGCACTTTCCCCTGACACAGAGGACCTGTATGAAAAAAAGAAGAATGCAACAAACAGAAAAGGGGTGAGAAGAGAACATGCCTCAAATTTGCATGGAGCAAAATCATGAAAGTTGAACTAAGCAAAGGTAAATATCCAGCTGGAGTTGCCAAGTCTTCAGGCAGTGAGTAGCTCCACGGCTGCTCACGTGCTCAGTGAGTGGCCTCTCCACATTTATGGTGGTGTTGGGATGCAGCCTTTGGTCTTCATACCCCAAAACTACAACTTAGTGCCCCATACCAGTACAAAACCTCAGTGCAACTCCTGGCAGTCCTGCAGAGAGCTCCCAGCCCCAGCACCCCAGCTGTCTTATGAGATCTTGGATTAACTCCTGAGTGCAGTATCTGGAGATTCCAGGGAAACCTCTGATGCTCAAAGGACTGAAGCTGCCCAGCTGTGCTGGTTCAGCTGCCCGTGTGCTGTGAATGAGGAGTCACAGCAAATAGGTACTTGACCACAAAAAGAAGCCAAGCTACCCATGACTTCTTCCATGGTCACTCACTCTTCTGCTGCTTGCACTGAGACAAAATGTGCTTATCAAGGCCAGAGCTGTCACCCACAAACTGAAGGCATGGCTCCCCTTGTGGTGACTGTGTCCACAGTGCCTGAACAGCTTTAGAAGATAACCCAGAGGACAAAGCCCAGCCTCTAAGGTAATGGCATTGGAACAACTCTTTGACTTTGGCAGGAATCTGGGATAACGATCCCTGGCATTAAGATTTGCAGCCAGCAGAGTTTTGCTGTAAATCTGGTTGCCTATCTGCAGATGACATTTGCTACTTGCTAGGCAGGAAGAGCCCCACACAGACAGCAGCAGGTTTCCCTACCTCTGTCAATCTCTGCTATGATCTTCTGTGGGCCATGGGTTACATCCTGCCTCATAATTACTCTCCAGTGCTCACAAGAACACTTCTAAGCCTGAAAAGCTGGCTGGAAAGCTGGCCAGATCTTTCTTTACCATTGGCAAATCCACCGAAGTTCCAGACTTAATGGGAGAGACAGGAAATGTCCTGTAGCACCAACAACCATTGACATTAATTTCAGCTGAAAGGGAACACCAGCAGCCAAATACTCATGCAAGCTCATTTCCTCTCCATAAGTGTTGCAGTCTCCAGTTCAGCTGAACTGGAGTTCAGGGCTGTGGTAAGACTTGTTGGTCACATCTATGCTTGTAAAATAAACAAGAGCACAGCACACTTGTGTTTTTGTCCTAGATCAATTTATATTTTGGCCCAGGCACAGCAACTGGTGTGGGGAGAGAACGTCAGCTGGGTTTCTCCTGGGTTTCTTGAGAATGATGGCTCCTCAGCAGCTCAAGCTATCATGCTTAGTGGTCCCAGAGGTCCCACACAGCCACATGTCCCTCCTTCAGCTTTCTGAACCAACCCAATCTCTTACAGCACCTTGTCATTGTCACCCACAAGCTCATGGACAAGTTATTATGCTGGTGGCCCCAAGTGACATTCCAATCTCTGAATCTTAGAACTCAGTCCTAAAAGGCAATGGATTTGCCCTGAGAGAAAAACAAACCAATATCTTCCTGAAAAAAATCCAACAAGAGCCCATACATGTTTAGGAACAGGCCTGTGGCTGCCCACAAACCCAAGGCTGCATGATCTCCTGCAGTTATCAGTGGTCTAGGGAAAGGTGTCCCTGCCCATGACAAGGAGTTGGAATGAGATGAACTTTAAGGTTCCTTACAACCCAAACCAGTCTGATTCTATGATTCTATGAAGACAGGGACATCTGTAAGCAGCTGAAATGTAATTCCAATTAGCACCCTGTTTTATTGCAAATGTCAAATGGCCAATCCAAACTGCTATTACCAGTCCAGGGCTTCTAAGGCTTCAGGCATTAAGAACCATATTGGAAATTATGCTGAGTTCATCTATCTATAAATCAACCATCCCTTGATTTTGTTCTTTAAGGAGATTTCATATAAGAAAATAAACCTGTAAGAGTCAGAAACCTCAGGCAGTTACGTTCCAGCTAAGGGCATTGTGAGGGTTTCCTCACCTCTAGCTGTGAAGCCCATGAACTCCAGAAATCCTTCCTCATACAATAGATACTGGGATCTCTTGTGCTTGGCACAAAAGAAGCTCACAGAAGACCACTGCTGGCTTGTCTCTTGGTGTAGGCTCTCATAAAGCTTCCAGAGATGTTTGCCTTGGTGTTGAAGCCCCTTCTCAAGCAGCTTAGTGCCAGTAGCTCTCATAGCACACTGCTTTGCTGAACAGCTTTCTGCTTGGCAGAAAGCTTTTCTGGATATTTTTGCTATTTGGAGAGTGATTTTCTCATTAATTGAAATAAATGACTGAATTTGTTTATGCTATGTCATGGCGGTGGATAAAACCATCTACGCAGTTTCTCCTGTTCTGTTACCTATACATGAACCAAACAGGTGCTTTGGAAAATCCCCCCTGAAACCAGAGCTATAAAGTCAGCAGTTAATCTCAGGGGATTGACCTTCAGCCAGCGCCAGTCAGCAGCACCTCTGCATGTGCTGGCTCAGGATTTGGCCCCAGCACTGGGGGCTGCTGTGCAGCAGGGACCAGAAATGGCCCAGAAAAGGAGATGCTGCTGCCATGGGGACTCTCTGAGCTGCTGGGCGATTAGCAGGTCCAGCCAGACTGGAGCAGTGGGGAAATCAGGTGCATTTTTATTGATGAAAATATCTGAGGAGCCAAGAGGAAAAAAAAAAAAAAAAAGGGGGAAAAAAAAAAAAAGAAAATCACAATGCTGCTTCTGCTTTGCATGGCATTGTCTGCTCAGTGGTCTCAGGGGTCACCTTCCCTTTCTGTGTCCCCATCAGCAGCATGTGTTTTCTGTTGGGAAGGAGAAAGAAATGAGAGAGGCTGCTTTGAGGGTGGGAGAGGTCACTCATTTAAGGCTTGTTCTTAATCCCTTTTCTGCTGCAGACTTCCTGTGTGTCTGTAAAAGTAGATCTAACCAGGAACCTTGGCATCCCTCATATTATCCTTTAGCAGGTGATGTCTCAGTTGTCCCTCAATGAGTGTGACCTATCAAATCTCCTGCGCCTGCAATGGGAAAGGCAAAAGTGGAGGCATCCCACTTTTCAAAGTATTCCTGCATGTGCTTTCCCCCTCCATATTTTAGGTAGAAAGACATTCAAAAAGAAGCTTTGTTTTCCATGCAGTTTCACATTTTAAAATTCTTTCTTCTATTTTTTTCCCAGCAGGTTTAAGTGAACAGCAGTTTTTTCTAAGGGTTCAGAAATCTTTTTATTTTTTTCAGCAGTAGATGGAGTAGGGTGAGGGACTAATGAGCATTAAAATGTGAATCAGAAAGGAAGGTAGAAAGGAAGGAAAGAAAGAAAGAAGAAAAGGAATTAAAAATCGAACTCATTTTAAAATGGCTTTTCAAAAATCTTACATTTCTGGTAAAAATTAAAAGGCAATTGAAAATTATTTTTCTGCAAAATATTTTCTTATTGATGAATCACATCTTAAGCATTTTCTTGCAGTCAAAAACATGTGCTTTCATCCTTATTTATATCTGCATTAAATGACAGCAAGCTGAGATGTGGGAAATTGCTTTGATGGAAGGCATTTTCTGAAATCTGTGTATTGCTTAAATTCCATTCCAGATCTGTTTTAGACTTACCCAAATTGAACGAAACCTGCAAAATGTTTGAATTTCACCCATCACTGCTGTTAATCCCTCTTTTCTTCCTGTCACAAACGAAGAAAGGTTTCATCTGTGTCCCTGGGAGGCATCAGAAAGATGAAGCCCCTCCTTACCCCACATTTAATTTTTTCGAGAAGATTCAGCTTCCAGGATGCTCAGGTACTGCTGGCTGGGCTGTGCAAAGGACTCTGAGGTGTGCGCCTTCCCCTCCAGCTCCAGGCAGCATCTGTGCTGGAAATAACCTTTTGGGCTGCAATTTGAGATGTGAATTTCACACTGTTCAGCAGGACACAGCCTCTGGTCCTGAGCTGATCCTCCCTCCAAGGCAGACCTGGCCTGTGCCCCCCACAGATGCTGAGGTGTGAGCAGAGCCAGTGCCCAGTGATGTCCTGCCCTGCACTCTCCACACCCCGTCAGCCTCAGCTCTGCCCTGAGCCAGGAGAGGCATTTCTGGCTTCAATAGCCTTTCAATGATTTTCCTTCCACAATTGTATGTGATAGCCCTATGGCAAAGAGCTCCCCCTCTTAACTACACACTGGGGAAAATAGCTCTTCTTTTGTTTCTTTTTTTCTCTCTGAACTTGCTACTAACTGGTTTCATCTGATGTCCTCTGGCTCTTGTATTAGAAAAGACAGCAAACAGTCATCTTCTATTCATATTTTCCAGTCTTGCGATCTCTATCACATCCCCTTCAGCGGTGTCTTTCCCAGCCTGGGGAATCAGAGTCCATTTAATTGCACTCCTAGTCTGTTTGAGAATTGAATTAATCTGTTTAATTATCTGTTTAGTCTATTCTTAATCTATTGTTAGGTTTTGATGGCCTGGAGCCACCCTGGTGTCTGGTCTGTGCTAGACTGTTTTATAGGGCCCACCAAGAAGGAGAACCTCTGGACATAAGCTCAGCAGAGGCTGGATCCATCTCATGGCATCCTGGACACCAAAGCCCACCCTGAAGGATGCTAGTCCCACTCGTTGACTTGACAGGCAGGGTAAAATTGTTATTTTCCTCATTCAGTCTGATAACAGCAATGCCAAAAATGATGAGCCTGGGCCCATGAACACCTTTGCCCCAATGAAAGGCAGTGCTCAGTGAGGGGATGTGCCCTTCAGCAGAGCAGGGAGCAGACCCAAGCAAGACACCCTTCCCTCCCTCCCTGGTCATCACCCTTTGGGTTTTGCCCCAGCCTTGTGCATCCACCTCTCTGTGGTCAACATCCCATGACCTTGTAAGTGACTCTGGTGCTGAGGTGACTCCTCACTAGTGGGGTGCTGTGAGCCTGCCCACAGTGCACTGCACCAGCCCACACCACTAATTGTTTTTCCTGACTGGTTTTCTTTCCTATCTCTAATTAATTCAGTCCTGCTCCTTTAAGCAGCACGCGATAATGAGCAGCAGAGGAAACCTCGCTGGAGCAGAGGGAAGAGAGCTCAGCATCTGGCAGAAGCTTTGCAGGATCCAAGCCTCTGAGTGGCTGCAATTCAGTGACAATTTCGCTTATTTGACCTGAGAAATGTATCCCTGGAACTTGTGCTAGCAGCTGTCTCTCACACACACCTCCTCAGCATCAAAAACTGCTTATGCCTTCTTTTCATCTGCACCAGATGGTGGCTGTGACACCAGGAGCCTGTCTTTTCTTCCATGCCATCCACACAGGACTTGACAGAGTGAAGAAGAAAGGTACTTCTACCTTGGATAGACCTGCCAAACGTGCCCTGAAGACCCCACACCCTGCGTCTGCTAATTGCACCAACATTGTCTTGCAGCATAAACCACTCCAGCTCTCTGTTTTCTTTCAAAGTGTATTTGTTTTACAGCTGACATGTTTATATATGTTAACTGTTTGCTATAGATATCTGTCAGCTTCAACTGGCAAAACCAAAAAAAAAAAAAGAATTAGAAAAAAAATAAAAAGAGGGGTTGGCTCTAAGCCAGAGGTATGTTTCTTAAAAGCACTTTGCTTTTCGTCACATGGTTTTGCATAGAAAGAAAAGCGAGAGGGAGGGTGGACTGGCAGAGGATATTGTGCTTTAAATACTGTGAAAGAATTTCATACGAAAATGTACTCTACTTTTCAGATATTAGCCCAAGAACCATAAAAAGTTATTTTATAGTCTCAGAAATTATACACAAACATGGGTATACTGTTTGTCATAAAAACTGCCCTAAGGAGGGAATCACGCATTATGCTTTTCAAAATATGACATTTATGAGCAGCCTCTGATTGTTACCAGAATGTTTTTTAATTAAATAGAAAATGTGTGTCTGTATGTTCATGTGTGTGTGTGTGTTTGTGTGTACATACAATAAGAGGATGTGTCACTGAGGAAAACACAACTACTAAAAAATGCTCTTTACACAGCGGAGAGGTTTTCATCTTTCTCCCTTTCAAAGAACAAAGACCACAAGCCCTCCTGCCAGTAAGAGGAAAGGCAGAAGTGTCCATTTCTTCAAACTTGGAGAGAAAGCAGTAAAATTTCCTGAGAATTTTTTCTTCCTTTCATTCCTCTAAAATGAGAATATGGGCTAGTGCTCTGCAAAATCCTCTTCCCTTTGAGATAAAACCACAACACTTCAGGATGAAGGTGGAGGGACATGAATCTATCCCCAGGCCAACGATGCTGGCTTAGATTTCCCTTATATGTTTAGAAAGGTCTTAAACTGGAATTACATTACGCTTATGTCTTCTGCCAGTCCTTACACCCAGCACCTAATTGCTCCTGGTTGATGGGATTCGCTGTCTCCTGGGCACTTCTTACACTGTGAGATGAACAGGCTTGTCATGATGACACATTTTGTTTGTTGGCCTGTTTCTCCACCTTCCCTGCCCAAAAGCAGGGTGGGAAGTCAGACAGTGACTCATCCTGTGCTCTCTTGCTTTTAAGAGTGCCTGAAGTTTTTCCAAAGAGGCAGTCTTTGTCTCTGAGAGTTGTGTTGTTTTGCATCATTTTCTGGAGCTTCAGATCTTTTTTATTTCACTGCATGGGACTGCTCCTCAGAGGGCAGAAAGCCACCAAATCTTTCCAGATAGGCTGTGTTTTCCTTCATTTATGGTTAGGACAGGGCTGAGCCCAAGCTAATGACCCCAAATGAGACACAAATTAATGCTGCTTGGGCACAGAACCATATTCTTGCAACCTGGCAGCATCTGAGCCATTAACAATGGGTGCCTGAGCTGAAATTGGACCTGTTTAGAAGAAATGATGGAAGACTTTGTGCCTGCAGTTATGGAGTGAGGGGTCCAGATGCCTGGGATCTGTTTGTGTCTGTTATTTGCAGCTCAGTGATTTATTAGCAGGACGCTGGACACAGACCATACTGGACAACCCCTTAGATCTTGGGCTTCAGACAGCAGGGAAGGCAGACAGACTGTTTGCAAGGGAATCAAAAGTACTTTGAGTCTTAACTGCTGCCTGAGTCATCTCACAAAAGGCATACAGTACAGCAAACTGCTGCCCTGCAGACAAACTTCATACAAAATGACTGCATAAAGCACCAATGTTTATACATGAGGCTGATGTGGGTAGAAGGGCTGTTTGAAATGACTGTGGATAGTTATGTAATTATTTGAGAACAGTAGAGCATAATAAGTTAATATAAACATTGAAGAAGACAGTATGAGTTCACTGGATGCTTACGTGAATCTGTCATCTTCCTCACAAATGCCTTTCTTCAAATATAAACCATGTACTTTGTGGCTAAGAAATCATAGGTGCCCAGTTCTGTTTGATGGGGAAACAGGGAGATGGATGGGCAAGGAGAAAATAACTAATCTCCATCTGGAAGGGCTGCTGGGCATTTGGTGTTTGCCAGCTCCTTGATGTCCAGCTTGATTGGGTACCGGGTTTGAATCTGACTCTTAGTTAATCCTAGCATGCAAGATGAGGTCTACAACATGTGGAAATAATTGGTGTGTGAGGCAGAAGGTGACAGCAAAGGCTGTGTGGAGGTAATGCCTGGGTGAACCACGTGGACTTCATAAGCCTCAGAGCATCACCAGGGATGTAAAACAGGCAGTGCCTCCTTAAGGGTGACTGGTGGCAGGTCTGCCATAGTGATTTATGTGACAAGTAGGTTGCTTTTTCCATTTAATGTGGTATTAACCAGAATGGCAGAAATTATGATGTGAAATCTTTCGAAAAGATAATAACTAAGAATGATAATCTTATGGTTAGTGCATCTGACTGCCTTCCCAGAGAGGCTTCCTTTTCCACATGACATATTTCTGATAAAATATCCACTCTCTCACTGGTTTCTTTCTCCATTTGGAGTAAATAAGGATCTATACTAAAAATATGGTGTTTTTCTAGCTGGTTTTTTTTTTCAGATTGAAAGTTCTTCAGGGAGAAGCTTTGTGCTATCACAGCACCTGACACATGGAGTCATTTTTCACAGGAAGCCCCCTGTGTTCCAAAGATCACATCTTCAATTTTTCTTTCTCCCTCTCTCTAGCTGAAATCGTGGTTTTTTTATGCAAAAAGTGAGTAATTCATCTGAAAAAAAAAAAGGTGCTGTTTATTTTTTTCCCTCAAAGGCAGGCCCCTTATTTCTGGCTGCACGATACGCTACGTGTGAATGGTAGCCTGGCATCCAACGAATCAAAAGGATATGGTTTAAATAATGATTACAGTAGTACAGCTTCTCCTTTCTTCAAAATCAAGCATGCTGTAATCCAGTGTTGGTGTAATTCCTCACAGGTCTGAAAGTATGTGACAACTGACATACACCACTGAGTACAAATAAGGCATAGTCAGGGTCTCTTCCTGGAAAAATTAACTTAGAATTGGTATTCTCTGGACCAGGGCTTGCATTTTTCAGTAAGTTTATCTCTCTTAAACAACAAATGAAACAGAGATGCTGGAAGAATATAAGCATGCAAGGAAGGAAAATAAGGCATTTTCAAGCTTGATAAGGCTTTTTTTGTTGTTCTTTGTTTTTATTTAGTTATTGCATAGTGTATCCCCCCCTGCTAAGCATGGAAAGATGAGAAGAGTGGTATCTACATCAGCAAGCTGGTGGTATGTGTAAAAGTGGAAAGTGAGGCTGGGAATCAGGATTAAAATCCACTTTGGCCACGGCTGGTTTGTTGTCACAGAAATTCAATGTCACTGTGACCTTACACCCTTAGGAAGAGCTGTAGCATTCCTGAGAAAAGTCAGAGCAGCTATTCCAACTAAGAAAAACTGTCCAGAGTAGAATCACAGAATCACAGAATTTACATTAATGATCATCTCCTCCCAACCTCCATGCCAAGGGCAGGGACACCTTCCACTAAATCAGGTGGCTCAGAGCCCCATCCAGCCTGGCTTTGAGCCCTTCCAAGGATGGGGCCTCCACATCTTCTCTGGTCTAGGAACCAGCTTGTCTTGTAGTCATATCTGAAGGTTTCCAGGTTCTTCTATACATCACTGAGCTGCTGTTTCCAGAGCTCTGAGCTGCCACCTGACACCCAGCAGCAATGCCAAGGCTGTCTTCACAGTCTGCATCACAGAGGGAAGCTCAGAGTCTTCCCAGGCAAAAATGGTCTTGACATGACTTCACAGTACAAAAAAGTTCAAAAGGTTTTGTTTTCACTCCAAGGCAGATCCAAAACACATTTTGAAACTTTGAAAGCCATCATAAAATGGATTCGCTGTCCTCCTGCCAGCTACAGTCAGCTGGTTGGGATGCAGAAAAAAAAGAGCTGAGTTGCTGTAAAACACCCAAAACAGAGGAGAGCACAGTTTTGTTTACAGTGACCCAAACTTCTAAAACTCTTCTTGAAATGAAAACCCACTAAGGACTGTTCTCAATTAATGGGACATTTGTGAGCACAACCACACGTAGACAAATTTGGGCTGGTCCTAGTCCACACTCTAAGGGAGCAGCTGCTTTGAATTCTGGTACATTAAAGTGGCTGAGGGCAGAACTGGACCTGCTGAGAATGGCAGTGCAAAGATCCTGCCATGCATTTGGCAAAAGGCCACACAGACTGCTGCAAATCATTTGGGAAGCTCAAGGGGTGAGGTCTGGCCCTGGAGGAGCCTTGTCCTCCTCCTGTCAGGGCATGGGAATTCATTCTGCCTTTTGCAGACTAGCCCATTGCAATAGGACCAGCACCCGTGTCCTATTCATGCATTTCCAAGAGGATATCCTCATGATGAGATCTGGAACTGGTCCTTCCTCAAGGTTTGGTTTGGGTTTTCCTTTAATATTTCAGCATCTTCATCCTCTACTCACCCACAGAGTTCAGAGCTGCCCTTTGCCAGCCTTATCCCATCTGTGATGTTGGTGCTTCACACTCCCCTCTCCTCAAACTGGGAACTGAACATGAAATTTAGGGGAGAAATTACTCCCATCACACTTAACAGTAGTTTTAATATGCTGGGATCTCAGTAGATTTCTCATGGCTTAAACCAGTATTATTGAGAGCAATGTAAATCCCTGAGAACAGAGCTGATGATTCTGCTGGAATGGGGAGCCTTATCCTTATTTTAACACAGGTTTCTAAAACAAAGACAGCCATATGCTTAGAGCTGAATGAGGCTGTTGTTACCTAGAAAGAGACCTTCTCTCCAAGGCTTACACCATGTTTTCTTAAATTTTTGAAGGACAAAACCCAGCTCTTTTAATGAACCTAACTCAATAATTCCTAATCCTTAAATTAAACACTAACAGAGAAGCTCAAGGACTGGCCTCCCAAGTTTCAAAACACAAATCATGACCAGAACCCATTGGTAAACATTCCTGAAAATAAGTTTTGTTTTGTTTTCCCCCTCATGCTCTGCTGAACCTTGGAAAAACTAACTCACTCCTAATATTAATCCTAGTATAAACAGATTAGGAGCTCCCCTTCCCCCTGCTCTGCAAAAAATAATGCCTGTGAAAAGACATTTTTTCACATCAATGAAACCTGAACATTTGTCTATTTTATGGACACCTTAAAAGCAAATTTTCTCTTATTTTCTTATTTTGAAGCCTGAGGTAAAAGTTTAATACATTATAAGAAAGGTAATGCTTTTTTTTGCATCCATTTGATTAACAGGATTTGTGGCTTTATCAGAAAGAGCAGATCCAACCCTTTTCCTCCTTAAATGAGGGTGTGCCAAGTATCCAGTTGGAGATATCTCCCTGTTCCTTTCTCAGCAGCAGTGTGTCCCACAACCCATTAGTGGCTGAACTAATGCTGGGGAAGAGTCTTTTCAGCCAGACATCTGAGCTGTGGTTTGATTCCTCACAATTCACTAACTTTGAGGTGTTATTTCAGCAGCTCCATGGGCTCTACATCTGGCATTTTTTCTCTGCTGTCCTGCCCTTGAAGCAACACCAATGCCAAAGGAAAGAAGCAGCTTTCATCCTTGCAGATCTTGTACCAAAATTCCAGTGATGTACAAGAGGGTCCTCTCCCACCTAAGGACAGTGTGATTCCTGTGGCCTTTAATCCATGTGATTCCCACGGCTTGGGCTTGCTATATTTACCCAAGGTACAAGGTGAGGTATTATCCAGGGAAACTGGAAAATGACTTTATCACATTGCAAACACTGGCAGAGAAAGTTTCCCTGCAGAAGCGGAGGTTGCTGGCGGATGCTCTGCTCTGCCTGTGTGGATCAGACACCCCCAAGAAGATAATGCACCTCCCTGTATCACACATGACTTACAAATCTCAGATAACAGCATGTGCTCCAGATTTACAGCCAAAAATGGACATCTTGGGGTATGGAGAACTGCAGTTTATGAACATTTGGTTTTATGTTGGGTCAGACAGAGTTAAAGACAATCTTGGAGCATAGATTGGGCCATCTGTTATCAAGGGAATGGCTGATCAGAAAGTGTTTGTACTTTAACACTTCAGGCTCAACTCCTGCAAATGCCAAAGCTAGGAAGTGACTTTATTTCTGCATGTGAAGATGTTTTTAACAGACATAAACTTTGTAAGCTGGGTGTGTTTGAATTAGGAAGGTAGCTAGGCAAGGCAAGGTATTGAGGCGGAAGAAAGAAGGGAACAAACAAGGAAAAAGTAAAAAAGAGAAAAAGATAAAAATAAGAGAGATAGAAACATGGAAAGATATCAGTTAAAAGGGAAAAATCTGCCCAGATATTAGAAGTTTTGACAGATTCTAAGAGGTGCCAGACCTAGAATTCCCCAGGCCATTATTTGTGTGGCTCACCTCCTTCTCCTGTATCCATGTTCTGAGCACAATGACACCATTTGCAGAAGAACAACTCAGTGTGCTGCAGTCTGACAGGGTTTAATAATTTCCTCGGTGCATGAGAGGTAGTTTCTTCAGAGATATTCCAGTATAAAATCCTTAGCTCATGTAGCCTCTGAGGGAGAGCTAGTAACCCTCTGCTCTGCTGCAATGCTTGAGGGTCAAGCTGCTTAAAATGCTTTTGGGAAGAAGCTGAGGTTTGCTATGACAGGCAGGTAATGGGGAGGCAGGGAGTACAGAGAATAAATAGCTAATTTCAAGAAATTTTCCAACACAGGTGCCATTACTATTCCTGTGGGTAGATTTCCTAGCAGCCTTTCTGCTGCAGAACCAAGTACCAAGAAGCAACCTCCAAAAACCTTCCCCTCCCTGCACAGCCTGACTCCAACTCCCCGCATGTGATTTTTTCCTTCTTCCTGCACAGGGCAGTATTGTGCTCATCAAGAATATGTGCTCAAGTTTCTTACTGTGTTTCAGCATCCTCATCAGCAGAGATGGCTCTTAATTACACTTGTTCTCTAATGCTGACAAGAACTGCCCCACACTTTTACACAGTTTTACCCTTGCCTTTACCCTTGCTAAATATTATGGCCCACTGAACTGCCTTCTCCATGTAATGCTGCAGATTTTTAAGTGTTGCACAACAGCAATGACTGATGAAATTACCAATCAGCCTCAATAAATTATACTGTGACAAGCAGCATTCTAATGGTATGCTAATCCCTCTGTGCTGCCTTTACAAAATCTCACAGAGGAGCTCTCAATTCTTCTCCAGCGCACCACTAGATGCACAGAAGTCACTTTGATGTGATCCATGGCATGATTCAAAGCAGGGAGAAGCTGTTCACTGCTTTCTCCTTACTTAAAAGGAGTTAGAATCATGCTTGAATCTCTTGGGATGTGTAAAGTAGTGGTCACATGCCTGGCAGCAAGACAGAGAAGTGCAGTAAGTGGTAGAAACAACTTTTAAGCAGAAAATTATTTAACAACCTCAATGGATTCCCTTTTCTATGCACCATAAAGGGGTGGTGGGCTGGAGCTGAGCAGAGCTGAGCTTACTGACAGAGAGAGAATAGCAAAGTATGGACATTTGACAAAGAGATATTTATTACTTTAATATCTTTAAAATGCTTTTTAGCCTCCACTTTACAGCTATTACAAAAATATAAATTAGCTTGGATTTACATTGCTGATGAACCATGGAAATTGTGGGTATCCTAAGGTGATTTAATTGTGTGGCTTTAGACCTTGCCTCCCTGCCCAGCTCTTATCAAACACTGGTGATTAGAGGTTTGTACGGGTTTTGTCAGTGGGGTAGGGACCTCATGGGGGCTGCTTACCTCAGTCTGGAAACTCATTTCTCTACATTGGCTACAGTCCTGCTCAGCTCCTAATTCAGCATCCTAAATGACCTCCTGAAGAGGCTTGCTTTCCACCATTGGCATAAAATCCTAATTTTTCATCTAAATTGGGCACCTCTGACCAGTCATGCATACATCTCCTTACATGATCCCAGATCTGGAGCAGCTCCATAGCTAGGAGATATTTAGGTACACAAGCCTGGGTGGCTGCCTGTGATTTTTATGTTCCATCAGAACATTCATGGAATATGTGATGTCCCCATTAAATGATCATGCTACTGATTTGCTGCTGGCCAGGACAGGAGTCCTGTTGCAGCAAATCACCCTCCCCTCCTTGTCTGCAGACTCAGCTGCATGCTTAGCTTTGGGGTGACACCAGTAAAATACACCAGGCATTTCTAAAATGGATTAAATTAGACTCAACTTAGGCCATATGATGTCTAGTGAATCTCAGTTTGGTGGGATGTGCAATAAGAGTGCTACAGCCAAAGATTAATAACAAACTCTGTGTCAGCTGCACGGATGCCTGTAATGAACATCAGGGAAATCCAGGAACTCTCCCTGCCCTGGAGACCCCTGTGCATCACCATGCTTGGCCTGCAAAGACACATTTTAATTGAGGTCACCCTCAGCACAGCCACAGATCACTGAATATATGACAACTATTGTGAGTGTATGTGTGCATGTATATGGAAAAGAAGCTCAAACTTTTGGAAAATTAGAGCCCAAACTGCTCTGATTGTGATGTTCTCAGCCATCCAGCCCACAAAGGCTCCTCTGTGTCCACCACCAGACTCTGATGACTCTCAGATACTTTTTATCCTGTCAAATGGTACCAAAAGGCGCTGAGATGTCTGTTCTGGGAACCCCATCTCACTGTGACTTGAGGATGAGGAAGGGGATATCTGCCTTGGGAGGCAACCCAAAAATGAGATCAAGTGCCTGTGATTGTCCCCAGACTTTGCACCAGGTTTAGATCAAAGCCAGATGGTGACAGTGCCTCACTTTGCTTGCTAGGCTTGTGGTTAAATGCTTCCCAGGAGGATGGAGACATGGGTTTGCCAAGCTGAGCCCTGAGCATGAGGCTCTACAGCACTTGGGGTAGGGGTCAAGATTTGCTGGGGTGCAGCTAGTGATTCCAGAGGGAAAGGTGGCCCAAAGGAACAGGCAGGACCTCCATGCAAGGTGAGACAAGACAAGTGGGAGAAGGGAGCTGGGGTCTAATTGCTCTGCCTATGGCACCACTAATAATTTAGGATTCATGCTGAGGAAGACACACCCTGTCATCCCCTCTCTGCTTGCCATGTCTGTTGGAGGCTCTTCTGCCTCCTTTCCATTATATTTATACACGAGGAAGGTGTGGCTAATGCAACACACAGGGTGTTAAAACCTAGAATGCCCTGTTAAACCCCATCTCAGTCCTTTAAAAACCATTTTACAGAACCAGCTTTAGAAAAGATATTTTAGATATATATATTTACAAGCTGAGGCCTTTTAAAGGCGTAAATTGTCCCATAGCTTTCCTGGAAGAACAAGACAGCCATTAAAATATTCCATGAAGATAAATGGCTTTGCTGGCTTTACATGCTGGTTTAGTGTTTTTATGGTTTCCACACATCTTTTATCTCCCGTGCAGAGGTGTGAGTCATGCTTGTTTATTGAAGGAGTGCATATAATTAAAGTGGTGTAGTGCTACACTAAAAACACTTTCACAAGAGAGTAGAGCATGGGAATGTGTAAGAAGATTTTATCCAAGCAGTTTTTATTTCCTCTGCTGAATAAACTGCATCATAGCCTCTAAGGATATGATCTGGAGGTCTAGACAATAACAGAGCTGGTTTTTGTCCTTTAGTTCACCCTATTTTAACCAGACAGGAATTTTGCTCACGTCCCACTTCGTGGTCTCAGCATAGCAGCACAGCACTCAGAGGCTTCACCTGAGTCATTAGCAGGACAGGTTTGATCCTCTGCTTATTTCAATGCAGTGACCCAGCAAGGATATTCTGCTGGTTTCATGGCATATGAAACAGTGCCAGCTTTGCAGCCTGATCCTTTTCTTGCCCTCTGCTACCATGCCAGCTGCAGCCAAGGACTGCCCTTGATTTGTAGAATCATAGAATATCCTGAGTCGGAGGAGACTCAGAAGGATCATTCAGTCTAACTCCTGACCCTGCCCAGGTCAAACCAAGGAATCACACCATGTGCCTGAGAGCATTGTCCAAATGTTTCTTGAACTCTGGCAGGCTTGGTGCCACTTCCCAGGAAAACTGATTGTCCACGTACTCACCAAAACCCTGCAAATAAACAGCCTTTGCTGACTACACTGTCAGATAGCCAAGCCCAAGGTTTGGTTATCCTGCAGGGCAAAGTGGGGGTCAGCTTGAATTTCACTTCAGCTGTGTCCCTGAACAGTGTAGGGCTTTTATCCAGGGGCATGGCAAAATACAGTGAGTCCACCTTGGGTTTCTTCCCCAGGAAAGCGCTGCAGAGCTGGGGGGTATGAGTGGTGCCAGGGAAAACCCCCTGGATTGAGCAATGTGCTGCTGATACTGGTGGTGACTCACAAAGGTCAGATTCCTCTGCCCCCATCTCCCACCCAGGTCATCTCAAGTACCAGAGCCTGATCATGAAGGATTTAAGATTTCCCTCTCAGCTTTGCTAATGTGCTGATGAGCCCCACAGCTTCAGCCCAGGCAGGTCTGCAAGTGTCTGTGCAAAGAGATAAACTGGCTTGCCAGGACCCTGAGCACTGGGAGGCAGACAGGATGACTCCAGAGTATCTGGCTGAGCAGTGAATGGAGCCATCAGCGGGCTGATGTCTCTGATGAATGGGCTGCTGTGGCTGCAGCTCACCCATCCGTGGTGCAAAACCACTGCCTGCTCTGCACCAGCTGTATCCTCTCCCAAAAAATAGCGGCTGGACACCGCAGGCTGACACAGTTTCTGTTGATTGTTAAATACATTTAAGTGCAAGATAAAAAGGGACAGGTCAGTGGGATGAAATTTGGGCTGGTGTTGCTCACAGGACCAAAGGCTGACAGACAGTGTTGTGTCTGGAGAACCCACTCTTTTGCTGATAGCTTTTAACTGGCTATCTGGCTACTTTTAACAAGGGACATGTGAAGGGAGACAAGAAGTATTTGGGTCAAGAAGGGCTCGGTGTGAGCAAAGTTCCTGTGGGAGCTGGAAGTTCAAACAAAACTGAGACAAACCCTTCTCAGTTGACTGTGACACTGACTGACACTACTGACTCCAGAATCATTAGTCCTCAACCACATTAATACAAAAGGTTCAGGACATGGGATTTCAGACCACCAAGTAGTAAAATGCTATTGTCTGTAGTAATGTGATATTTGTTTGAATATGAAAACCGGTCTTATAACATAAGAGGTCTTGTTGCCAAGATCATCTACTGTGAATGAGGAAAATTGTATAAATGAAATGGTAACCTTTTTGGTCTCACTGCTTTCTTTGCTAAAATAGATAAACAACAGAATATTTCAGTCTCACAAACTTGTTTCTGAGCAAGACAGTTAACTCACAGTGCCAGAAACATGAGGCTGGACCTGAGTCAGGGTTCAAGAGGTGAGACGAGGCACCATCTACAGCCACATATAGCTATCAATTGGACAAAGTGTCAAGAGATGTGCAGAGGGTCTCAGGCACATGGTGGATTCTCAGGGTGGCCTTAGGCAGGGCAGGAGTTGGACTTGATGATCCTTGTGAGTCCCTTCCAGCTGAGGATATTACATAACTCTATGATCCAAAACTTGCTGATATTGCAGTGACTGCTATTTCCCACTGATCCCAGATGCAAGACCTCTGCCTGGACCTGAGTTTGGTTGCTTTCTCTGAATTTTATTTTTATATTAAATCAGTTTTAACAGGCATGAACACATTTACAAAAAAATTTTGCCCTCAGGCTTGCTCATCTTCACTGAGATTCCTCCATATTCCAGTGATGTTCCCCAGGGGAACTGCAGGAGCATTTACATTTGTTTGGAAGAGAAATGAAGATTACAGATTTTTAAAGTGCTGTTTTCCCACCCTTACTCCAAGGGGAAGCAAACACATGCATCCAACACATGGATGCTGGGATTTTCATTCCTCTAAGTGCTCTTAAACAGATGTGCTTATAATTAGTGGACACTGTGAAATGCCAAGATTGGTTTAATACTGTGCAGTCCTGACAGCGGCTCAGTGGGAGACCTGCAGGTGTGCAACAAGCTCTGACTTGGTTGTAGAAGAATATTAAAGAAAAGTTCTGCAAAAGTGAATTTGTCCTAAGTCCAAAACATCCCTTAGGATTGCTGAAGCTCAAGCAGGTAACAGGTACCTTTTGCATGTCCATGAATATCATGCAAACATTTGTGGGCTTTTATACAATTTTCATAGCTGCTGCAGATGAAGCTGGACAGAAGCTCACTTCAGATCAAACTCTCCACCTCAAGGTCAAGCACTTGCCAATCCACAAGAATCCCTGAGATTTCATGCTGTGGAGAAGTCCCCCAGAGCCATGGATCAGCTCTGGAGAAGCTTGGGATGATCATCACTGGTGACATGACCACTCAGCATGGGCAGTTATAAACTTCAGGAGAACATTGATTGTATTTTCTATTCCTGGAAGTGTCAGGTCTTGGAGAAGGTTTTGAAAAAAAAATCCAAAACCAAATGGAACTGACACTTGCTGTGTTGCTATTCCTAGTGAGAGAAGATATCCAGGTGCACTGGTGCTGTCCAGAGAGCACATAGGCACGAGACCAACAGTTCATTCCTCTTGGTCTAAATACAAAATCAGGTGCCCAAATAAGCACTGGGAGCCCAAGAACTCTATTGGGTTTGGATCTCAGCAGTCAGAAGACATCTGTTTTCTTTCACATCAATTTCCAGCTTTTTTTGGTACAGCAATAGCCAGGTTTATGCACTGCCCTGTACATGTCTTTCTCTAGGAAACTTAACCATCATGTTTCCAATACCTCAATAACATCTTCCTTTGTTGAAAGATTGTGGAA
Source organism: Camarhynchus parvulus (assembly GCF_901933205.1). NCBI lineage: Eukaryota > Metazoa > Chordata > Aves > Passeriformes > Thraupidae > Camarhynchus > Camarhynchus parvulus. The sequence goes on along the minus strand of NC_044574.1, from coordinate 8,234,893 downwards.
AAGAGAGAGATGTTTGATGATTTGTATCCATTCTCTCATGCTATTTTAAAACTTAATTCCAGATGAAACCAATCTAGGTAAAAAAATGTAAATGAGTACCACTGCAGGCCCCTTCTCTTATAAACTTTGGTTTCAGCTTCAATGTTTTTTTTTTTTTCTGTGACACACTGGTGGAATTCAGTTGCCTAAAAGTGGTAACCCAGAGCCTTTGAGATACTCTTGTGGCTCACCTGGTGCCCATCAGACCCTTTGTAGGTCCTGTGTGACACAGCCCCAGCCCACGTGGGTGTCTTACAGCTCTCTCAAACAGCACTGGAATTCTGTTTGGAAAATCAAATCATGGACAGAGTTTTCAGGGTTACCCTGTCATCATCAAAGGGACAACAAACAGTGTTTGAATGTATCTGTTCACAAGCAGTGCTAGCTGCATTTATTTTTTTAGATTTATGGTGCTTTGATGAAGCAGAAGGACATACTTTGATGAGTAGTGGCTTTTATCAATGGAAAATGTTAAACATGCTTTTCGGCACTTAAAGGTCCTGCTTGTACACCCCAAAGCTTATCTATTTTTTCCAGTTATACCAATTGTTCTAGCAGGAGATACTCCTAAAAGCTTTGTTTTGCTTCTTGTGCTGACTTGAAATTGATACTCTGCATACATGAAACAGCTCAGGAAAATGAGATAGAATTTAAACATTCTGTCTAAAACTTTCAGCTCTTGCTTTGCAATAAAACATCTGAAAGAGAAAGAGGAACTCATAAAGAACATCAAATAAATAATTACTGAGAATACATATTTCTTAAAATAATTTTAGTACTATACAACCAAGCTGTACTCTGGTTTGCTAATGGAGAATCTGGCAAAGCTGATTTATCCAACAAGCATATAGACTTTCTAAATTTTTTTCCTGCTGTAGAGTGAGCCTTTGTTTTCCTCAGGAGTATACTTTTGTTAAACATCAGAGGATTTTTTCTCAGTCTCACCCAATGCACACTGGCTATCTTTGCATTTGCCCAAACAAATGACGGCATCCTCCTTCATTTTCTGTGTCCACTTGTGACTGAACCTAGATTGTACATTTGAATGTGGGAAATGACACGTCAGGTCCACCAGGTTGCATGCATGTCTGTTTAGGGAAGTGAACATAAGAGAAGTATGAATAATTTGGAGTAAAAATATGTGGAACTTTGTGCAAGACAAACTTGGCAAATTTTCTTTTTCAGTTGATATTTTGATAGCCTTTCTGAAGAACACTGGGGGCCAAGTCCCATTTTCCAGAGAAAAGGATAGGGAAGGAGTTCTAAACAGGCTGGCTGTGAAACCTGAAATGATGTAAAATTTACATAGTCTTGACTTTTGAACTTAGCTCATTTTCCCTCAAGGATTTGCTCCAGTTCCCACCCTTTCTCAAGCAAACACAGTTGGGCCAATCCACACTGAACTTGGACAATTTATGGCTTTGCATCAGTTCTGTGCAAAACTTTCTGACTTCAGATGGTTTTGACATGAAACCAGATGAAGAATTTGCTCCATCCCAAAACTTAGCATGCAATTCAGAGCAGGAACCCATGTGGATTGAAACTTCAGCAAATGGTTTTGTAATCCCCTTCAAAGAGAAACAACCAAGCAGAGCAGCAGTTCTGTTAATGGTTCAAGGAAGCTCTGTTGATTAATGACTTCAAACTATTTGCAAACAAAAATAACTGGAAATCAGTTCAAAGGGATGTCACATTCCCATCACTTAGTGAATTTTGACTAAAATATGAACACGTTGACAATTGCATAACTTGGATATGAATGTCTTTCACTGTATTTTGTATATTTCCATGCTGTCACAAACAGGAATTTTGCCACGTAAAGAAGTGTTACAGTGTCCTAATGAATTTTTCAGGACATAGCATTCGCATTAGGGGAAGTTGTAGTACTTGAAAATACATAGGACTAGATTGGTACTAGTATTTTTAATCTGATTTTTAGCTTTTCCTTCCCAGAATTTATTTGGAAACTACCTTACCACTTCTGGCATTAGGATTTTTAGATGTGGTTTGTGGAATAACCAATACAGAAATGCAATTAACCAATTACAGGGTTGAACACATGGCAAATCAAGTAAGAAACCTCAACCCCCATGATAATACTAAGAAGAAATATATGAGCAATATGCTCACTTCTGGGAATCTCTAGTTCTGAAAGCAGCAGATCTAGATCTGGTCTGTGATATTTGCACTTCTAGCCTTTTTCTTCTTTTTGGCTGAAAGATGAAATTTTTGAATGCCCATCAAAGCTAAAGGATGGGTACCACTCCATGCCAAGGTGCAGCCTGGTCAGTTTTGTGGCTGATGGAAGCCCTTTTAGCACTTCAGCCTTCAAAGCTGTTCCTTGCTTTGTGCAATTCAAACTGGACCTTTGGGACAGGCGGGTTTAGGTGGAACCAGCATAGAAGAAAAACAGACTGTAAAACTGAAAAATCACAGAGGGATTTTGGAAAGAGTAGAGAAGAGGGGCGAGAATGATTGTGGAGCAGTCTGAAATTAAATGGGCTTCAGTTCTTCAAGATCTGTGTTTCTTCTGGCTCTTTATCTCTTTGAAACAATATGTTCTGTCAATGCTTTTTTTGTGTGTGTAATCTGTTGATCTTGGCAGAGAAATCTTGTCTTTAAGTAGCTTACATGAAAGCAGAGTTATTCATTATGGACAGCTCTTGATACCTCCTGTGAAGGTTTCATGAGCCATTATGGATTGTCAGTAGGGAGGGAGCAGAACACCAACAGCTTTCATGTGCTGGTGCTCAAGTTACAGACCACTGCCCTCAGAAGCAACCAGTAGAAAGGGAAAAATTGTATTTTTTCTGCAGTCCTTTCCTTTTCCTGAGCCACACAGGAGCAGGGTGTTAACTGAGAACCCAGTCTGTGCATGGCTCTGGTTTGTTTGACAACACTGACCAAAATTAAGTTTTTGAGGTTTAAGGAAATACCCCCCCCCCAAAAAAAAAAAAAAGACAGCAACAAAAAGTACCTAACTAAGAGAAATTAGTCACATAATATCAAAACAAAAGCCTCTGCTATTACATTTACTCTTTACTCCACAGTTTCTGTCTGCATGGTACTTTAATTGCTGAAATTTTAAAATGTACATATTTATGTACACATACAGCAGCCAGTGTCATGCTACCTCAGCAGTACAGCTCCAAATTCCCTATGGTTTGATTTTATTCTAGTTAAAGCATGCATTCCTAGAATATTTTAAATTATTTTAGTTAGCTGATCAGGATGAGATTAAGAGGTGTCTTGGTCACAGGCCATGGCTGCCTGTAAAGGCAATGGGTGGTGAAGGTTCCTCTTTAATTGCACAGACATAAGCACAACAGGGTCTTGTGGTTGCAAGCCAAAGTCAGGAAAAAGCTGAATAGAAAATAAAAAGTAAATTTATTATGCTGAGGATAATTAGATATTGGAACAGTCCCTGAGGATGGAGGTAACCCATCTCCTCTCAAGATTGGATCTCTTTCTGCCAGAACTGCTGTGCCCCAGCTCTCAGCTTCTGGCTCTAAGCAAGGAACCACACTAAGACAAATATCTGAACTGTTAGTGCTGCCTCTTTTCTGTTGTAATTTCAGTTTAACGTGCAAGTCCTCTGCATGAATATTACTACAAGATGAGGAAATGCCAGAGGCAATATAAGGGAATCAAATTCTGACTTGGCTGCAACTTTCTTCCTGCAGGGAATTGTTCAGAAACAGCTACAGGGTATATGTGACTGTACTGGTGGCAACAGAGAGGGGTCCTGCTGCAGGAGAAAGCACCAGCAGAAGGTGTGAAATAACCTCAACTTCCTAAAGCAGAGAAACTTCTGGAAACTTCTAAAGAGCGCATGAGAAAGAATCAGGGCTCCTGCCTCACATGGGGTGTAAAACTAAGATGGGATCACTTCTCCTCATGTGGCAATAATTTCACCGTTTTTGTGGTTTATGAAGTTAGCAGGGCTCTGTGCGGGGTTTATCACCTCATAACTCACAGATGCCTGCAGGGTGTGCGTGTGCTGGCGCGCACGCGTCCCACACGTGAGACCCCACTCATTCTGAGCTCCACGGCTCCATGTCCCACACCATCAGACCCCACTCATTCCAAGCTCCATGTCCCACACCATCCCAGAGAGGGATTCGTGTTTCCATGCCTGGTGTTCATCGAGGTCTGCAGGAAAAGGAGGCAAAGCTAAAGAAGGACTGGCTGGTGACCTTTTATGAAGCAACTAAAAATGAAAGGGCAGGTGTGTTTGATGAGGAGCATCATTTGAGTATTTAGCTGGTTTTTGGCTGACAAACTCACATAATGTTTGCACCTGTTTTATCAAAGAAACCAACAGCTTCTTTCACTGGAAGTGACTATTGCTAAAGTCTGGGTGTTCAGTGGCATTACTAAATGCCACTTGACCATGTTCCCTCTTGTTGGGATGGATGAATTAATTTAATTAAATTTAAACACACCCAAAAACTATGGTATGAGATGCTGGGGAGCATGTTACCTGGAAGGGATTAAAAATAAGAAGTAGAGAAAAATTTCAAAAAAGGGTTGGAAGACGGAGAAGAGAGAAAAATCAGCATAAAAATAAATATTCCAACCATAAAATGCAGCATGTGTCAATGTGAGTATGAAAGCTACCACTTTTTAGCTTTGGAGGAGTCTCTTTATTCTTAATTTTAAAAAAGTGCCCCATTTATCAAAGAGAAAATCATGCACTCTGCCAAGGCAGAGGAAAATCTTAAAACATAGAAGGAAAGCAATTTTATAAACTTCATCTACAAGAATGAAGTAAAGCTAAATAAAAATACTTTTATTCCTTGAGATTTGACCATTGCTGTACAGAAATGTATCTTAAGGTATGTGTGTGCTTAATTTTCTGCACACTCTGAGGGTCCCTTTTTAAAGGCACAATGAGGGGAGAGGAACAAGTCTGAGACAGCCCTGCACATCCAGGCCCCTGGCAGAGATCCCTCTTGGCAGCAAGGCTGCAGGTGTAAAGCAAGCCCTGTTAAATGTGACATGTGAGTGTCCACGCAGCTCAGGCCCTTTTGTTTCTCATCACATCACAGGGCTGTGGAATGGTCCATGGATCGACAGGGATACAAATATCCAAATCCACACTCACTAAGGGAGCAGCAAGAAGCCTAATGTTTCTGCAAAAAGGGGTGTTTAAATGGGTGTCCAGATATTGCAAGACACAGTCTTCTTTATTCCTTTGTTCTGAAAGTATTTGTCAGTGTTTGGGTTATTTGCATTTTTTCTTTTTCCTTCAAGAAGTGCTTTGCTTGCTGCACATGCCTTACATGGCATACAGGCTTCCACAGCTGATTCTGATGAAACTGTTTCCCATTAGATCCAATTATTTCTTGTGACTGTTTTTCATGGAGTTCTCTGTTTGGAACAAAGGCCATTTTTCGTCCAGTGGATCAAAATTCTGGATTGGTAAAGCCTTTACAGTCTCCTCATCTGCACTGCTGCTGGTCCTGCCTGGTAAAGCGACCCTCTGTCTGCCTCTGTTGTGCCTGGGAAAGGAGAGCTGTGATGTGGCTGCTGTATTGGAGCATCCCAAGGGATGCAGCCCCTAATTCTTCTTTTCTTGCTCTTTACTGTTGCTGTTAACTCATTGGATTAAATCCACTGGGAAATGCCCAGTGACATGGCAGTGGGTCACAGCCTGGCATGTGGGCACGAGCTGAGAGTGGCAGAGGCCAGCTGGGTCTGGTGCAGCTCCCCAGAGCCTGGGTTACTCTTCAAAACAGGATCTTCTATTCCAAGTCCCATGGAAGCTTCTGAAAATGTTCCTCCAGTGCAAAGTTGGAGAAGTGAAGAAAAAGATAAGGGTTAGGAGTTGGACCAGTCCTGAAAAGAAAAAAAGAAGGAACAAATGTCATCAACATGCATGAGGAAATAAAGTTTTTTAACCTTTAAATAAAATAGAGGTGGTGGCAGCTCTTTGACAATGCTCATGCTGTGAATAGAACATTTTTCTTAATTTCAGTTTCTTAGAAAATTAAAATACTTCTGTTTTATATAGTTTGTCTTCTTTTTATCCACTGTTATCTTCTCTTTTACCTTTTTTCAACTAAGAGAAAGAAAAAGGACAGTTATGCAAAGGTAGAAAAGAAAACAAAGTGTACATTTTCTTTGCAAAAAAGGAAGAAAAAAGGAAAAAATAGAAGAAAGGAAAATTAAAGTCAACATTTAAATTCTGAGAATACTACAGAGTAAAGCCTTGGCTTTCACATTATTTTCAGTCTTTTTATCCAAGAAATAGAAAAAAAAAGATACTTTTCCTGCAAAAAATTCTATCACAACTGTGAAGCTATTTTTCATCAAAAGCAGACATTGCTAATGACAAATGTTCCAGCAAGTTCTGCAGAAAGGCATTCTGTAGTTGGCTTACACTTGCAGCACACAGATTATCTCCAGTTCAGATCACATGCAGATTGTCATCAGCCCAAAAATCAGGTTTTGCCCACAAAGAGTGATTTCTTACTCCATGGGAAGATCAGAGGTGTTTGCAGAAAGAAGTTGGTTGTGTTTCTGCACAGCTTCACCAAGTGATCAATTCTGAAAAACTCACCTGGCCATACTGAGGCTGAATCTGACCATTCTGGCACGCAGGACCTGCTGTTTCTCTTGTCCTTTGGGAGGATAAAACCGCAATATTCACAGAGGGTGATGAATTTTTCATTTTTAATGCCTCTTTAGATAAAATCAAACACCCCTGTTTCCTATCTTAGTTCTATCTACCTTCACTTAGAGAGCCAGGCAAGGTAAATGCTGTATACTTATCCAGACTTTTATTTTAACCATGTCTTTGGGTCTCTGTGAATTGCTTTCAAAAGCAGACCACAAAATCACAAAATTGGGTTGGAAGGGACCTTAAACCTCCTCTTGTTTCAACTCACTGCCATGGGCAGGGACATCTTCCACTAGACAAGGTTGCCCAGAGCCACATTCAACCTGGCCTTGGACACTTCCCGGGATGGGGCAGGCACAGCTTCTCTGGGCAGCCTGTGCCAGTGCCTCACCACCTTCACAGTAAAGAACTTTTTACTAAAATCTAATCTAAATCTCTCCTCTTTTAGTTTAAAACCTGTCCTTCTTATCTTGTTATTATCTGCCTTGGTTAAATGTCTCACAAAGAAATACTTTGAAGGTTTGCTAGAACTTCAGAAAAGATGATCAGTTTCTGCTTTGCAGAGTTTTAAATCATAACAGCCTCTGAGAGTCTCATGCATAAGAATAAACCATGGTCTTACCTGTAACCAGGCCTGAACTTCCCTGCCTCAGCTTCCCAATTCATATAGCAGTCACCATGGGAAAATTCTAGATGAAAAATGTTCTGCTTTGTCATAAATAACTTTAACACCTTTTGTTTTGTCTTTGCCAATGCCAGTGACTACAGAGAACAGTATTATTTTGTCATCTGGAGGACCGGCAACTGACTGATTGTGTATAAGAAGTTGGTTGGTTACACAATGATTTTTCATTAATGTAATCTTGTCACAGATTATCTGTTCTCAAAGGGAATTAATATTGAAATTTAGCCTCCTTTGAAGAAGCTAGCCATTAGCAACCATTGCCAAATTGCCTCAAAGCTACTTTTAACTGCATTTACATTCTCATTCAATTGTTTTCAACTCCCCTTAAAGCAGCAGAGTGCTAGGAGTGCATAGGCAATGCCAATGGGTATGGGTGTCATGGTTTTTCAAAAAAAACAAGAGACTTTTATAGAAGGTAAATCCTCAATCCCCCTGCAATGGGGATTCACGAGCTTCTGCTATCCCTGTAACCCAAAGCCCCCAGCATCAACCCACTGGGTGCCAGAACCCAGCACACGCTGGCCCAAGGCAACCAGCGTCACTCTACATTTGCAGAGTCTTCTGAGACCCAGATTTTTCATACCCTCAGCACATGATTCCCCCAGAGGGCCGGCGTGGGACAGCTCAGCCCTCTGACAGCCTGTCCCCAGCACGTTTCAGACAGGCTGCAGCTGGGGGCTGCATGGAGCCTCCTGGGTGGGAGGCACCACCACCCCCGGGGAGCCTGCTTTGGGGAGCAGGGACCTCTGCTTCCACCCTCCTTTTTGTTTATCAATTCCTGGCTAATGAGCCGTTCTCCTCACAAAAGAGGGTTATCCAGAGTGATAGTAAAGATGAGAGCTGCAGTAAGCCACGGAGAGAGCAGTGGGGAAATGTTTGAACTTGGGGCCTTCAGCCCGGCTAAGTGGAGGGAAGAGCGTTGTTGCAGTGAGAGGACTATTAAAAATACAAAGCACAGACTCTCTGGGGCCTCAGATGTTGTTTTACCCCATGAAATGTGATTTCTTATTTTTAAATAGCTGTCATGCTTGTTAGTTTAATTTATCCCTTCTCAGCTGCAAACTACAACATTTTATGAGCCTGACTAAGGGCATTCTCACACAGGCTCTGTGGCTTTGTGCACAGCCCTGCCAGAGTCAGGCTGGGCTAAGCCAGGGTCATATTTTGTGTTGGTTATACCTTTGCAGCCCTGCTCACACCAGCTCAGAGCCCAGTGCAAAGCCCATGAGGTTACTCAGCTCTTTAAAAAGGGTTTTGGAGAGGAAACACCTTGAAACCAGCCTGTGGTATAGGCTCCCTTGTGGTATCATAGCCTTGAGGATGGTGATGTTACTGGGGTTTTTTTCTGATTTTGCCCAGCAGTTTAGTTTTCTGCTAGATTTCTGGAGTGGTCAAATAATCAGGTCTGCTTTAAAAAGTCCCTGCAAAGCCTGTGCTGTAACAGGGGTAGAGCCAGGAAAACACTAAAGGCTTGTGTCAGGAACAGAGTGCAGACACACGTTCCTGTTTGGTTTCAGCTGGTCTCTGGACACACCTGGGCAGTGCCATGTCTGTTTTAAAAACAGCAAACCCAATTGTTAGGAGGCTTATTGCTAATGAAGGGATACAATACTCAGGAGCTGTGCCAGCTGAGCTTAAAAGCTCCTGAAAGGGTGCACCTTATTTTCCCTGCATGAACTGAGCTGCTTGGATTCACTCTAGTGGGTCCAGACCCCTGAATTCAAGGTATATGTATATTATTTTCTACTCTGTGCTTTTCATGTGCCCCAAATATTTCATCCTGAGGAGGACTGTGGCTGAATGACTGAATGTAAGCTTAACTTTGAGTTGTCCAGTTCCCAGCTCCTTGCCTTGATCCTTCCTTCTTGTCCCATTCTTGGACTCTGTTTTCAGAGGGAGCCAACCCAATGACAGCAGCTGCTCTGATGAACTCCCTTTCCAGCTGGCAGATGGGAACAATGGATGTGCAGGAGTACTCAATGCCTTGAACTTCTTCAGTGCAAAATATGGGCCAGGTTTGCAAATGAGCCAAATCTGACCTGATTTGGTGCAGAATGTTGGGCAGATAAAAGCTTTTTTCCAAGGAAGACTGATAGCCTGAGCTGGAAGAATTGTACAATATGCAACTGAGTCTAATTAGAAGGGCACATGACATAAGAAGTTCCTCCCCATATTCTGTCTGCTTAAGGCCCATACGTCTGACCTTAGCTTTTCATCAGCCTCCAATTCATTTAACAAATCTAAAACCACTTTCCAGGGAGGAGTGTAGGATTAGACACTGAGGAGCCAGAATTGTTGGCTGTGATCAATAATCTGATTGTCAGTTCCTAGGTTTTTGCAAAACATACATTGCGTTATGTGAAGCAAAACCAGAAGCAGATCTTTTTGTAATACATGGGAGGGCTTTACAGGGTGCCTTTCTTCAAGCAGACACAGGCAGGAGGTATCTGGAAATCTGGAAGGCATGAGAATGAAATGATGACTGATAGAGAAAGAGAGACCACAGAAGACATCTGTAAGCCTAACCACATGAGAGACACAGAGGCAACTTCAAAACCGCTGCTACAGCCACTCTAGGACAGCTTCATTGAAGCAACATGCTATAGAAATGGAATCACTCAGAGCTTTGTATGGATACAGGATGATGACTGCAGGATGGGGAAAACAGCCCATCTGGACTGAATGAAGTGATAAACACACAGAGGCTTTATTTGCTTCTGGCACTGCCAAGGCTCCAGAGCCAACTGTCTGGCTCTCCATTGTTTTGATTCAATTCAACCTTGATGAAATCTCTCTTGCTGTCATGCCTCTAGGAAACACACAGAGGATATGGGTAAAGGTATGAGATCAACAGCTCTTGGATTTTGAGTGTTTATTAATGCAAAGGTGAAAAGCCCTGAAAATAAGGAGGCTGTTAAACTGCAGTTTGAGTGTAATGATAACTTGGCATCCTTCAGTGGAATGGAGATATTCCCCTCCTGTTGGCAATAAGGTGTTTTAATGCAGCACTTTGGAATTAAAAAATAAATATATAAAAAACTTGCATATAAGTGGCTCTAGAGAAAAACCAAAAACCTAAAGCTTGGAGCATCCCCAAATTACTTTGATCTTCATCCGAACTTCGTGAGATCAATGAGGTTGTTTACCTTGCCAGGTGAGCAACTCGAAGACACTCTGAGGAAGGAAAAACACAGAACTCTCTCTAGCTCACATCAATTCCCAAGAGGTCAGTGGGAAGAGTGGGAAGTGAAAGTGTTTGCTAAGTGTCAGTTCTCCCTGCTATGCCATTAATTTATTCATCAGCAAGAAATAGCTGGAGTGATTGGCTTTAGACAAATCTTTCTTGTCCCTGAGGAATAGGGGACCAACACCACAGACTGCTGCACGCCGTGTTTAGCTGAGGCTGGGACATTACCTACAAGAGAGGGAGGTCCCTGACAAACCCAGTGCCTCTGGATGAAGGGCAGCGTGAGGTCTGTAAACGTGAAGGATTTCACAAGAACAAATACATATCCCAAAATTTCAAACAGTGCCTCACTCAAAGCCGACAAGAAGCAGTGAAAAACCGTGCACTGATCTCCACAGGCGTTAGGTGAAATCCCCACACGGGGCTGTGGGAGAGTGTTGGTGAAACATGGCCCTGTTCCAGCAGCACTGAGGTCCAGCCAGGCTGTCTCCTGCAGCCCCACGGGCTCTGCAGTGGGTCCCATGGCCCTGTGGAGCACTCAGTGGCCACAATCCCGCCTCTGTAACATCCTCTCAGCAGCCCTTCAGCATCACCCCCTTACTGAGAGAGCCCGTCCTGTCATTAAGGGATGGCTGCACAGGGCATGCAGCTGGTCAATGGTTTTCCTAAACAGCCTGTCTGGCAGAAGAAGGTCACATAATGAACGAGTGTCAGCAGGTCACGAGTTAGAAACAGATTTTGTCTTGCTGGGAAAAGTTATGTTTACCAATCATTCATTAGGTGTCCCGGATGGATGCCACCAGGCAGGAGGATGGGGAGGGAGATCATCACAGCGCTACCCCCAGTGACCCTAAAAGAGCTGAAATATAAGCAAATGGTTATTGCTTTTTCCCCCCACTTGGCAGCATATCTGACTGGGTATATTCCAGTGAAAAATGCCACACTCTCCCTCATAAAAATGGTAATGATTTTTGCTGTGACTTTAACTTGAGCATCCTGCAGTTTGTACTTTTGGGATGGTCAATGAGATAACCACAGCTGATCAGTGTCTAATGACCTTCCCTGCATGGTCAATGTGGATATAAAACACACCCCAGCCACAAAGACAATTTTTCATTTTATTTTCAGCTCAACAATGGGGTTCCCTGTGGTTTTAAAATGCTTTCACCTACTCACTTATATGGACATTTTTCAGCCCAGAGCAAACCACAAAATTTAAAGGAGGGACTTCTCCAAAGCAATTGAAGCCAGGTTGGAGAACCATGGGGTTCATTTGCTGTGGGTTACAGGGCAGACAGTGCAAAGGAGACTTCCAAAATATAAGAAAAAAAATATACAAAAAAAATCCCAACACATTTGAATTTTTACAGAATTCAAACACACATTTTACCAATCTGTAGAACATTTCAGTGTTTTGTTCAGGAAAAAGATGTGACAATTGGAGACAATTTGAAAGAAATCCAGTGTGTATTGTGCTGAGGTATGAGGTGGCAGCAACCAGGTGATACGTGGGCTAACACAGGAGTCCACCCAACCACTTCTGGAGGAGCTGTCTTTTCTTCCCCTCACAGTTTGTGATCATAAATAAGACCAGACCTCTTCTGTAAGTCTGTTCATGCCTGTGGGTAGCCCCTGGCCCACCACAAGAGGGGAGGTTGGGCCAGCATGTGAGCAGAGCTCAGAGATAAGGCAGTGACCATAGTGGGAAGCTGGCCCAGTCTTCTCTGCTGGCTTGCAGGGGGAGGATGCCAGGCTGGTAAGAGCTTAGGTCCCCAACACCTTCACAAGCATAGGATGGGCTCTGCAAGGAGCTCTGGTGCCTTCCCTAAGGTCCTCATCCCAACAGCCACAGCAGGAGTCATTTGGCCATGGTGTAACTCCAAGATCACCTGAAGTTTCCTTCCCAAAGCAGAAATAAAAAGTATTCCTAGGGTAAGGTGAAGTGGACATCTGAAATAGACATAAATGCAAAAGAAATAGACATAAATGCCCATTTCTCTTCATCAAGTACAAAGGTGGGATAAAGCTGCTAAATCATGTATATACATTTATATTTTCCATATATAGCTATATTTTCCATATATTAGCCATATATATTTTATATATATGGCTAAAGGTGGGTGCATTTTGCTGCTATATTCTCCATTTTACAGATGGTTTATTGGAGATTTATGACAACTGAAATGCCATTTATTTTTGCCCAACTGGCACACGCTGTGGCACAGAGAATACCTGTGCTGGATTACAGTGCTGATTGCAGGGGTGTCACACTCATGCCACTGGTCTGCAGGACATTGTTGTCTCTAAGAAAACCCTGAGGAAGTAGCAAATTCAGTCTGCATGTCACCATAAAACACATTGGACCCAGATGAGCAGAGCTTTGCTAAGCCAGCCGTGTGTTTGGCCCTTCATCCCCATCCTCCCCACTGTGAGAGCAAGTGGAGGGCAGGGAAGGGAGCGGGGAGTCGGCCCTGGGATGGGAGAAGGAAAAGGATGCTCTGCAGGTTGTTATTGTTCTAGTAATTAGAGCTATAGGAATGCCCATTATTGCGGGGATGCTTACACAGGAGCTGTTTGTACTGCACAAACTCCCTAGGTACTCAGGGTGGATTTACCTTGTGCAAGGTAATTTGTAACCCTGTTGTCTGTGTATTTACTTTGGGCCATGCACACTGTAAATGGGAGTGAAAAATCTCAGGGATGGGGGGAGATGAAGGAGGAAGGATTCTTTGCCCTGATGAATTGAAGTGTTGTTTGAAAGAGGCAGACAGGATTCCCGATATTGCTTCGTGTTCGGAGGCTGGGAGGGGGGAGAAGGGAAAAGGACAAATCCTTTAATGAGAAAGGGTTGAGGGGTTTTTTTCCTTTTTTTTTTTTTTCCCTAGCAATTTTAATTATCACTAAAACCTCCAGCCCATTCAGGCTCTTGAGAATACAGTTGGGCTCTCAGCTGAGGTCTGCATTTGTTCGAGCCGCCCCGTCCGGCTGGGAATGCGGCCTGGTTTCTGTGGCGGTGTCACCGCCGCTGTTACGGGTCTCCTGGTTCTCACATTACGCACCACGGACTCCACCACTCCGCATTAGCGAGGCCCAATTAAACCAAGCAGTTGATTAAACAAGCCAATCAGGGTAATTAGTTTAATCAGATTCCCTTGGTAGCCAGCACTGAACTGCTTGTAAAAGGCAGTTAAAGAATGAAGAGCACCTACTTAAGCTCCTATTTTATTTTATTTTTTTTTTTTTATGTCTGAGGTAATTAGAATTACCCATGGCGAGCCGAAAATCCAAAGGCCCAAATGGGGAGCGGGGAGGACGATTAATGAAGGCGATGATGTGTGAAGCAAACAGAAAGGAAGACAGGATGTGTGGTAAACAAATGGAGAGGAGGCAGCGCTCTGGGAAGGGGCACAAAGCGCAGCTCCCCGCCCGCTCAATGGCCCTGTCTGAAGTGGCCGGAGACGCCAGCGCTCCTCGGCACGTCCGTCCTCTCTCTCCCCGCTGCCACCGAGCCTTGAACGGCTAAAGCCGGGAGAACCGGGAGGAATTTTGCAGCTGGGTGCTGTCCGGACTGCCCCAGCGCTGGTTCTTGCCTGGGTTTTGGCGCAGAGCCTGAGCGCTGCCCGGAGCCAGGGGACAGCTCCGCCGGGATGTCCCCAGAGCATCTCCTCCTCCCTGGCCGGCCACAGGGATGGGACGCCCTGACACTTGACATCAAGGGTCCGCATTCCCGAGGCTGCCTTTCTGCTTTGGCAAGTGCTACACCTCTCGTTTTGGCTGGCTTATTTTACCTGCCTGCCAGATGTTGCAATTCTGCACGAAAAGCTGCAGAAGTTTTTCAGTGACGTTTGTCTCACTAAACAAAGCCCAGATTTTTGACTGTGTGTTCCTGCTGGGGATAAAGCTAGGTTTGGTGGGTTCAATTTGTCAGCCACGCACAGTCATCAGGGAAAGGACTCATGAGATGGGAGTTTTAGTTCTGCTACTGCCACAGAGCCATTGGTTTTCCACAGCTGAAGAGGGTGCGCAGACAGGAGCAAAGCTTTAGGATAACATGCAGTGATGCCTCTCCAGAACATCCTGCTCTCACTCCAGCCGTATGGGACATGGGACTTTGGGAGCTTTTTATTTTAATGATGGTATATTCTTTTTTAATAGTCCCCAGTGATTTTTCCCCCGTCATATCTAAATGCTTTTTAAACTTGCTTCCTGCACCCACCACTTCTGCCGCAAAGGGTTCCTCAGCTGAATCACATGCGGGGCAAGGAGCTGTCTCAGCTTATTCTGATCTGAACAATTCTTTATCTTTGGCCATATTTCTGCTGTGTCTTTTTGGAGGTGAATGGACACAAACTGCTTCCAGTGTTCAAGATGTGAAACTGTATGGATTTGCACAAATGGATGTCAAATTCAGAAAAATCAGTAGGAAAGCATCATTAGTCATAATGATGCTTCCCGTTATGTTCCCACTGATTTTTCTGAATTGGATTATACTCTTGACCTCAGTAATCTACTGTAGAAATAAGTTTCACAAGTGAGATCAGCAGTGTGGAAATGCTGACCCTCTGTTACTACTCTCAGAAACTCAGAATAAGGAGGACTCATACTGTCATTCAAGAACGTGGATTATAAACAGTGTGTCACTACAAAGCATCTAAACCTGTCCTTTTAACCTGTTTAAACTCAGGTCATTGTGTTACAGTGTGCTAAATCAGCCCAAGATTCCCCAAATGAAAAATAAAAGAAAGAACATGACAGTATACCCATAGCCTTGCTCCTTCCCTTGGTCCGCAGAACTCCCTGAGATCATCAATCTTGCAAACACTCTTCTAGATGGATACTTTTTTCAAAGCCCCATTCAATCTAATATCATTCCTCTTACAGCACCACATATTTATAAAGCTTTTGCTTTACATTTAATGAGTGGCTAGAGCCTATCACCCCTGAAAGGTAATAGGAAAATTCTCTGAAATAGGCACTTTGTATTCTCCTAGCTCATTATTTTCCTCACAAAATAATTTGCAGAACTATATTAAATACATTACCCAAAGATACTCTTGCAAAGCACTTACAGTAATTACTTTAACTCAGAAGAGATCATTTCCCCAGAAGCTCTTACCTGTCAGGAGAGGAAAACAACCAGGTATCACCAGGCTGACTGAGTCTGAGAAAATGGAATTATTAAATGTTCTAGTCTTTTTCTACCATGTAAATTCTTTGGGTTTGTGCACTCTTTTTAAAAAACTTTGTCTCTTTTTGCCCTGCTGGTTACTGCCAGGAGAGAAGTGCTGTAAGGGCTTCATCCTAGGCTTCCAAGAAGGAAACCTGACCCAGACATGGCATAACCAAACAAATCTATCTTGCACCTTATGCCCATTTGTCTCAGAGGGATAAACTGTCCATGCTTCTCCCAAAGGACAGCAGTCAGTCCTGGTCCCTCAGACCCAGGGACATGGGCAGTCTGACAGTCTGGTTTTTATGGCATGGATGGGATGGGTGGTGAATACACAGCAGAGCATCAGGGCACATTTAAAAATGCAAAACCTCCCGAGGTGTGTTTGAGGTGGGTTTGTAAGACTGTGAATGACAAAGAGAGCCAAACCTGAGATATCAGATCAGTTTCTGGAGAGAGCCATTCCAGAACTATGCCTTGGTTTGGTTTCAGAGAGCAGCAGCAGTCCAAACCAGCCAGGGAGAAAGTTGACAGCAAGGCAAGGCCTCACAGGCATCTGTTTATCGATGTAGAAGCACTCAGCCAAAATGTTCAAAGCATGGGATAAAATGTAGATAATCTAGGAAGATATAAAAACGGGTCACAAGGGAAAGACAAGTGGTTTTTCCCACTGAAATTGATTTGCTCTGACCAAGTAGATCTCATCTCTGGATCTCTGGATGTATCTAAAGGTTGTTAATTTTTTTAATGAGCCGGGAAAGTAGAGGGCACCAGTAACACCACGAAAACAGATGACTTCATTAAGAGTTGTCTGAGTCAATGTTTTTTTTCCCCAGGAGGCCAATGGATTTCATTAGGAAGCAGGAAATGGCTCAGGAGCAGCTACAAGCTTTTAATTCCAGGTGGAGGTGGAAAGGACCAAGAGTGAGTGGTGGAGTTGGGAACACAACCACGAAGACCCTAGGACACGGCTGGGAGAGAGGATCACAGGCTGTCACAGCTGACTGAGCTCAGACAAAGACAAAGTGCCCACGGCCTCGGGCTCACCATTTAAATTATGGAAGTGTGCAGCTCTCACTGCACAGGAGCAATATCCTGGTAAAGCAGGTCCACAAGCAGGAGCTCCTGTAGAGAGGTCTTGCAGGCTCCCCTTTACTTGTCAGCTTAAGGTATTTTGCATGTGTCTTTCAACATGTAGGTGGTATTTGAGTAAAATTTTTTAGACTGGCCTTTGAGACTCCTCAGATCTTGGGTATGTTTGTTGCTGGGATTTTCCCTCCGGTGGTTGTAGAAACAGTGCCCAGAAAAGCCCTGATATTTGAATCCAGTTCCTTAAATTGTCCCAGTTATGGTTTTAGTTCTGTGTTTGAAATAAATTTTAAGTCTCCCAGCTCTGTTTCGAAAACACATGTAAAATCCTCTGTCCCTGGAACAATGACAAGGGATTGGGAACATCTGCACTGGAATGGCTGTAGCAGGAGTGCAGTACAGTACTGTGTGTCAGCCTGACAAATTCCCACTAATCCCACCACCGTGCTGGGCTTTACCCACACATGGACAACCCGCCCGAGCGCCATCGCCAGCGCGGCACTCCTGACCTCCTCCTTGTAACCCACAATGCAGAGGAGATATCTGTGATGCTGAGAGAATGAAACGCTTCAGTTTTACATGAAAAAAGGGTATTCAGGCTTCTAGGCCCAGGAGTACAAATTATTAATCACTCCTCACAAGGAATCCGCAGATGGATGTTTAGCACTATTCACCACGACATAACTGCAAATCAATTAGTTCATTTTGTCCTACCCTGAGGCTGTCTGGCAGACAATAGCAATGTCTTGTGCAAACGTTTTTATAAAGAAGACACAGGGGGAAGGAACCACAAAGGCCATTGGTTCTAACGAGCAATTAGGAAAGTGTGCAAGGCTCGCTTTCTTTTTTTTCCTTCTTCCCCCTTTCTTTCTTCAATTCATTCCGAGGCTCTAATTCTGAAAATGATGCTTTTCTTGCCCACTTCCTGTTTGTCAAATGAAGTGCTAATCAGCGGCTTACAGCTCTCTAGCCAGCAAGGAGAGGATGAGGTAAGAAGGAGTTGGGAAAAGTGGAGAGCCAGGGAACAATGTGGGGGAAACAATGCTCACTTATGCTCTTCTGGGCAATCAGGGCTGCATGTAACTCCCAGGAAAAATAACCTGCCCTAAAACACTCCGTGGTGATGCTCAGCAGAAGGAAGCCCCTTGGCCCAGGGAAGCTGTGAGTGCTACTCAAGGGAGTCTGGTCCCCCACCAAAAATGCCTGAAGTGCCTTCCCTTGCTTCCAGAAGGGAAAGGGAGAAATCCAAGTCCAGACTGGGGTGTTCCTATCTGCCCTTTGGAGGGGATGGATACTATTCCAGCACTGACAGCAAGGCCAGGGCTAGGACTTCTAACACAGACCCCTTGTTGCATGTTTAAAATTAGGAGCAGTGAAGCTGGGCTCAGCCAAGCTACCTCCACCTGCAGATTTACTTGGGAAGAGCTCAGTGAGAAGGCCCCAGGGTGTCTTCACAGAGGACATACTGCAAGCAGCCTCTGCCTCTTCCATGAAGACAAATGTATAGCAAATAGAATACAACCCCACAGATTTGCTTTTAAACTTTAAGATGATTGGACCCACCACAGAATTAAAGGTAGAATTCCTTCAGGAGAGATGAGCCACCTGAAGTATTAGTCTGTCCCAAGAGAGCAGCCTTTAGAATTCCTTTCCTTTTGCCTTTAAGGTCCCTCTCTGTCATGGTCCTTGCAAAGAGCTCCCAACAGCAGAGAGAAATCTTTGCCTCTGGGAACAAACCTCCCCAGCTGCCTGTGCCCTTGTTTCTCTGCTCTCTTACATTTCATCTTCCTGAATTTCAGGAACTGTGGGGGTCTATGGTAGCTTTCAGCACCTAAACAAGTGGGGTGAACCTTGAATGGGACATTATTGCAGTATAAATCTCTGGAATAGGGGCTGAGCATTAGCGGTAGACCCTGGGTGCCAGGGGCTGGCTGTGAAGGGGTTGCAATCAGATATTCACAAGCACTGCGTCATATAAATCTTGCATATTTACTTGTGTGCCGCCAGTCATATTTTTCTTCTTGCTTTCCATTGCTTTCCATTCATTTGGGGGATGAGTGGGATTTTCTGTACACAACCAGTTAAGCCCATGCAAATAGTATTTGCATGAAGTTTGAGCAATATATGCAGCCATCTGGAAAGTCTGTTTGAGTGCAATCCCCACTGGCATCACCTTGCTCTGAACGTGTACGTGCTATTCATGTGGCTGTGTAGTTAGTAGGTCTGGTTATTTGAGTTGTGCTTTCTGGATGGGCTTCTTAGTAGTACCTCTGCTTTTTCTCCTTCTTTTTTGCTTCCTACTGCTTGAACTTTGCTGCTTGTCAAGTGGCTGCCTGGTGGCTTGGAGGAAATTTGAAGGAAACTTCAATGTCACTCCTCGTGCAGAAATGTCTCCTCTGCAAAATCTGCTTCCACTCATCAGTGAAAAGGCAGGTACCAAACTGTGCATCGGTGAGTCCAGGGCTCAGATGGCTGAAACAGATGAGCTAGAGGGAATTTGCTCTTTTCATGTGATACCCTGTCAGTCTGTAAGGATGTTTATTATTATTATTTCCTCAGGGGACACAATTTACAGCGCCTGTCTTTTTGGCTCCTACTGTGTGAGTCACATTTCTTAAAACATTTATTCTTGTAATCTCTGTGTCAGAGAACACTCTATTTTGCCATTTTACCTGAAGAAGAACAGTGAGAAAATCTTTCAATAACTCTTATGAGTGCATCTGGGCAAAATTTTCTCTGTAAATATTTTGTTTGCCAAAAACACATTTCTGATCACTGAAGCTGTCTGTGCTCTTTAAATCTCTTGGAGTAGAGGTGAAAAATGTTTTGAGCCAAAAAGAAAAAAATCCCAAAACCAAAAAAGCATATTTCTGAGAAGAGTTTGACTTTCATTAAAATTGTAGATAATTTTGAAAGGGTCAGCTAACCTTATTAAAAAAAAAAACAGGGAAATAAAGGTCAGTGTTAGGAGTTTTATCATGTTCAGCTGTACTTGCTGAATCTTGTTGCTTCCCTCGCCTGATGCCAGTGCTCATTTGACCCCACTGTACCCCCTAACCCCCAAAATACTAATGCTACCAAAGCTTCACCACCAGTAGATGGTTTGGGGCAGAAGGGCACAAGCAGTGAGGGTTACACAGGAGTGGAGCCAACCCTCTTGATGGCATCTTGTAGTTGAACATACCTTTGCCTCCTCTGACAAAAATTTTCTTTTTCATTTTTACATATCTGAAGACTATAAAAATCTATATTTAATAAAACCCCTCACCTAAATAATTTTTGAAATTCTTTATTAGTGAAACTGTAGACCTGTAGAACTTCAGGTTTTCTGTCCCCTGACTCATGAGTACACTGAAATGTTTCAGGATTTTGTTCAAAGTAACCAGATGACCCATGGCACAGAAAGATCTTAAACAACACACTTCTGAACCTTGGATTGGCCCCCAAACCACTGATGATGGTTAGTTTGGCAGAGTGCTTGGTGCTCTGGGCCTCACAGGTCTGGGAATTGCAGAAGCACAGGGTTCCTGAGCATCCCAGGGAGCCAACCTGACAGGGTCCAGCAAGGATATCTGAGGCAGGGGAATCTCTGATCGCAGCTAGACTTGCTCAGACCTTCCCCAAACTGAGAATTGTTGCAGGGTTGAGCAGAGAAGAGTAACTTCATCATCTGGGGAATTTCAGTGGTCTTGATTTTCATCTTGCATCTGAATTAAAAAAAACTTAGGAATAAGAGTTGAATGAATCCAATTTCCCCCATGGCTCAAATAAACAAATTGCACACATCGAAGGAGGGGAAACAGCACAAGAAAAGGAAAAGACATAGAAAAAGAATAGGGAAGTCAAATAAATGAGGCTTTCTCTGATCCCCAGTAACCATGATCCAGGTCCATCCAGGAGTCCTTCTCCATCCAATGATCATTCTTGGACAATTGTTCCAGAGACCACATCTATTTGGCAGGACTAGAACTGTAGGTCCGTGGGGGAGTGTTCATGTTCTCTCCTTTCCTTTGGAAGGGGTCCATGGCATCCCTACATCCCTGAGGTTCCACATCTCAGTGGATGTCTGTGAGACTTCCCATGCTAGATGTGGCCAAAGGCCGGGATGTTCTCTCCCCTGTGGGAGAAGGAAGCAGGGGGGTGTGAAGGAGCTCTGCCAGCATCAGTGGGAATGGCCATCACCCCTTTTACCACCTCTGACACCCCTGCATCTCCTGCTTGCTTCCAGCAACCTGCTCCCTCTCTGGCCAGGCCTGTTTCTCTGGGAGTCTCCCGCTTGGCAAATGGCTGGCTTTCAGGCACAGTCAGTATTAGTTAATCAGCACGTTTAATACATTAGCGTGCACATATTTATCTGCATCCACTGAGCTTTGTGAGCTGCAACTCTTGCAGCTTGGGCTGGAAAATTAGTTTCCCAGCTGCGGAGGGTTGCTGTTCATTTATTTACAGTCCTTGGAGACCTCCTGAATGCAATGGCACAAAACAAAATGAGGCCTCTAATCCAAAAGCCAGGAAGCTTAAGCACCTGTAGAAACAGTTTTGCATTCCAAGGGGCAAATTATCTCTAATCTTGTTAAATAACTGCACTGCGAAACAATCACAAAATGCTTTTCTTCGATGGCCCATAACCAAACACAAGGGTCCATTACTGCTCCACGCAGGGAGAGCCAGTAATCCTACAGGAGGACACAGCTGATCCTGAACAAGGGCTGCACTCAAAAGGAAAGAAGGAACGAAATAAAGCTAGAACTGTTTGAGAACGGATGCTTCCAATTTTCTAAATTACAATAGCAACCTGTTGCCAAGCAATTACAGTGTTTCGTCTGTTTTTTCCTGCTTTGCCCCCCACCTCATTTGTTTTTCTTCAGCAGATGCTGTTTCTGAACTTTGTCATTCATGTCCCTTTCCCCATCCCCTGTAATTTACAACTGATAATGAGCCACCATCCAGACATTGCTACTAAAAAAAAAAAAGAGAAGTGAGATGCCTCTGTGCCTGTTCTACCTGACCCAGCAGAAGTGCCTTTGCAGATAATTTTAAATTGCTTTTTTAAGCAAGCTGCTTGGGTTTTTTTCTCACTATGCAAGACAGATGCTGCACGTAATTTTGACAAACGACCAATAAGTATTTGTTGCATCATTAAAAAAGAGAATGAAAAAATAGCAATTATGCTCTATGAAACTCCAATGGTAGTCAAAGCCTAACAAATCTGCAAATTAAAACAGGTGCTTAATTCAAGCACGGCTTGCAGGAGCACTGGAGCCAGGCTCACTGTGGTATCTTGCTTTCTGTGGGGATGGATGTTTTTTTTGTGACAGAACAGGCAGCATGGACAGCTCATTACTGCTGGAGAAAATTCAGACCTGGAGAGAGTGCACTGTCGTGTCCCCAGGCCTGGATGGGGGGAATGGCATTGGGAACCCCCTCCCTGAGGGCACCCAAGCCCAGCATCCTTCCAGTGAGGGCCCAGCCAGTTCAAGCTCAGCTACAGCTTAGCACTGGAATGAGAAAATCTGATTTTCAGAAACCAGTTTCACCTCAACGAGACAGACCCATTGGCCACCTGGTGTGGTAAAGACAGGGCGCAGGTGCCTACCTGGGGTTGGCAGAAGGAAAGTTACGGACTGCAGGTCTCCCTCTGAACTTTCCCACCTGACTGGGTAGATGGCAAACCTTGGGGTGGCACCATCTTCCACTTTTCTGTACTTATCAGCATGCTTTTAGGGGAGTGTCTACACCTTGGGAACATGTAGAAAGTCATACTTTCTCACTACTCACCACTTCCCTGAAAAAAAAAGGTACAACAGGTCAGCAGAACCTCATTTCTGGCAGGGTCACACTGTCTGGAAGAATAAAACAGTGATGATCATTCCCCACTAAGGCTGCATTGGAGAGTTATTCCTTTTCTGAACAATCCATCCTATTTCTCCCCTGTCCCCTCAGTGAGCACCATCTCAGAACTCACATTATTGGTGCAAATGTCACCTTGGGCAGGGTGCACAGGGAGTTCTGCAGGTTAAAGCAGACCTGACTTCTGCAGCTCTTCAGCTCCACCTGCTCATACAAACTGAAGATCTGCTCCTTTTCCCAGCTGCTAAAATATCTAAACTTAAGGACAGGTTTTTCTTGCTTTTGAGTCATTAGTTTTCTAATGCTCCTACAGTGCTGGAACACTGAGAGTTTTTGAGAAGACTTAGGTTTTTTGTGAAGAAATGAAGAGATAAATGGGGCTAATGGTGTTCATGTCTCTCAGAAGTGGCTCACCTAAGCTAGTGGAAATTAAATCAATGAAGCTTCATTGACCTACATCAACTGGGGGTTGAATCCAAGAGCAACCAGACTTTACACACAGTAAGGTATTAACCTCCAAATTAATGATGAGTGGCTTACATGGAGGGGATCAGGCCTTCAAGGCCAGTTGGTGAATGTCAGAGGTGTGGGCATGAAGCAGGGACGCTGGGCAGAGCAGGGTACAAGGAAAGGATGAGATAACCTCCAGCACATCTGTTACACTCATCTGTACTTCACTTTTGTTTTTCAAACAGGCTGAATTTGCACACACCCACCCCACACAATGACTGTGCTTTAAGCCTATCCTTGCTTTAAATGGAGTAATGATGTAGGTTTTGATCATATACAACCCCAGAACATCCAATTAGTTCTTTGATACCTTATCTTCAGCTTTGGGACTCTGCTTTTATGCAAGATTGAGATTTCATGCAAAATTCAAGAATGGAATAAATCATCTTTACAGGCTTATCTGGGACAGACAACAGTCTACTATATCCCAAATTCTGCCCCTCCACAGTCTCTCAGAGCCTTCAGAATGGACCTGCTTCTGCTTTTTCCTCTGCTTTTCTGTCTCTTTTCATGTTATTCTCCATTTTCTTAAAGGACCTGAGAGCTAATTGATCACTTCAAAATGAATGCAATTGCTTCCCAGCAGTGAGATGCTGTGTTTCCTCTACACCGAATCTGTGCACTGTTCCACTAGATAAACAGCACCAAATGTCATTTGAGAATCACATCCTGCTTTCATTCTCTCCCCTGCTCACATTCGAGGCTCTAGCTTTGTGTGAGAGTGATTCACTTTCCCACTGAATGCAGAGTGAAAGCCCATTTTCAGCACTCTCCCAACACCCGTGCACAACCAGCTATTCATTTCCAATGATCATTTGTATTTCTTTTGGAAGACCTTAAACACCACAGGGAATAAAAGGAAAACCATTCAAGTGAAAATAAGATCGGCAAAGACAATGCATTGCCCTGCTGTCAGGGCTTAGCTAAAGATGAATACATATTGGCACCTTTTTTGCCTGGTTTTGTAACATAGTTGGGGTTTATGTGTGGTGTGTGTATATTTGCTCATTTCCCTAAAAAACTGTTCAGCCACATAGTTGCTTTCAGCTAAGTTTTCAAGGATTCTCAGGGATATTAAGCACTAGAAGTTTTTACAAACTTGTTGGAGGAGAAGAAAGAGACAGCGTTGACAGAAGATGCAGCACGAGTAGAGCCCTTCTGAAACACTGCAGAAACTCTGCAGAGTAACTCAGCCTGCAGGTACCAAACCCAAACCCCAGGCTCAGGCTACCCAGAGACCAGATCTCTGCTCTTCAGAGTAAACCTTTCTCATAGCACCATACTGTGGCTCCAGCCTGAGGTATATGAGGTTACTTTGCTGCTCAAGAGACGTGGGTGAAACCAGAATTTAATTCCAAAAGCCACAGTGTGGTCCCTGGTTCCCTCAATGTCCAGAAAGAGGAAATTACTTTGGCCAGTTAATTCCCATATTTCCAGACATATTCAGAGGAAAGTGGGAACTACAATATGGATTTAGAAGCTGAAGTAAGTCCCAAAATGATGTAAGGGGGAATCAAGGACAATTATGCCCACTTAGGAGAGACATACAAAGTCTTGGATGATGCTTTGGAAAGGGTATAAAAGTCACTACGTGGAGGTCAGCAAGTGCCTCAAATATTCATCAAGAAGGATGATTTTGAAACAGTTGATTATGGGGCATTACTAAGGAAAAGGATATTCAGTGGAATATCCAGTGGAATTCAGCTCTCACCTCAGTATAGAGAGTGGTATTGTAGGAATAAAATTAGCAAATATGAAGACCTCATGAGAAATGAGTGAGAGAGTTGGGGAGATATCAATGAAATTCTTACACCTGGATTCAGCACAGAGGAAAAGCAGATTCAGTGCATAATGGAGAAATGGTGTGTGCTGGGATGTGGGACAGTAAAATGGATTTTGTGGAAAGGAAAAATTATTGCTGCAAGGTATCATCAAACAGATAATTTGATAATAAAAAGATTTTGTCTGATGTAGGTAGAAAAACTATACTGTCCAGTAAAAGTATTGAAATACTTTTCTATTGATTAAAGAGGCATTAGCAATAAAATGGAGGGATTTAACTACCAAAGCAGGATGTAGCACTGGATGTTGTAAGGATAATAGAAGGATCTTGGAATAGCACTGGTTTTGGAATGCAGATAATGAGGGATAGGTTTTGGTCAGGAGAGGTAGAAACAATGATTAGAGGGAGAAGTCATGCTGTACACTGATGGTAGGAGAGACTGCCAGGGCACAAGAACTGCATGGGCAGAGCAAAACCCATTTGGGTCCGAGTGATATAGGGTAAGATGGCTAAAGACATTGAGACTGAGTCATTCCATCAGTTTCCTATAAGTTCCCAGGCTGGAGTGTAAGGTAAGACCACCTTCCTATATGGAGGGAGAGATAGAGAGGGAGACACAGAGAGAGAGATCAATAGGTACGCAAGTGAGAATTGTATCGTTATGGAAGCTTTAATTCTGCACACATGCAGTAGAAAATAAATGCTATCAAGAAAGGCCCATACAGCCTTTGGGCTGTCTCATTCACTCACTCAGTTATGCAACAAACACAAGATGATGAGATTTTAGGTTTGATTTCATAGACAGTGAGACCTCTTGAGAACACAATGACTTTGGACCTGTGATCATGAGATGAATCCATGTAAATACAAAGAAAGTGTTAAAAGAGGGATCTGCAACTTAGGTCCAAATGGGCAAATTTGTTGAAGAGTTCTGGGACTGTTGTGTGCAGGGTACTTTAGAGGCAAGGGTGAAAAAACCCCTTTGCTCTTGTATCTTGCTCAGGAGGAAGACCCATATTACAGAGGAAGGCTCCAGACTGAATCAAATGCAAGGTCCCCTGCAAACAGGATGTTTGGACTGGGCAGAACAAAGGGTTACAAGGACTAAAACCATATCTAACCAGCAAAAAGGCACATCTTAGAGATCAGAAAGCATAGACAGCTTGTGAGAATTGCCAACTGTCAAGCTGAGCTGAACCTTGCAAAGGAAATTTAAATCAAAACCAGACGGGTTTTCAGCTGGAGGAGGAATAGGAGAGAGAGAACATGGAGATTAACAATATGGCACCAAAACTGGATAAATGCTTTGCCTCAGGATGCAGTTCTGTGAGATAGGGTGAGATGGCTTAAAAGATTACTGATCTCTGCCAGCAAGCAGAGGCTCTGCTGTGCTTTCCCATCTTCCCATCACGGTGACGAAGCCTCACCCCATGTCTTGCACCAGCTCCTTAACCCCTTAGAAAACCATCCTAGAAAAACGTGGCTAGAGTTTTTCTGCTGTTTTAGCAAGTTGAATCAGCTTGGAAAACTGATCCACAAGTACTCAGGTTGGTGCCAGGGATGAGTGAGGCCATGGGGAGGTGAAGGAGGAGAGAGGCTGCTCCTTCCCTTTGCAGCCTGGCTCAGCTGCCTGTGACAGCACCACTTTCATTTTGGTTATGGACTTGGGTGAATTTGCAAATGAAAGGAAATGAGGATGAGGCTATAAGAATGGGAATGACCACATAGGAGGAGGAAAGGAGACTTGGGGACAGATAGACTCTGTCCCCAAATTCTGGAAGGAGAAGAGTGTGAATTGGCTAGCTCAGTAGCAATGATGCATTCATTCAGTCATGGGTAGTTCATGTAACTGGTAAATAGGATCTGGGCCCCATGAGTAAATAAGAAAAGCAGGAAGAGAATGAGATGTTTTGGGTAACTGTAGAGCCATTAATTTGGCCTCAAAGTTGTACAAGGTCATATAATAATTTTTTGAAGGGAAAAACCTGACCACATGGAAATTAAAAGAAAATGGGATAAAAGGCAACCAGTTAATTACAAGTATATTGTATCCTTTTCACCTACTGTGTGAGCTGATCCTCTTTATTCAATCCTAACACAGAAGCCAGGAATTGGCTCGTTTTCTTCCGTCAGGATTGTTTTATTCATTGGCCATTCACCAAAAATAAAAAAAAAATCCTATTTCAATAGCCTTGGGAAATGGATGTTCAGCAACACTCACTGCAGCTCACTGGGTTTCTAAGGGCCATACAAGCAGTGGCTACAACAGAGTGATATATCTTGGTGGTACTGTGGTGCTCATGGGTGCTGTCAGTACACCCTGCTCTTGCAGAGCAGAAATCCCATCCCATCACTGCTGTGTCTTTCAAAATGTCCTTCAAAGTACAGCAGAGCCCTCCAAACAACATCTATAATTATGTGTTCTTCCCCAGGCTCCCCTTGGGTCTTTATTACTAATTTTGAAGGATTTTGCTCAGAAAGGTCTTTATACTCTGCAGGCACTGCTGAATTGGAATGGGAAGCAGGGTTTCTTCTCATTGTAAGGTAGGCAGGGCTGCCTTCCAGTTTCCCAGCTGCAGAGATTTATAGCCACTACCAGATTCACTAGGTGGCCAAGGTTTTATAACCCAATTGAACAGAATAAAACCATTTAGACTGAAAGCAATTTGATGCAGGACTCAATGACTTTCAGGAACTTGATGTATTACTGTGATCATGAAAGCTACAAATTATATATATATGTATATATTTGACAAATCACTTTCCAAAACAATTTAATTATTTGGAATGATTTAATCAGGGTTGACAGGCCTGCAAAGCATCTCTGGGAATGAAGCAGAAAACCTTGAAGTGTATGGAAGATTTTCAATCTGTGTTAAATCCTGTTCCAGAGAGAGGAGTTTGGTATCCTTCCCAAGGCTTCAAACTCCCTTGAATACAAATTCCCTTGGAGGATCTCCTAGGTTAGGCTCATATGGGCCTGTCTGAGGCTCAATGCAGCAAAGTGGAACTAGCATAGCAAAAACAGGCATCTACCTTTGACACCCTTGGCCAAATATTAGGGAGACCAATATCTTCAGGACTGCTATCCCAGCAGCCTGACAAGGCTTGAACTTCCATTTTTAACTCTGAAAAAGTTCCCAGATTTTTTTGTTGCTGCTGCTCCGTCTGCCTCCCATGGTTAGATGGGCTTTTTGGAAATAATGGACTTCACACTCCAATCCCCTCGTACTTCAGAAGCCCAGGTGTGTCGTTGTATTAAATATTTCAAGTTGCAATTCTCCTGTGAATCAGACTCCAAGGAAGGCTTGCAGAGTGCTTTCAGTGGAATCAAAAGTATGATACATTCATGAACTAAAAATTAACTAAAGAGACTTTCCTGAGTCTGGCAATCTGGGCTTACAGGGTCTGCTTTCCAGGCCATTTTACCATGGGAATGGCTACCAGTCCTGCTGCCCTCATGGGATGGACATTTCCAGGGTGTGTTATGAGCCTCTGTCCTGCCAAACTGTTCTGAGCACTGGCTCTGCTAGTGCAGAGAAATATGTGTCCTTTGGCTGCAGGAATGGAGATACTTGGAGGTGTTGTGAATGCTTGTCGTAGTGGTACAAACTCTTAATCCCCAAGAAGTTTGCTATTGCAAAATCATTTGGTGAGAGAGGGAAGAGATCAGTCTAGTGTCTGAGAACAGTCGAATAGACATGAAAATTAGGGATTAAAAGCTATGAATGACAAGGAAATATCTCAACAGGAACCTTATCTCCAGCACTGGAATGTCTCTCAGTACAAAAACAACCGCTAATGAATTCTCTCCATACAACCAAACGCCTTGGCTGCTCCCACCCAGGCTCCTGCAGCTCACGCTTCCCCGCAGTTTTCCTTTGCTTTATTGCTTTCAGATGCTGCCTGGTATGAGCTGCTGTGGTGGCTTTGTCACTGCCACCAGCACGGGGGAATGTGGCTCCGTCTGAGCGGGCTGCGAGGCGTCAGCCCAGCCTCTCCAGGGGCCGTCTGACACCGCAGCAGAGCTGCTGCCTGCAGCCACATAATCACAACCCATCCCTGCTGCTCAGCAAGAGCAGCCCCACAGCTCTGCCTGAATTCTCCTGTACCAAGATATCAGAACTCAGTACATCCCTCCGGGTGTCCGGAGTTGCTGAGGACCCTGCCGGGGGGCTCGGAGACCCTGGCATGCAGCCCAAACCACCCAGGGATTTGATTTTGACCCCTGGAGCAAGTTGCCAGCTTTGTATGAGGACCTGAAAGTCACAGAGGTTTAAATAGTATAATAATAAAATTATCACAGGGTGAAAATGTAGATTTTAGGATTTTTGGTATGGGGGTTATGGGGACAAGATGGAGGAACTTGGGCGTGTCTAGCCTTTCTTCTTCTTCTTCTTCTTCTTCTTCTTCTTCTTCTTCTTCTTCTTCTTCTTCTTCTCCATTTTCTGCAGTGATGTTGGCACTTTGGGATTGGTTTAGAGTAGAAGTGCACTGTCTAACATAGGTGATAGGTATTGAGAATTAAGTGCAAATATGATATACGTAGTTTGTAGTATAAAAGGACAACACTGCCTTGGGAGCAGTCAGAGTGCCTGTGGCTGCCCTGCAGAGCAGACCTCTGCTGGGCAGAAAGAAAATTTTATAGATAAGAATTAATAAACAACCTCAAGACCGAAAACGTGAAGAGTCCAGACTCATTCTTCAGCCACACGGGCCAAAGCAGAGACATCCTATGCATCTCGGGGCAGCAGTTAACAACCAGCTACCCAAGACCAAGGCACTCAGGCATCAGGAGTGTTCATTCATCATTAATGCAGGAGGTGGTGGGAATGACACTTCCAGCAGCAGAGTTCTTGCTGTTGTCCACACCGCTCCCACTGGGCCTTTTGGATCTGTCCCTTTGATTTAGTGGTGCAAGTTAACTAAAACTCTGCATATCTTTTCCTTCTGGTTTGAAACACTCCTCCACATTCGTTCTGCTCTTGCCCATGATCCTCAGATATCTTTCCAGGGAAAACAATCCTGGATTTATTTACAGCACATCAGTTTTGTTTTAGCAACCCTTTTGGGGAGAAGGCAAGGAAAGATCTGAGCTCTCCAATAAGGACTTCAGAATTCCTCTGTGCTCTCAAGGTAGGGGCATTTTACTTGAAGGGTTGAGAGGGGAAGAAGAATGTGAACCCAGGTCAGGAACCTGTTTTTCTCTATGCTTTCTATGTGATGTTTTTATAGTGCAAAATCCAGAAACACCCCACAAGAAAGAGAGAGCAAACTCCTTATTAACATTCCTGCTTTGAAGGCAAACCCAGGTAAATATTTATTTGTTTCTTTTGTTCCCTAGAATTGCCTTAGTTTGTTTATTTTGTTTTCATATCCCCCTACATATGCATGTGCACTCCAGCTTTTTTCCACCTTGGCTAACAAATGCCAAGGAATTAAAATGAGACATTTTGATGCCCCAGGATATCCCATGGGAAGAATTTTCTACCGAGCAATTTAAGATTTACATAGAGTGAAATAAGAAGGGAAAGAGGACAAAGTTTGCTACCTGTTTCTTTTTTGTCCTCCCCATCTTTTTTCATTTTCAGTTATCTATAGGCAAATTTCAGTGGATGACTGTCCCTGTCCCCAGAGAGCTTTTAAAGAGGAAAGATGCTGAAACCATGAAGGCAAATGCAGGCACTGGTGAAAATTAATGCTTGAAAACTCAACAGAAGCCATGTCACTTGGTTATCAATATTTCTTCTTCTTTCCCTCTAGAAATTATTCCTTTGTTCTTCATCACAGCAGTGTTCAGAAGCCCCAGCTGTGCTACAAGCTCATGATTTCAGCCAAGGATTTTCAAACTGTACGTCAATGCAACCCTGTGGGCATGTGAGCTGCCCTAAAAAGAATGTAAATGGAGAATGTAAGTCTCTGGTCAGGAGACACAAGTCTTTGATAATGGAGTCTGCACCTCTGTAAGAAAATGCCCAGCTACTTGGTTACCTCTGCAGCAAGGTGTGGCTTCACAAGGTCATCTGCACTAAAACCGAGGAGAGACCCTGGCACTGACATCCCCCTGCTGTACTACATTTGTCATATTTGCAATTTCTGACCTCCTCTAAGAGGCCATTCCTGTCCTGAGGAATTTTACCTCATCAACCCAAGAGCATCAAGCACAAAAGTGGTTTCTGGATGCACCCTCTCAATCCCCACTGCAATAAGTTTATTGCTTATGACAGGAGGGTTAAGGCTAAACAAGCAGCCTGATTGATTTCTGCCCAAGAGAAGGCTGAGTTTCAAGAATGCTGTTTACACGAAGGGCTGATTCTGATCTACCATCAGGGTAATTTTCATTTATACCAATATAAGACAGATCCAAAAAAGGCCTTTGGCTTGCAAAGTATTTTAGGGCTCTTTGGGGAGAGGCAGCTTGGTAAAAACACAGATTACAAAGAGAACTTTCACAGTTCTTGATGCAAAAGAAAAGCATGGGAAGATGTGCCTTTAATGCTGATCCTCTGAAGTGTCAAACTCTGCCAGTAAGGTACAGACTGGACCTTCCCTGCCAACATTTCAGTGTGCCCTGGCTAGACCAGAGCTATTGGCAGCCATGGAGCTCCTTCTGGGCTGTTGCAACTGCCCAAAATTTGAATCAACAGAGATGCTGGTTCAGTCTTAGTTTTGCTGGTATAATTTCAGTCCTTACCTCCTAGTTTAATTTTGTCTGTGAATGACTCAAGGTGTAGTTTAGAGTAAGTGTTGTTTTCAGCCACTTAGCTGAGCTAACACCTACGGTGACTGAGCTTCCCAGTGTACAGAAATCTTTATAAAGAATGAATTAAAGAGCAGGAGTGGGGGGAAAAAAGGAGAAAATATTAACTTTTTTCTCCCAATCCACTGGCCTCTGGACTTCATACACATGCTGGTAGTCACTGTAGCCTGTGCAGTCATTCTGGAGTAAGTTTTTCTGGACTAGTTTTATTTTGTTTTGTGTTGTTTTGTTTTTTTAACTCATTGCTAGAAAGATCTTAGTCCCTGTCCTGTCTGCTAACCAACATACGCTCTCAAAGGTGAAAAGGAGCTTTGAATTTGCCTGTGGTTTTGTGGGAGAAAACCTCAAGGAGAGCAAAATTTTCAAGAAAATGAATATGAGTTGAGGATGCACAATGCTTTTGGAAAAGCCAGATTGAAACCTGAAAATTGATGAGAACATTTAAAAGTGGACAAAACCCCAGGAAGATTCATGACTTTTAAAGGCATAATCCCACATCACTCCACTCCTACAAGGTTTATTTAGGTTTATTAGTATTTATCTCAGAGTTGTTGTGGAATATGCAGCCACAGAAGTCTTTAAAAATTGATTTGATAAAAAATTAGACCTCTTTTACATAGGATTGATCCTTTCCTGGCAATGGACTATATGAACACAATTGCAGCAGTCCTACCACATCCAAAATGTTAAAGTCTACCTAAAATGTGTCTTTTTTAAAGTAAGAAGACAGAATCAAACTACTGGAGTCAATAGACAGGTAGTTCATTATTGTGAACATAGGAAATCACTTACCCTAAGAAAATTGCAATCACAGAGACAGAACTACAGTGAACAGAAATTGATATATCTCTCTCAACTTCACTTCAATGAAGTGCCTTTGTATCAGAATCTGCTTTATTTTCTGTTTCTAGCCTGACTGAAGAGCCTGTTCATCAGCATCTCTGTCATTAAAAATATTTAACACTGTTCTCTTGGAATGAGAATGGAGAACAGAAGACTCTAAAAATAGAAAGAAATCTTAACTCCATACTTAATAAATGTCCCAATCTAGCAGAGTCTTCTTGATTCTAACAACAAATCTAACAACCACAGACTCAGCCTAAACTACCAGGTTCTGATAATTTCATTAAAGAGACATCACTCCACAGACTCCCACTGGAATCTGTGGGGATGCCTGGAGAAATGCAAGGCATGACCAGTGGAAGTACAGCATCAAGATCTTGTCTCTTTATAAATGTCTTTAGAGCCACTTCCTCAATGCATCCCTTTAAATTGGCTGTATTCTTCCCAGAAACATAGTACCCTCTTCCCATGGAAACTGCAGCAACAAAGAATGTTGATTTTTGCATTCTTCTCTCTATTCCAGTATATCAGCAGGCACTTAAAAGATTTCTGAATGCTTCAGAATTAAATTACAGATAGGAGCAATGAAGTCACAGAACTGAGCAATCCAGCACTGAAAGCTGTTTCTATATGAAGTCATAGGAGGCTGCAGTCAGAAAGAAAATAACAAAGAGGACTTGCTTCTCCTGTTGCAAACCAGGACCACCACGGGGCTCTGAAAAAGTTTCGCTGAAAATCCTGCAAACACACACAGGATCCTTGTTTTCAAAGCTCAATCCAAAGGTAGCTGAAAATTTGTGAAGCATCATCTTCTATCCCCTCTGGACCAAGAGATAAGCTTGTAGCTTTAGGTTGCACATTCTTTCTGTGCAAATTCCATGCAATTTTACACCACTGTTTTCAGTCCATTGTGGTCAGTGGTCCTTCTGATTCCTCTCTGTGAGCAATACTTCAGTTGTCAGGGGGGCCTGATGCCATCAGGACAGCCTGCTGTACCGAGAGATCTTCAAGTGAAAATAAAACTGCCAAGCTCATCTGCTTTTCTCTAATGGATATGAATGAATCCAGCAGTGCATGCCAAGCTTTTCATGAGCTGTATGGTGTTATAAAAAACATGCTGCCGATGAGGTTAGAAACCCCATCCTTTCTGCCTTGTGGTTTAGGATATATGTGCTGTACTGGAATGCTGGAAATAGCAAGATGTGTTAGTTTAGGCACTTTAATAAGAATGTCTGTGTTTATGAATTGGCTTAATTTGACTTTACAAGCAATATCAGTTCTCTCTGTCTTGAATTGTCCTTTTTTTGGTGGTTTAGACACCACTGCTATTACTGGCTCCTGGCTGACTGCATACTTGACAAAGTTTGTCATGAGGTCACAAATTTCTGGCATCATGAAAGAGGTGGCTGTGCAGTAAATGCACAGAGAACTTGCTGCCATCTCAGAACATGTGTTCCAGCTTTCCTGTGTTTCTTCCAAATAAATATGGTGTGAAACTACCTGATAAAGACACCTAAGCAAGTGGAACAATGAAGAACCCAAAATATAGAATCATCTTACACTGACAACTATTCTTTGTCTGGATCTCACCTTCAGCCTGTCTTTGCTTTGGTTCCCAGCTGTATAATTATGTTAGCAGTTTTGTTGTCCAGGAACAGGTTTATTTTCCTGGGTTAGGTGAAGCTGAGTCCCCACTGCTCTGAAGAGTCAGCAGGTGGACTGAGAGATGGAAAGGCCAGAAAAGCTGCTCAGACTGGTGAGGTTTCAAAGAGCTTACGGGTGCAGAGGGGAGCAGGCTCTAGTTTGCCCAGTCAGAGGTTCCCCACCACAAACCTGCCAGTCACTCTGGTTATATTCACGTCTGGACATCGATGTGGGGTGCATTTCCTTGTCTCCTCCATCTCCCAGGCTTTTGGCAGTACTGCTTCTCTTGGATTTTAGGTCAGGGACAGTGTTTGCATGCTGGTTTGTGAAGTGCTAAGAGCTCTGAATCAGGTTGGATCTCTAGGATGTTCCAAACTTATCAAGACAAATCAGGTCTTTGGTAACATCATTGTTGCCTGACATTTAAAAAAACCAAACCAAACCCCCAAGTCCACCCTGTGCTTTCTTTTGCACAGACATAAATCATCAGACATGAACCTTCCATATTTGAGATGTTTATGTTTGGCCTTCAAGTTCCAAAGCAAGTCCATTCTTGCCAGAACCTTGGGTCTTAGTAATAGGCCAGTTACAGACCTAGATCTTCTCCTTTGCTTCGTGTCTGTGCTGAATGGTGTGGAATTACACATTTTCTACTGGCTTAGTTCAGGAAGCTCCAGGGAGCTGGATGTGAGTAGTGCCAAATCACTTGAATTTTCTTTCAACCTTTTAACTCTGTTAGAGCTTGTTTCTGCACCTCCATGTGTTTAAGCTGTGCTGATGACATGTGTCTTTACATCCTGAACCTCCTGCTTGTGCACTGAAAGGGGTGAGCACAGTGACAGAGGCTTGTTCTGCTTTTGCACAGGTGTGGGGTTTGGCTCCTGCTAGTCCTTCCTCTGTGGTTGAGGGGTTACAAACCCAGAGGCTGGAAAGAGCTTTTGTAAAGCACAAAAACCCAGTCACTGGTTACTTCAGCAAGCAGAGGAGTTCTACAGATGGATGTTGTAGCTGTGATGGCCTCAGTATACAAGAAAACCATGGTTTATAGAAAGAGATAATATTTTTATTAGTCCAAATGATTAAGAGGCTTGGAAAAGAGCTGGCAAGCTTTCAAGTATGTGAGACCTGAAGAAAAATGCTGAGACACAGCCTATGAATGAATTTAAAGATTGAAGGCATTTATCTTTTATTTGGACTCCTTCGCAGTTTTTTAGTATTTGTAACTCTGACACTAATTGGAGTTTATAAATGAGGTGAAAGTTCTCTTTTTACTGTCCTCCCCTGAATGTAGGGCATTTGTCTCTATGGGGAGGTTATTCATTTCTCCAGTTTGTCCCCACTAAGTGTCCAGTTGTCTCCACTAATACATTTTTGCATAGGCTGCTGTCTGTAACATCCTGACACCACGGGAGAGAGTCAAGGCTGCCATGGAACCCAGCCACAAACTGCTTTGGGACTCTGGACACGTTCCAGTTTCCCCCCTCTGGGGGATGTTCATGGTACCTGCTCTCCTCTACATTTGGATGAATAGGCTGAGCTCCTTAGACTCCATCTGTAGCCACCAGAGAGAGAAGAGTCTCCCAGAGTGCTTCAGAGTATCTGATTTAGGCTACACCCCTAAAGGAAGGTCTGGAGGAACAAATATCTCTCCATCTCTTTTGGAGAGCTTCAGGAAAACCAGTCCCAGCTGCACCCCACCAAACTTTAGTCTCCTATGTGAGGTACCCATGTCCCCCTTTCCTCTAAACATCCTTCTGTGTGATCCTGTGATCTTTCTGTGTGTCTATAAACCAGAGAAGATGACTGTGCTGCCACCACATGCACCTTGGTCACAAGCCTGGATTGAGAAGTTTAAAGTTTGATCACTAAAGCAGATAAGTTGAATCCTCTCCTCTCTGTTTTAGAGATGCTAAAGGGACACTTACAGTGTGTGGAGTGCTCCTCAGGGGTCAGGAAGAGGCTGTCAGTGCACACTGGCACATTACTGTGCAGGGTGGACATCTACTCAGGGTGCCCCAGATAACACATCACCTCCCTCAGCTCAGCTGGAGCTCATTTCAAAGTTATGACTGCTCAGCAAGTCACTATATTTTCTGGCTGCTCGTCATCTGATGCTGGAAAATGCTATTCAGTCCTTTCAGCAACTCCCATGAATGTTGTACTTAGTGAAAATTTTAGTTTCCAGCTTTCACAGACTGGGATGGTGAAATGTTACCATAAAATAGAGGTTTTAGATAACTTGCTGAGAGTTTCAAATGCCACTTTTCTGCTAAAGTAGGTAGATTTTAAGTTTGCTTAGCCAATAAGGTGTCTCCACATTGCCAGGGACACCCCAGTCTTATCTTTATGTAAAATCACCACCTTGGCAGCTCCTGTAGGACAGGTGATCAACAAAAAGTGACCAGCTGTGTGAATAACATACTTCTCATACATCAGCAACTGGAGATAAACAGCCATGCCCATCCTCCATTCTTGTTGCAGGTGCCCCTCCCATTAAGTTGGACTTCTGTGCAGAAAAAGGTTCATGTGCCCCATCAAACAATAAGTATCTAAATTGCCAAATGATGGTTTGGTTCCTGCTAGAGCAGGAATCAAATGGATTAAAAGCATTGCCTGTGTTTGATGATGTTGCCATAGCTCCTGTAGCATATTATGAATCACTACTAATAGTGCTATTTATATAAATTTAGATCATATATATATACATATATATATATATCATATAACAAGACGCTTATATGCCTCATCTATTTCAGAATATTTCAGAAGCTTTTTAAAGCAGGGCCTGCTTCCATTTCTAGAAAGCATCTCACACATCTCAATTATAGCTGCAATTAAAATCATTAAGAAGAGAATTAGTAAATAATAGCATACAATTAAATGCATCTCAAAAGATGTGGAGCTGATATAATGAGGTGACAAAAATATAATTAATTTTAAAAATGTAAATATCACTAATTTAATCCTCATAATAAATTTATGAGGCTGAAATCTCTTCTCTCTGAAACTCAGCCACCTTGTTTAAATTCCCAGCTGAGGAAAGTCCCTGGCAGTTGCTGGTGGAGAGTGTCTGAGCCTGTGCTTTGCCATCATTCAGAGATGAAGGGACAAGCCATGGGCACCCTTGCAACCCCTACCATCAAAACTCCTAAGAACTGTGTCCCTAAAAGTCCATCTGAGTCACCAGGTCCCCCTTTCTGCCACTGCAGGTGATCTTGCCAGACACAGTAGGTCCATCAGGTCCATATCAATAAATACTAAAAAATGCCAGAGCTTCAGTGTTGGGTTTCCTCCAGTCTCTGGAGCAATGACATTCCATAGGGGAACAAGAGGGATGTGTTTAGTTCTGGCAGTGTCAGGGAATTCCCTAAATAAAAACTCACAGATGAGGCTGGGAAGGGGACAATGCTCCACTCTGCATAGGAAGGGAAGCAATTCCTCCCAGACCCAGCACCTGGCAGGGAGTTTAACCAGGTGCATGTGATCCTCAGGCTTGGCTTGGTACGGCCTGACACTTTCAGGCAATCTTTATGTCCCATCTCCAGCTGCAATCAAGCTTTTAATCTTCAGAGGAAGGTGAAAGAAAGACAAAAAGGGCAGCCTAAAAGCCAAGTAAGGTCTCAATGGGGGAACATTGACGTTCTTTTATTAAATTATTACATAGCTTTAATAAATGGACTTTGTTTGTAATATTTTGCTTCATTTCCTGAGGAAATGAGTATTATGCAGCTGTGCTCTGGTTGTTTGTTTGTCTGTCAGGTTTACCCCCATTTAATAGTTATTGAGTCTGTTGACTGGTTCCAGTGCAGTTTGAAGGAAAGGAAAAGGCATCACAGTATTATGTTTTAAAATATTTAGGAAAATTAGCAGTGAGGTACAGGACAGAGACTAAATTAGTGGACAAGGTCACAATATGAGTTCAGCACAGTTATTCAACATGAGAGAATCCACATGGAAGGGACCCACAGGAAGCCCAAGAAATATTCCCTAAGTCCCTAAACTTAAGGAACAGCATGTTAATACATTTTTTATAATCCCGCTAGAAGTCTAATTAAACTGGCCCATTCCCCAGGATTTCTTTTAACTCCCTATTTTATACTCCAGCAACTCCACTTCTAGGCAGTGCATCCCCTGCCCAGTCCCATGACCTCTCCATCTACCTGCTACCCTAAACCAAACCCTACTTTTGACCCTACAGGTCACCTGAAAGGATAGCCCTGGATGCAACAACATATTTGCCTTTATCCTGGTGTTCAGTGAGCAAGAAGAGAAGAAAGAAAAATTCTTTTATTGTACATTTTGCAAAAATAGCTCTCTTTTTTTTTTACAGCTTGTTGACACTGACACTTTTTTCCCTGTTGGAAAAATTGATTTTTGATGGTAATGGAAAGCATGACCAAAATTTTCCACCTTGATCTGAGCAAAACAAAGCATCTGAGTCAGTCTAGTCAACCCAGACTCTCCTGGCCCTCCTTTAGAGCTGTCCAGATCATCCTGCTTGGCTCATGGCACCGAGATGGTGACTCCAAAGGTGAAGTAGCTGCAGTGCTTTAACAAGAGCTCTTCAGGGCACCAGAATATGGGCTTTCCCTATGGAAGGCTTCTAATGGACTTCAAAAACAGGAGGAGAAGGTCTAACTGGGAGGACATTCCTCAGCTTTTGCTTCATGTGAGAAGAGAAGGTGTCTGTAGCTCTCTGTAGTGTTTTCACAGTGTGTGTGCACATACCCATGTGCCCACATATCCACTCACCTGGACAAAAGCTTTCTGGGAAACACCTGAAGGAAGAAAAGCTGTTTCAAACAACATTGGCATGAGAAGAAAAGAGTAGGAAATGGTTGTAAACAAACTTGCACCTGGTAACAAGAAGAAGACTTCTAGACACAGGTTTCTCATCAGCATCTTCATGGATAAAAGAGAGGAAAACATCTTGTTGCACTATGAGGCTGGATTATGGGATGGCAGTGAGAATTGGAGCTGTGCCCACTCTGATGGTCAGAAGAAGCTGTAATGATGAGAAAAAACCAATATATTTGCCACTTGACATAGGAAGTGTTAAGCCCTAATTGATCCTCTTGACAACTGCATTTATATTAAATGTAACTATATGGTTAATCCTGCTGACTCAGTTTCTTGTAGAGATGAGCAAACTCTGAAAAGCATGGCAGACATGGCTCTGGGCTTTTCTGCTAGAGTGGAAGACATGGCCACCCCTCCTAAGATCTCTTCCTTGATACATTGCTGACATTTTTGCAGGAGGCAAAGACCTTCCTCCACTGGGACATAAAGCACTATAGCACACTTTCTTTTATCTCCCACCTCGCTCACTTCATTGTAAACACAGTACAAAAAGAAGAACATTCATCTTATCCCCCTGGAGGAGCAGAACAACAGAGGACCCCAATAACTGACTGATCTGGGTGAGTATCAAAACCCTGCCATAATGCACAGCATGCCTCTGACAGTCCTCTCCCTCTGTCTGCCAACAGCAGGACCTGGATCAAATCTGCAGTGCCATTGTCCTATACTGGGATGACTTGTGTCACTCCTACCTGCTGGCTGTCTCATGGACACATCCTTTTTTTATGTTATTGCACCAGGAAAGGGGAGAAGGAGCAGGGGAAGAACCCGAAGTACAGCATAAACTTACAATTAAAAGCGTCCCCATCCTCTCTGAGCCAGGCAAGCAGGGCAGTGAGCAGGACAGCTGTCTTTCAGTGCTTTCAAGATACATTTCAAGTTGTGCACAGCTGGAGCTATTCAGTAGCACACGAAGGAACTCTGTACCCTTGCCAAGGCTCTGCAGCTGCCAAATCTGCCTTTATTAGCAGCAGCATTTCTCCTTCTCCATAGCTGAATACAGAACAAGTCTGACATTATTTTTTCATTCAACCTTCCCAAGCATGCTAAGGACATCACAATTATAACTTTGTGTGTGTGTATGTTTTATAAATGTTTTCTTCTGCCTGTATACATGCAAACACCCCCCCTCTCCCCTCCACACACATGTACAATGGGCAGGATGCAGAGCCAAGCTAAAGCATTGAGCATCTCTTTCCTGTTCTGGTCAGTTATCCATCTCAGCTGCTTTTAAACCTCTTATTACTCATTATCTGTGAGCTCTCCCATGAACAGGTCTTTGTCTGGGCCATGCTGCTCTTTGTAGGTGGTATTCTCATCCACACAGATGGCCAGAACAGCCCTTAAGTCCCACTTAAGTCCCATTTTAAGGATCTAAGTGGTTCTCAAGTGCTCTCCACGCCTCTTCTGGAGTGAGGTGAACTTCAGCCTTTGCAAATACCTGCCCTGTAGAAGTGAGACAGGGTAGTTATGTCTAACTCAGTCTTTCTTCACTCTCGTCTGCTGCCTATTTGGGATTCACTGCTGGTCACCTACTAATCATCAGATTTTAAGGTATCTCTTTAGTCAATGACCAAAAATAAAATAAGCCTACTTAGATACCAGTCATGTAATCCAAATAATGGGAATTCCCTTATTTTTCTAAAGCCCTGTTTCATCTTTATTTGGCACCTGAAAACTTTCAGACCAGGTTTCAAGCAGGCTGGATGTAATGGGGCAGGTGAAGGCATGAAAATCACCTATTTTGGAGAACACGAACTTCACAGATGAGTCATAGGCAACCCAGAGCTTGTCCCAGCTCTCCAGGCAATACTTGAAAGGACATCATCAGGAGTTATAACCCACTTGCCAATGGACAGGATATATATGATTTCTAAAAACAAGTTCAATGTTGCTCTTACTATTTAATGGCTATTCATAATGTGTTTAAATGTGTGTATGATATCAGCCCTCTAAGTGCCTGAAGCACTTGGTAGACAATGATGGTCTACACTACACAAATGCCACTATGATTAGACAAATTCTTTAGTTTCCTTTTTTCACGTAGAAAAACTAAAACTGAGAATTTCTGTGGCTTTCCTGTCTCTGTCAGAAAAGCCTGTTTAAGAACTGGGAATACAGCAAAGCTATTTTACTCCTGTGAATTAACTAAATCTCATCACAGAGTCATGGAAGAACAATGAATGTTTGAAAGAGACTTTTGAAAATCACATAGTCTGACCACTTGCTCAAAACAGAGCCAGTTTAGATCAGGTTACTCAGGACTTATTCCAGCTGAGTTTTGAATATCCTCATTAGACAATAGACATTGCACAACCTCACTGGGCAAATTGCTCAAATTGCTGGCTACCCTTACTGGGAGATTTTTTCCTAGTACCTAGCTGGAAGTTCTACTCTTGTGAGTTGTCTCCATGGCCTCTTGCCCACTGTGCACCTCTAGGAAGAGTCTGGCTCAGCCTTCACTATATTGTTTTCTCATAAAAATTAATCATGACCACTTATGTCACCACCTCATAAGACTTTTTGCTTTATTGCTACATTTTTAATAGCTATGGTAAAGTCTTCATTTTGTTAAAAATTACTTCTGATGACACAGCTAAGTATGTTCCAGATACTGTGGAAGAAATTGTATTTAGTGTAGTCACTCCCTTCTCTCAGTGAAGCAGAAAATCAATGCAATATGTGCATTTTGTTAGGGCCTACACTTGCTTGTGCAGGTTTTCCTGATAAACTCTGGCTATGCTAGCACTTTTCCCAGAAGGAAGTTTTTCTTTCTCCTGGGATTCCTCCTCTGCAGATGCAAATTGTCATCACCCTATTAAGTCAACAGGACCATGACGACTGCACTTGCCAAGCTGAGTTGAATAAATCCTTACCCAAAAAAAAAAAAAAAGCATGAAACTGTATGGAAAGGATGTTATAAACACCACGGAACCTGCAAAGTGTGTATCAGTTTCTTTTGGTGCAATAAAGTTACTCCTGCTGTCTGTGGTGAGATGTAATACAACATTAAACTTGTATAGCTGTCAAGTAAGATACTAGTGCTGGCATTAAAATCTACTTAAAATTAAAATCTACTAATTGTCTGTTTCCTGGGCTAATTCAATACTAACTGGCAATTATATACATGTATGCTTGCTGTAAGCATGTAGGTAAGTGTCTGTATGGTGTATATAGAAGATATCATGTATGTCTGTGAGGAATGTTTAATTTACCTTTTGGGGGTATAAAAATGCCCTTTTGGATGAAGGGATGAATAGAAAATTACAATGACCTATTAATTAGGTCATAATCTTTGTCTTGTTAAAAAAAAAA
The DNA here is from genome assembly GCF_901933205.1 of Camarhynchus parvulus. NCBI lineage: Eukaryota > Metazoa > Chordata > Aves > Passeriformes > Thraupidae > Camarhynchus > Camarhynchus parvulus. The sequence continues at coordinate 8,192,533 of NC_044574.1, read as the reverse complement.
GGCAAAACCTGATATACATACTATAGTCACATAAAACAGCAGCGGCCCCCCAGATCTGGAGGGAACCTGAAGGAATTCACATCTTTCCTACTTCATGCAACAAACTCAAATGGAAAAAGCATTCCAGGGAGTGCCTGATTTGCAGTGTCATTTCTGCAAACTCTTTTGGGTTTGCTGGTACACAGGGCACAGGAGGACCACAGGAGGGACCACATTCAAGCATTATTGGTATTTTTCTATAAGTCATGTGCTAACAGGGGCATTAATGCAAGCCAGGCTTGGCCCTGTGCCTTTTTAACTCACCCTCCTAATGCACGGAATTATTCTGACAATGAGTATCTCTGTGCCTGCTGTGGTGGTGTCCTCCAAGAGCCTTTATCCTGCTGTTCAAAATTAGAGACACAGGGAGAAAGAATAACTGCAACAAGCTAAACACATTATAGGACAAGTTCCTCTGAGCAAATGCTCTAGAGCTGCTTTTAATGGCAGTTGCATTCCATCCATAAAAAGCTGAGCAAGCTAGACCCCTCTCAGATGCTTGCAGCATAGCTGCCCTTTGCTATTAATATTTTGAATAGTTTTTCTTTGGTCCAAGAAACGAATTTATTGCAACAGACGTCCTTCAGAATAGGAATGAAATTCCATCAGACTTCAAATTAACTCTAATTACCCTGCAAATAGGTGGCAGGAGTGTTCCCAACTTTAGCACTACAGCTCTGCAACCAGCCAGAGAGTGATGTGGATTTAATTTCAGTCCGTGTATGAATTGTTTGGAGTGCTTTTATGATTTTATTTTACAGCTATTTCTAAAAACATTTAAAAAAAAGGGAAAAATTCATAACAGCAAACACATCTGTGCTACATATTTTCCCTGTGTGGCACTGCAACAGCTTCAGTCTACAAAAATTAATGGACTGTAACAATATGGTTGGAATTTAAATGCAGAGTTGGCGCCAGAATCTGGAAACAGACAACATTCCCTGATTGCAGAAATGTGCAGATCACCTTTTCTCACTTATGCAGCTTTAAAAGGAAGAATATCCCTATGGGTGTCCAATTTATGTTGTCAGCATTCAATCCATCCCTCCAGTGTATTGTGCTGTCCTGCTCCCTCTGCTAAGATGCACCAAAATGATTCCCTCCAATGATGACATAATTTTTCCTCAATTACCAAACATAAAAATTTGTCCAAGAGTGTAGCTTTCATGGAAGAGAGTTTGGCAGGGAGAGAATTTCAACAGATTTTTCTAATCCAAGTCATACGTTGTGTATGAGCAGCCTCGTGCACGAGGTTCTGATCTCCCAACTTGTGATCATGTGTTCAAGTCCCACATGGGTAAAACTTCTTTCTCCCAGTAAAAAAGTGCAAGAAAAAGACTCCTTAATGTACAAAGAAGCACAAAGGTGTTCATTAAATGAATGCTGGGTAGAGGCATTTCAGACATTGGCACATTTTTCACAACTCTAGCGGTGACTGCGACCAGCATTTATTTAAATTAGGTCAATAAAGAAGTCAACACATCTTCTTAGGTAAAAATAGTCTTTCTAAGGAAAAAGACAAAGATGGACTTATCTGGGTTGTTTGAGCAGGTTGCATATATTCTGTCACCAAAGGGCTTTAAGGATGGGACAGTCAAACCTGTGGGGAATTAACAGATTCTGGACAACCAGACAAAGACTAACTGGGTTCTTGAAGGCTTTCTCCCACCTATGGTTCAACAGTCAAAGGCTCTCTAATCACATTACCTTGAAAATTGTATACAGACATTAAAGGATTAATTTTTGATTGCTGCACAAGCTTGGCAACAAGTCACTGAGACAGAATCTCCAAGACCTAGAGAGAGTGTTGCTTGTTAGAGGTACACATTTTGTCCTCACACAACAGCTCTGTCTGTGTGACTATCCCTAGGACAACATGGTGAGATTAGCAGAATGAGGTGCTCAATTCTGTTAGATCATATAGTACAGCTGGAAAAATTAAACAAGTGTTTGTGTACACAAGCCCTGTCCCCCACATCTGAAATAGAAGCAGCAATTCAAAACCAAACAAAAATGGGCAACACTTGCTTTACTGAACATCATAGGCCATTTCTGAAAAAAAAGGTATCAGGCACTTGTAGAGGAAAGATGTATAGGGAAGAAGCTAGAGGGACAGAAATTATGAGGTGGGTAACTCCTAGGATCCAGATGGAGAGCCCATGGTTATTTGAGCTGTAAGTTTTATCTGCCAGGTCTATCTTTGTCAGGTATTTCTGTAGGTTCCATTGCAGCTCATGGAAAGTTTGAATGCTGAGCTTGAACTTCCCCAAAGTGGGCTCGTAGAGGGCTGGAAGTAGTTTCTCAGTTTTGAATGACTTCCTTCATTTCCAGGAGCTGGTGTTTGTCCCTGAAGTCAAGATCCAATGGATCTTGACTAAGATGAAATCAAGTGGTAACAATTGGTGGAGCACTGCATCTCCCAAAGTGACAGCAAGTCATCTGGGGCACAGAGGACAGCCCTGAGTACCCTGTTAACCTTCAGTGAAGGAGAAATAAAACCCAGGTTAAATCTCAGCAAGAGCCCTAGAAATGGTATTTAAGCTGTCATCTGCAGCAACCTCAGAAAGCACCCAAGACACGTTACCATGGCTCAGCGGGTGCCCAGGGAGAGAATTTCACATGTGAACCTTGAAAAGCATTTCAAATCCATCATATGCAGAAGACATTCCTCTTTGAGATCTTCAGTGTCTCCTTTCCACTGGGAAGGAGTGAGTGGAAGGCACAGGTCACATCCCATAGGAAGAGCTGGGCAGGAACTTGCAGGCTTGCCTGTGTTATTTAAACTTCCTTTCTTTTGGTCTCATCAAGAGCCTTGAAGGTGCCAGATGCTCACATCCAAAGGACCAAGTGAGGCTCTGCCCATGGAGTCAATGAAGGAGAAGCCAGAGATGTGAAGTGAGAAAAGTGAAGACTAAGGGCTCACAAGGAATGGTTTTGGGACATTTGGCTCTTTGCCTAGGACACTGTCCATTATTTTTCCAAACTGAATTACCACAGACATTGGGAAGGACAATTTAATTCCTATCCATGTGAATAATCAATAGAATTAGTCTAGACCTGAGGTCACTGTTCATTCTGCTTATTTTACCAATTCCTTGTCTTTTCTGACTGTTGCAGATGTGCTAACCTCTGTCACCTGTAGAGTCCTAATTTGGAGATTCCAGAGATAGGCACCCAAGAATAGAGGCTTGACATTTCTCCTATATGGGTATAATTCTGTGTATTTTATAAAAATAAGTGCTTCCTGTCTGCAGAACAGGAGCCCTGTGGGCCATCAAATTCCATTAATAAGTTTGCCTTCAGCTTCTGAAAAAGTCTCCATAAAGTCTGTAGGTGGACAAGAATCATATCTTTTCAAAATATTGCTAAAGGCTACAAGAAGTTGATTGTTTTCATTATTTTTTCAATATAAATTAATTGGTAACCTTTCCACATGCCATTTCACAGCTTCAGCTTACACTCAGGCCTCTGGGATCCCTTGGCTGATTTATTAGTTGGAGGGTATAACTGGTGTCAATTTGTTGTTTCAATGGGCAGGGCAGCCTGCCAGCTCCTCCTGTGACAAACTGATTTTTACACTGTAAGATTCTCATTTCTGCAGCAGTGCATTAAGTACTTTATTGCTGAAATATGTGCAACAACACTAAGGATGGATTTACTGTTCCTCTGAGGTGTGTAGGTGGTGAACAATAACCAAGCCTTGCTTGGCTGGAAAAATCCAGCGTCTCCCTTGTATCTGGGTACATGAATGTTTTGTCCAGGCACGGTCCATTTCAGATTTGCACCTCTGAGTGCAAGAATGGCCCAAAACATCAATCTGAGGTGCTACAGGTACAACAGGAAATGAAGAAGGGCAGGTAGCTCTGAAAATGAAGGTGTAAGAGAGCAAGGTGTGTAAGGGCAAGGTGTGTCAGCTCAGGATAACATGAATTTTGAATCATTTATCTTCTCATGGGCTTAAGCACTTCCAGCTCCTCAGCCATCAAGGATGCACAGTAGCAGATGATCCACACAATTCCTCAGTTTCCCTCTACTGAGCAATCAGAACATGGTGAGAATTTGTCTCATCATAATGACAGAGCAGAGATCTATGGCTGTGGCAAAGCCTAAGTGCGCTTATTTTCCAGAGCACTCCACTTTTATGAACACCAAAGATGAAAAACATCAGTTTTCCCATCCCCTACTGTCTCCTTGATATTTACAGAATCACAGAATAGGGGTTGGAAGGGACCTATTCAATATTTCAAGAGTTTTTGGTTTTTTTGCTTTTGCCAATATGTGATTTTGGAGTAAACCCACAGTCCCCTAACATTCAGAGAGTTTGAATTTTAAAAAAATAGGTGCCCAGGCTCCTGTCACTGATCCCTCCACCACTGCTGAATTAGTGGTTTGGCATCTGCCATAGCAAAACTTGGTTCTACGTGGCTGAGGGATGAAGACACCAATCATCTGCAAGCAGGTGGTAGACCAGTGGGAACATCCTAAAGGGAAGAATTTTAACTTCTGGGAAGTTTAAGCACTGGGAATGTGCTTAATTCCCAGTGAAGTGGAGCTAAGCACATTCTATAAGGACTTCTGAGATATATGACCATTCTTAAGAGATTTCCTGAATCTTTTCACAAGATGGCTTTTCAACTGGGATCAATACGATTAGACTGGAAAGCAGAAACACTTTTTCTAAGTTTTGGTGGGTTGTATATTTGTTCAAACTTTGCCAGTGTAGGGAGGTAGAACAGCATTTAAACATGAAGAAAATTAATGAAACAAGATACCAATTGAAAACAGAGGCTCAGCCATGGAGAAAATGGTCATTTAATTTTCCCTTCATATGCTTTTGAATTCAAGAAAGCAGTAAAGTAATAAACCCCCCCCAATTTCATTAGGTGGTTGAAATAAATGTATATCATCAATGGAGATATTGGGTTGCACAAGTGTCATCACCAAGCTCTTTTAATGGCCTTCCACTACTAAAAGGCTGAGTGTTTTATTCTGGGTGTGTTACCCCAGCCCCATTTAATTTCTGTGGACACATGCTCTCCATCTGTGTGTCTGGGGTACTTCCTACTGATGGCTTCCAAAAGGAACATTTCCCACATGCCTTCTTCCAAGCTGTCAGAAACAGCCCTGTAATTTATTGGGCTGACCCCATCAAGTTAAATGGGTTCAGCTCCAACCAGGGAAGGCTCAATAAAGACTGGGTACAGTGAAAGAGGAAATGTGTGCAGAAGGCTCCTGAAATAAGGTGCAGGAGCAGAATGCTTCCAGCAATGTGTTCACACAGTTGCAAGCAAAAAGGACAGCACAGCTCAATGAATTGCTGCAGTAAGTGATCAAATGGGTATCTTTAGCCCTCTCCAGCTAACAAAGCATTTGCAAAGACATAAAAGTTTATGGGTGCTGAAATTTGGCTGGATGCAGGGTAACAGTGCTTTTCAGGTATATTTGTACCATTTAGAAGAGAACTAACTTACTACTTTTAACAGTAAAAACACACACGGCAGGAAATTCTCCCTTTTGAGGAAGTTTACAGCAGGGTGTGAGTGCTCTACATGTCTGTCCTTTGTCCGCAAAACTTTGTTTCCTACAGCATCTCTGTGGAGCAAGGTGTGACAGATGACTGAACACAGAGAGGATTTTATAAAACCATAAGGATTTATTTTTAATTGAGAAGTAGATATACATTATAGATTTTGTTGATGCATTTTCTGTTGTAAAGGTATGCAGTACAATTTCTCTGTGGACATGAGAGCAAAATTCTTGTCTAATTATTTAATATTTTCCTCAGAGTCATTATACCCAAAGCTTCCTTCCTGCCATGTATGGAGCCTTGGGCATCAGTCTGGGACTTCTGTATGTTTCACTTCTAAGTGCAGTTTTGGGAATGGTGTTTTCCTGTCTTTGAAATTTAATTCAGTGAAATCTTTATAATGGTTTAGCTAAAAACCTGACACAATTTTTATAATGGTTTGGCAAAAAAAGGAATATTGGGGAAAAGAAGGGGAGTAAAGGGAAAAATGTTATTTAATGTTTGTGAAAATAACATTTGTTTCTGTATTTCAAAGAGTCTGCCAAACTGAATTATACTTGATGTCTTCTATGACTTGAGTATGGTGAAGTTGCTCTGGGATGACACAGGAGTCCCTCAGCCTCATTTCAGAAACTGGTATTTTATGCACTCTGTTAGTAACAAAAAAACACAAAGCAAAAACAAAAAAACAACAACAAACCAACCAAACAAACAAGCAAAAAACAAAAACAAAGGAGAAGCCTCAATTCTAGGAAAGTGGTAAAGAAACCACTACAATCTCATAAGCACAGGCAGACAGCTGAGCAGTGTGTGAGTGACTGAAGTTTTATAGGATGTATTTGGAAACCTTTCTTGACAATGATCCTTCTCAGGAGCCAGAAAACAACTGGCAGCCACCACATCCCCAAGAATATCTTACTGTTAAAGTGTTATCTTCCCATCCTTGGAGATGAGGGATGGGCCAGAAATACTAACTGTCTCTGGAAAAGTCCTCAAAAATCCCATCAGATCCCACCCCATGCCTGGGTGACAGACAGATACTGAGGATGCCTTTGGATGAAGGGGATTTGTCAGAATTGTCTGCTGAGGTCCATTGAGAGCTGCTTTCAGGAGGTCATTTGTAGTACAAAATGATGAGGCGGTTGAGTTTAATAATTTACTGGCAGACCTACTTGGGTTCTAAGGGTTAGATTTATTTTTGTTAATTAGTTCTCCCTGCAGGCCCACAAGGAAAAGATTCTCTCTTTTATGGAGACACCAGTAAAATGTTCTGCACATAAATGGTCAACATGACCAGTGTTAGCACGCAATGGTTAGGAGGTGCAGTGCTGTAATTATATTAGAGATGATCTCTGCCTGGATTATTGTTATTTTTTGCTATATGAATAGTCCATGAACATGATACTTATATTTACTTGGTGATCTCATCAAAGAATTATTGTTCCTTCATTCTGGCAGCACTGCCAGTGTACTCAGTCCTGTACATAGAAGAAGCAACAAGCAATTCTGGTTGGTGAAAGTAATTTAAATTTGAAACACAGCCCACATTTTAAACTTCCACATTTGCTTTCACAAAATAGCTGAACATTTTCTGTAGACAAACCTCCATGCTCACATAGTTCAGCTGTGGAATAGTCACAGAAAGTGACTGTGGTCAAGTCCAAATTAATTCTTTAACCTAAATGAATGTAAAAGACTATTTTTCTGCCCTCCTCTGCCCTGCATATTCATGTGCTGTGCTTTAAGCTACACACTTCCTCATCCACCTAATTTCCACTGAGTTTCAGGTATGTGCTCATGTTGAGCAACTACTTACATATGTTTTTCTTGAACAAGGGAGCAGATCCTTGGCCCCAGAGCCAGGGAGGGTGCAGTCTGGGTGGAATTCACAAAGCTTTGCTGCCTTCAAATTCAGTGGAAACTCAGGGCTGAGCTCCCTGTGCTGCCAATGGACAGAGATGAGCTCCCCAAAGACCTCAGAGGGCAGAGCACCTTTTGCCTCTTGCTGTGTCTACAAAGGGAGCAGAAGGAACCAGCTGGGAATTGCTGCCTGAGTTTAGAGGAGACTGGGGTTAGGGGGAGGAACCCTAAAACATGCTTTCTAAGCACTCAGAGCAGAATAGGCTGTAAGCATTATTTAAATTCCATCCTAGTTTGTGTTCCAACTCTATTTTTTCTGTACTTAGTGAGTAAATATGAAAGCTGTAATGGTTATATCTTATACTGTCATTCCTGGAAGAGAATAATGTATGCTGAAGCTTCCAGAAAGGGTTTATTTTAAAAATCTTTGCTTATTTGTGAATCTTTTCATAGAAACGTACTATTTTATTTACCTGAGTTAAGTTCTGGATTCTGCCCAGGTTTTTCTCTTTGACTTTGACAGAAACAGTGGGTTTCTGTCTGATCCTACAATCCCTCTGTGTTCAGCTCAGAGAAATACCTTCCCAGAGCAAGCCTTGTGTTTGTGGAAGATCTTGCCTCTGGAATAGGGGTCCGTGATTTCTCACGGTCAGTGATTAAGATGGCATCTACTTCAAATCCACCTGTGGAAACAAACAAGGCTGCAGCTGTGGGTTTGCCATGGAAATGGAACACCACCCTCTCCACCTGCACTCAGGGGGCTGGGTATGCATGATAACACTTAGGGAAGGTAGTTCCTTCTGCACAGGGACTTCAAAACTCTTTCCAAGTACCCATGTACTGAAAACACTCCCAGGACATACACAGGGAGAAATATCCTGAGCCTCCTGTTATGGAGGTGAGGTGTAGGAAAATCAGGGGTTTTATTTGGATGCTTAGGCTAAGATCCCTCTCATATAAGTGTTGATGTCTGAAGTTAGATACCTGATTTTGATTTAATCTACTGCAATTTACATCCCTTTTATAGGATTAATTACCACCTAAAGCTACCCATGTGCCCCAGTTAAGTACCTTTTGCTCAGGCCTAGACCTTTATTTTTCACATATCCTTAATATTTTCTGATTGCAGATGCAATGTTGTTTAATGCCTACTACGTGTAACAGTCTGAGAACATTAGGTCAAACCCACACCATGTCCCAGAAACTGAGCCATGGCTGGCTTGCTTGTTTCTGCAATGATGTCTCCCTAGTTTTGTCATTATACACATGATGTCACCATGATCACAGTGCAATGGTGTTGTGGCCTCAGCAGCCCACTCCCCTTTCTGAGAGTTTTGGCTCTCAGGAATTTTAAGATTCCTTTTCCTCTTCGTCTATAAAATCTGGAGAAAGATGGACAAGAACAATTTAGGGAATTGCAACATAAATTGTTATAGGAGTTCTCATTTTCTGTTTTTCCTCTGTCATCTGTGATTCTGTGATTTTCAGTCCCCATGTGACACAGCATAATAGTAAAGTCCAGATAATGACCTTCCTTATGAAAATCAATTCTGTATTTTTTGTCTTTTTTATATTCATCTAATATGTGAAATATATAAGGGTAGATACACTATGTGGAGAAGAACTACTGCATCCATTTGGGTTTACTGAAGGTTTTAATAATGCATTTTGCTTTTTCCTCATTGGACACCATAAGCACATTCAAATTACAAAAAAAGGTCAAATTCTTCCATATACAACAGTCAAGGGCCTGATAAAATATTAAATCCGATGAAAAGATTCTTCTTGATGACAACCCACCCTGAGCTATCACACAGCCACACTCACCTTCCAATTTTACATCAGGTATCATATGGTCTGAATTAAATGATGCAGGATGAAATAATTTTCATTCAGGTTAGCTGAAAAACCCCAAGACTTAATGGGAACCACAGCAAAACCCCAAAACTGCCTTTCATTAACTACTGATAATAAAAGTAGCTTCACTACCCTGATGTAATAGCAAGCAAGGGAAGATCAGTCTAGCCTGGGAACGCTCTTCCCATGTGGCAAACCTGAGCCAAGGAGCCAGAGGATGCCCTATTTGACAGAGATTAGTTTTATTTTCTTTGGCTGGCAAATACAAAAATATAAACCTTGTACTCCCTGTAGGAAGGGCAGAATGCAGAGCTGCAAGAAAGTGCCAGGAACAGCCCTGTTCAAACCCTGGGCCTTATGTGCAAACAGCTGGAAAGTAAATAACTAACCAGTTCTTGTGTCTGAGGAAAAATGATTCAGAGCCAGAATCAATTAGAAGCAGGTACTGTCTGCAGAAAATGGCTAAGAGTTAAACTGAAGGCCTGAGTGTGAATACTTTGTTAGTCACTCTGAGGTGTCCTGCACTTCAGGGTCGAGTCGAAACACACAGAGACCAAAACATGTCCACAATGTTGGAACAGCTGCATCTTAACTCTTATTCTTAGGTTTACTTGAATAAATATCACCAGGGCCAAGACCTATCATAAAAGGCTTTAGAAAGCTGACAAAGTAACAAAGACTCCTCACAAAATAGGTCTCAGGCTGAAAGCCGGGCTAATATTCCCTAATCCCAAAGGACTTTTCAAACAAACATATCCCCACAGAGGTCTATTTACTCAACAACTGGCATTTAAAATAGGCATATTACCAAGATTCAGCATTCTGTGCCTCTGTTTATATTATGAAAATCAATATCACAAGACGAGGAAAGAGACTTTGGCTCTTATTATCTTCGTGGCTTTACAATTGCGTCTTTCCCCATTCCCTCCTGAGATGCCTGTGAATAGCTAGGAAGGAATAATGTCTTAATTGCCCATGAAAAGTATACTTAACAGCTAATATAAATATATACTCAGAACAAGAACTCCAGGTTCTAGAATGACTTATTATTTAGGAACTGTAATTATTAACTAAGTAGGTAAATGGTTTCTCAAATTTACGGTTGTATCAGGTTATTGAAAGGACTAAAACAAATTTTACTTTGGTTTTAATTTATTTCCATTTGTCTCTTCCCACTGATTCTAAATATGCTTGTTAAAGGGAAAAGAAAGGTGATGAAAGAAAAATAAAATATACTCTATTTCATTGTATCAGTCACCTACTTCAGCTTTCAAAGTAAGTGGATAGGTGAGTGTAAGAGAGAAATAACTAAATCACCAGGGTCTTCCATCCAGTGCTCAGGGGTTCACAGAGTTTTAGGTATTTGAAACTTTGGGTTTGAATCTATCCTTTTCTACGTGTTTGTCTTTCAGCATGTCTCCTGGCAGGACACAATATCTCAGTGAACAAGGCTCTATAAGCCAGGGAGGTCTGCTCATTCCTAACATCCACTTTGCTTAACTTCATGAAGCATTCCGTGGCTCCATGGGGATCTGAAGACAAATTTGGTTTTACTTTTTGTGTCTGAGCTTGAACAAGGCATTCCCATGCATCTTCAGACCTTCTTAATACAGCCCTGTGGATATCAGAGCACCCTGTCCATGAGGCAACACCCCTGATGTTGGTGCCTCACCAGCCCAACAGCTGGCGACTACTTCTGCACTTCTTCACAGCTGCCTCTCCCTCGGAGAGGATGAAGGTTCCAGCTGCTTGGCAATCAGGTGGTCTGCTTGGGGGTGCCAGAACATGGCTTTTCTCCAATGTAAGAAGTGTATTTATAGGGGATTTATCTGGTTTTATTTGTCTTACCCCAGGGATGTGTTTGAGCAACAAACCTCATTGTAACCATGCTATCCACATTATCAGCTCTTCTTGGCAGCAGAGTTCAAAGGCGTTCACAGAGCTGGAAAGCATCACTACCCTTGGATTTGGGCACATGGAAACTGAAGCATGGAGATAACACCATTCAGTTCAACAAACACAATCTCCAGTGCTACACCAGTTATCTTGTGGAATCCTGCAGAAATCGACAGCAGTGCAAAAGCAAAACTCTTATGAAAGGCAGCTGGAAAGTCCCCACTTGAATGATAGGAGTGTATAAAGCACAAAGCATGAACACCTCAGAGCAGTCCTGTTCCAGCTGATAACTCCAGAGAGAAGCAGCACTTTTTTTATGCTAGAAGAAGATCTGGTGTTTGCACATGTCCAGTCTTACCTGTGTTAAGGGCTGAAGGAAGCAGAGAGAACATTTCCAGTGTGCTGTGTGATGTCCAAGTGATTGTAGCAGTTTACCTGGCCAAGGCCTCTTTGTGAGACCTGAGTGCTGGGGAGAGGAGCATGCCAGAGTTAGCTGAGATAATTCAGGGATGTTCTGATGCATCAGCTGAAGGGACAGACTGCCTAACTGTTGAATCCAGAGTCAAAAGGCAGCATGGTGACCATGCAGAATGGCTGCAACCACTGAGCCCTGGAATCACAGAATAGAATCATTAAGGTTGGATAAGACCCTTAAGATCACAGAGTTCAACCATAAATGTAACACCGCCAGTCCACCACTTCAAGGCTGAGCTTGAGCACACATTGTGAAGATCTGCAGACCAAGATAGCAGCAGCTTTTCACTTATTGACACCATTCTCTGTGGATTATTGTAACTCACGAGGCTATGCTGATCGAGCTGTGCACGTGCTGACAGTTCCATGCATGAAAAATTGCCTTGTTCTGGGCTTTCACTTCCAGATGTGGAAGAACTCTGTGTGCAGGAGTAATGGGAGTTTAACACCAAGAGCAGCCTAATGTGGGGAACTAACAGCCATATGAGCCATCTCTTCCTCCTCCAGGGGAATTCATGATTCCATGTAACTCAAGGCTACGTACACATCTTCACATCTCCCATTAGAGTACTGAGAACTGTGGTTGCAAGTCCCATGGGGAATGAAAAAATTGCAAAACTATTGCCCCTTCATGTTATTCCAAATGACGTTCCAAAGATGATGTTCCAAAATCTAAGAGGAAGGTTAAGTTCTGTTGTGACTTGTGGTTTTGAAGATTCTGCAGAGAGGTTTTGATCTCCACTACATGGATTAGAAAAGTTATCTGTAAATAAATCATTCTTTGAAGACAAAGTCCTCTCAATTCAATCTATAAAGCCAATGTATATTGAGGGTAGGCCTGACTTCTCCTCTGGCTGGACTAGGCTTTTTCTCAAAATTAAATGTTGATTGGATAGTTTCTTGCAAATACAGATTGTCCAATGCAAGCATTTGGCAAATAAAATAATGTGAAGGACCTGGCAGAAGTGCAGAAGAGAAAAACCCCTGAGTCAATCACCTGCCATTACCTCTGCCCATCAGATCTGCAGCAGTGGATACATTAATGCTCATAGTTTGTCTTAAAATTTCCTTTTCATTGGCAGAAGTTACGAAAGGCAAAATAGGAAGTGAGCATGTTGTCAATACTCAAAGTTGCCTTGATATTACAGAATTTGCAGAATGGAAATCTCACAGTCTTATTTATAATTTTCCAATGGAAAGATAATTTCAAAAATCACAGACTAAAAGAAGAAAGATTTGGGAAGAAAAAAATCACTAAGTTTTAGTGTTTCCTTCAGTTGTAATGAAAGGGAGAGGAATAGTACACAAATCAAAAATAATTCTTTAAAATAAATTGGTAATGATTCCCAATATGAGACCCAAAAAAATTGTTTAATTGAAAATGAATTATTTTATTGTTTTAATTTCAGATTGAAACTTTGTGTTACAAGTCTTGTTGTTAAAATAAATATTCATTTTTTATAAGAGCCATTTTCCAAGGAAAATATATCCACAACAAATATATCCACAACATACTTCATGCAAGTAAAGAACATGAATGTGTTATCATATTCTTTGAAGCATTCCATCACTGGACGTAGCTATCTTTAATGTTTGCTTGCAGCCATGGAAACAACACGTTTCCCCTTTTGGCACTGTAATGACTTTATCAAGACTAAAACTAGGGAACTTCAGTGTTTAAAAAACAAAAAGGAATTCAGCTGCTCTTGTGAGGTTTTTGTTTTGTTATCTGTCTAACAGGTCTAACATTCTTCAGAGAGGTGAAAGCATTGACATCTTTCCAATAATCCCTGAAATGTAGTGAGTTAATAGAGGAATGGAGACACAGGTATCGTCCGTGTTGCAGGAGAGGTGATGAAGATGGAGATGGAGATGGAGATGATGGAGATGGAGATGAGATGGAGATGGATGGCAATGAGGACAGGGAAGCAGTGAGAGGTCCCCTGTTTTCTTAGATTTGCCTGTACAGATGGAAAGAAACTGAAAATTCCCCATCTAAGTTTTGAAGTGCTCAGAACCAAAAAGAAGAAAATACCAGTACCGACAAGCCTCATCTCACAGGTAGATCCTGCTTTGGTAAGTGGGAAATACCTGAGGATTTGCAAAGTGCCTGGAAGACTGAGTTGGCCAAAGCCTGCAAAAGTGGAAGAGAAGTTTCTAATAGAAGAGGGATGACTGAGAGAAAACTTCTCATCTTTTGCTAGAAGAAAGGAAGGGGAGGTTTTCATATTTTCTTTCTGGGTTGTGCACCCCAAAAGGACATTCCACATTTTGGACATAAATCCAGATTAGAAGGAATTATGTTCGTTGTTGTTAATCTACCTCTGAGATTATTCATCTCAGGTGATCACTGTTCTTTGATCTTCATGAAAGGGCAGTTGCTTTGACTTTGAGAGGGGCTGGACAACTTCTTGTTGCAGTGGTTAGAGGGTTAACATCAATATAAAAATGTCAGGATTACGATTAAGATCCAGATTCCTTAACTGAGGCTTCCAATTGCCATTTTTGTGATACCACCTTCCATCCAGCAGCTACTACCAAGATCAGTTTGCCTTGGACTTTTGCTGCAGTCAGATCACCAGTAATTTTGTCAGTGGGAGCAATCCTGATAATACAGCATTGCAACCTATTGCAGCAGGTACTGGAACACTCAGATTTGGAAACAGAAATCCTCAATCCTTGTGCCATTGTGCCACACCAAGCTCCTGCCTTTGATGCACACAGTTGCTCCCAAACCCACCCAGAAGAAATCGCTTGCCTGTGTGGCAGCTTCCCAGCTGCATCCTGACAGGTTATTCCATCCTCTCAGGACCTCCATCCAAGGGCAGTGCAAAGATACTGGTGCTGATGCAGTGGCAGGCAGCTGAAGCAAAACTACAAAGCCCATTTCATCCATCAGGGCTTGTGCCAGCAGCTCCTGGTGTGCAGCACTCCTCCCAGCACAGCGAGCAGGGAGCGACACCCCCCTGCCACCCTTCATCCTGCTTTTTCAGGCAGAGCTGAACAGTCAGCAGTGTGACATGTCCAAGGCCACCCAGAACGAGCACAGAGCTTGGAATAGGATCCATGTCCCCTCACTCCCAAGCTCAAGGGGGTCAGTTTTGCCTTTTTTTTTTTTTAAGAGCAAGACCTTCCTTCCTGTAGGTTGCTGAGCTCCCTGGCACCAGCCATTGCAAACAGCCCCAGCTTCAGCTCTGCAGAAGAATGGAGTGGGCACAACTTCCAAGTGATCCAAAGGCTGTCTGCTGGGACACAGGCAGAGAGGCTTCCAATCCAAACAATGCAGGGAAAGTGTTATGCAAAATCCCTTCTCCATCCCCTTTCTTCCCACTCTTTCTCTTTGCATCTTGTTGACAGAGGATGTTTCTCCTGGCTGTGGCCTGGCTTCTGCTGCACTCTCTGTGTGGAACTCTGCAGCCCCCCGGGGGAGAAGTGCTGTTTCATAGAAAGGTTCAGCATTTCATAAATTGGCCTAATTTCCCATGGGTGTGAAACCCAGCCTTCTCTTAAATGTTCCATAAAGGAAGCTTGCCCAACCCATTAAAATAGATAGAGAAAGAAACAGGGAATTAATCAAATAAATATTTTTTTCTTTGGCAATTCCCAGTTGGTTTGTATCAAGGAAATGGATTTTGTTTTTCTTTTAGATATTGAGTATTTCTACAGGATCTGGCTGTGGGTGATGGGGTTGGAGGGCAACACCCACCTGCTCCAGCACTGCTCCATCAGCCCTGTGGTGGGGATGCCGCGGTCAGCTTGATAACAAAGTGTGTGGCACAGGAAGAGAAAATTTAAATCCAAAGTGACATTCAAAAGAAAAGCTAAAGAAAATTTTCTATATGTCAAAATAGCATATTTTGATGCTGTCAGAACTTTGCTTTTTCATATGGTTAAGAAAAAGTTTTCAGTTAAGGTGACATTTTCATCTCTGAGAAGGCCTCCCTCAAAGTTTTTACAAATAGTCACAGGGGACATGATTCATTTCCTAATTAAATCCATTTTCTGATGGATTAAATACTATTCTCTCAGTTTTTAAAACACAGGAGGAGAACTAGGGAAAATGAACAATTTCAGGTGCACACAGGCCTGAATCCTGGTAACAGCTTTGCCTCTTGGTCTGCTGTACTTGAAAATATCCCTTGGCACAACACTTTTTCCTGTTAAAAACAACAGAAAAACCTTTTGCTAAAAGCTGTTTATGGTGCTGACAGGAACCACCAGGTTAACCAAAAATACATGTGTGCTGAACAGGAGCAGTGCACCTCAACCCTTTGCTGTGTCTGCAGTTGTGCTTGGCAGAGCGTGGTCAAAGATTTTGCTCTGTTTTTCTACGACATTTATTTTTTCTAAATCAGAGAGCATGAATGACTAGGCATACCAGGGTCTTGAGATGCACAAAAGATATTTGACTTTTTGCAAGAGCTGTGCACCCGATCTCAAAAATCAGGCTCTCCTCCAGGGTTTGAAATTTGGCATTGAAAGAGCAGACCACCATAAATCATTAGTCACTTCTGGAAATCTCAGCCAATTCTTCATCAAATGAGAAAACCTTCCACTGAAAGTTAAAAGAACAATCCATAAGTAGTTTTAGCAGCTACTGTGTGTCACTGCTGGACTAAGTTATTTAACCTGAGCCTAAGTTCCTTCCCAGGCTCCTAGCCCAACATGACATGTTTTCTCTGCTGGAGATTCAGTTCTTGTACATCATGTAGTAAATATAAAAAAGGAGGTTTACAGCCCAGTGAATAGAGAAATCTCTTTCCAGGTCAATGCAAGAAATTATAGAGCATTGGAAAGCCCTAGTTTTATCTCCTGCCAAAGGAGGGATTAAGCTACAATGATTCCCAGGCCCAGGGTCTTTTTTTTTCCTTTGCCTCTGCCTTCTTTGAGTGCAAATTGACAGAGACGAGTTTTCACTCCAAACAGCTGTCTGTTATTTGAATGGAGTCAGTTCCTAATCCCACACATGACTGCCATCAGAGGCTGCTGTAGTGGAAATGTTTCTAGTATCAAAACAAAGCCTCTGGCACAAAGATCTGTTTGAGAGGGCTCTGTGTGTAACCTCTGCTTTCAAATACTATCTTTTCTCTGAAGGCACTTCTCTGCTGGCTACCAGACCAGTCATTACCCATTTAATGGGTAGACAGTGGGGCAGTTCATGCAGGAGAGTGTGCAGGAAAGGCGCTGGAGCGCTGCCAGCTCCACAGGGAGCCATGGAACCCACTGGGCAGCAAGCACTGCACCCACCAGCACAACGGAGGCAGCTGCCCAGGCTCTCTCTGGTGGGGACACGCTGTCACCAGGGCAGCAAGGAGGGCCAGCACTGGCCAGCAGCAGTGGGCACACCTTGGGGAGGAACTCCTACACTCAGCGAGACAGCAAAAAACAAAGACTGTTCATGCTCTCTGGGTAGACTTCAGTAAAGCCCTGGACATTGTTTCCCACATTATTCTCCTGGAGACAACGGGTTGCTCATGGCTTGGACAGGTGCACTGCTCACTGGGCAGGAAACTGGCTGTATGGCTGAGCCCAGGGAGTGTGGGGAATGGAGTTACATCCAGCTGGGGCCATCACCATGGTGTCCCCCAGGGCTCAGGGTTGGGGCCAGCCCTGTTTAATATCATTATTGATGATCCGGACAAGGGGATTGAGATGACACCAGAGGGATCTGGACAGGCTGGATCAGTGGCCAGGGCTCTGAGGTTCACCAAGGCCAAGTGCTGGGTCCTGCCCCTGGTCACAGCAACCCCTGCAGTGCCACAGCTGGGGCAGAGTGGCTGGAAAGGGCCCCATGGAAAAGGACCTGGGGGTGCCGGGTGAGAGTGGCTGAACATGAGCCAGGTGTGCCCAGGTGGCCAAGAAGGCCAATGGCAGCTGACCTGGATCAGCAGTGCTGTGGCCAGCAGGACCCAGGCACTGATCAACCCTCTGCGCTCGGTGCTGGAGAGGCCTCACCTTGAATCCTGTGTTCATTTCTGGGCCCCTCACTCCAAAAAAGACTTTGAGGGGCTGGAATGCATCCATACAATGGAGCTGATGAAAGGTCTGGAGCACAAGTACCAGATGAGGAGCAGCTGAGGGAGCTGGGAGTGTTTAGCCTGGAGGAAAAGAGGCTCAGGGGAGACCTTATCGTTCTCTACGGCTCCCCAAGAGGAGGCTGTAGGCAGGTGGGACTCGGCCTCTTCTTGCTAGTAACCAGTGACAAAACAAGAGGAAACGGCCCCCAGTTGTGACAGGGGAGGTTTAGATTGGATTTTAGGAAAAAAATTATTCATGGAATGGGCTGTCAAACTTTGGGACAGGCTTTCAAGGGCAGAGGTGGAACCACCAAACCTGGAGGTATTTAAAAGATGTAGATGTTGCACTTAGGGACATGGTCTAGGAGTGAACTTGGCAGTGCTGGGTTAATGTTTGGAGTCAATGATCATAAAGGCCTTTTCCAACTGTAATCATTCTATGACTCTATGAATTAAGAAAAGATGCACTCTACACTGCATAATTATAAAGAAGAAAAATCAATATAAGATGCTGAAATGAAAATCAGTTGTTGGAATCTTCTGTTTACTTTTTCTTTTAATGTGTGTTTTCCCTCCTTCAATTTTCATTTGGAAATTGGAGCTTCAAGTGAAGTGGGCTGAAATAATGAATGGGATTGTTCTGAGAATTGTAATTCCCAAAGATCAGTTGCTGGAAATGCTCATACCAACCATTAATACTAAAATGTCTAGGAGTTTAGGTAAAATAAACACTCTCGGTATTTCTCTAGTTACTTGCCAATCCATACTTGTTTTTCAAAAATTCAAAAGTTTGAATTGAAAATGCTGATCTACACAGCATTTGATTCCAAAATATTATTGCCTTTGCTTGCATCAAGTCAGGCAGGAATATCCCAGATGATGGCTCTTGCTTTGAGATGTCATGAAAGAGCTTTACTGCTCGTGATGACAAGTTCCTTCCTGAATTTTGGCAAAGGACTTCCTGTTTTCCTCATGCCCTATTTGTTAGACCATAAGAGCAATATTTCTGCTGTTAAAAATTCTGTCCACTGATTCCATCAGGACCTGCTTCTCAGTATGTGCTCACAGAGCCGTGAGGACACTGCACCTTGTCTTGGTCACATTGATAAAAAAAAGACTTGTCATTGAGCTAAAAGGACACAGAAGGAGACTGACCTTTCATTCGTGGTGCAGAGGACCAGCATGCCAAGTGCCTTAATACATGCTAAAAGCGGGACTGAACTAGGTCAAATTTAAGTATTCAAAACTGCACATTTTTGGCTAGGAGAGAGGATGAAAATTGCATCACAACATCACAGATCAGGGTTCAGGGAACTCAAGTAACTTACTAAGAGCTGCACTGGAACTTCAGATCAGAAGCAGGGAGATGCCTGGACTCCAAATATGAGGCTGTCATTTCTGCTAGAAAGCACAGAAAGAGGAGATGCATCCTGCAATGCCTGAACAACTCTGCTGGGCTGCAGTGCCTTCGTCTTCCTCAGAACGTCCTTCACATCAAACACAGCAGCATGACTCCCCTCTCCCACAGCCAGGTTTGCTTTGGTTCAGAGTGGATCAGGAAAACATTCCCTGTAGCTTCAGCCATACTCTTTGAAAGATCAAGATCTTTCCCAGCCCTTGCTGGAGTTGTTGGAATTAAATGATCTTCAAGGTCCTTCCAACCCGAACCATTTTAGAATTCTGTGCAAGCAAGCATGCTGAACGTGGGCACTGCAAGGGAAAAGAGACCAGAGAGGGGGAAATGGTACCTGAATTGGCAAAACACACTCAGTGGGAAGGGCTGGAGCTTGATGGGCCTTGACAGTGCTAGCACAGCCCCACAAAGGCATGTAGAGTGCTTTAGATAATGAAAAGCTTGGTGCTGGAGCATGTCTCTCTAATTAATTACTGTGTTTGGCAGAGTAATCCCTCTCAAATTGACTTAATGCTCAGTTCAAGAAGCTTTGGAAATTCTGGCTGGGTCATCTCACCCCTGCTGGTGGCTGCTATGGGCACTCTCTGAGGTGCCTGGCTGGCTGTCCCTGCCTGCTGGGGGCACACAGTGGCTGGGGCCAGTTGTGCTTCCATGGTGGAAGGGAAGGTCTGCCAAAGGAAAAAGCATGGGGAGGCAGCTTGGAGAGGCTGGTGAGTAGACACTGGCTTGTTGCTGTGGAGTACCCTTGGTTAAAAGGAATATTCCCTCCCCTCCTTCATCTGCAGCTCTCACACACACTGGACTCCTGTTGGTAATAACACAGCCCTTGTGGGGTGTGGGGAAGTAGCAGCTAGAAACAGTTTTCAATCCAAGCTGAAAAGCTGCTGTCAGGAGCCCTACAACAGTTAATGAGGAGCAATTTGGGCTCGTCAGGCTCCTGCAGGGGGTTGCAGCTGGATCAGAAGCACAGACATCTCCTGAGAGCTGCTGTGGACAGGGAAGGGCAGCAGTGTGAGGGCAGATGGAAATGGGGAGCTCCAGAGTCTGTCCATGGACCAAGCCCTCAGTTGCACCAACCCAATGATCTGTGATGCAAATCCAAGGAGAAAAGCCTCCCAGGGTTGGTGGGACACAAAGGTGCAGATGGAGGGATGAGGAGGGCTGTTTTCTGCACAGTCAGCACAGTCTTTCCTGCGGCTTTGTGCACAGGCAGAAAGGCAACAAAACCAGAAATGGGTGTTTGGGTGTTTGTTCTTGTAGGCAAATAGAAATTTCCCTTTTTTGTTGCTGAAATAACCAAACATCTGGAGACATGATCCATCCTGCTTTCAAAACCAGCGAGATGACTTCAGTCCAAAAGCATCAAGTCCTTTGTACGGGAGAAAGGGAATTTTGCTCAGATCTCTGTCCTGCGTGACCTGAAGCATCTGTCCTGACACACCAGAAGCAATACCTAATGGTAGCACATGGGCAAGAACAAGTGGAATTTCTAGAAAACAGGGACATCTCAAGCCAACCTCTCTACCCCACTCGGGACTTTTTAAAACTGTCCTTTAGCTGTTCTTTAGCTTAGGGGATTCTCCAACTTCCTGTGTAAAGCGCAAATTAAACCCTTCTGCATTTGACAGATTCTGTCTGAAGGGAGGTATTGATGGCTATTGATCAATTTAATTGCCTCGGCAGGTTACACCATCTGGAAAAGATCATTTACATCTTCATTTTCTCACAGTTTGGGACAAGGTGATAGTAATGGCTGAACATCCTTGGGAGTCAATGGAAACTTCAGACTTTACTCGTTATCACAACTGTAAAAGTGGGACATTAACAAATGCTTTTTTAATTGACAGGAAGTTTTTCTTCCCAACTAAGCAGCAGTGTTCACTATGATGGCTTACTTGAGAGGTAAGTTTCAGCAATTTTAATTTTTAACATTTTTTCAGAATTTTATAGACACATTTTATTTAACATGGCAAAAAAGTTTGAAGAAGTAATTTAAATGAAAAATCATTTTTGGACGATTCTCCAGCTCCTCTACCAGAGAAGATCTATCCACTGTGTTTCCAGGTCAGAAACTCACTGTTCCTTTGTATCACCTAAAAGAAGAGAAAATAGTCAAAGCCTCTTTGTAGAGTGGGTAGGAAGAGAAAAACTGATCTATAGTCTTTGTAACTAAATTTCACTGTTGTGAGACAGGGAAGAAACTTGTTCTATTCATCCTAGTGGTAGACTGAAAGATTGGCTTATATTTTCATTTCCTTCCAAGCAGCTTTGCTGGTCTGTAAACCCTTACAAATCATGTTCAAAATTGCTGTAACTGATATGCAGTTTGTGAGGCATCCCACAAGCTGAGTCTACACTGCCATTATTTTGGGGCCATTTGCTTTTCCTGGGCCTTGCCAGGAACAGATAAGTGGAGATGGAGGGGATAGCATGAAATGCTTTAAACAAATGCTTGCACTAATGCACATCCCACAAGCCACAAATGCTCCAGGAGACCCTTGCCAAGGGTTATTTAAAAGTTTTTTTCTGAGAAATAACTCCTTTTCACCATCATCCTGGCCCCTCACGGCCCAGCAGAGGGTTTAGGGTCACCTGGAAGGCACCATGCTCTTGAGGAAAGAGGAAAACAAGGGCTGGAGATTTCTGGCTGGGTGGTTTTGCACAACCATGGAGGGGTGGGAGGATCCCTGCCCTCGCTGGGTGTGTTGTGTGTGCACACACAGGGGGAAATGTGTGGGGCTTCCAGAAGGGACATGCAGGAATAAACAGGTCGCTGCAAGTAGGAACTTTCAGATAAGGATGGCCCAGCTCTGTTGTCATCCATGACCATCAACTCACTTCTCATCTGTGAGCCTCTCCCTTGCTTTCCTGCCTCAAAACAAAAGGTCCGTTCAGGGAATGCCAAAGTGCAAGTGGATAAAAATGAAAAAAGCCCCATCATCTTTCCCTCTGCTCCTCTTAGGCTGTCTGAAAGGGCATGCTCAGCATGCATAAAAAAACCTGCTGACTTCACACTCTGCTGGAGAAGGTGATTTGAAACCAACAAAAATAATTGTCACTGCGTTTAGCCAGAGTCAATAAAAGCACTAAGGGCCTGGCAGTGTCAAACCTAGGAGAAAATAAATTGCCAGTTCATGAGCACTCCCTACAATGTATCCTGAAAAGAAGTTTTCTTTTCTTTCTCCTCAGAAAAAAAGGGAGGGAGAGAAGTGAGATGGGGGAGGGCCTGGCAACGTATATTTCATGTCTAATGATATTGTTTTAGTGGTGAGCAATAAAATGTGGGATCTTGAATGATGGCATAGGAAAGAATGAATAAAAATCCTGCTCACACTGATTGCCTGTTGGATCACATAGTAAATCTGAGGTAAAGTGTCTTATTCCTAGGGACAGGCAAAAAAAGTTGCAAAAGCAAAGGAGTGTCGTGATCTATCTTTTCCAAAATATCTCTAGTTTTGGATGCCCAGCCTAAGACACTGTCAGGTCTGACTTCAGAAGGCAGAAGAGCTCAGCAAAGTCTCCAAATTGCAAACATGTTTTAGCCCTGAAAAATGAAGGTGCCTAGAGGGGATCAGAGCTGGGGGAATCAGACTCTGTCTCCATAATCATGCCTGGTTTTACTCCCTAGCTCCACCAATCTCTCCTAATAACACCAGCCCCCACCTTCAGAAATCTTGCCTCATCTAAAGCCACCAGCCACTTTTAAAAACCAAAGCCAAAACCAGAGTTCTAATAGTTTCCAGAGACCCCAAAAGCATGAGGAAAATCCATGTTCAAGAGATTTTTTTTTTATTGAATGTTTTAACAAAATCAGAGTATGGTAGAATGTAGAGATTAAAAAGTCAGGCAGAAAATAGAGTGCTATTTGTGTTTCCTTTTCTGTGTTGTTCACCCTTACACTGGTAACCTCCTAATTTAGCCCTGTTTGTCTCAGAACTGTTAGGTGCACAAAAGTGAGGGACTTGATTTTCACCTCAAAGCTATGCCCTGGGTGTTGTTAGACATCCATGCAGACCTTAAACATCTGTGGTATTTATGGGCCCACAACTGCTCAGTGTACAAAAACATCTTCTCTATGAAGAAGGACACGCTTCCCCAATGATACTTACCCGTCATATTTTAATTGTTTTAAGCAAAAAAAAAAAGTTCATTCCGTGATTTCAGAGGGATTTGATGAGCATGAAGGCAGCAGTTAACCCAGAGAGATGAGGAAAACTGGCAACATGAAGGAGTGGGGATGGGGTTGAAATGAAGTGATCAGCCAGTGATCACTTTTTCTTTGGAAACATCCTTCTTTTGTATCATTTAAAAGAAGATCAAATAGTCAAAGCCTATTTATAGAGTGGGTAGGAAAAGAAAAACTGATGTATAGTGTTTGAAATCTAAATTTCACTGTTGTAAGACAGGGAAGAAACTTGTCCTATTCATCCTAGTGGTAGACTGAAAGACTTTCAGTCTAGACTCTTTCATCCAAATGGGTGAAAGAGCTGGCTAACAAGCAAGGAGGGGAGAAAGGTTTATGTGTCTCTGTGGCCCACCTACCACAGAGACCTTGGAAGGGAGAAATGTCCCCACTAAACAGAGAAAAGTAGAAAGCCAACTTTTCTCTGCCAGGGTAAGAGGCTTAGACAAGGTGACCACCATTTTCACCCTTGAGGCTCGACATGTCCTGAAGATTGAACCAAAAACCAGGTTTTTTTCCTGTTCACGTCTGCCATCCCTTGGCTACAAACCCAGCTGGATTTCACAATGGCAAGATGAGTTTTCATAGAGAAAGGCACACTGGAAAATACTCGCTGCTGCATGCAAAACCTCGCATCACATTTTTAATTAGATGTGACAGCTCGTGGTTCAAGCATGTGAGGAATTCCAGGCTGGATGAAAAGGGACCGGGCAGAGATCAATAGGGATAAAGAAGCAGCGATAAGGAGAAGGACCTGCTTAATCTTGTTTTTATCTCTGTTTATTTATTGTCTGTCAGTGGTGCTCTCCTGATCAAACACACAGGCATGTAGAATCCAGTGCACTTACTCCTTAGGACATGACAATAACAACAGAGCTGGCTCTCACATCCCCATGCACTCCATCCTTGGCAAGCAGGGTCGTCTGCTGGCTGACACACAGCCCTCGCTGCCTTGCTCCCCGGCACTTATCACCTCGCCAAGGCACTCAGCTCCAGCCTGGCTCCTTTCCCTGCCCTCCCAGTGATAACGAGTGTCCCTGCTCTCCCACACCTTCCCTCCTGACAACTTGTGTAGTGCCCGGGCTGGAGATGAGCCAGGCTGATCCAGGAGGTGTCAGAGAACAGAGGTGCTTGGGCCCCATCTCCTATTTTTACTCTGCAACTCATTTAATAATTTTAAGGTGTATAAATAATAGTTTTCATTGCCCTTCAAAAAAGTGTCTCTGCAGCTGAGAGGGGGAGAATCCGGGAGTCCTGGTGGAGCTCAACAGGGGAGCACTGCATTGCAAGTCAAGACAGGGCTGGGTACTTATTCATTAGACCTCATTGTCAGGGTTAAGTGGGGATTTCATCTCTGATTTACACTCTTTCTGATGGCTCTGCTCTATTTCAACTCCAAATTTGGACCCAAAATTTATTTCTCTGCTCTTGGGGTTTCACCAGCCTGTTTATACAGAGCAGGGTTGCTGGGCAGCCTCTTCAGCGGACGGACATGCAGGAAAACATGGCTGGGATTTCCATGGGAAGTGGGGCCCAATATTGTCTGTACCAGTGCCCTTTTCACTGTCTGAGTACATAAGCAAACCAAGCCCCGGGGTAATTGCTTGATTTAGAGCAGCTGAGGGTAGAGCTGGATTTTTGGATAGCACACATGCTGTGATTCCAGAGGAGAAATAAGTCTCTAAAGAACAGAATATATGGCAGCCCATATGTAGCCATATATCCTCTGAGCTATCCCCAACCCTCCAGGCTTGTTGAATAAACCTAATTCGAGCAAGGCTATTTTAAATATCATTGTATCTATTTCCAGGATGATTTGTCTGCCAAAAGTGGGACATGCCTTGCCTTCCATTCAAGGGTTTTCCTACTCCAACTTTGCACAAGGTAAAGTATTTCTAGTACTGTCCTAATTCCCATCCATCCCTACCTGCAAATTAGCTATTCTTGGTAAGGCACTAGGTAACATTAATCATCATAAACACTGGCGCATCACAGTTTTAGCTTCCAGTCTAGGTCAATGTAAAGTGCTGGTTTTGATGACATATTTAAGCTCTTGCATTGGCAGTGACGTTACCAGAAAGTGAATACAGCACTTTCACAAACCCAGATTAATTTCTTTCCAAACCTAGATATTTCTCTGGAATACCCAAGCTGAATTTACTCCGTTTAGGCTGCTGCAGTGTGCAGAGGCTGCCCAAACTGAGCCAGTCTGCCTCATGTCTGTTGGTGGTGCCTCATTCTTTCTGCTATCTACCGAGAAGACCTTGAGTGATTGTGTCCCTTGTTTAAATAGCAGCATTGGCAACATATAAATCAGACCAAGGCATTTTTACAAATTCCTTTTAACTTTCCTGGCACCTTTGAGATAAGCAAAGGCTTCACAGGTGTTCCATAGCAAGAGAGAAATGCTGTTTGCTTTACAGTTTCCCAGTGCTCTGGGGACAGTCAGAATTTTGGTCATCCATTCAAAATGGGTCAAAAAAATCTGTCAGGATCACTAACGAACAAATGGAAGCATGTTTAAAGTATACAGAACTCTTAGAGCTGCTTTCATAGATGAGGCTTGCAGCGGATTATGAACTCCTGGGGTCTGGATGCACGGGGAGGGAGCTGGGGCATTTATGCCTGCACTGTTCCTTACCAATCTACCTCTCCTATCCCTCCAAAAATTCAAATTAAGTGACTTTTAGCATTATTTGGCCCTTGTCAGACAAGAAATTCAAGAATCAAGTCTGACATTTAACCCCAGCACACAGGTTAAAATCTGGCCTGTGCTCTCCCACAGTCTGGGCACATTGTCATTCAGAGACCCCTGCTAGAAAAACAGAACAAGTGGTGAAATATGGATCAGAATTCAGGTTCACATCCAGAACTCTTGGAGTATTCAAATTCAAGAGATGCAGAAACTAGGGGAAGAAGAAAACAGAGAGAGTGAGGGAAAATGATGGAAAGTAAAGACAAAAAAGTAGGGGAAAAAGTCTTTTTTACTTCCTGAAGAAGGCAAGGCAAAGCACTTTATTAAATATTAGTTTTGGCTGAATGTTTCTGTTGGCTTTATCTTCTAACACCTTTTCCTGTGATATCCCTTTGCTCAATCTAGCAATCTCTGAGTCTGCTAAAGAAATACAGCTTCACAATAGTCTTTACATGTAAGGAACAGCAAGAAATGCCTGCCAACTCTTTTTGCCCTCCCCAGGGGCTGCACTCTGGGTTCCTGTTGGCATGTTCTCCTCTTGGGTGTTCATCCATGGGTGATATCTGTGAATGTGCCAAGTGAGAGAAAAGTGTATTTTTGGTTGCCCTCATACAGTGGCACTTCTTGTCCCAGACACTCTGTGGCCACTTCTATTTTCTGATCTGGCATCTCTTCTCATCCTCTGGCCAGTGTGGAGCAGGCAGCAGCTTTTCATTACAAGTGAGTGGTGGTACAACATGTTCAGTGCAGAGCAGAGCTGCGCTGACAGAACAGGCAAGGGTGTACACAATCATCTCTCCTGGAACTGGAGCCAGACAGGGACTGAGAAGGTCTTTTAAGAAGTATGTTTTTATTACTGATGACCTTTTAGAAGAAATGCTTCTCCTGTCCCATTTCTTCAACCAAATTTGGCCTGCCTTGGTGAGTGTGCAGCTGGGGTGATTGCTTTGCATCCAGTGGCAAGAGAAGCCTGACTCCACAGCTGAATATGGTATTTGGAGAACTAATTTCCTTCTTTTCCTGAGAGGTCATTTTCTTTCCAATGCTGTCTGTGCAAATGGAGGAAGGAATTTGTTTTACATTTTTTTAAATCTGCTCTACTCACCTGATGCCCTCAATGAACTCAAAGTTCTATCAGCTGGTTTCTGAAAATCAGACCTCTTGATTTCCCATCAAGACTGAATTCACCTGCAGCAAGCAAAATGCCTCTAAGCACTATTTCCATTCTAGAAAGGGACTGTCCATCTTCACACTCATGTGGATGATGCACAGATGGTCCCACATGGGAAAGGTGAGGAGTTTGTGAATAAACCTGGTATTTTCATTTTAACACCCACCAGAAGAAGCACCCTAAAAAAGTATATTTATACTAATATTTTGAAGTTTCTCCTAGATAAAGCAGAGCTGAAAGAAGGAGCTTTCATTCCTAGTCTTATGGGTGCTCTTAATATTGACCTTGTTGAAGCACCTTAAATTAAACTGGTTTGGGGTTTAGAAGGCCTGGTTCTTCACTTTTCACTACCTTCCCACTATGTACATCTGGGAGTGTTGCCCCAAGACAGTCCCCCCAAGCCCAGCTCCTAGACTTGCCAGTGTACTGTCTGTGCTTCTTTCACAGAGATAGTGACCCTATGGCAGAAATCTTTCATGAGAAGGAAAAATAACACCTCAATGAGCATAGTTCACCTGCTGTCATGTGAGCATTTTTAAAAAATGCTCCAGAGCTCTTCAAAAACCACATATCAAGCCAAAGATGGGTAAGTACTAATTGGGTGCAGGTATTTCTAATGCAGATTTCTAAGGGAAAGTGAGATTATTCCTATCTCCTGAGCCCACAATTGTTACTCTGATTAATTACCTGATAATATCCAGATTTAAAATTTTCAAGGTAGGGGTGGCAGATGTATTCTGTATCTATTTAACATCTACTTCTGACAGGGATCAAATATCTGTGGGAGGACGCTAGACACAGATTACACAGTATAAAGACTAAATAAAAGTATTGTTCAGGCCGGTTGATTTTAATTTTTTTTTTAATCCTTTCTTTATTTTGAGGTAGTTCTAAAATCAGCAAAGTACCTTTGCTTCTCTTGTTCTGTCTCTGAAACAGAAGGAAGTATTTGAAAATACTGAAATTGAGGGGCTAAGCTACCCCAACATGCAACTGGGCAGTGATGCCCTGGTGAGCAGACTGATCTTGAGAAAGTGAACTGATTAGGAATGAGCTTAAGAACTTTACAGTAGAGATAAAGAGGGATCTTTACATTATTCAATAAATCTCAGACTCCTGGTGATCCAGATGGCCCCTTTGCTCTTTTACTGATGTGTCACCATTACCAGAGATGTGTAGCCATCAGTAAATCAACCTAAATACTTTGTTATAATAGTCCTCATTACAGAACATTGATAGATTAACTGTGCTCCATTTCAGTTTATGAGCAAAGCGCTTTGCTCTCCCTGGCAGTGTGATTAATGTGAGGTTCACATACTTAACATTAGAGACCAGTATTTATGGCCTTAAAAACATCAAGAAAAAAGCAAAATGTTTGCTGTGACAGCACATATAGTACAAGTGTCAAATCTTATCAAGGATACTCTCATCCATTATAGCTTCAAGAGGTGCTATCATTTACCAAGCTGACCTGGCAGCCCTCGGCGCCTCATTGTAACATTCTCTGTATGGTAATCCAGTTAAGAGCAGAATGCAGCCTGAGTGAGACATAGCTTAACACTTTCATATGATCAATAAAAACATTACTGGGAAAGAAATCATCAGCAAGCCAGATAAAGTCATCCTTTTCAAGGGGGAAGAATGGAGTAAAACTTGGCCAAGTAAAGTGATTTTCTACCTCCCTTGCAGTAGCAGCAAATTGAAGGCAGTGGTGCTGCTAGAGATGTGGGGGTGCTGCAAATTTGAGGGTGAGGTTGAGGCATGGTCTGGGCCAAGCCACCACAACAACCTTTGCAATGACTAGAGCTATTTTCAGTGCTGTTATTTTTTAATCAAGGAGGTTGAAACTTAGAAGGGGCTTACAAAATAGTTGCAATGTGTTTGCAATGCAGCTCAAAAACTTCAAGGAGCACAATCCCATTTATGCTGAACTAATTTCTCTTGTAGGACTCAGAATAAAAATCTTGAGTGAGAGAAACAGATTAATCTCAAGTTTTTACGTCCTGTTTCAAAGTCAAACTTCTCAGAAAGTCCTGGAATGTTCTTCACCTCCCACATATCAGGGATGTGCCTGTAATAGTCAGGACCTGCTTGAGGAGCTGCACTCTCAGTGGTTGCCATCACAACATGCTTCACAGATGAGCTCAGAGACAGCTTGACCAGGTTGATTTATTATTTGTCCAGTAGTAGGACAGGTGTTACTGAATGACTAATGCTGGCCCTATTCAAGCCATCAGTTAAGCACTCAAAGGCACTTAAACATGCACATAATCACGGATACACCTCAGTATCACTGACTCCAAGGGGACACCAATGTGCAGTAAGAGCCAAGCAATACTTAAAAGTACCTTCATGAATCAGGGCCATTATTTGACCAAACTACTTGAGGTATTTGTGAAAATACTGACAGATTGCAAAAGCTTCATTGACATAAGACTGAGTGATTTGAAGGACTTACTCACCCAGCTTTCTTTCTTTCTTTGTCTGAACTGGTTCAAGAGACGTGTCCCTCATGTGCTGAAGGTGAGAAGCTGCAAAGTGCCCCAGTGTGCCTTGGTTTCAGTGTACATTTCAGTGGGTTTAAGGCATGCAATGACCGAGACATTCGGGAATTGTCATTTCTGGACATGTTTTGCCATGTCTAAACCCAAAGAAACTATGTGCAGGATCAGGTTGTGAACCAATACAGAACAAACAACAGATAGGACCAAATTTGGAAGGAAACCAAAATGCCTTTAAAAATTTAACCAGTTTTATCCACAGGCCTGTACACCAAATGAACAGTTTGTTTCTCAAAGGGGAGACTTTCACTGGCATCATACTACACTACTCAACTTCCATCCAACAGCAGATCCCATGCCAGAGCCTGCAGGCAATGCTGTTTCACATCAGCCCCATAATTTGAGAGTTAAAATGCTGGGAAAAGGGTTTGGATGCTTTCTGGTTTGGAGAAGTTTCTTTTTGATGATAAAGAGCTCTCAAATTCAGCTGTGAGTTGTACTTAAATCACTGCCACTAAGTGCCTGGAGTCAGTGGCAGCTTTCCTGAGCTGTGTGGAGATGAGATCTTACAAAATGTCTCCATTTGATGTAAGGGGGAGGGATTGCTGAGGAGTACACATTTACCCAGAGATTTACTGGGGGAGAGGGCAGGCTTGTGCCCGACTTGAAAGAGAACATGCTTCTGTGAGATAAATTCATTTTCATGTTTATTTATCTAGAGTAGAAAAACGGTCCTGCCTAGTAGAGCATATGCTGGGCATAATGAAAGACAAACGTCAGCTTTTGAAGGAAAACACCCATTCATCAAAGGACACAGAAGAACAAACAACTTGTTCATTAAAACACAATTGAAAGGTGGCTTCTCCTCTCCACTCCACCTGCTTTCCCAAGTTGGAGGCGGCATGGGAGACTGCTGCTCTTTTCTTACTCTTTCTACTCACTCTCTGTCCTGAAGCAAATGAAAGGCTTTTCCCATCTCAGAGATGGGGAAAAAAAAAAAAAAAAAAATACTTTGGCCCACAGTACTTCACCAGCTTTTTCTTCACTGTTTTGAACAAGGCCACATCTACAAGGCCACATCTACTACAGATCAGTCTGTTGGGACTGATCCTGGCTGAAGGACTGACTCTGTACCTGGGCCAAATTCTGGTCAGCACTCTCTGCTCTCTGTGAGTCCTTGTGGTGGGTGCTGGAAGCTGGTAATATGATACATCCCGAGGATCCCTCTGAATAGGAGGAAGCAATCAAAACCTTCTACATTTTCCCAGGGTGGGAAAGCAATTTCCTCCTCCAGCTGTAAGGCTGGGGCAGATTGAAAGGTCTCAGGGAAAGTAATTATGCCCTTTGATGAGTCTATCAGGAAGCTGAGACTGGCTCATTGGTGTGAATAAACTTTTTGTCTTTGACCTAAGTGTCTATATAAAGCAACAAAAGGAAGTCTTAGTGTGTCTAGTGTCTATATTCCTGCATGTGAGGTTGATTTCTTTTATGAAGCATCATGCATATATGTGGATATAAATAAGTAATAAGGAAAAGAATAAGGACAATAGCCAACCCATGTGGTAGGTATCCCAAATAAATCCACTGGTGTTTGAGCTCTGGATGGTTTAAATTGTTTGCCTCTGCTCTGTTCATTTTCTGTGATTATTTTTTTGGCCAGCTGTCAGTGAGACTTTTGATTGTATCTGTCATAATATCAATCATATGCATCTCTGGAAGCCACAATTAATTAATGAATTAATTTCTGTAAAATCATGATGAAGAAATACAAGCTGTCCCTCCAGACCAACTTTTATTACTGCACATGAAAGCTTGAGAACAGAAAATTACTGAATCACTGGTTGATTTTTGCTCAGTTTTAATGTGAAGCCACAGTTCAGTTGAGTCTTTTAAAACAAGTCAGTTGAGCCCAAAAGATCCTGTTTGCAGTTCCTGCTGTCAGCAATTACTTGCTGCTTAAAAAAAAAAATACCCAGGAGACTTTGAGGATCCTCTTAAAGAGTAGATTAGATATAAAAAGAAATGAGTGGAAGACAGAAATTCTGTTTTGCACTTGAAATCTGCAAACTGGACTTGCGAAGAAACAATACAGCTCCAATCCCAGAACACCTTGTAACACCAAAGTCTAAAAAAAACCAAAAAGATGTGTGTAGGTAAAATTACTCACCATCCCAATCGCAAAACATCAGTGTTGACATTTCTTTGGATGTAACTGGAAACTTAACAACGATGATCCACTTTAGCTGGGGATTTTCTTAACCTATAAAGTTCAAGTAGCTTTTTCTTCTCCCCAGACCACTGATCTGGCTTTGCCGTCTCTGAGACTAAATAGGCGCCTTGTGCGAG
Organism: Camarhynchus parvulus; assembly: GCF_901933205.1. Classification (NCBI taxonomy): domain Eukaryota; kingdom Metazoa; phylum Chordata; class Aves; order Passeriformes; family Thraupidae; genus Camarhynchus; species Camarhynchus parvulus. The sequence continues at coordinate 8,160,553 of NC_044574.1, read as the reverse complement.
TGACCTTAAGTACAACGGCTGGCACATAAGCTTTATTTTCAAAAAGTGAGCAAGCAGACACCCAGGTTTAACTTGTGACCTATTAATACATCTAGATGGGACACAGCAGGGGCCACAGGCATCTCAAATGGTGCATTGGTTTGTTTGAACAGCATACTGCTCTGTGCCCATGCACAACCCAAGCCTGAGACCTGTGGGCCAGGAGGGAGCAGTGTAAGATGAACTGCCTGGGAGAGAGCTGGGGCAGGAAGAGGCAGACTTCTCTCCTTTTTTTTTGCTGTATTTTCTTTTCTTTTCTTTTTGTTTAGCTCTTTTTTCTGGTTCTTGATCTGGGGAAGAATAACCTACATGAACTCTCCAGCTGCTCAGCTGTACCGCTCATTGTGTGTATAGGGTCACAAGCTCATCCCATTGTACCTGTATGGAAAGGAGTAGCAGCACCTTCCATGCCTCTCCTTCCACTTCTCTTCAGCTCATCTGCTGATCTCCCAAGTTGCTGTTAAACAGAGGGGAGAAATAACAACTCTTTTATAGTTTATAGTGAGTGTGTATAAGCAAGAAAAGCGCTTCCACTCACCTGTTCCTTCCATGTCCCATGGCAGTCACAGAGGATTCATACTGGAGGGTTCTCCAGTCTGCTTTCATGCTGCTCACAAGTATGTTGCCTTACATATCTGAGGTCTTATAACGCCAGTTCATTTAGTGACTGAGTAGGAGACATCTGGCCTGGCTCTAAGCACGAAAAAGACTTCATCCTTGGTCTAACAAAGTCCCTATAATCAATGGAAGCAAAGACATTTTCCAGTGTACAGCAATGCCCATCTGTCTCAGCAGGGAATGATGAGTACCTCATCACCCTTTAATGAATAGAAAATACCAGAAATCATTAACCTCCAAAGAGCAGAGGTTGCTTTGTTTTGCCTTTTACTGACAAGCACACCAGCCTGAGCTGTGCTGGTAGATAACATCCCCTGTCACAGAGGCTGCCAGGGGTAACCCCCAGCCCCATTTACAGAACAGTTCACATGGATGACCTGTTGACAACCTCTAGGAAAATAAGCTGAGGTGGCTGATTCAGCCTTTTCAAACATTGGGCTCAGCTAACAGGGCTGAGCTTGTTGAAGTGCCATAGACCAAATTTGCATGTTCTGATTTGCTGGAAGACACTAGGGCATGGCAACAGAGCAGAGATGGAGGAATGATCAGCTGGGGATTGGAACCTCTTCCAGAGGTACAGCTGGGGCCAGGAAGGTGTGTACACAGTAGCCAAACAGGCTGAAAGACTTCCAGCTTTTTCTCCAGTTGATCAGGAACAAAAGCCATTACAAGATTCTAGAGCTAAAGCTTCTCTGCTTCAGTAATTCTGCTCTGTTTCTCTTGTGCCAAGCAAAATGAAAATGGCAATCCTAAAGATAACCAAGCAATGAAATTATTGTGGTTAGGGATTTATGCATATAGACACATATCTAGTTTTTAAAGAAAGCCAGGAAGTTCCACTCCTTGGAAAAAAGATTAGGGATATGTCAGGCAGAGCAGACAGAGTGCTGGAAACAGCCACTTAAAGGCAAATAAATGAATGAGAAATGTCCCAGGTAGAAGATAACACACTAAAAAAATTAATTGCAAAGGAAGGGATATCAGAGGTCACTGTGTTTCTGCTAATTGTCAGGGGTCCTGCCCATGGTGCTGACACAGCTGAGGGATCCTGGCACTGCAGTGGGGCTGGATCCAGATCTAGCACAAACCCAGGCTCCTGCTTAATTCTTTGGGGTAAAGCTGCACATGCTGAGCAGCAGAACCAGTATCAGAAGTACCTTTCCACTCCCATGCACAGCCATCCATCCCCTCCCTCTCCTCTTACCACAAGTTGCCATGTTCTCTCTCATGATTATTTGGTTGTTATCCGAGATCTAATCTAGGTCAGTAAAGTCCAAAAGAATGAGGAATGGATCTCTTACCACAAACAAACCATGATTTTTGGAGGGAAAATTCTGATTAACGTTTTCCTCTCTGACCCTCTTCCCTCTGTTCCCTACATGCCAACAGGAGAGGGAATACTGTGATGTATTTCTCAAGCCACAGGGAGCAGAGACAAAAGATGGGAAAGTTCACAAAAATTTTTGGATCTGGTTCCACCACTCAGCTGCTGAGATCTGGCCAGTAAAGATGAAGAAGCAAATCTCCAAGGATTTTTTTGGTGATTTGGCAAGATAAGATTATCTTGTCTTAAGAGGAGTGGCTGTGTGGGAGTGTTTAGGTCACCTGGCAATATGTGGCACATCCCCAGCTGCTTCTGCTCCATTGAAGAGATTATATGCTCCTGCTGAACATGATGGCTCCAGAGCATGGCTTTGGTGCTGTGATTCAGAGATGTAGGCTCCCAGTGCAGTGATGGACAGGAATAAATAACTCATTGCATTGTGGGCACGAGGCTGATTGAACCAGGCTCATTCCTATGGGATGCAGATGTCCTCCACTGGATAACTCACAGGATTCGGGATTCCTTGCTGATCATCTGTGTAACACTTTGGGTGTTCATAGACCTGAACATCTGTTACTGTTTTTATGTAGAAGTGGGTTATCACATTGGAGTTTCTTCCTCCAGATGGAGGAAGCAGCACCACAGTCAGAACAAAAATACAGTGTGAGAGCAACAAGGATGGCATTTTTTTACTCTTTCACATGTAGGTACCTCCAGGTACTTCACAGGTCTCCAGAATAACTGTCCTTGCTCATCACTAACAGCACAGCAGTAATGAGATGTGAGGTTTAGCCTATGGGAAATAAATGATGAAACAAGGTTAGAGACAAGGCCATTGCAAGGCCCAATCTGCTCCTTAGCCTTTGGTTCACCTCCTTGCTTTGTATCACAATGTCCACAAACACAAAGACATCCTCTCTGCTATAACTTTTTGGCTACTGATAAGCAATCTTCTCTGTGCTTCCCATCATGGCAACCTAGAGACAACTTTCCTGGAGTAGGAACTAAACCTGTTTCCTACCACTCACAATGCTGGGGTTTGCTTTGTGAGCCCAAAGAAAGGTTCAGCTCAGTATTTTATATAGAATTTAATATACACAACTAACCTGAGTTCACAACAAAAAATGCATGGAATGAAACTAGAACCATTTCAAAAATGTGCAAAACATACATTCAATTAGAGGTGGATCAAGATGATTTATTTGTGCAGCAGTGTTGGAGAATATTGCAGTACAGTTCATCTTACTGCTAGAGGTGAATCTGAGTCACTGTGCCTGGAACTCAGAGAGAAATTTCCCAGAATTTAAGAGGAAGCCTTTAGATCTTACTGGGGAGCTTTAACTTCAGTTTGTAAAGCTGCTTTTGTTGGTGGTGTGGCTTTTTAAAAAAAATAAGTCTACTACCTGGAAACACCATAGACTCACCCATGCCATCTCCTCCAGCAGGATCCAGCTGGTGCAGGAATGCTTCTCATCCCTCTTTGTCCTGTTGTGCCAGAGAAGGATGGGAGAAGATGGAAGTGGCTGTTTGTCCAAAGTAGAGAAGACTCAAGTCTCTCACCTCTCTCTCTGCACAGCCCCTTACCATTAGCACATAGGACCTGTAAGATCTTCTCCCCATCCTGATCTTTGCTGGTGGCTGTGATGATTCAAGATGTGGAGCAAGAGGGAATTTATCTTTTCTGTATTCATACCCTCTCACCAGACTCCTCCAGCTAAGCCAAACACATCCCTGACTGCAGATACAGACTTGGCTGTTTGGTGAATGCTCCAACCAACCCTTCCCTGGGTGAAGCCATTTCACCATCTCCCATTTTCCAGGTTGGACTGTGACACCTATTAATTTCAAAGCCACCTTCAAATGGTGTAAAGCAAATTTCTCTTCTCATTTCCAGCTTCCAGACATTTCATCCATCAGATAGCTACCATGAGAAAGTAGACATCAGTTAACTTTTTTTTGGCTTAATATGTGTTTGTTCAAATGTTAAAATCTCAGCCTGTACTTCATTTTAACCTGTTTTGTCATTTTTCCATAACTCCCTCTGACATGTTTTATAGCAAACATTTTAGGACTCTAAGAAAAAGCAAATTGATGGTTGTGACCTTTAGCATGATAGGGGTGTGAGCATGAGGGCCTGGACCAAGGTTTGTGTTAGGTGTGTACTGATTCAGCAGAGAATATGTGAAATCCCATGGGAACACACCATTCATACTTTCTTCTCAGTCAATGTGGTGCCAAGATCAAACTGGTGTTTGAAGACAATCTTGGATGTTGAGCCAAGGGTTTGGACTCGATCTTTGCAGGACATTCCATCTCAAGATAGTCTGACTCTATGGTTCTATGCCTTAGAGGGACGCATTGACCCAGAGAGATTTCTATATCCCAGCAAGATTTTGCCATTTACTAGAACATGCTCTACATCAGGATGAACAAGAGACCCCTCAGAGCAGCTGCAAGCAGCATTTTAGCTGCAGAATAAGCCTTAGCCTGGCATAGGAGCACTGTCATGGGATGCAGGATCCCAGTGCACAAACTCTGTGCAAATATTTTTATTTAAACTGTACTTTTGCAAGATATGGACTACTGTTGCTGGATTATGGTTTGCTGTGTTTTCTTCCTCTTTTAAATGTAGAGTGGTGTTCCAAAGAAAGCAGCTTTCCGTCTTTTAAGCATGGGGAGTAACAAAAATTTTAGAAGAAAGAAATTAAAACAAGACGAAGTCATTTCAATTATCTAGCCATGGTGGCACATTATATCAAAATGATGTCATTGTTGTTGTAATTGTTACTATTATTAGAAAATCCTGAGCTATTTTAAAGACTATTAGTACCATTACCCATGTTTATAAGTCAGAGAAGCTGAGGCAGAGGGGAAAAACAGCACTTTCCAGCTGGGAAAAACAGCACTTTCTCCTGGATGCTTGTAAACATTGTATAGAAAAGGACTGTTGAATGTGGTCTGGGCATTTTTCACTGCTTTTTCAATAACTGCAGTATGGGAAGTTGCAATCTCAGTTACCCAAGCAGAGGTGAAAAATGCCTACCCTGTAAATAATTGATTTTACTAAACCCAACCCTGATATTCACAGCAAAGACCAGTCCTTGGAGGTTTCTACACGCTGCCATAACCTCAGGCTAAACAAGTCTGAACCAAGAAGTGTTTTGTCCCAAGACTGTATATTTTATGGGAAGTTGATGCTTATTTTCCATGGGAAGCTCATTTTTCCAAAGGACAGCTTCAGCCTGGCAGCTCAGCACAGGGCTGCTGTGACAAGCTGCTCTTTTAGCAGCACTGACAGATTTTTTTGAGAAATATTTATTTTTTCAGCTAAGTCATGAGGCCAGTGACAGGTACATCATGGAATGAACCAGAATGCATGGAAGCACACAAGAAAACATGGAAGTTGGAGCACAGCCTTTTTCACCAACATAGGACACATGTTGAAGCCACATTCGTGCAGCTCAGTAGAAAGACATTAATTAAAATATAGTCCAGGTTTGCTGACCAAAATAAAGATCCTGAGTGGAAAGGTTTGTGTCAGGTAGATTCGGAGGTTATTTCTGGGGAGATTTTTTTGCCAATGTGTAAGATGTAAATGATTTTGCTTGATCCAGACCTGCATTTTTTAGGCTAAAAATATACACACCAAGGGAAAAATACCTTCCACCTCTAATCCTGACCTTGGGGAGAGAGAAAAGTTTTATACCAGTGAAAAAAGCTCCCGTTCAGCTTTTAACCAGGCTAAATGTATCTCAGAATAGAGAATTAAGTTGAAAACAATTCAAAAAGCTGAAAGGCACACTCACACATATTAAATGTCTTCTGGAACTAATGCCTTTCAAAGTGTCTTATTCTAGCAAGTATGACATGAGACATCTGAGCTTGAACTCAAAATGCTGTCTAATAATATGGATTTCTCAGATTAATCAGGCCATAAACATCTCCTAATGCATTGCCTGCTATTTTGATTTCTCCTTCCTCAGTTTCCCCACGTACCATGAGGCCTCAGCCAGTGCCAGCTGCAGTGGGAAACAATATCAAGAAATAACCTTGTGATTGCAGATCCCAGAGGACTTTTTTGAAGATACCTTCCAGGTGAATGGATATCAGTCACTGAGAGATGCCCAGAACCAGCAGATAAATGGCACAAAGTGTGCCCAGTTACAAAGATCAGCCTCAGAACACCAGCTCATCCCAAATCCCTTCCCAACCACCAGTGACTCCAACCATGTCTCATGGATGGAAACTGGCATATGCTTTCTACTTCTTGTTTTTGTTGCTGAATATGGCCAATTCATCCACAAAATTCTCTGTGGGCATAATAAACTAATTTAATCCAATGTTATAGTCCCTTCATGCACTGCAGATTATTTCAGCACTGGTAAAAGTTTATGCATAACCACAAATCCTCAGGGAACAGAATTCAAGAGATATCCAGTGATCACTGATCTCTAGAAACTGATCTGGATTTTGAATCTGGCTTGTAAGAACATCATCACTGTAATAAAAAAGGGAAACTTTCAAAAACTTAATGTGAATGAATATTTATAAAAACTTCCCTCTAGTATCCTGATCATAAATTTCTGTAAATTTATGGCAGTATTGCAAAAACAGTCACATACCAAAATGGGCCACCAACTGAATTTAGAGCTGTATACCCTGTGAGGGCTGAAAATTGTAACACATAAAGGGCTGTTTGTAGCTGCTGAGTTGGTTCATACCCCACTGTATTGACTTCACACGGCTGTTACTTGGAAAATCATTCAGGCACATTGGAAAAGCAATGAAGTCAGTGGTTAAACATGATGCAGGTTTTACAGGACATAATTGATCCGGTAATTCCAGTGGTTGCTCTGTCAATGAGGCACCAGAAACCAGCCGAGTTCATGAACATTCCTCACCACTCGGGAAGCCTGATGTGCCCAGCATGATCAAATTTCCATATCTGTTGGTACAGGTATAAAAGTGGTGGCAAGTGGGGTCCTGTGCCTTTCCATTTGTGCCATCCTGCAGAGAGGACCCTTCTCTCTGACCTGTGGCCATGCCCACACTGGTAGTTAAATGAAACATAATCCTTTACCCCGTAAACTCACCAAAATGAAGGTTTTTTGTGAAGTTTCACCCTATGCCAATTACAACTTTCCCAGGTGATGCCCCAGTGTGACAGGGGAGGCAGAGCACTCCAGAAGCTGTTCCCAGCAGGCAGCTGGTCCTGGGGCCAGGGACATCCCCAGGGTCATTTCCTTCACTGGTACAGGCACAGCTTCAGCGCACAGATTTCCAAAAGGTGTAGAAATGTCATGCTGGGACCTGCAGGATCCTGGAACTGTAAAATGATACATTTTCCGCAGAATGACTTCCACTCATTCTCCAGGCTCGTCAGATTGTACCAGGAATGTAGCAGGCTGTCCCAACAGAACATAATATTACTGTTGCAGTGACCCCTTGAAAGCCCTGAAGTGCAAAATACTCTGCAAACATACTGCTAAAAGAATGTTCCCACCTCTAAGATATTTATAATATAAGCAAGGCAAGAACCAACATGGATATAGATGGACAGGAAGCAATGAGATTATCTTGGAAGGCACCTCAGGAAAGGCACTGCTCAGCTGTAAACACTGCCACAATTTTTGTGGCATGACAGGGGCTTTTCCAAAATGTGGAGAGAGGTTTTCATGTCGGAGCAAGGCCATCATGATGCCTGTAGATCAATCCTCACCCACTTTCTCAAATAAAGCAAAGCATGCTGAGATGCAGAAAGGAAGAGCCATTGATGCAAAACCCTTCTCTCCCCTAAACAGCAAATACTCCTCCTAGGACTCCATGTTCTTGGTCTCTCCCTACATTTTGTAGCAAATACTTCACATTTACATATTTTTTCCATCTCCTGGCAGCCCTGCCAACTCCCTTGCTGTGTTCTATTCCTCTTTTGCCTCATCACCACCAGTGGTGGAGGCCAAACACTCTTCATTATGTGCAACCTCATGATGTCCAGATTTAGTCCTTGCTGACATTTTTCCAGCTCCATTACTTCAGATGGGCTTAGACAAGTCCAGCAAAACATAACTGCCTCTGAGGATGCAACCATGACTCAGTGTTAGAGAAGACAGCAGAATTCAGAGCCACAGCTCTTGGAATCAGGTAATGAGATCACTCTTTTAAGTATAACCCTAACTCTCACTTTTGCAGAGTAAGGCAAACCCTTCAGTTTCAATTATTCTTTAATTTCTTCAAAGCCAACTTTATAATAGTTGATACCCAACTCTGAGTTTTTCATAGTTAAATACAAATTTATGAAGCTTTAAAGTTGTAAATTATATTGGTATGTCTGTCCCAGAAATCATCTCAAAAATCCTTCTGACTTAACTCCTGTATAGCTACTCACCCTCAGCTTGTTTTATGCTCCATGGAGAAAAATAGGAGCTTCAACAGCTTGAGTCATTAAATTCAACTGGTTTTCCAGCAAAATTAATCTTGTCCTAGAAAAGTCTTTTTCTTTCCATGAGGAGAACCAGCGGCAACTCACCAGGTAGTCTGTGCATAAAGTCAGGTGAAATTCAGTTTATTCAAGAAGTAGCATGACTGAGTTTGGTTATTAAATTTCATGTTTATTCCTTTAAAGAGCATCCCATTTTTGCTGACATGACTATCCTAGTCACACTTGTGAGCACAGATGAGTGGTTTGATATCTTGTTGATATCTTGATACCTCTCTCTTTCTGCAGTTGTGCTCTTTACCCTTAAGTATTCCTGTTTTTTTTCTCATTCCCTTCTGCTTTTTCTTCTAAAAAAATAAGAGTTTGTGATATTGCTTATCCTGGTTAAGCCAGGAGTAACCTCATACACAGCATTCCAGAAGACTTATACTGGTTTTCTCCACTCCTCATTTGAATCCTCAATGAATTCAGCAAACTCTGTCTCAGGAGCTGAGTGAGATAGCTCTGGGCAAGTAGGAGCTGTGAAGACAGGTAAAACATCCCCCAAAAAAAGTGATTAATGCTCCTTATGGAAGGAGTTTGCTCCTCTTACATGCAGATAGTTTCCCTCTCCTTCAGGGGCCAACATGGATCAAACACTGCAGCTCAATCTATTATTGAAAAGACAAGCAGTGAAAGTCATTGCAGTGAGCAGTGACATGATGGAAGGTCTGAAGATCTGCCTTTGGGATATCTCTTGAAACCTTCTTGAACTCTTCTTAACAGCCATCAGTGATGGCACCTGGGGAAAATTAAAGAAAACCAGATCAACCACAACAAACCAGTGCCACCAGGGCATGAGCCAGATGAGAAGGAATTGCTCTCCCTCCAAGCATGGTGGATTTCTGGTTTCTGCGGTATCTGACCTCACACTGGACACTTGCACAGTGCTGCACTGCCATGGCATTTACAGTCCCTTGCTTCTGCCATGGATAGGCCCTGCTGTGCTGGCCCAAAACACTGGGAAACATAATACAGGAGCACAACCATGTCCTGCTGAAATACTCCTTGATTTAAAGGTCACCTATTCTATACTTGAGATTCCATAAAAAGCTGGCCTGAACAACTTGATAAATAACTTCAAATCACAATTGCTGCTTCAGAATAAAAGTGCATGTGGTCAGGAGATGAAAAAAGAAGCTTAGATAAGTTCTATGCTGAATTGTATACATAAAAGTGCATTTTGTAGTTAACTTTTTTCTAAGTATCCATCCTACTTTTATTCTCAAATAATTTTTCTAAGTGACATATTTAATGTGTAATAACACATACTGACTTTCTTATGAATCTAAGCCAGGATGCAGGATGCCTTCATCTGGTTTCCTCCCCAAACTGCCTTAAAGCCCAATAAATCTGTGACTATTTCCTTTCTGAAGCCTCAGAGGATATAGAGTTACTTCACAATTCCTCAAGCCCAGAGCCTTCAGTGTGCCTGATGGAGAGCCAAGATCAGAATGGAATTGCTGTAATTGGAAAGCAAAACAAAAATAGTCCCCTGGAAAGGAGGGAAGCACAATGACAAAAGCAAGTCCCATTTGGAATGGCAGCATGATGGCTATCAGACATCGTGGTGAAGTGTGTGTTTGCCTCAACAAACTGTTCAAACAGTAGTGACTGTCATATGGCTCCCATCATAACCTGTCACTGACAAAAACTGTAACAGTGCTTGATGCAGTCAGGGCCCAATGCAGTTTAGTTTTCTCCTTGTACAGTCAGCAGTTCCTTATTTTTCCAGAAAAGGGATAAATTATGTTTCAGCTTTAATTTTATGTAGTCACTTGCCCTCCCCACATGGCTGTTTTACTGTGTGATTCGTGTCACATTAAGCTCCCTGCCTGGCATAACTTTTATTGAGCATTACATTACTGCTGGCTTTGAAGGACAATTTCCTATGCACTTACAGGTTCAGTTTAAGGGAAGCAAGGAGCTGCTCTGGCCACTGCCCACCTTTGCAAGGATCTGTGACTGCAATACACAGTGCAGCTTGTGCAGTTTCATTTTCCAACACTGAAAGAACAGGTTTTTGTGGCACTCCCCCACCCCTTTCTAGCTATGGAGAAATAAAAACAGAGTGTTTGGCCACTCTTTCATTTGTGTTCACATGAGGATCAAAGTGCATTTGCATAAACCCAATGTCTGTGCAAAGCCACCTGCTCTCCCATGCAAGGAATTTCCAAGGGCAGAGGCTGTTCATTTTAGGCTGTTCTGTGCATAGCAAAGAGATGGAGCTCAGGCAAAGCGTTCAGTAAAAGTCCCCATATATAAGCCCTCAAATATGTGCCTTAATGATTCAGGGTTTTTACAGCTTATTGCCTTGTATCTAGCCAGACTACTAGCAGAATTTTGAGGAAAGGAGGTTTTTGTGATATGTTTAACAGGTTGATGTTAGAAAGAAATGAAGATTATCTTTCTTCCTAGAGATCATAATGTCATAGGTGGTGCTCAGGGAGATCTCTGGTGTTGTAGAAAAGAAGGTAATGAATCCATTACTGTGAGAATCTACCCCAGGACTCCACCATCCCTGATTATCCTGATCTGCCACCCAGATCTATGGTTAGGTGTGTGGCTGTGTCACATCAGGATCTTTTCAGGTATTTCAAGGCCTCACTGCACACCCAGACGATGCTACACAGATACCCTGCACGCCACTGTCCTATTCACTGCCCCTACAGCTCTTCCTCTAAACAGAAGGAAGGAAAATTACTCAGTTTGAGAGTGCCCTTATCAAATTCACTTTGTTTAACATCCTTGTAGATTCAAAGCAAGATCTGTAGGCGTTTCACCGAGGTTTAACAATCCCTCTCCTTTCTGCTCTACGCTCCAAGCTTTACAGAAGCTAAACCATTAAAATATGTGTTTCTCTCACAGCATGGACACTTGGCTCTGAACATTACTTAAAGGACATGGGTAAACACAGGAAAAGATGTCCCAGCAGGAGGGAAGTGATTATGGGGACAGTATGTTCTGACAGCAATTCAGGTTATAGAGGAGGTAGTGGCAGATAATGAGTTGTTTTATTTAAATAGTCAGCAGGTTTCAGTCCAGAGAACAATGGAGTCTGCTCCCACAGAGCTGCTGTACACATGCAGGGAGCTTCATTTGGTCAGGCCAACAGAGAAAAGAAAAAGACAGATAACATCTCTGAGAGAGGCACTGGGCTGAGAGATTGGCCCTGGTTCTCCTTTTGCCCACAGCTCAGAAGTCACCTAAGGTGAGTGGCAATACTCCATGGCAAAGCTGGAAAGCAGTGGGGCAAGTTTGGGCTTTTCCAGCCTCAGGGGAGTTCTTGTTTTTCATTTAAACACCTGTGAGGTTCTCAGGCCAAGACCCATAACCATGCTGGGTTGGGAGGGAGACATGGCACAGGAGCTGGAAAGGGCAGTGAGGCACCCAAATCTTGATGGGGCTCCAGCCCTTGGCTGTGCAGGGGTATGAAAAAGGATTCAGCAGCAGATGGACAAGAAGAGGCATTCCCAGGGAAGAATGGGACTATTCTCCTCTAAATAGACTTTTTTCTTGCTGCCTTCTTATTTCTCTGTTGATCCCACCTTTCCTTTCTTTCTGTATCTGTCTCCCTCTCCAGCCTCACACCCATCTGCATGCCCTCTGGGCAGCCCACAGTCTCTGCCCACACTCTTTGCTGCCTTCTTGAAGCAGCTTCCAGCATCAGTGGCCCTGCCCAAGCCATTGGCAGGTGTGCCCTGCACACCTGAGCCTGGACTTTGATTCCTGGTACACCTTTGGCATCAGCACATCCCACCCACTGAAGTTCCATGGGCATGAGGCCTCCTCTGTGAGGAATGAGGATTTGGAAGAGGATCAATTTGCCCATTGACTAGTCTTTTAAGAAAAGCAGGTACACTGGTGGACACAGAGATACTCTTTCAGGTCTTGAGGAAATTTAGCAGCTCACTTCAAAACTAAGCAGGGGCTGGGAGCAATTTCTGTCTTCTTCTATCCAGTTTAGCTAATTAGAGGAAAGGATTTGACAGGAAAAGGTGTGGTCTTTAGCAAGTGAGGGAGGTAGTTCGTAAGCCCTTGTGAGACAAACAAGATCGTCTGTGAATCCAAAAAAAATAATCTGGAGAAGAATTGTAGGGAAAAGTGAAGTATATCAAAGAGTCTGCACCTCCATGAAATCTGTGATTTTCAGTATCCACCTGAGTAGTTTTTGTAGTTTACATAAATGAACTCCCATTCTGATTACGTTTTCTCACAGCAGTATCCCAACCCTACCTATTTCCTAGAAAGATGTTTTACTTACAGGGAGAGTGTGTGGCAAGGCATTTCCCATCCTTTGGTTGGGAATCTCTCTGACTGAGAGAACACTCCTTAAAAAGAGCAATAAGCCATTCTCCATGTTTCCCTGGGGACGAGAAGAGAGTAGAAAGATTCCAGATAGGTCCTTAGGATTCCTTAGGAGAAAGGCCAGTGGCTGAGTTACAGCAAGGCATGCAGTACCTATCCCAGGAAATTTTCAAAAAGAGATTAGAGAAATCTCTGTAAGAAATTGGCCGGGTCTAACTGATCTTGCCTTGGGGTAGGGAAAATAAAATGCTTTCTGAAGCTCTCTTCTAGCCTTGTTTTCCATTTCTCCACCTACAAAGCACTTTCAAACAGCTGTGATGTCTTTCTTTCCTCTGTTCCCTCAAGAAGCAGTTGAGAAGCTGTCTGCCCACTCAGCAGAAAATTGCCTTTCAAACTCTTGAACACATGAGCTGGCTGCCATCCATTGGGACTAAGACTCTCCAAGAGGAGATGGGTAACTCAGAGTCCCATGAGATTACCAGCCAGCAGGGGTGTTCTTGGATGTGGAGAGCATGTTCCTTTCCTTGGGGAGTGAGAAATGTTTGTGTATTTCACAGATAGCACCAAAAAAACCACTCAGGGGAACAATTATGATGCCTCTGACTGGGTGATGTTTATGATCAACAAAACTGATTGGGGTAGTTCTCAGGGAAGCAAATCCAAGATGAAAGATTCCATATCATATTACCAACCACCCAACCCAAGTGTGCCAACACTGACAGACACCCTTTGGAAACACATAGAATTCTATGATTTTGACTAAATTACCACATCCATGGCAAATTACAGGCTGTCTATTGGAAAATATCTCCTCTCAATACTGCTATTTTTTGTTCTCCAGTTATGTTTATGTTCCCAGCATTTTCACTTCCTGGCAAAAGCCCAATGTTTTTTGGGAAGGACTAAAGATAGGCTTTATCTCCACAGAATGCTATTTAGTGGTTGGACAAGGTTGCAATTAGACAGTGTGGTCTTGATTCCACTGCAGACCTGTGATATCAAGCTTTCAGCATGACCTACAATATTGGATCCAGATCTGAGCAGGGCAGAAAATCTGACTGCTCTTGGAGGCAAGTGATAAGTGCTGTGTGGTTGCAGGCTACCAGAAACTGCTCCTTATCTGGAGTGTCTTCAAGGGGCTTGGAGAGGGATGGAGGAATTCACTGACTTTGAACTCTAATGGACAGGAGAATCCATTTCTGCCCATAAATGCACAAGACATGGATGACAAGTCTAGGAGTGAAGTGAAGTGAAGCGAAGTGAAGTGAAGTGAAGTGAAGTGAAGTGAAGTGAAGTGAAGTGAAGTGAAGTGAAGTGAAGTGAAGTGAAGTGAAATGAAGTGATGTGAAGTGAAGTGGAGTGAAGTGATCATACTTTGCTGAAATCAGGGGAGCTCTGCCCAGAGGCACCAGGTTGGCTTTCAAAAGCTGTTGCATGTGTGTTAGCCCAGCACTCAGCAACCCTCCTCAGGCAAAAAACCAGGGGGTTTAAAACTCTCCAACCTTTCCAAAGAGTGTAGAGATTAGAGATGGAGCAAAAAAAATTAAGCAGAGATGCAAGTAGCTGTTCCTTTTCTCATTACTCTTGCACATTTGAGACTCGATTTTTGTGTTTCATTCTGCAATGTCTTCATTCTTGATGGGCACAGGAGAAGTCACTTAAAACCCATGCTCACCATGGTACACATCCCACAGCAAACATTTCACAGCCTGGGGAGGTGAGCTGGGATCTCACACTCACATTTAGAAATCACTGACCTTCTTGGGCAGAACAGGAACCTCTCAGAGCAGGTGCTGTCCCACTAACTCCTGCCTCTGGTGCTGTGCTGGGACCTGTCCTGTGCCTTGTGGGGAGGGGCAAACACGCTTCTCCCTGTACTGTAATATCCAATCATCTCCAGCTTTTGATGTGTTTATCATCACATCGCTCTGATATGGAGTTAGAGGTGAGAAACTGAGGCACAAAGTCTCAGGTCAGGTTTTGAAAAGATTGTGAATGGATAGACAGCTTGTCTCCATTTTAAAAATCCTGTCCCACAGAAATTACCAATGACGGTTATGATAGAACAAGGTTTTTTGCTCCCAAAACCCTCTCTAAAGGCACAGCACTACTCCTGAGTTTTGAAGACTTTTTCATAATTTTAATTTAGGGAAATTGCCATCCTAGACTTCGAAACATCTACAAAATCATAAAATATTTCTGAACCCACAATCAAATTAAATGGAGTTTTCTGATATTATAGCTAAGGTTTCCTTAGCACACATGTCACTATGATATGTGTCCCTCACTGCATATGAAAAGGTCTGGAGAGGGAAAAAGAGAATGTAGTAAAAACCAGACAAATTAAACAAGAGTCACAGAATGATATTGGTAGTATCTAAACTATTTAAACTCAATTACATTACATAATGAGAGACTGCTCCATTTCTTTCTTTTTTTCACAAGTAACCAGGTTTTCTAAATCCTAACTTGGATTCCCTCTAAATAATCATAGCTCTCTTTAACAATACAGTCACATGTAAAACAAGTACAGGAAAAAAAAGGACTGAACAAAGTTATTAAGAAAGGTAAACTTTTTAATCCATAATCTGTGCAGGCTGTATTATTTCTTGATGGCCACAGGCTTGTGTGAAAGCATACAGAAGGGATGAATGAACCCCATAGAAAGTTTCAGTTCAATCAGTTCAGCTTTCAAAGCCAGATGAAACCTTAAAAAGTTTCATTTACTTCAGGGAATTTGTGAAGAGAGAGATTCTCACCAAAGACAGCAATTTTACATTAACCTTTAGGTCAGACCAATGTTGCATTATTAGCATTATTTAATTAACAAAATTCATGCTTTGAAACTTCAAATATTTGCAAATTCACCCCCTATAATGACTTTCATTCATTATTATTTATCTAGGGCTGGAGTCAGCCTGTGGCAGCTCTTATTTCCCACTGCAGGAACAGCTGGGGGAGACAATCCAGCCACTTTCTTTAGGTGTTTAAATGGGAGCAGAGCTCCTCCAGAAATCTGGCTCCAATTATGGGCACTAAATGCTTTGAAAATCTGCCCCTGGCCTTCAGTGTCAGCGAGACCTTTCCCAAACCAGCCTGATGACAATGCAGAGTCACCCAGGCACAGCTCCCCTGGCACACACACAGCACCCTGGGCTGGCATCACACCTCTCTTGCCAGTGGGGACCAGCAGGGCTCAGCAGCACAGCCACAGCAACCAGCCAAAGACCCCCAGATGGCCACCAGATCCACACCAACTCACCACCAAAAATGCTTTGTCATGGAAAGCTCAGGGTTGTGTGGGGACATTCAGTTTTGTTGTTTATTTTAAAAAAAATCAAAATCTTTTACTTAACTTTTTAAGGAAATGCTGATTTTTTTGGTCAGATTCCTCTGCCATCTTTTGGGGTTTTCTGTTTTGTATTATATTTTGTATTTTATATTTTTTATTTGGTTTATATTACCATTTTATATTATAATTTTGAAAAAAAACACTCAAATTATGTCATTTAATGTAAAGAATTTTTGTTTTTCATTTGCAAGTGACTCCTTCACCTTTGTCCTCCTTCCTTTTGACGGCCTGAAGGAAAACTTTACCTTTCTCCAGCTCTATTCTGTTGATGGTTAAAAGGGAAAGTGATGCTGATGTGCTTCACAAGTGCTTGGAGATTAAAATGCTCACACTGCTGACAGATGGAGAGAGTCTATGGGTTTGTACACAGGAGCTAATAAAGTTTTCAGTACTGCACCCTGCCACCCCGTACCTGCAACACTTGGGAAAATATCGCCTGATGGTTTTTTGAAGCAGTGTTCTTCATACCAATCCATCTCCCTGCCAAGTCTCCATGACCATGGGGAAGTAATTGAAATGTGCATGACTGGTTCCTGTGAGTACAGCAGCAGCAGGAAATTAATCTGGGTAATGAAATCTCACAAATACTTGTTCTAGGCTCAAAAATCACCATTTTGCTGTCCCTTTCCTCTGCCTCTTCCTCCTACATCAGAGGCAAATCTGGAGATGAGTTTCATGCCCCTTCCTGGTATGAGTGTGACCAGGTTTTAGGGAGAAGCAGAGAAGGTTTGGCTCATCATTGTGCCACAACACAGGGGCAAAAGTAGTGCCAGGGAGGGGCTGGTGAGTTCTGCACAGCCTGAGTGTGAGAACTGACCATTAAATGAGGTGGCAAATTACTCAGATATATGGGTACAGGCACTTTCTCTGGAAAAGCCATGTTTCTCCTGTGAGATTTAATAAAGCCCTTCTAGAGCTGGCACCCCAGAGATGGGGCTGCACTTTCTCCTGCCAGGGACAGAAATTCAGGGAGGCCTGCATGGATATGCCTCTACACACACTAGTCCTGCCTTGGGATGCCAGTGTGGGCACAGAACCTAATGTCCCTTTGCTGTGCAGGCTGTTCCTGCATCCATCCTTCCCATCCTGCCTCTGGAATCCCCCCTCTGCTTCCAAAGAGCCAGCAGTGCTGGCATTTTGGTGGAAAGTACAAGAAACCCTCTAGTGGACACTCAGAGGGTCTGGGCTCTGAAGTGTGAATAGTTTTATTGCTTTTTGGATTTTATGCCATTTTGATTTTGAAAAGACTGTTCTTCTCTAGGGAGACTCCTAAATCCTTATCACATGGGATTTTTTTTGCTTTCAGCCACAACTCAAGCCAATGGCCTGAGCTGGGCACAGATACTTGTCTCACCAGGGTTGGAAGCTGTGCCATGGGTAGAGAAGGGCAAGAATCGGAGAAACACAGAATCATTAAAGTTGGAAAGGAATTCTACCATCATCAATCCAAACACTAACCGAGCACCAGCATGTTCACCACTGAACCATGTGCCCCTAGCACCCCATCCACACACACTTTCTGATTTCCACAGATGGCAATTCCACCACTTCCCTGGGGAGCCTGTTCCACCCTTTTGGTGGAAGTTTTTCTAACATCTGATCTAAACATCTCCTGCTGCAATTTGAGGCCATTTCCTCTTTTCTTATTTCTTGTCACCTGGGGAAAAGGCCAACCCCTACCTCACTAGAACCTCCTGTCAGGGAGTTGTAGAGAGCAAGAAGGTCCCCATGAGCCTCCTTCCCTCCAGGCTGAACACCCCCAGATCCCTCAGTTGTTCATCATAAAACCTGTGCTCCACACCCTTCCCCAGCTCCATTCCTGACTTGGAACATGCTCCAGGACCTCCACATCCTCCTTCTTGTGCAGGGCACAAAATTGGACACAGAATTTGAGGTGCAGCCAGGGGCCAATATCCAAGTGGCAACGTGGAGACCTGGGCTGCTCTCTGCTAGCTGCAGACTAACTGGGGGATTTTGAGAGCTGCTCAGGCATGTAACTGTGTTCAGTATGTAACTACATACGTACCTAGGATTTTCCCTCTGCACCCCTTCAAATCCAAATGCCTTTGAGATATTCCTGAAAATCTTTTAGTAGTTTAAGAGCCTTTATAGCTCATTCAGCATGAGGTAAGAGCCTTGCCAGGGTCCCAGGCTGAAGCATTATTTCTCAGGCCAATGGTAAGAGCTGGATAGGATTAGGATTTCATCATATGAAGTTTCTAGTGCTGCAAAGCCCAGCCTTTCCTGGTCATCTGAATTCCTGCAGATTTTACTCTTGGCTGAGCAGGATATCCTTTACTGTGAGATGCATTTGTCTGAGCTGCTGCTTCCTCAGGCTAAAGCCCTCCCAGGAAAGCCAAGACTATCAGGGTGCCTTCACACTGAGAGAAAACGCAAAATCTGCAAGGCTCTGACTCTGCTTTATCCAGCAGGGAGCTGGTGATGAGCAGCACCACAGCTCAGCCCTCTCATCCTGCAGAGGGGATGCTGCAAAGAGTGACTGCTTTGGACACTGCAGGGGCTGAGGCATCCAAAGATGCCAGGTAGGTTTTAGCTTGGTCTCTCAGAAAGTTGCACACTGTTCTCATGTGTTAGTCACCACACCTCCTCTATTCCAGCAGCAAATGAAGAGCTGGAAGTTTCTTTGGTTGTATTTGTCCATGATACACAACACACAGGCCTTGAGGCCAAAAATCAGCTGGAGGTATCCACACAGGAATGTCATTGGTGGAGCCTTGGCAGGGCCCAGAGGTGCTGGGACAGTGAGCTGGGGGTGCTGCTGGAGGAAGGAGAGATTGAAGCAGAAGATAATGAATGCTCCAAGTGCAGCTTTAGAATTTGCCACTTTTTGGTTATCTCAGCACCCTTCTTAGTTCTGTGTCCATTCCAGAGCTGGTCCTGGGTGCCAGACTAGCTCAGCAAAGGGAGTTGGAGCTGTGCCTCCTGGTGTGCAGAACCCCATCCTCCTGGTGCCCATTAAACCAGACTCCCAAAGCACAGCTGGGAGCGCATCCTTTGCATGGCCACCCGTCCCTCTTGCTGCCAATCCTTTGTCCATCACCCGAACTCTTTTCCAGCAGTTGAGACACCCGTCTTTGACTTAGAGAGTGCAAACGTTCCTTTTTCCATCTCTGGGGGCACTCCTGCCTCCCCCAGGCTATGTGGAGGGACAAGGGCCTATTTCAACTCTTTTGAATACAACTGCTCCAGTGTGGGCAAAGTATTTAAACTGCATTGCTGTAATGAGTCAGACACAGTGCAGCACCACACCTCTGTGCTCTGTGGCTGGGGCTCCTCTAGAGGAAGCAAAAGGTGTTTGTTCCTCTTTGAGTTTGTTCCTGAATTTTATCCTATTCCTATTTTAAGCAAATACATATGCTTGTCCAAGTAGGTACAGCAGTCTGCTGCACCAGAGCAGACTTAACAGGGGTTTCTTAGTTTTGCAAAGGCATTAAGGTGGCAAGTGAGCTGCCATGGCTCAGTGAGAACCTTAGAAAGGATACTTGTCAAGTATAAAATAATGTTAACAAATTAGAGCAATTAAATTTAGGATGTGGCATGTCAGAAACCAAATTAAAATGCAGCTGCTGGCATCGCACTGGGGTGCATTTGTCACATAATGTCAAGGGGAATCCCTATAGATAGAGGGATCTTTCACTGTGCACAGAAAATGAAACTTTCATGGCCCTCACAGGTTATAAATGGGACCGTTGTTGACTTTCTTCATGCAAAGCTGCCTGCTCCCCAACAAAATCTCAACAATCCCAGAAAAAAATTCACTCAAGTAGATTTTTTCCCCATTGAGACTCACTTTTCAGGCACAGCCATGTTCCCTCCCAGCCCGTGCTGCAGTCAAAGTGCCTTTTGTACTTCCCTCCAAAATAGTTTATTCTTCTCTAGCAAACAACATCATTTAGCACTAGCTGGAGGAGCTGAGCGGTCTCAAGTTAGGAAAACCAGATGTATTTGAATCATCTGTCAAAATCAGAGGCCAACACTTGATCTATGGCAAGGTAATGAAAAGAGTCACTCATTCATTAGTAGTGTGGAGCCGTAGGAGCGCTGCAAATCACGGGGTGGGACATTGTATGAATGTGTCAATGTTCCTGATATCCAGGGGCCTGTTACTGAAACATGCACTGGTGAAAGGCTCCATGTGTGCACCCAGAAACAAGCCAATAAAGTCCTGCTCCTTGCAGGAAAACAAAAACAAGATCTGAAAAGGCAGCACGGAGCTAGAACAACAGTCTCCTGTTACCCTTTTTGCTATCACTGGAGCAAGACACTGGACTTGAGAGACCTTTTTTTTTTATTATTTTTCTAAGCATTTTTTACAGACTTAACAGCCTACCTCCAAGGTCATGCCATCAAGAGGCCGAAGTGATGACTCAGATGCCATCAGTGGGTTTAACACCCTGTCTTGGGCTGTTATTTATAGCTGGTTTTATTGCCGTGTTTTTGAGGCCCCAGCTGAGGCAGAACCTCCGTGCATGAAGTCTTATACAAACACACAGGGAGGACTGCCCTGGCCAAGGGCTCACAGTCTGTAAAAGGGGGTGCAAAGTGCCTCTGGGGTATGGCCAGTGGTGTACAGAACATTTCCAGGAGACACACAGAACCATCTCTGCAGCCTACAGGAGACACTGCCTTGTGCAGCCAAGAAATCACCACCACAGTGACAAATGGGGGTGCCAGTGAGAGGGAATGCTCAGGGGAAACACTTGGAGGCATTGGGCAGGAGTCTGCACTCAGAGGCAGATTACACACAGTCCTGTGTTTGTGCAGTGGGTTGTCTCGATTGAGGGCATTTTCTGCTCTATGTGGTCAGCTGAAGTTCAATTTCTCTGGTCTGAATGCTGTGATCAGCAGTTAGAAAGGTGATGAAGGACATGCTCAAGGTCACACTGAATTAGAGGTTCAGACAGGAATAAAACCCAGACCTCCTCAGCCCCATCTAGATGCCAAGGCAAATAGTGCTGGAGGATGCAGATGGCCATTAATAAACACCCTCATGAAATTCTTACAGAATTTGAATGGTGTCCTGATGAAAATATTAGAATTCGAAAATGTACAGAATCAGGTCTGTAGCTAGCACCTATCAAAAAAGCCAGCTTCTCTGGATTTAGCTGTCAAAATTCAACACCAGCCTACACCAACTGAGGATTTGGCCCTCTGTTCTTGAGAAGCTATTTACAGTGAAAGAGTGTGCATACACTTAGGCAGCTTGCTATTTTTTTTATTTTAAGATCAAGATTCATTCCAGATTGGTAATTAAGTTTAGCTCTTTCAGTGACAGGAACTGCTCTGACAGCTGTAAATCATAATAATGTGCATTTCTGTACATTTGTGCCTACACGCTTGTGCATTTTTGCTGTTGTAGCTAAGAATACAGTCAGTCACTTGTGTACATTATGCTGTATCTTGAAATTGTTTTTGCAAACAGGCAGTGCTTGCATAATAAAGAGGGCTGTGCTCTGCTAAAAACAGCTTCAACTTCCTCACAGAAAACATTGTCCAGATATGAACATCTCCACCTAGGATGTTGGTCACATCAGGCCTAACGTTAGCCCAGGGCTACAAACCCAAAATTAAGTGGTTGTTTCTCCTGACATGCTGCAGTGCATGTCCACACTGCTCTGGGGGAGTTAGCTCCAGCAAACTGGGGCTATTCTCCTGGGTGCAGGCATGGAGGCTGGGGAGGGCATGAAAGAGTTATTAGGAGCTGAGAAATGCTGTCCAAATCTTGCTGGGAGTGGTGGCAGATTGTTAAGTGAAAGCAAAAGAAATGCTCCAGGCAATGCATCCTGCTGGGGCAGCTTGTCCCAGCCTAACCAGGACTGTGCTCTCAGCAGGGAAAAGGAAAAGGTTGGGAGCAGCTCCTGAGCTGGGGCTTGTGCTAGTCCCGATGCGAGGACATGCCTGAAGAGCCCACCCGCCTCCTCAAACATGTGCTGCAAGGCTCACACTTGTGCTTGGATGCTGATCACAAGTACAAATGCCATCAAAGTGTTGCTTTAGCTCTGGAAATTCAGCATAATTCAAAGATGGTTTTATGATACTGCCAGCCCCAATTCCACTGATGGAAATCAAAGCTTCCCAAAAACCAAAGGACGAGTGACAGCGTGCCAGGTTTGTCCTCCTAGGCGGTGGCACTGCTTGCTGTGGGCATGCAGCAGAGATTCTCCACAGCTTCCCATTTGGCTCTGGGCACTGATGGCCACATCCTTGAACCCCACACAACCCAGTCTGCTCATCTCTGATAGATCCACATGATAAAATCCAGCTTTGGTGGGGTTTATTTTCATCCCTCTAATGAAAGTGTTTTGATTCAGTTTGCAGCATGGTTTAGAGAGCAGGAAATTTAAAACCAGCTCAATGTGCTGTCAGCTTGGGCACAGCGATTTGCTGTCAGCCCACCCAAATGGGGTGCAGGCTGGTGAGTGATGGAAAAGGCAGTTTGGGGGCTTCAGAAACATTTTCCTCACTATAGCAGTGATTCCTTCTCAAAGAGCAGTCATCTAATGTACCTCTCCCTAGCTGTGGTTGAAAGCCTGTCAAACAATTCAGTATTCCCAAAAGCTTGACTGAGATACTCCTGCAGGCTCAAAAAGTTCAAGTAAATGCAGCACAGTTGCTTGAATAGGAAAACAGCAACATTTACAATATGTATCAAACAGATTGGTATTTTTAAAAACTTTTGTCATTTATTGTGTTGATCAGGCCTCTCTATTCAGGCTCTACATGTTGTTCTTAAAGGATTGGCCTCAGCAAGTCATAGAGTTGGGGGCATGGAGCTGAGTCCCAGAGCTGAGTTGTGGTAGGTGAAGGAGGATGTGTAGGAACTGAGCCTCCAAAAACACTTCTGGGACATGGCCATGGCTGCTGGTGCTGGACTGAGGAACAAGGGCTTCTAACCTGGGAATTATTTTCTGAACATGACCTGCTAAACCTGATGGAGCACAGCTAGAGAAGAGAGACAAGAATGCCCCAAACTTGCTTGGTCACAGACAGGTAGGAAAGCACAGCACAAATCCTGCTCTGCATCGGCCAGAAGACGGATTTGAATCTGAATCCAAATCTGTGGGAAGCACCAGGCTGTTATATGCAAAGCGAGGGGTGAGGTCACCTGGTAGGAAACACATCCTCCTGCTTCTGCTGGGGTGGAAAAGGACATACTCAGTCCCCTCAAAAAGCATCTGCTGTGGATTTCAGCCCCTATCAGGTATCCCCCTCCAGCCCAGAATTAAGCACTTTGTCTCCCTGAGTAGCACAGAGGTGGCACTACACCACGGCCACCAGCACAGTTTTTGGCTGGCCCAGGCAGATCCCTGGCCAGCAGGATTTCACTGTGGCCCTTGTTTCAAGGTGCCCATGGCTACCAGTGCCTTACAGTTTTTCTGGGTCAAACACATCCCTTGGTTCATCATGGGCAGGGGAAAAGGCGGCATGAGTGTGCCTGACCCTCCTCTGCCTTCGCCCACATCTCCCAGACAGTTGTTACCACTGTTAAATGTGAAATAACTTATGAAATCCTGTTTTTTCCCTGTCAGAGCATCAGCTAAATTTGGATGGAGTTTAGGAAGCTAACAGGAGCACTGGTTTTAATTTTAGGGGAGGAAAAACAAGCCTCCTAAGCTAGAATTTGTTTTCCAACTTCCACGACAGCAACCACATCCTCCCTGTTTTACTGCTTCTCCTTATCTGAGAGACAGGGTCATGCTGCAGGGATAAAACAATATATATTCAACACAGAGGCCTCACATGTTTATGGGGAGCAGCTCCATCTCTGGCCTCTTCAACGTGATTTTGAAAACAACTTTTTACTTTAGCGTTTCTTTGATGGTTGGTATTGGGGTTGGGTCCCTCACTTTTTCAGAGAAAAGTGACCTTTAAGTCTCCAATTTTGAAAGCTGTTCCAAACCCTGGAGCCTGGAGTGCCAAAACCTTTTCACATTCAAATCTCTTTCAAGCAGAACAGGGAGAGGAAGACCAGAGTTAGTGCACTCAAATGACCTCATTTGCCACATCAGAGCACATCATATTTATTCTATAAAGACCATCAGTATGTGTGCAGTATCCAAGATTTCGTTAGCCAGTTTTTTTGATATTACTAATAATAAGCTAGCTTTTATATGGTATGGTTTGGCTAGGAATAAATATATAAAATAAATTCTGAAACATGCAAAATTTTGAGGTTCTAATCAGCAAAGCCACATTAGCACAAATGTAGTTTTAAGTACACAAATATGGAGAGCATCAAAACTTTCCACAAAAGATGTTTTCCAGTGAAAATTAGCTGTCAGGAATTTTGGGGTGAGAGGTCATTTTTTTCCTTTTTCAGAATTAATTTATTTGTTAAAGTTCTGCTTTTTTGAGGAAAATGCCAAGTGTTCCTTCATACTTACTTTGAAAATAAAATGCTTAGATTCAGCTTGCTTTCCACAACAAATGGTGGAAGTTTCAGATGCCTTTATATTCCCATTTTCTTTTATGGGCTTGGCCAAGTATTATCTCCCAGGACACAACTGGTTTTTCACATCATGAGAGAAGGCTGTGGTGTGTCATAGGAAAGAGGATCTGAGCAAGTGTGGTCAGTTGAGGCAAATGTAAGTATAAGGCACTTAAATGGCAATTCCTGCAGGGCAACATATTAGCATTTCTAACTTAAAAAGAAAATAAAAGGAAAGAAGATATAAACCCCCAGCTTTCAACAGCAGAAAAATTCGCCCTTTATTGAGAAAAGCCTAAACTTTTCTCTGGAAAATACTAATGAAAACAGTAGTGCTTTCATTTTTGTTAGGAGACCCAAGGGAAAAAAGAAAGCATTTCTAAAAAATTTCAGAAGAAGCAACTTCTGAAGAAAGTCAAATTGGGTCAGAGAAAAGGGGTTCTTTCTGGGTAAGTCAAAATAATAAATTTTCAAATTATGTGTCAAGCAGCAGCTTTGTCTCACAAAGTCCTGCTAGCAGAAGCATCCCACAAGAAATAGGCACTTTTCTAATCTCTGAACTGTGCAAGTTCATTGCCGAGAGCATCAGTCTAATGGACGAATGTTTGACTGTATGGGAGAGCAGCAATTCCTCACAAAATAATGTGTCATGTGCTTTGGGACCATCAATGCCCATGGCTCTGAGACTTCAGAAACAGACATGGATGGAGATGCTCTTCCTGCAGAGATACATTTATGGGTCTGCACTGAACCACCACGGCCAGCAGCCCACATTGCCCTGTTGGAAGGGACAGGGCAGATGGCAAACATTTCCCTGAAGGGGCAGATGACATCCTGACCATCTCTCACCCTTCATGCAGGGTTTCCTGTGCATTTGAGAATTTATGATGGTTTGTCCGTGCTCCTACCAACTCTGTGACTCAGGATGTAGCAAGTGGGTACAATAGAAATTATGGCACCAAAGTCTGGCTTTGCACAGTCAGCAAGTTGGGTGCAGATTTTTCTAAGGGAAGAAAGCACTGTTAGAAAAAAAATTCCTCTAATGTAGGAACATCTTAGTCCCAGGACATTCTTCAAGGTGCTCAACACTGCCCAAGTTACCTGGGCAGGTGGGCAGCCAGTGTATCTGACAGGAAGTCAAAAGGACATGATTCATCAGTACCCATGTGGATAATGCAGCATTTTGCTTTCTTTTTTTTTTTCCATGTTTCAGGTTGGAGGGAAAAAACCCTTTTCCAGTAACTATCAAAATTTGGAGCCTGCAGCCCTGCAACCAGATTCATTGTACAGCTTCCAGCTCTTCTGCAGTGAGCAGGTTTACAGCAGGAGACTGAATTTTCTGGAACAGCTATTCATCCCCAGCAATGCTCTGCTCTCCTCTAAAAGCCCAGAACACTTTACCCAGGCCAAATTCCCACTCCATGGGGGCACAGGACACAGTGCTGCCCTTTACTGGTTGTGTCTTTGCTGTTAAGCTCTCTCTGAGTACGTGGTGAATTAATCTCTGCACCTCTTTCTGCTGCAGCTACTGTGCTGGCACCAAACACTTGATTTAATCACATGGTGAAACACAGATGTGTGTAACACAGGAGTGATGGGAACAGCAGACACAGCCCTTCAGATCTCTGACTGCCTTGTTTCTCCCCTTGGAAATATGTGGAAAAATCCTCAAAAAACTTAAACCAGAGAGTCAGGGCCAAAACTACCCCATACCTCATTCCCATGGTGTACAATGTACCTAACAAGTAGGTCTTTTAGAGCACAACCCCTAAAATAAAAAACCCTCATCAGCTTTGCTGGCAGAGAACACAATGTTTTCCAGGTATTGCTGATAGCTGGCTGACATTCTAGCTCTCTGTGCTTCTGAGAGAGGAAACAGTGGAGTCTTTTTTTTCTTTTAATTGGAGCTGCTGAAAGTTTGTTTTGTTGTTGTTATCACTTTCTGCTAGGTGTTGAGCAAAAGGATACCATGGAGCCAAGCAGAGGGGCTCCTGGAGAGAAGTGAGGATGCCAAATACCTTCCTCCTCTTCTGCTTTGGCTCAAACTGAGCTGGTGGGGGTAGAGGCTGGGGAGATCACAAAACTGGATCATCCCCTAAAGCTTTTGAGAAAGCACTTTCTTTCCTTCTTTGACTATGTAGGGGACAGCTACAAACCCGAGACGCTCCCAGGGAAAAAGCTTTTCACTTTCTCTCAGGGAATGCACTGTCAGAAGAAAAAGTGGTATTTTACTCAATTCCTTTATCAATCTTCTGTCTCAGCCTCATCTGGGACTATCCTCAGGGGTGTGTGACTGTAGCTGAAAGGCACAGGGACATTATCACTGATAAGGAAACCTGACACATTAACAGGGGCAGGGGGAGGAGTGGGATAAAAACAGAGAACAAATTATTAGCATTTGGACACATAAACAAAATACCTAAGAAAAACTGTTTCCACAGAGAGAAAATTTACTTTTACTTCTGAAATTAGTTTTAATGTAACATGTGTTCACTTCTTTATTTACTCCAACAGTGAGCAGTCCTGGGTTAAAAATCTCCAGTGTTATCCAGAGTTTGGGTTTGCACAAATTTCTTTATCGATACTTTTCTCAGAATCAGCATGATTCTAAGAGCAGTACTAAATGTAATCTGTTGGGTTTTTGAAAATTTATTTTAAAAGTAGGCATCTCTTATGACAAAATCATTTACAGAGCAAGGAGATAAAAGGGAGCTTTATAGATTGTGTTTTTCTGTCAAGGACAAAACAAGGAGAGAGTCTGAATAGGATTGAAATAAACAATTAAGACTGCAAAGAAATCCTTCATCTCTCTCCTCTGGAAGGTCCCAATTCAGCAAAGTCCTGCAATATGTGCTGGATTTTTAGGGGCAATTTCAGTGCTTCAAGTCTGGCATAAACCTCAGTGTCCTGACGAATGGATTTTCCATGGAGGTTGAATGGTCTTTGCAAAGATCCTTTAGTTCAGATTTTCGTAGTGTTCATTTCTGTGGTTCAGAAGAATAGCACACAAACATGCACACACAAGAACACAAGGAGTCACCAGGTTAAATTCTCAGACCTGTTTCAGATGGGAGATCAGTTCACTACCTTCTGGAGATGCCTTCCTCTCTCCATCTGCTCCGGGGAGCTCAGGTTGGGTTTCTTTCTCTTATTTAAGTAGCAAACAATGAAAACAAAAAAGACCACCATGACCTGTTGGAAATCTTGCAATATCTCCTGTTCCCCCAGCTCCTAGGTGGGAGTTCCCATTAGGGCTGGATTAAGCTAAATCAGATTATGCACCACGGACAATGGTGTCTGCAAGCTACGGACAAAAGGTGTCAGGGCAAATCTCTCCTCAAACCCACTAATATTGTTCTGCAACAGGGCTGTGAAACCAGCCCCCTAATCAATGCTCCTTTTGTGGCCAGGCTGTGGTGTAACACATCAAATCCAGGCTGGGAGTATTTTGTGTTAATTGAAATAACATTTGCCAATGCACCTACATCTGTCCCAGGGGGAAAATGAAGGGCAAGTGCCAGCTCTACCAGCCAGCATCCTTCCCTGGATTCTTTTCCTGTACTCCTTTATTTCATTTATTCTACCTTCTGTCAGCAACCACAAGCAAAGCTGCAGTGCAAACACAGATTTTTTGTGAAAGTACTAAATTTGGTCAATCCTAAACAATACCAACCCCTGGCTTTCCAGTCGCATCAGACTGGCACTGCCAGGTTTAGATTGGATATTAGGAAAAATTTATTCACTGAAACAGGAATAAGCATTGGAGCAGGCTTCCCACAGAAATGATAGAAACACCATTCCTGAAAGTGTTAAAAAAATGTGCAGATGGGGCATTGAGGACATGATTTAGGGGTGGACTGACAGTGCTGGTTTCGTGGTTGGACTCAATGACCTTAAAATCTTTTCCAACTCTGAAAATTCTATAAATTATTATAAAGCCTGGATGTGCAAGAGCAATGCAGAAGAAGCATTTCAAGCTCCCCTTCTGTGAAGGGCTCTGTGGTGTTTGGTGACATGGCACCAGTTTGAAACACCTGTAACTGGAGATATATTCCATGTGCTTGTGTGTAGGACCGTGTGCGCACTGCATGCATGAAGTCTTCTTTCTGAAGCTCCTCAGATAATTGCAGAAAACATGAAATTTTGCAGGTCTTGATGAATCAAAGATTCTAATTTCCCCCCCCCTTTTTTAAAGTACAGGGGTTTTTGCAATTTATAGTTTCACATTAAGATACCGTGAACTATTTGGGCTGTTTTTTCTGACTAAAGCCATTTATATACAGCTCTCCACTTCAAATCTTCTTGCCCTAACAAATGGTGCTCCTGAACAGGCATGGGCTACTAGATTAGGCAGTTGAAAACTGTGGACTTTAGCAGTGCCTTGGATAGAAAATCCCACTTGATTTAAGTGCTTACAGTTGCCTAGTCATAACTGTTATCATAGAAGTTACTTCAAACTAACCCTCTCTTTACAGGAAGATGCCCTTATTAAGGCATTTGGAAGCCAGCACAGTCTTTTCTGTCCTCTCTCAGATTTTACACAGCTGAATCCTGACCTACATTACATCACCTAACCTTGAATTTGATGTACAGCAGGGTGAAAATTGGCTTATGGCCTGTCTTATAAACAAGGAAGGCCTGAGAGCATTTCCCCCCTCAGACCTGGGCTGATGTCACCCTATTGTGTGTGTATTACTCATGTCAGAGACTTCTGCAAAGAAATGTGATGCCCAAGAAGACTGGAAGGCAAAATATACCAGTCACTGAACCTGTCCTTTTGCTGGAGAGTGATAAGAAATGGAGAGACCATTATCACTATCAGTACCACAGGGAAGTCTATACTAAGTGTACAATTTCTTCTCCTTCTTGGATTCTTGTATTATTAGAAAAAACCTCAAAACAATCAACACAATCTTTAGCAGTAGAGCAACTTTGTATATTCCAGACCAAATTCAGTCCACATACAATATACTTCTATTAACAGATGCCAGAATTTGGTTGTATCTGGAATAATGATGAGAAATGACTTACCCTTCAGTGGCAAAACAACTGTGAACTAAAATTATGAAGTAACTTTGTGATGTTTTCTTCACTCTTTCTGAGATGGTAAATACATCACAGAGGAGGCCAGGGCATGGTCCTGTAAAGCTCCTGTTTTCCTGGAAATGCCCAAACACAAAAGGCCAGTGGATGACACGTCACCAGAAGTGGCTGAGAAGGCATTTATCACAAATTTTGCTAGAAATTCATGGCAAATGCTTTAGGCATCACCAAGAGGACGCCATGGCAATGTCCATGCTGAGGAATTATCTGACCCATTGACTTCTTCCTCTGGAAATCGGTGGGAGGTTTGCAGGAGCAATGGAAAAGTCAATGTGGAGAAACTTCCAATCTCTCCCAGGTTGTCAGAATAGGGCTGTTGAAGAATTAGATGAATATTAGATGTTAAGAAGGAATTCTTTTTTCAGAGTGTGGTGAAGCTCCAGAACAAATTGCCCAGAGAAGCTGGGGCTGCTCCATCTCTGGAAGTGTTCAAGGCCAGGTTGGACAGGGCCCTGAGCAGCCTGGTCTGGTGAAAGTGCCCATAGCAGAGGGAATTTGAACCAGGAGATCTTTAAGGTCCCTTCACACCCAAATCATTCTGTGATTCTATGATTCTAAGAAGGATATGGAGAGACCATTATCACTATCAGCATCACAGCGAAATCTATATTCAGTGCAGAATTTCTTCTCCCTCTTGGATTCTTGTATTATTAAAAAAAAACCCCAAACCAATCAACATAATCTTTAGCAGATTCTAAGAAGGATATGGACTAAAACCAAAATATAACCAAGCAAAAACATTTATGTCCCAATCCAGCAAAGTTACATTTCTAATTTCATTTCTGAAGAAGGCTTTCCCAGCAATCACAGCTGTACCTCCCTCCTCACAGCCTGTGACAGGGGGGGCTGTGCCCTGCCACCCCAGTGTGGGGCAGAAGAAAAAGGCCTCATCTGAAGAGCAAAATGAGGCTGCTGCCAGCCCAGTGCCTCTTCTCTCTCAGCTGGTGATGAACCTTTTGAGGTCCTCTGAAGCAGTCCCACCACTCACTGTACCTCACCCAGGTCCTCCCAGTTTGGACATTCCCACCACAGGAGGCCTCTGTGCGTTAGTGCCGAATACTGCACTTTGGCAAACAGAACACCACATCTTTTTCATCATTATTCACTCTGAAAAATGTGCTTTGGCAAAGGCATCCCTTTTATTTCTGTGAAACCCAACTGAAGAAACAAAAGATAAATGAGCCTGTCTAATACTGCCGCACAGTTTAGAAATAAGGTCCAGTCTACCCCCTGATGCAAGAGTGCACCATTTTTAAACCTTGGCTAGAGATGCTATATTGTCAAATACATACACACAGGGGTCAGTAGAGTTCAGTCTGAATTTTTTTTTCCCTCTTTAGCCACTATTTAGATTGCTGCTCAAAAAATTTACTGCTTTATGCTCAAATTATATTTACATTTGAGCATAGAATTTCAGCATGGGCAGGGGAGGAGAACATATTTTCTTCATTGCCAGCTGTCCATGGTTTTTCAAAATGCTTATTTCTCAGAAATTTTCCACAAACTTTCCATTTTGATCAAGGGACAGTTATCTCAAACCGCTTAGAAATTGACAGGACTGCACAGTAGGTCACTCTGACCACATAAGAATATTTAGCCAGGAAGAATGAGGGGGAGGATTATGACTCTGTCTTTGGTACTCCTGACATGCCAGCCACTGTTCAATACGTCCTTCATAGTATTTACATTCCTGAAAATAAAGGCAGTTTAAGAAGTGTTTTAAGCAATTTGTTGGAATCTCGTAAAAGAAAAATAATTTAACAGATTCACTGCAGTAATTCTTCTTTGTTTATCTCCCATTTTATTATTTTGCACAATTGTGAATGTTGATGCTGAGATAGAAACAGGACTTTATTGGCACTGCCAGTGGTTCAAAGATGAAAAGGCCTCTCGAGG
Organism: Camarhynchus parvulus; assembly: GCF_901933205.1. Classification (NCBI taxonomy): domain Eukaryota; kingdom Metazoa; phylum Chordata; class Aves; order Passeriformes; family Thraupidae; genus Camarhynchus; species Camarhynchus parvulus. The sequence goes on along the minus strand of NC_044574.1, from coordinate 8,128,989 downwards.
CCTTTTGTTATCAAATTCCACTTACCCTCCCTGCTGTAACTTTCATCACAGCTGAAGAGATGGTGCCAAAATCTGACTTCACCTCAGAAAGTGCCAGGAGACACCACTGGCGTTGCAACAGAAGAAAGAGAGGGGGAAAGAGACAAACTTCAATGCTGACTGTGGCCTGGGAGAAGGGGAAATGGCTGAGGGAGAAAGAAAGTGACTTGGTGCTGCTTCCCAAACCTTGCCTGAAGTTGCTAGGCAGGTGGGGGAGATGAGGCCAGACCTGTGCTTTCCAAGAAGTGCTTTTCAGACAGTTTCACTGCCAAATGGGGAAAATTAAGAGTTCCCACCAAATGACTGCAAAGTCTGACCTTGTTTTTCCACCAACTCCTTCCTGTTGTCCAAAGCAGATGAGAAAATCCAGCCCAAGAGCAGCTGAGCAGGCAGCACTCTGCCACCTCCCTGAGCATCTCAGAAATGGACAAACCTGATTTTCCTTTGCCTCAGTTTCTGCCCAGTGTCTCTCCAGTGATTATGTGTTGTTGTCTGAAGAACAAGCTTTTGGGGTCAGGCACCACTCTGCCATATGTTTGAAAAGTGTGTAAGGAATGAGAACCCCCAAATCTCTATTGGAATGTATCAATAATGATATTAATAATATCAGAGCCAACATCTTCAGGACTGACAAGAAAGTTTTGTTGTATCCAGTCTTGGGTACAAACAGGGGACCTTTTAGAAGGTCTGTTTCCCAAGTTCAGATGTTCACCATTATCTTAAGTTCAGCCTCTTCTTGCTCTTAGGTTTTGATCAAAATGGAACATCTCAGATTGCTTATCATTTTAGAATATCATGCCCATTGTGTTTGTTCCTCAGTTTTTCCTGGTTGTGCAATGGAAATAAGGCTGCTTACTCCACTGTGATTTCTCAAAGCACTTTTAGTGACTTCAGAAAAAGCCATTTGTGTGCTAAAACTTTATTAATATTGTGAAATGATGAATAATCAGCATGCGCCAGCAGTTAGCACATAAACTTGTGTCCTTGGGCCCCTTTTTACTTGAAAGGTCTGTCATGTTAAAGGTGAGGTAAATTCAAGAGCGCAATAGTTATTGAATAACCCATAGATGAAGACTCTTATTTGGTAAAAAGAAAGATATTTTAGGCTAATCCACCAACAGAAGATCCTGGTAACTGGGAATAAAATGTCCACACATGGAGTTACTCAGGGACAGTTATTTCAGGAACGACTCTTGCTTCAGGGTTATTCTGGAACAGCTTCTTGTCTACAGCAGGGGGAAGCCCCTGAGTAATGTGAGACACCACAGCAGAGAGCATCCAGAAAACAGCTATCTTTCAGGCACAAAGCCAGGACTGAACATTGTGCTCCTTTTCATTAAAGCTATTCTTCTTTTCAATTGAAAAATTATGGGCAATTTCGCAAGAAGTTTTCTGCTTCTATTTTGGATTCTGTAAGAATGGGGATAGAAGAAGTGGGCAGCTCTCCTGGTGTCCTTCAGAGGTGCTCAGGAGCAGATACCCAGAGACAAAGCCTGAGGCAGGTGAGCATGACACCTCCTGTGGCACTTTGCTGAAGCTCAGGGATCTCCTGCTCTCCTCAAGACTTTTTTTGCATCTGTATGTTAACAAGCTCCTGAAGAAATTGTCCTTTGGACTTCTGTCTAAACACTTTTGAATAAGTTTATACTTTTGGCATAACACCTCGTGGTGGTGAGAACTGCATTTGTGGCATCACTTCAGTTGATGTCCACTGCTTCATAGGTGGTGGAGAGTGGGCAAAAGTGCCTGGATCTCTCCTCAAACCACTCAGGTGGACAACGCCTTTCTCATTACATTCACTGGGGATTGGATCGTGGTCTAAAGCCGATCACAGGTTCCCTCAGGCCCTACAGGAAAACCTCGGCCTTGCATCCTCAAGTCTTCAAGCTTCAGGACTCAGCTGGAAATGGAATCAGTTTTCCTCTGGCCCACACTTACTTGTAATCATTGGGAATCTTCTACTGCACTTTAAAGCAAGCTCTTACCGGCTAACAGCGCTTTCCCCACTGAATGCATGGAATTAGCCATACAATTTGTCAGGGAAGAAAAATAACAGTAAGACATATTTGGTGTCTAAAATGAGTTTATATTCCAGGCTCTCCTCCTGCTCCCTGCTGCAAAATTCACGTGCTACTTCGTATTTCAGTACCTGACAGACTGGGCTGGTTCAAGCCAGCACTCAGAGAGAGAGACAAACATCTTTTGTTTGGTGCTTATCTTCTTCACTCCTGCCCTCTCTCCACCCCTCTCTCTTGCTCGAGATAAGTTCACAGCTAATCAGGAGAGATGTCAGATAAACTTACTGCGAGCTGAAATCCTGCAAGGCTGAAAGGAGCACTGTTGTTCCTTTCTCAAGCAGGTATTGTATTTATACAGTCAAGCGAACAGGAGATGAAAAAAAGATAACTCCCTTAAAACTTGGCTAGTGAACTCTTTAGAGAAAGATAAATTCTATTTAATTTTTTTTTCTCTTGATGTAGAGCCAGCAACATGCCACTAGTGCAAAGCAGTTACTATAATCTTCTTCCCTGCTCTTGCAAATGCTTCAAGTTTTGGTCTGAAGCATCCAGGCATCCCCAGTGCCCCAGCTGGCTACCACGGAGCCTCTGAGAGTGACCTGTGGGGTGGGGATGGCCATCCTGGCAGACTTATCTTGACTTATCTTAAACAATTGGGTGCCCAATTTTAACCACGATGTAGTAACCCACTTTTACACCTCTCTGAGAATGAAATCTACCCCAGCATTAAAGTATTTTTAACTTTTCCTAGGGACATGAAACGGTTAAAGATATGCTGCTAATGTTTTATGCATCAATGCCTCTATAAACAGTCCCCCTCCACTGTAATGGATGAGTTTTGATATTATTGTTTGGTGTACAACAATGATCTCTAGTTAATTAGTAATACATGTTTTTTTACCCCACCTGTTTGTTCAGTTTGCCTGAACAGTGAGGAATGATTTAAAGCAGAGACAACAAGATGAAAGACAGCCTTGCTTTCGTGGGAACCCGTGGGTCTTCCAGCTGCAATTTTGTGCTTGTAATGAATAGTGACAGGGTGTTATTACACCTAAGTCCTCCCTGTACCAGCCAGTGCACACAGGAACACAGACAAGGGCTGTGACTCAGACCCACACGGCCAGTGAGCACAGCTGCGTGGGAAAAGCAGAAATGCCAGGAGAAAGGTAAAACTCAACTCAGATTTGCTGGCATTTGCTCCAGCTTTGCTGCGCTGCCAGTGCAGTGCCCAGCTCCATGGCTTTGCATGTTGCCTGGCCATTTCTCCACAGCCCTGTCTGCCCTTCAGCAGCCACTTTGCAATGCCAAATCCCTGTAAGCCTTATTGGAGACAGAGTACGTTCTTCCAGCCATAAAATGATGCCAAGTCTCTACTTAGCTGCAGACACAGATTCAGAACCTTGCTGATTTTTAAACGTCCTTATCTCAGTACTTCTCCAAGTGTCGGAAAAAGTTCCAGGCTGTTCTTCTCTAAGGGTAGATGGAGCTACTGCCCAGCCAAATACCATCCCCAGCCTGCATTACAGTGCTTCCCTGAGATCAAAGTGAACAGCAGGACTGAAAATATAAATATGGTTGTATTAAGCAATGTGAAGAAAGACTGCTGAGATCAAATCTAGCCCTGTAGTGAGCACGAAGCCTGCCCCCTCAGGGGTTGTGGGATTTCACACAGGTACTCCACTTACTGCTGGCTGCTGCTCCATGTCTCTAGCAGGGCTGGAGCTGAAGCCACTCTGTGAGCAGAGGCTGAGTGGGCTGAGCACAGAATTTTCCTTAGGAGCCACTCCCTGATGCTCTGAAATCAGCAATTTCAACTTGGACCAGCCATCCATAATAACCACTGCATAGGTGCATCCTGGAGTTACCCTGCTACGTCATTTTATTTAGGATGTGGTTGCACAGCCAAGTGAGAGAGGAGGGTGGAAAAGTGATGTCTAATTTTGGTCCTTCTGGAAAATACCCTCTCAGTACACAGACTTGCTATTCCCAGCTGATAGGGTGTGGCTCCTGGGACAAAATACTCAGATTGAGTTGGAATATGGAATACGTTCAAGTAATTACTTGAAAATTATCTTTAGCAGTCATTTCCTGTTAGGTGCTCTGCATGGAGGCTCTCAGCACCCTGAAGGGAGCAAATCCCCTCTTGTCCCTGGGTATACACCCCACCAACTGATGCTAGCCTAAACCTGCCCCTAGATTTCAATGCCAACATGTTTCCCACCAAGCATTACTCATTAAAAGCTCATCCCTTCTCTTTTTGACCACACTGGAGACACAGAGCTAACAGAGAGAAAAGGATCCTATTTATAACACATCGAATTGGATGGTTAATTTAAAAATGGCATTTGTCAGCAAAAGCAGTAATTTTTCCAAGATGCTCACACAGGGCTCATGAACAAATAACCCCCAAAATTACAGGCCTATAAACCTCACTTTGACTCAAGTAACTTGACAATGTTCACTGCAGAACTATTTGGGGATGGCTATTTAAACACAGCGAGCAGTTCATTATCATTTGTGTTTTCCTGCTAAGCTTTCACTCTTTTGTTCAACCCACTTCAGCCCCCGATTGAGACATTCACAAACCTGCCAGGTCACTCCTGCTTATCTTTCCCATGACACCCCCTGTCTCCCAACGAGCCCAGGGCCATGTCAGTGCATTTCCACATAAAGCAATTCTTCTGGCTGAGCGGAGGCATTTCCCCCGCGCCTCCTTTCAGGGATGGCCGGCCCGGTTTCAGCGCAGACAGTGTGACAGATGCAGGGTGCCTTTCCCAAGCAGAAAAGAGGTGGAGGCTGCGGGATGAATGTTAAATGTACCATACTCCCAACATAAAAACAGACCAAACATGCTGACGAGATTTATACCAACGCTTTACTTTCTCCGCTGGTCAAAGGTTCAGGCACTTATAATAGTTTCCCAAGGCACATTGACTGTGACAGATTTTAAAGAAGAGACTCCTGAAGGAGTTCAAGGCGTAAATTGAATTACAGTATGCTTGGCCTGCGGTTGCTAGGGAGATCCCAGACCCGAGGAGAAAGTTCCTGGTGATTTTTCACTGTTGTTTGAAGGCTGTGAAATTAAGGCTTTGTGCGGCGCTCACCAAGACAAGGCTGTGCTTGGCGTTCACCATTGACATCAAGCTGGATTGGCCTGGAGGGGGCAAATTTTTATGAAACAGATATGACAAAGCAGCATTTTGATCAAGTCATCGCTCTCTTTTAAAAGCGCCACTCTCACTTTTATTCACACTGGGTGATGGACATTCCTATTTAAACACTTTCAGCTGGAGAGGCCTGAAGCTCAGACCAGGAGCCCAGGATGCCCTGAGCTCTGGGAAGGTTAGGGAGTGGGATCAGGGCTTCAGAGCTAATCCCGTTACCTCTGGCATGGGTGGAAGTGAATTCCCAGCATTGAATACACCAAACTTTAAGAGAATCCATGTCTGGCACTGTGTTTTGCAGCCTGAGTCTATTTTCAGCTCATTTCACGGGCTTGAGCTTTTGCAGGATTCAGGAGGTATGAATTTCAGCTTTTTGAGGTTACACAGGCAGGGCAGAGCCCTCAGAGAAGACAAGGATTTTTTTCCAAGAGAGCTGGAGGCCAAAAACTTGTGCAGAGCCACCACAATGCCATGAACACTCTCTTCTGCTTGCACTCAGCCACACATGACCATTACCTGTGCTTAGACAAGTTTTCCATGGCCTGGGAAGCCATGGAAAGCATTATCAAAGGCCAGCTTTAGCAGCTTTGGTTGTGCTTGCAGAGCAGGTGCTGAAGACAAGTCAAGGCTCAACAAGTGAGAGGCTGAGATCCCAGGGCCGCTCCCAGCCAGCCCAAATGTCCTGTGCTCAGCAGGACATCCTGAAGATTTCTCAGCTCTATATGCAAAGCTGAATGCTGTCAAATCATGGATGCCAAGATCCTTTCCTGTGACCCTCTCAAAAGAAGGTGACAAAGAGAAAAGGATAAAAATGGAACAGGAGACTTGCAGAGCTGAGCCTGCTGCTCCTGCTCTCATGGCAGGAATGCTGTTTGGGAGAAGGAGTGACTGTCCACAGATGGCAGACTTACCCTTCCCCTTTCCTTCCCAGCCAGCTTTGTGTCTCCTCATGGCCCTGCACTGTTCCTGGAGCCAAGAGACCCCTTCCCAGCTGTGGAACACCAGGAGCCTTTTCCTTGGAGAGGAGTCTCTTCAGCTGGGAAAGAGTGCCTCCTTAGGGTAAGGTGATGCCACCCAGAGCCACACCTGGAGTGGCCTGGTAAGGCAGTTCCCAGCACTGTGAACTCATTACACCAGTTGTAATGTCAGATGACCTTGCCCAGCTTAAGCAGCCCCAGTCAGCATAGCAGGTAGCAGCTACAAATACTGGGAAAGGAGTTAGGATGAAAATTAAACAGCAGAATTAAGGTAAATGAGGAATAATTTTAATAAATCCTAGCTGGAAAGTTTATTTGCTCCAGTTTACCCTAAATCACTTTGTCTCCATCCCCTTACCCCATCCCAGAGGGACTGATGCTGCCCCTTAGCTAACAACCATTTGTAATGTTCTTGGTATTTGAAGCCCAGCTGGACTTTTCTTCATTTTATAAAATAGTAGGGGAACTTTGCAAGCACAAAAACCCTCCCAGACTGAACCCCTCTACTTCTTTTGTGCCTGCTGTACACAAAAATGTCATCTCTGTTTGCAGAGAGGAGCTGAGTATGGATGGGGAGAGCTTATGTTCACTCCAGCACTGTTTGCTCTGAGACATTATGAAATGCAGATTAATGTCTTACCACAAGAGAGTTCAGATGAGATCCTGTGATTGCCTTCTCAAAAAAATTTAAAAATTAAAAAAAAACAAATAAAAAACCCACTCAACAAAAAATCAAAGAAGGAATATAGTATGAGAGGGAAAACCCTCCCCCTCCACCCCCTCCAAAAAGAAAAATTCCACATTTTGAGAAGTTGAACCTGAGGCAAAAGGAAGGAGGCTTAGTGGAAATGAAGGCAGCAGACAGAGATCTTTCTCTGGATAAATCACAGTGGCACACAGGGAAGCTGCCTCCTGTACACACTTATGGAAGGCAGAGTTTGGGTTTCACTGAGGTCCTGGCTTGCCAGCACCCACAGCCCTGCCATGTTCCTTGTTGCAGTCTTTAGTAACTCCAACAGGATTCAATAGACAGAACAAAACAGGCATTGTTCTTGACCAAAAGTCCAGACTCTCCTGCAGAAGTCAGCTCTTGAGGCTTGCTGAGGCAAAAGCAGGTGAGTCTCTTCAAATGCTGCTTCTGAAAAAAATCTTCAGCAGGTCTTCCAGAGAAATCCCCATTTCTGCCTTTCAGGATCCTTCAAAGGTAGAGAGTTCTTACCAGGATAAAATGATGTTGATAATGGGAATTTCACCAGCAAATCCATAATCACCATTTGATTTTTCATCTTTCCATGGCTGTATTGCAGCCTCTGGCTGCAATGCCTCTGTCAGCACCAAACCCTATGGAGCTGTCTTACACTGCCTCTGAGTTTGCTCCTGAGCCAAGCCCCCTCAGCACTGGTTCCAAGTTATCTGCTGCAGATCTCAAAAGTAAGGGTACCTTAAGACCTGTGAGTGGTTAAAACTTTCCTGTGGAAGCATACCTAATGATGTTTTCTCAGGCAAATATATACACAAATATATGTTTATATCTCTATGTGTGTATGTTTAAAGTTTTAATAATTGAAAATGTTTTGCTTATTTTTCCAATCAAAAGCCCAGAAAAATGCAGTGAACTTTTCAGGGAAAGTCCTTCCCCAGTCTAACATCTCTGCTGATGAGCAGTTCCCAGGCACAGCAGATTCCTCACCTCCAGTGGAGGAAGGCAGCACAGGCAGAGGACAAAGGCAGTGTTGGGGTCTCTAGCTGGTCAGAGTGACCCTGAGATGCATTAGAAAGTCTCTTTTCCCAGCCTGGTGCTTGAAGAAGGAGTCAGAGCTCTTCAGTTCTTGGTCTCAAGGTTGTTCATTGTTCCTTATCTATAAAATTCTTTCTCCTGTCCAGCCGAGGTCCACTCAGCAAGACAGTCAGAGGCACTCTGCCTCCCCTGGGGCAGTGTTATGTCTTTATACTAAAAACTACGTGTACAATGTTTATAATTACTTTCCAATACCTATCACCTGTGTTAGACAGTGAGCTTCTACTCTAAAGCAATCTAAAAGTGCCACCATCACAGCAGAAGATGGAGGCCAAGAAGAAGAAGGAGAAAGGCAGAACATGCTCAGATCCCTCCATCTTCCCCCCTGAACCTCCATTCTAGAAACCCCAAAATCTACTTTTTCACCCTGTGATAAATTCACTATCATTCTACTTAATTTGTCGTGGCCTGCAGATCCTCATATAAGGTTGGTAACTTGCTCCACAGTGATCATAATCAAAACCACAGGGGCATCTTGGGCTCTGTGCCAGGGTCTCTGAGCCCCCTGGCAGGCGTCGTGGCAGTCCAGGGCTGCCAGAGGGATGTCCTGGGTCCTGACAAGGCAGGAGCTGCAGTGTGTGGCCAAGAGCCTCCCAGGCACCTCAGCCCCCAGGCCATGCTCGCTGTCAGGGCAAGGCCTTTCCGTGAGTGTCACACCACGCTCCAGACACGGTGACCTGCACTGGTTGCTGCTCCTGTAATATCAACCCCTTGGAGGTGAAATGCTGCCCACCTGGCTGCTGCAAACCTCCAGCAAACCTCTGCTTTTGGCCTCCCCCTTGCACAGGTGGAGAGGGATCCCGTTACCTGCCTTTGGGAACGGCTTGTGGCAGAGGTTCTCAGTGGTGCAACACTTTTATCTCTGTTCCATTAATTTCTAATCTGTCCCTTTCCACGCTCTGCTCCCCCCCCCAGTGTAACCCTGGATAGAGAAACAGCTGCAAATAAAGAAGGGATTTGCTCTTGTCTCTTAAAAGACAGCTTCTCATTCAGTTTCTCTTTTAGTTGAGGTGCTGCTGGTAAGTGAGACAGATGCCACCTATTTATGTTTTCTGATCCAAGGCATGCTGGGGAAAAAAGAATCGCTTCCATTCATTCCCACACACACTGGACAAGTGGCAATACCTACAGCTTCATCTCTTTACACACTCCTTAACTCACATCACTTTTTTTCCAAATCACTGAGCTAGTCCATGAAAAAAAGAAAAGGATAATGTACAATGCACCAGGGTTTCTATATTTTTCCTTTGGGCATCTTTATATAGAATTTAAAAGCCATTATTAAGTAATGCTTTCTTTTTATTTTATGTTTTAAAATAATGAAGGCTAATAAAATTGATTTCCAAAATCATTCAGTTTTAAATTTAATAAATCAAGCTGTAGAGATACTGTGCGTGCATGTCTGCATATGCCAAATGCAACTCAAATTAATACATTGATGTTTTACACTATTATAAAATGTGGTTTTATTTTTTTTTTAATGCCAGCTTGATTAATTGGTCCCCTAACTGAACATTCAGGCTGCTACTGTGACGAAATGCTTTGTGGGTTGACTGGGCGATGGATTATTGTAAAGAGCTGAGTAATTAACTCTATTGGGAGTCTTATATCAGGCACTGGGGCTCCAACCAAGCCATGATGACTTGCTGCTAGAAATGAACCAAATGCCAGGGGGTAAATTCATACCTGGTGTAATCCACTACTCAGCCCTCTGGAGTTACTGCAGGGAAGGGTTTTACTTGTGCCTTATGTTTTCATTTGCAGGGTGCAAAGGTTAAAGCTGTCAGGCCAGGCTGTTTGAAAGCTTAATGAGTAAGTATTATCACTGTTTGCAGAGTCATTCTTCAAATGTTTTCAACATAAAACAGTTTATTAAATGTCTGGCAGACTTTCACTGAGAAATGCCACTTCAGAGTGAATAAAAGGAAAGATGTGACTTCTCCCCTTCCTCACTGTTATTTTAATACTTAGCACCTCTGCAAGCAAGGGGACAGAAAGAGAAGGAAATACCCCAAATAAATAAAGCCTGATATGCAAAATGCAGCTACTCAGAGCTCCACGAGGGATCCAGGCCCCATCATGGAGGTTTGGGAAGGGCTCTGTGGACCAGGAGTCAGTCAATGCCACCAGCCTGGAAGAGTCACACAGGCTCCACGTAAGGCACCCTCCCTCCTTCAGGTAACCACTGTGAGCTCTGCAGTGGGTCATTCTCCTTCCCATTACATTTCTTGGCATTTCCCTGATTAAGGAAAAGCTCTGGCCTGTGTGATGCATTGCCTGGCCCACCACCTTGAGCTGATGGCACCAATGAAACCAGCCTTGTCCCCACCAAAGGATGGAGCTGCTGCATTCTATGCCTGGCATTGCCAAAAAGGCCTTCACAGTGATTTCTAATACTCTGAGATGCCAGCAACCTGAACTAGGTACTGGCCCCTCACTGGACAAAGAAAACAAATATTGTTTCCCAGCAACAAGCACTGATTTAAACTTTGAAAAGCTTGTGGAAGAGAAGGAGATGCCTCTGTATCTCTAAATGATTCCCAGAAGGAGAGGAGTCCAAAAGAAAGAACACTGTAATGAAGAACAGTGGGAAGAAATGAAAGAGACCTTGGAGAAGACGGAAATCTATTTCATAGATGTTGTTTTATTGTGTTGGAGAAGTATTTCTCCTAAAAAAAGAAAACACAGAATAGCACAGAGAGATTTAAAGTTTATGACTGCAACAGAGTAAAGAACCTGGGCCAGAAACTACACCTAAGTTAAGGCATTGCTCCCAGTGCTGGGAACAAGAAGGGGAGGAAAAGGAGGTGGGATGGATACTTTGGATATCTTGTGCATGCTGTGGAGTGGAACAACCTGCTCATGATCATCTGCATGGAGGACAGGGGTGTTGGTAGCTGATTCCTAGAGAAAATGAGACAGCAGCACTGCTGGGGGCCAGCAGGCAGCAGTGAGCAGCCAGACAGCAAAGCAGGGCAGCAGGTACAGAACCCCCTCAGTGAGGGTCCCACACAGTAAAAAACAACCAGATGAGACAGAGATTGGCTCTCTGTGTCTGCACCACTGTGTCCAAGTCCTTCCTGTGGTGTCTCTGGTTCTCAGGATGAAAATCTCAACACAGAGATGCAAAAAACTCTTCTGCTCAAGGAGAAGAGGCTTCTCCCTAGATGACGGGTGCAGAGTGGCCTCAGGTTTTGGCTGTTTACAGGGTTTTTTTCGTTTCTAATATCTTTGATTTCATGAGGAAAAAATACTCCAGGCTGAAGCTCAGCTCCCCAAGGCACAGCTGACATCTGACACGCTGCTGCTCGCTGCAAACTGCATCCAAGGAGTGGCATTCCACTAGTGCAGGTATTTGCTACAACACTTCAAGAATTTGGTCAGAATTCTGGCATTCACACAATATTCTAACATGCATACTTCCTTTGTAAATGAGGAATATGAGATCAAAGGGTTTTTCCATATATTGGCCCTCCAATGATTTTGTCAGGACCATTCAGCAAAGAGGGCCAAGTGAGAGCCCCAGGGATTCAAAGATTTGTTTCTGCTTAAACAAAAAAAAAAAAAAAAAAAAAAACCAAAAAAAATTAGGAAAAAAGCTTCCAGACATAGGAAAGAAGCAATATGGAACAACATGCATTTCCAGATTGGTGATGTAGCTTTCACTTCTGTGTGGAGCACTGTGTGGCAGCTAGAGCCACACTTTGGAGCGAGTTCTCTTTAAAGACAAGAGACTTTAAAGGGTGGAGACTTTAAAGGACCCCACTTGGGTGGGGGTCTTAATCTACAAACTCTGTAGATTAAGACCCCCACCCAAACCACAAAAATTACATAACAGCTTGCTGCAGGAGATAAATAAAAATGTACAAGTGAAAGACTGGATGCTACAAGAAGAGGTCATTGCTGGGCTCATTGAGAACACAAAGAGTTGGAGCTTTATAGTAACTTTGTTGGATCCACCTGAGACAGATAAAAGAATGCAATGATTTCTCATCCAAAAGAGATGAGAAAAGATATAAAGGGAGAGACACTTCATATTTCTCAGAAACATGAGTCATTAGGGAAATATCATCTTCCTCTGTTAGAATAAATTATTGTGCAGTAAACATATGCTACTGCTTGTTGTACTGGAAAAAATAGAAAGCATCTACTGCTTTTTGTGGTTATCAAGTTAAAATGGATAAGGAAAATGAATCATCTTCATAGCCACTCTTCCAGTTATGTCCTGAAAGCACAGATATCCATATGATGTTCACAAAATGAAAGAGAAATTTAATTTAGAGGGATTATTTAATAATTCTGCCAATGCCCAAGCAGCAAGAAAGAATGAAGAAGGTAGGATATTTGATTACTTGTCTAGCCTGCACCATGCCAGCTAGAATATTTTTCCCACAACAAGTCTCTTGGGTCAAAATCTATTGACTTACGCTGATGTAAGTACAGAGTAAGTCTGAGAGGTACACGGATTTTCTCCCAGTTTGTGCATGTCCCATCCCTGGAAGTGTTCAAGGTTGAATGGGGCTCTGACCATCATAATCTAAGGGGTGGTGTCCCTAAGGTCCCTTCTAACCCAAAACATTCTGTTATTTCAGTGGCATCCCCAGGGCTGATAAAGATCACAGGCACTCTGAATCACCATCAGGAATGCTGGGAGCCAAGAAAAACCTGTGAGTTTAACACTTAAGAAGAGCACAATGCAATTTCTTTTCCTTTCAGTGGATCCCACAGATGCACCTTACCTTGAATAGATAGATTTTTCATTAAAATTTTCCTCATTATTGCAGAAAATACAATAATAATGGTCTCCCTTTCATTTCCTTTCTCTATGGGTTAAAACTTTGAGGAAAAGAAGATATCTAGGAAGTTTTATTTCAAATATTAGGATAGGATGTTCACTTTAACTGAAAGACCCAAACCCCAAAATTATTGCAAATGTTGCCATTAGGTAGGAAGGGCACCTAATGGTTCCTGAGGAGTTACGCACGGACTGCTTGGGAAAATCTGGGTTTCCTTGGCTATCAGACTGGCTATCTAAGCAGCATCCAGCCATCCTTTAGTAACAACTCAGACACATGAAAGCTGATTGGTGTATATCACATTTTGCCTTCACAATATGCAAATATCTGATATGCAAATATCAAATAAGCATTCATATGTATACATACAAATTACTGTGAGTAACAAGCACAGATGTTTGACTTACAGATTCATAGGTTGATATGATTATCTCATGTAAATGAACATAATTCAGAGTCTATTCCCCATCCCAGAAGTGAAGATTTACATTTGGAGTCACTCTTGTGAAACCAGGGGCCTCTCTCTTATTTACACCCCCTGTAGTCATGATCAGAATCTGCCCCACCCATGGCACAGAGTGAAAAATGAGATGCAAATCTCAGCTCATTTCACTGCTGTGTGGATGCAAGTGCCACATGCTCTGTTCTGTGGAGTGAAAGTGCTCCAACATCATCCTGCCTTATCAGAGCTCCCTACAAACACTGGATTTATGAGCTGCACATTAAGGCCCATGATTTATGATGCTTTCTCTGCTCAGGTTTTCTGCTTTGCCCCAGGGACCGTATCTGTGTCCGTAGGCACTTTCTAAGATTTCTGTGCACTACCTAAACAAAATGCCCTTTCATGAGGCCAAATACATCACATCAGGAAAGCAACTGTATTTCTTTCACAACCATTTAAGCTCCCTCAGCTCTCTGAGGCTCAGTAGCAGCTCCTGGAAAATATTTAGCCCTGTGTAAGGAGAGTGATAAATTAATACAGAAATGTTCTTTTAATTTAGAACTGCCCATGCTTCTGTCACTGGCCACAGGGCACCCTGACAGGAGCACAAGGCCCCTCTGTTTGTGTCACCATCCTTAATGCAAAGTAGGTAAACTCTGAGGCAGGCTCCTTTCCAGCAATGTAGCAGCTTTTTCCTTTTATTCACTCCTGAAGTGGCATTTTGATGCACTCAATATGTGTTCAGTGCAGGTCCAGGAGAAAAAAAAAATCAAGGAAATACCAACTCCCACAGGTTCTTCTGTTTTCATGCAATAGCACGCTCTAAATGGACCTAAGAATTAATCAGCATCTGTAGGAGAACTGCACCTCACTTGAGTTTCCTTGGACAGAAATTAAATAGCTGGCAGAGAAAGGAACCTCTATCATATTTTCACCTACCACTATATGTAAAGTGGGATTTTATTGGCATGTGTGCTGCAGCTCAGGCTGTTTCAACAAGGCAACTGGGAAATCAGCATTTTAACATTAATAGCCATTACCACTGCTTTGAAATTGTATCTGTGTTATGTGGGATGTGCATGCCATAGCCAAAGATGGAAGGAACTCAGGAAAAAAAATACATGTGCAGCAGAAAAAAAAAGAGATAAGGATAAAGATGGGGGTTTTTCTGTCACTAAGCACTGATACACCTTTTTGGTTGAAAGGGAGAAATATAAATAAATTTATTCTAAAAAATAATCATCTGTCTGGGCACTAGCCCAGTTTTCCAGTGCCTCGTATTTATAGCCTGACTTACAAGCTATTTGTGTCTTTTTCGTTACAAATGCCCCTGCTTCTGGGGGCCAAAACCTTGACTAATAAAAATTACAATTATGATAAAAAGTTAATGATGTGCTCATTTTATTTATAGATTGCACCCCTATTCCCCATCACTTGTTCATTTTGGCCAGCATCCAGAATTGCACTCAGGGACCTAAAATGAAGCTAAAGAAGAGTTTCAGCTCCTATTCTGAGAAGAACAATCCAAACCCAATCCTCTGAAAGGATTTAGTTACTTTAAAGGTCTTTATTTTTCTGATGAAAATATTCTTAAGCTGTTTTTTAAGGGTAAGGTGGGTCTAGAGATTGTGTTCTTCTATCTTCACTGCCTGAGTGCTATAACTAGTTCTTGTTACAAAAAGGTGAGCAGAGGAGAAAGGACCAAATATCTTCCCACAGAAAACAGAGATCCTGCCACCTGCACTGAAATTATTTGAGCTTGGTGCCTGCCTAAAGAAAAATTTCAGACTCTGAACTTGTATTTCATGTAGGGACAAAATGGTAGCTTTTAATTATTAGCTACTTCTGGATTTAAAAAATACTTTTTTTCCCTTCCATTGGCTCAGATATTCCCCCACCTACTCCCTGTAAATCTCTAGGCAGTAGAAATGCAGGGCTCACTCGATATCCCATGTTTTATCATTTCCAGGTGCCACAGCACTACATACCCAAATGCCTACATTTCCTCTTTAGAAATGCCTGCAGGAACAGAGACCTGAGAAGGTGAGGTCCAGCTCTGCTGCAGAAATCCCAGCCAGGTACAAGCCAGCCTGCACTGGGTTTAATTTTAACAAATAGATAAGCTTTTCCTTCTCTGACAGACAGAAAGCTTTTGTTCTAGTCCAGCAAGGACAAGGAATTCCCACCATTGTTTCATGGTTCCCCCTTCTTTCTTCTTTTTAAGTCCATTTTTCAAAAAGTAATTTTGAAATGTTCTGGGAAATGTAGGGGGTAGTGGTGCTAATCTATCATCCTCTTCTGATAACATTTAATTAAAAACCACAGCTATTAGTCATCTGCTACCCCACCACCAGGGCTGACCTGACAATATCCTAACACACTGGTGAAAGAAAAATGGAGAAGATTCTTTTTCATTTTATTTTATTGTACCAGGAGGGGAGCACAACATATAATTTAAGGGAGGGCAAAGGCAGATTCTTCTGCCAGTTTCTCAGGAGGCTAATCCAGCATTTTTTTTTAAATGAGGGGTTTTCTGCTGTTGTTTGTTTAAAAATGAAATAATCCAAACCAGGAACAGCTACCATGGAAGAAAGCTCTTGTGTGACCAAAGCTGTCATCCTCCCAACAGAACATCTATAACCAATATTTTCAGCCTCTGCAAGGGTTAGAGTTTTCCCTCAATGGAATGGGAAGCCAGGAATTATCAGGTTTAATTGTAATAGAGAATATTTCTGAGACCAAATTGTTAAGTTGCCCATGGACTGGTGACATTTAGACTCAGCTTGGCCCATCTGTTCTTAAACCTATCTTTTCAAATACTTGAAGATGCCTTTGCTGAACCAGACTCAAACGGCTAATGATGGAAACAGCTGAATCCTTGAAGACAGGCTCAGTGGTCCCCTCCCCTCTTGGTGCTGGAACTCCCCATTCCTGTCACCCATCCTGCTATCTGGGTCTGGTTTGAGAGTGCTATAAAAAGAAATTCTAGTTTTACTTTTCTCACACAATTGCCAGCCCAGCCCAGCATCCAGCTTTCAAGAAGAAGCAAAAACAGCAGGCACAGCATCCCCTGGAAGAGTCTCCCTGCAATAGCTGGAATGGGAATGGGCAGCTACCTTCAATTACTTTCATTATGAGTCAAGCCTGGGTTCAGGCTGCTCACCTGTAACTCATCATTAGGAGCAGATTTCACAGCCTGCACTGTCTGAGCATTCAGCCCTTACAGAAACACAATGGAAGATCCTGACAGAGGCAAAGCCCCCTGTTCTCAACACGCTGCACAAAGGTACCAGGCTGAAGTGTGAGGCTCACCTGTGTTTCCCAAATTGCCAGAGGACTTTCAAGAACAGCAGAACTTGGTTTCCTAAGTCTAGCCATCATATGACCCGTGCATGTAAATAAATGTGAGCTCTGAGCAATTGCAGCCTTTCCTTCTCTCTCAGGTGAGGATTCCCTGATGTGTCCTAAAATTGTGTTCCTGCTACCCTCTTCTCCTCTGATGAGAAAATGATGAGGGTCTTCTCTACAGAAACATAATTTTAAAGGAAACTTCTAAGACCTTGATACCTTCACAAACATGTCAAGCATTGGCTGAAACAGCAAGAGGATTCAAAAGTTATTATTGATTAAAAGGGATTTAAAAAGGTAAAAACAGATTAGCTAAATATTAAAAGTCATCAACAGAAGGGGATGGTGGTGACACTGCAGGGTTTCCCAGGGAGCCAGGAATAGTATCTTTTTTTGTATCTCTATTTTGACCAAGTCTAAAATCAGAGCAACAGACAGCTCAACTTGGGTGAGAGTCATTAACCCACAAACCAAAAAATGTCCTTCTTCCCTCTACTGATGCTGCTGAGAAAGGCAAGATTACAGCAAGAGCACACCATGGAAAGGTACCTCAGGGATGTGTCTCTGAGCTGGTGTCACACCTTTGGCTCCAGTGCAGACACACCTGAAAAGGCTTTTGGAGCCTGAGACTCTGTGGGATCTCATCCAGTCCTTGGCACGAGGGGTGCAGGGCAAAGGGAATTCCTGCACCTCAAACACATCAAAATGGGGGCCTTGACTTGGCTTTGTCCCTTTGGGACTCCAAGCTCCTATGGAAACATTCCACCTGTGGCCCAAAGATTTTGTTTAAATGCAAAATACTAAGATTTGAATGTGCAAATTGTTTTCCTGTGTAGAAAAAGACATAATTACACATCCAGCATTTTCAATTTCCAGTCTTCAGTTGTAAGTGCATCAAACCTTTATGGACATGAAGCAAAGGCTTAAAGCTCACAGATATCCTATTATGGCCACAATTCTGCCAACATGTTGGTTTTCAGAGATACATCATTATTATTTAACCAGCTCCCAGTCTTAAATGGGAAAAAGGTGAAGAGATGTTCTGTGTTTATTTCTCTTCTTCATTTGTTAGAGTGTGTGGTTTGGTTTGGTTAAGAAAGTAGCTATAATGAGATGAGACCACAGACCACTGGTTAAAAAGCTAAGAATAATCATGCTAATGTTTTATTCATGTGGGAATGTTAATTCACATGCAGCTGTAATTACAGTGCCATCATCATCTAGTGGCCTGGAAGCACAAATGTTCCTCCTGACATGTGGAATAATGGAAACCAGCTTGGTACAAATGCTGCTAGCCAATACCCAGACACAATCTACACTCATCTCATGGCCCCTGGGGTGCTCCTCCAAAAGGCATCAGTCACTGCCACTCACACAAACTGCTGAAGACAGAGCTGCATTTTTCTCCATCTCCAGGCTTAAAACAGATCACACAGCATCCCAGGATGGAAAACAAATAAACAGGCAGCTAACCTCAAAGTCCTCACTGACACCACAACAAATGTTGGGAGCAAAAGTTGGATGTTGGGGAGGTTTCTTTGTGCCCACCTTTGCTTGGAGGGGGTGTGGTGCAGACAAGGATGCTGGGCAGCAGGAGCTGTGCTTTCACAGCTGTGTGCCCTGTCCTGTGGGCAGCCCTGGCACATGGAATCCCTCTGGTGCATGGCAGAGCTGGGATTTGGCTGCGCCTGGTATAACCTCTCCTCCCTTGGGAACAGCTCTGAGCAGCACAACAGGCAGGAGATGCTTGGCATCATTCTTCTTTCTCTACAGCTGCTTTTTCATAAATAGCAAGAAAGCAAGGAGCAGAAAATCCTCTATTGTTTGCCCCTGTCTTGGCATTAAACTGAGAATTAAATTAAACTTTACATTAGCCTACAATGTTTTGGAGGATGTGCTTCTGCTTTCCTGAAGACCTAGCTTAAACTGTGGCTGAAATCGAGAAGATTCGGTGTAGTGAAGAATTGCAAAGCTCCAAAATCTCTGTGAAACTTCCTTTTCTCATTGGTGCTACAAAAGCCCCTGACAACCATCAGCTTTCTGTCGGGCTTATTTTGTTATAAACCATTTTGAACCAAAACTTTTTCATTTCTACACATCTACTGTCTGTGTCTTAAAAATGCATGCAGATCATAGCATTTCTGGGAGTGATTTTCTTTTTACTCCATGTCCACGATTCAGTAAAAATTATTCCATTTTTCAACAAAATATACTCACAGTGTTTCAGGAGGGGAAGGTCCAAGTTTTGAATGTTGTACATCACAAAATTTGGGAGCCAGGCAGAGAGGTCAGGTTTACACTGGAACAGCTTTCAAGAGCTGGTTGAGACCCATCTGCAATTAAAGCACTCCCAGCTGTTTGGAAAAACATATTTTCATTCAGCTAGAGATGTCAACATATCTAAATTACGTTCTGTATGGAATGGAAATAATAATCAAAATTCTAAAATAATAACAATAATCCCAAACCAGAATGTCATCTCAGGAGCATAAAAATAAACAAAACCACCCACAAAAAAAAATCCTAAACACAAAAAAAAAGATTGGGTTTGAATTTCTGAAAGTAAAAACAGCATTTTGCAGCAATGGTAAGCCCCAAACAAATTTTTGTTAAAAATGCCACAATCCAGAAAACCTGAGCATGTTGTTTGAAATAGAGCTCCCCAAAGAAAAACCTGTATGCTCACAACACTCTCTAGTGTTTCCTCCACAAGACACCAACCTGGCACTGCCCTGTGGTCCTGCAGGAATGTTTTGATGAGAGGTGTTTCAGACAGTTTGATGGAGTGTGCAAGGGAAGGGCTCCTCTGTGTATTGGCTGCTTCATTAGTGTTTGCTGGTCACCTGCTGTGCCTGGAGACTTTGTTCTTTGGGGGGACAGGAAAGCCATGGTCATTTGGTTGTCACTGCAGATTTTGTGCCTAACAGTTGCAGTGTTTAATTGTCTTAATTTCTCAGGAGTAGAGAGCCAATACTCAATACAACCAGTCAAAGGAAATAATTAGTATAGCACTTGTCAGTCACAGGGTGTGTCAAATAGGAACTATGGCTCTCATGGCTCTCCTAAAACTGGTGTTGTGGAGGGGGAGGCAGCAGCTCTGGTCTTTACTGCAAATTAACCACAATGGAGAGCCTCTGAAACAGGTAAAAAGTATTTTACAACAGGATGATGTTTAGCTGGGGCCTTTCTATGCAAAGGCAAACATTTTGACTGGCTTCTTTTATGTGTGTATTTAATAAATTATAATCAGTGGGTAATATTTTTTTGGCACAACAAAACTCCTAACTGTGCTTTAGGCTATTTGTTTAGGTGGAGAACATACTCCTTCCTTAGAGGCTTCCAGGACACACTGATATGTTCAGTTCTCCTTTCCTTTAGCACTGCTGCCCTCATGTCTGTGCTGAAGGGGATGCACCTCCTTCCCTCATGGCCTTGATCAATACACTGACTCTCTTCCAAAACAGCCTTCCCTACTTTGAGGAAATTCTGATCTCTATTAGAAGACCCCAAAGTGTTCAGGAGAATCATGTCCCTTGGTATTTCACAGAATCTCAGAATAGTCTGACTTGGAACAGGCCCAGAAGGATCACCAATGCCACACCAAGAGTGTGAAGAGGTGCAGAAAGTGAGGGATGGTTTGGAGTAGCTGTTTCTGAAGGTAAGCCAGCCCAGACAAGAGAAATGCAGCTCTGCTTGGGCAGACAAACTCTCATTCACAGCCTAAATATTGCCCAGATTTAATGTTTTCTGATTCTTTTGGTAGCTGGGTTGACTATTATAATATTTTGAAGGAAGACATGCATGTGAGATCTTGGACCTGATGGTGAGTGCTTACACTGTGATCACACTGTGCTAAAAACCCAAAAAAATGCTCATCTCACCTGCCATCATGGGGAATTAACACTGTCAGGGCAGCTTGAGGGCGAAGAACAGGCGCCTGAATGTGAAGTATATCTAGTTTTGAGGAAAAGCAGTGGCTTCTATTAGCCTGATCTTGGGGGGAACCCATCTGGCATGCGGCATGGTTGGCCAGTGGAGGGGGAAGTGATCAGGGTACAGCAGTGCTTGATAAAGAGCTTGATGCTTTAATGAGTGCTGAATAATTTATTTTTTTCTCCCATTTTCCCTTTGGACTTGCAGACCCTAAAATCCTCTTGGTTGTGTTGGAGCTTTGCTCAACAGCCTTGACTGAACCAGCCAGCATGGACCTTTCTCCTTCCAGAGCAATGTGGGACACCCATGAAAAGGCACAGGCAGCTGCTGGGTTTCCAGCAAATCATTCAGATTGGGAAGATTCAGATAACAGCTTTAGGCACAAACAGCTCCAGCAGTTCCATTTTTGCTCTTTGAATATACAATGCACTTATGTTGACCTTGCTGATCTAGTGAGAAGTGAAGGGAATTATTTTCTTTTATTTTTTACTGAGTTTTATGTATCATTATGTCAAAAGGGAAAATTACAGCAGAAGAGAGTCCTGAGCAACATCCAGAGGTACAAAATTTTGTGATTTCAGCTGTTCTACTGCTGGAATTTGCTTCCACGCCTTATATACAAATAGTATCAACACCCTCATGTAATTCCCCACCCCACATGGGAGCTCAGGTTCCAGATGTACTCAGCTTGGCACAGTTAAGCCCTCACCATTTACTCCTTTCTTGGCTCAAGCAGCTGGGAAGGCCTGGACCTGTCCTTGTCATGAGTCAGAGCATTCACAGGGTTTTCATGTTACATCCAATATCTCTGTAGTGACTCCAGTTTAGTGAGGCAAGCTGGCTTCAGAGGAACCCACACCAACAGCTGCACCCTACATGGATGTGCAGCTAGAATAGAACAGAAGCTTTCAGCTGGGAAGGACCTACCAAGACCATCTAGCCCCACTGACCAATTCAGGGCTGATCAAAAATTAAATGACTTTATTAAGGGCATTGTCTAAATGCCCCAGTTACTGACAGGCCTGGGGTATTGACCACCTCTTTGGAAAGCCTGTTCCAGGGTTTGACCAGCACCATGGTAAAAATATAATTCCTAATGCTCGGTCTGAACCTCCCCTGGTACAGCTTTGAGCCATTCCCATGTATCCTGTTACTGGATCCCAGGGAGAAGATCTCAGAACCTCCCTCAGGAAGGTTTAGAGACGTGTATATATATATATATATATATAAAACTATAACTACAATTAAATAGGCACTTATTTTTTGCAGCACTAGATGGAATTTTTAATCCAAATAGGAACATTTCACTCTGACTATTAAAAAATCTTCTGTGGCTGTCTAGTTCCCAGTGATACCCCCATGCTATTCAGAAAGGTAACAGCAGACATGGGAACTAAAGGGAGAGAGTGAAGGCTGAGAGCTTTGAGCAGAAGGGCCTGACTGCAGCATCCCTTTCCTGAGAGCAGGAGGGGAGATATCCTGTGCAATTCAATGTCTACAGTATCTTGTAACCCTGCCACAGGGAGCTCTGTGTCCCAGTCCCTCACACCAGTGTCCCAATCCCTCCCCCAGCATCCCATCACCCCAATTCCTGTAACAAATGATGATCCCATTTCTCTCTCACACCAACAGAGCCAGTGTCAAAATCCTCCTGGCTATTCTCAAGCCCTTTCTACAGAGCTAATGCATTAACAAAACTATTTCTTGCTTCTTTCATTTTCCCAATTTCTCTCCTGTTTTTAATTAAAGACTCCATGCTTGTGAAAGTGGGACAGGGTTTCTTTGCCTTTCTGTAAAAAAGCCCACCAAGAAAGTTTCCTTAATCTCTCACCAGTGTAAAATAAGCTTTCATTATGCCAACGAGAAAGCTTCAAAATTTTAATTAATTTCTCTGCTTACATAAGCATAACAATATTAGTCATGTTGGCCTATAAATTGTAGCGACCAGTGTGGATTTTTAATTAAATTAACGTCATTACTTTCAGAGGCATGAAATATATTCCACCACATGCACTATCTACTCAATATTTCTCCTCCTTGACTCCCCCTCAATTCTTTGTGGCCTGCATAGGTGGGTTGAAAGCTGGGCACAGCAGAGGAACTTACCAGCCAACCACTTACAAATTAACAGCCATTTTTGGAAAAGGTATTCTTTCAGAGAGGCAGGACCCATTCACTTACCCTGCAAACCAAATGAAACAAGAATCCACAGGGATATGGGGGTAGTGGAGGAATGAATATGCCCACATATAAAAGATACTCCTTGCTGTCTGTGATTTGTGAAATATTGTACAAACACAACTTTGGTTTGCTATTGTAGCAATTTACTGGCGCTTAATAAAACATTCTTTTGTGTGATGATGTCTATAACAATTCATAGGCTCATTTAATCATGGAAATGGAGGGCTCAAAGGAATCTCAAGAGATCAATTACATCCCCTGGTCCTCTCTGGAGCTATATAATAAATAATAGCAACACAAGAAGCTAAACCAAAATGTGTAGAGAGAGTGGGTACGGTTTAGAGTTTAGGCTCCTTCTGTGTTAGAGGTTATCACAGATAAATTGTCCTTGGAAAATAACTTCTCTTATTTGCCACATGCTTTAGTTCAGCTGTAACTCATACCAGATGAATTAAAGCTTGACTAATAATTCTGATGTTCTTCTTACTGAGGCTTTAAGTACTGAGCGTGTACTTAATGACTCAAATGTGTTTATTTAAAAATGACATAGCAGAGCCATGACAGCCTTTTGTAAACTCCAACAACCAGTCTGTTTTGCTGCCTGCAGTTCAAATAAAGAAATTGCCTTCCAAAGCAGACAATAACCTTTGGTCGCTGCAGCACATCCCAGAGAAGAAATGACTTTACATTGCATACACACAGCCCCACCACACCATGGACTCATCTAAATCAACAACTGCTGAGCTGTTTTGGTCAGAGGTGCTATGGCCTGATGCAGTTCTTCCAGTAATTTCATACTGGGAGCACAACTTCTGCATGTGTCACTAGCTGTAGCCACATTTCTCTTCACAGAGAAAAGCAAGGCACAACTCCCCAAGAATATTTCTGTTTTTCCTTTCTCCGAGGTTCAGAGAAACCAAGAAATATTCTTGGGAATTCATGCCTTGCTTTTCTCTGCGAAGAGAGATGTGGCTACAACGAGCTGCTGAGGACACAGGTTTGTGTGTTTGCTGAGCCTGGGGCACGTCCCTGCAAGGGTGGGACCAGTGCTCTGCAGGGGCTGCAGTCCTGCCTCTCACTCCCTGCCCCACATCCAAGGCATGCGAAAGGTGAACTGTTCCCTGAACCCAAAGGAAAGTACCAAAAGCCACCTGGGGAGGACACAGCCTATGGACAGAGCCAGTGAGGTCACCAGAGCTCGGGCGACTCAGGTCTGTGCCAGTGCAAGATGTGGATGTAGATGTAGAGATGGAAAAGGATGTGGATACAGATACTCATATGTTACCATACCATGGGGTTTTTGGTTACAAAATAATTATGAAGACGACTCCTGATGGTTCTCTTTGCCTGTGTGTCACTAGGCACCCAGAGCCAGCTGAAGTGCTGCATTTCCTCTGTTGGTACATGAGCCCAGCCTGCACCACTGCCTGGAGGGAGGACTGACAGGGACCCCAGGGTGTTCTCACTGGGGAAGGAAAAAAGGCATTCTCCATCCTACAACCAACAGTGTGATGCACCAGCAGCAGTTTTGCTTTCTGTCCAGGCAGAAAAATCTCCCCCACGCCTTCTCCATACTTTATTTCCTGAGCTGGGTTTCTTCCCAGCATCTGGAGGGGACTTACCTGCTCAAGTCTGTCAGCAGGGAGCCAAGAAACTTTTGCTGACCAAGCCAGCAAAGTGACTACACTCCAGCTCTTCCAGGAGCTAAGCAGGACTCAGAAGTCTTGGGGTAGAAACTTGCTTATGGATGGGTGTAGGAATTAGAGGGTACTTTGGTATTGCTCCAGCTCACTGCACATTTAAGCATGATTTGCACTCTTACCAGCCCAGGTGTATGAGGCTCCTGGTTTTGAAGATCATTTACTGTGATAAACAAATAAACAAAATATTTGTTTGGCTGGAGAAAGGCTGACAGCTAGTGTGGTATTGGCCACATCCACCTGAAAGTGCATGAGGAATCAGCGGGGTCTGCCTCTCCTTGCATATTCAGATATTAAAAAATGGAAAAGCGGCTTCAGCTAGAGAAACCAGGAGCAACTTCCCAGAGGGATAACAGAAGACAGGAACAACTTCTCAGTGAGACAACAGACCTCACCAGGAGTGAGGTAGGCTCAGAACAGAGCAGACTCTGTGTTAAAGACCCAAGAGGAGTTCTCAAACAGATTGGGAATGATGGAGAAAAAGGGGTGAAGATAATTTGGGGTTTTTTGTGTGTGTGTGTGTATGTAGTGAAGCTTTTTCTTCACTTCTGTTTATCTGAGTGAATGCAACACTTCGGTTTGGGTTTTTTAACCTTTCATCGTCTTCCTCAAAACCAAAATGTCCCAAGAAAATCTTTCAAATTTCAAAAATCATGGCCTTAGGGATGAGGCCAAAGGGCCCCTAGGCAGAGGACAAGACTTAGGATGTGATTTTCACTGCCTTTTGTCCTGAAATTACCATGTTACAATGGCAAAATATCTCTGCATGACAATACTAAGCCATAAACTATCTGGCAATGCTGTGTACAAATCTATGCAGAAGTTTAATGGCAGGACCATGAGGGAAAGGCAGGTTTGCTGAAAGATCACAGAACCAAACAAACATTCATAAGGCCAAACAAAATCAGGACAGAGCAAGACCTGCTGTGGAGTACGGAGGAACAGCTGCTGACCCAGCCTGTGTGTTACATATTTATCACCTATTGCTGACACACTGGGAGTCATAAAGCACTGCAGAGGTGAAAATATGTGCTTATCTGTGAGCAGAAGTTCTGGGCTTGCTTGACTGCAGAACAGCCCTGTACAGAGGTGATGGATGCTCATGCTGCTAAAAGAGAAGCAGCCACCATTAGCAGCTCAGGACTCCAGATCCCTTGTGTCAAAAATGAAAAATCAGGCACAGAGCTTAAAGGGATGGATTTGTTGGAGCATTGCACCATATTTGAATGGTGATCTTTGAGGCTGTGAATCCTGACATTGCTCTGGTAGAGAAGGATGCAATCCAATAGCAGGTATGGTAGAACTAGGACATAGTATCATAGTTTTCCCGTGGAAGTAAGAGTACAGCTAAATTATGATTTTCTTTTGGGGAACAAACCCATTGGCATAGTAGAGGCAAACCATTAACTGCAGCAAAATAAGGCAAAAAACCTATTCCATTTTAAGCCCATGGACAGCCCATCTCAAGGCACCTACAAACTACAATAAACAGTTAAAATCCCCCTAATGAGAGTTATATTTGCAGAGTTGAGGTCAAATTATAAAACTGTGACCTGGACTTTGGCTGAAACTTCAGAGTTCAGGAGTTTTCATAACAAAGGTTTTACTTCATTTTTACATTCCATATGATTTGTGAAACAGGAGATATTCTTGAGAAAATATTGAGCAAAATAAATGTTTTCCAGACAGACATCAGTTAAAAAAAACCCAAACTAGCAAGTATTAATTTTCAGTATTATTTTTAATGTTAAAGTATTAAAATTAAATAATTAATAAGTATTAATATTCAGACAGATATAAAAATATGCTAACTGCTTAAAATGAATTAAAATATGCTAAAATATGCTAAATGTTTTCAAAATAATTTTTAATACAAACATTTTAGAGAAAGCAAGGACTTTTCATAATACCATTCATTTAAGTGAAAGTTTAAGTTCCTGTTGGATGAGGAGGAATGTGAATTACTGAACTCAGTGGAGAAGCCTTGGTAGATCAGGAATGATTTGCTGTCTGGAGGGATGTCTGCACTGCAGCACAGAAAGAAATCATATGAGATTAAGGATAATTTATCTGCAAGGTCTAGGTTTGAGTGAACAACAATACACTTGTGTCTAACAAGTAGGAAGAAAAAATGGGACCCTAAATTACATCTGAATGCAAAAATCCTTTCACTCTGTTTTTTGGCTGTGCAGATCAGGCAGGATTTCGTTTGGCTGAGTCAAGAGCTGAGATGACTACTGACATAGGAATAAATAAATCAACAGGGGCCTGACACCGTTTTCAGCTTGACCAATTTAACTCAAGACCAGTTGTCCTGAAATTATTCAAGTTCTTTCAACACACAAATGCTAAATGAGATTAGACCTGGGGTGTTCAGCACCAGAGAGGAGCCTCTGTCTGCTAAATATAATGATTTAATCCTTTATGTAACCAGGAGGTAAAGAGGGCCCACAGCTTCATTATGTCCCTGGACAGAAAACAAGGCTCAAAGAAGCAGATCTGTGACTCCTGGTATAAAATGTTGGGCAATAATGAATTGCATCTTTCAGGTGTAGGCATTGGTAACAGCCAGTGGGTTTGAGGTCATTAAAGGAGGCTGTGGAAAAAAGAGCAGATTTGTGTAGAAAGTTTAGTAACATGATCTCAGATCAGATTAGCTGCTGACACGGAAAATTATCTCCGTGAGCCGCTTTAGATAAGTGGTGAAGGAAATGAAAAAATTCAGAGAGTGTCTGCTGAAAGCCAAGGGTGATGCACCCCCATGGCCTGGTGTAAGAGAGAAGGGAACAGGATTCTGGGCTGCATCTCCAAAGTGCTTTATTTACACAGCACTGGTTACAGCCACAGCCCCATGAAGGCTGTGGGTTTATGGAAATTGGGGCAGAGCGGGTTATAAACAAAAAAGCACTGAGGGGAAGCCTTGTTCCCTCCTCCCAGGTGATATTTTGCAGCCTGATGTTGTGAATTTCATCCATTCCTTGTCAATGCTCTTACACTGCCAGATGATAGGAAGCATCCACATTACAAATGGGAAACAGGCCCTAAATTCCAGGAATGAGAACTGTGGGGGTTTTTATTCTGAATGCCACAGTAGTTGGTAATATGGAATTATGTAAATTCATGCTGATTAGAATGATTTGCTGGTACATACATATTTTCTGAATTTAAGAAATAAAGTATTTGAGGAATCAGGAGAGAGCACAGACAGAGGCTGGGGGAATCCAGCCCCACAGATATTTTACTGTGATGATTTTTTTTTTTTTTTCAGTCTTTCACATGTTTCCCATGTAAGGAACTTTGCCTTTTATCTAAGAAATTGCTTCCATGCTTTTCCTGTTTTTCTCTTGCATCGTTTTTTTACCAAAATTCATCACACAGGCATAGTACTTTCTTCAAAATACTTAAGAATAGCAGTACATTCCTTACAGTGTCTTCTTTGAAATGAGCTGTCACCATTTGCTTTGTGGCATAAAAGTCTGTCTAGGGTGAGTTGCTATCACCTCTGGTCCCTCTCCACTGCTGCCCAGGTCCTCAGCCCTGTGCAGTGAAACCAATGACCTCCCAACAGGTCAGATCAGCCAGGTTTCTGACCAGCTGCCTCCCCTCAGATCTGTTTTAAAAGAAAAACATGCCACCAGAACCCACAGATAAAATCATCACCACCAGAAGTCTTTGCCCAGGGAATTATCTGCCTTGTGGGGAGAGGGTTTTCCCCATCCTACAAAGTCTCCCCCAGCCACAGAAGGTATCTGTGGGTTATGAGGTGGACCAATGTGTTGGTAATTCACAAATTTATCAGTGCAGAGGCTACACTGAGGAGGCCTTTGCCACAGGGCTCCGTCCTGCAGGCAGGGCTCCCCAGCCTGCCCTAAAAAGGCTGCTATGAGGAGCCTCATATCTGGGGATATGAGCCAAGTATGATAAATACAGTGAGCAGGAGCTGTGGGGAGCCTGGAGGATTAACGTGAACAATTCCATTCCATTGAAAATGCCCTTAATGACAGAGAAGCATTGGGCCCTGCTGAGCTCAAGGCTTTGTGGGACAGGGCAATGACAGCAGGAGCTCAGCTCAGGCTACCTGGGAAAACTTTATAGGATGGAGGTTAGATTGCTGTCCTACCACAGCTAGAGTGACAGAGCAGCCACAAAATTTCAGCTTTTTCTCAGTTCCAGAGTTCATGGCTGCCTCATTCTGACCTAACAGTCTCTGACAGAAATTGCCTTTTTTTTTTACTCATCATGCAGTGTTTTGAGCACCTCCACAACAAAGTACTGAATAGCTTTCATAGTGTCTCTGCTTACAAGAAAAACTTTGAGGGATCAGTAAAAATCATTAAAAACTTAATGATTTTACTGATCCCTCAGTCACTCCAGTGCTCATGGTGAATGCCCCTTTACAGCCTGCTAGTGAACACAAAGGAAATTGCAGTTCACTTGAGCAATGTGGTTGGTTTGTTTGTTTTTTAACAATTAGAAGAATATTTAATTTATAAGATAAAAAATTGGCACATTGAAAAAAATCTAAGGAGTTTCTGGGTGTGTGATCATTATGAGGGAAGAGTCATCTGTGTAAAATAAAACCACAGCATACAGCCAGTTTTTGATAATTATTGCTGTCAAGGATTCTTGGCACAGGTTTTGTACTCTGGTCAGCACTGCTGTGGTATTTACAAGCATGTTATCTGGGCACATGAAGATACCTGTGCATTTAGGTGGAGCTATAATTGTTATGACTGCATGAAACAGCAAAGAAAAGCAAAGATCACTGAGCACCACCCTAGGTGCAGAAAACATTAAACTATTGAAATTTTTTGGCACTCTCCCCTTCTAATTCAAGCCAAAAGATGAAGTCTACTTGTCAATACTTTAGAGAGTTATAAGAGATCTTTCTTCAGCCAGTTTTGCACATCTTTTCGCTTAGCCCAGAGACCTAGTGGGAAAGTTGTCTTTAACATCACAAAAATAGAAGCTGTCATGCTTGAGAAGAAAAGCTGGCTAGCAGCTGTGAATATAAATGTATTTTTTCATTTAGCTTTTCTGTTTCAAAGTTGAGCATTAAAGGTGTAATGATACTTCCTTTGAGACAGGATTTGATAAAATTAAAGGGATCACACCTGTGTGTAGTTAACTGTCACATACTCAACAATTCAACCTCCAGTCATGGATGCAGAGCCAAGTCTGCATCACAGATTGAACAGCAAATTGATCTTCAGTTTCAACACACAATCTTTGAATCCAAGAATTTTATAATGAGGTCTGTAGCACAGGAGGTCTTGTTCTTATACAGATAAAATTTAACCAGCTAGTTCTACCCCAAGGTTTCACCATCCCAAGCTAAAAATGTGCCTTTCCAGTAACCTGGATCCAGATAAGCTCTTCCTCCAATGTGTTTAAAAGACATCTGAATTAATATCTTTAAAAAATTATTATATGCTTGTATATAATCTATCTATATATATATACCTCTATCTATCTATCTATCTATCTATCTATCTATCTATCTATCTATCTATCTATCTATCTATCTATCTATCTATCATCTATATCTACCTATCTATATCTATATCTATCTATCTATCTATCTATCTATCTATCTATCTATCTATCTATCTATCTATCTATCTCTTTTCAAAAAAAGAGGTTTTGTTCCCACAGTTGTAGGTTGCGTGGCTAAAGTTTTCCTTTACCTATGTGATGAATTCTCACACCTCACAATCACTGCCCTGGACCTCTCAGCAATGCAAGGAGTGTCATTCCCATATTGCAAAGTGTCCCCTGGTGACCAGGGGTGAAATGAGGCAGCTCTAGCAGGGTCAGCACCATCTCAGGAGGGAGTTAGTGTGCCATCAAAGGTCTGGGGGCTAAGGCAGAACCCTGCCTGAAGTTCATTTGGCCTGGACCTGACCCCCACAATTCTATAGCAACATCAGGGTACTGCACTGCCTAGCATGATTTTCCTCATATTCTCACCAAATTCAAATTTCTGTAGGCCTTTTCAGACATGTAATTTCACTCTTGTTGAAGTCTCTGGGCTACATCATGTAGTTATCAATGCCTCTGTTCTCTTCTAAAAGGCCAGTAAAAACAAAACAAAACAATAAATATTGAGATAGTGTGACCCAAATGCTAAATTCCAGGATGTTTACTAATTATATTAGTATCTCTTGAGATACAATCCACTGAGGAGAGGACAGTGTCTGTTGCTGACTTGGGTCAAACTCTAAAAAACTTTTGAAAGCTGCCTGTTAATGACTCACTTCCTTCCATCAAAATGAGGAATTGTAATTGCAGTTGTGCTACAGTGACATGACTTTTAGGTCAAAAATTTCAAGAAGTTAAAACATTGGAACTGCCAGACAAGAGCTCATCCAGACCACTAGAGGAAAATCAGACATTTCTGAGCTCATGGGGAAAAAAAATGAACACAACAATATCTTGTTTTTACAGGTATTTGATTAAGGAGAAGCCCTTACAGAGCTCACTAATACTGAGTTCTGTAAATCTTGGTAGGCCAGGAAAATTCTGTAGAATGCCAAAAAGCAGTGTCGATACTAAAAATGAGACTGCAGTAAGTCACAACCTACCATCAATGAATACAGCTGGTGCTTCCAAAATGTTTTCAATACAAGAAGAAAAGCTCATACACTATCTGGTAAACTGTAGATCCTAAACCATTCTTGCATTTGCAAGCATGTCTCAGCTGTAACTGAAAGCAGAAAGCATTGAGTTAGTGGAGGAAAAGCTGACACTTCAAGTATTTAATAAAACATGGCAGCAAAGCAGGAAGTGGTGAATGATGTTTCATGTATGAGCTAATTGAGGCTACAAGTTAAAATAGAATCCCTAAATGGAGTTCCTGCAAGGAGTAACCAGGAAAAACCAAAAACAACAGAACATTTACAGGGATTTGATACATTTATGGCTAATATTATATAAGGCTGCTGTCTTTGTCAGCTGGAGCTGAATTCTGCTGGAGCACTTCCAGTCCTATAGGCTGTGTTCCCATGGACCAAATTGACTGGAGGATGCATCCCACTTCTTTCCAGTGAAGCCATGATAGCTCCAGGCTCTGATAAGTGTGTGTGACACAACTTCTCTCTTCCTGCTGCACATCTCTTTGAACTGTCCTTTAGCACAGCATCCTGCCACTGGCTCTGAAGGAAAACAAGGAAACCAGACTCTAAATCCATGCATGTCAGTTTGCAGCTACCTGCTGTGAAAGTTCTTCCCCACTCCCAGCCTCAGACAGGGCTCAAGTTTCCTGCTGTCATTGTGTTATCATAAATATTCAAGAGAAAACACTGATAGTAAATATCCCTGGAAAAAGGAGCTCCTTGTTCCCAGGAATAAGGAGCTAAGGGCCTGTGTAAGGGAACCTCTACCCCTCAGAAACCTGTCCCCAGTTTTCTCCTCTTGTTTTCAGACAGATCCATTTCAACCACAGCTCCACATTTCTTCTTGCTTTGCTTGTTCCAGGGTGTCAGAAGATAAAAAGCTTTGGCACTTTGACATTATATTCAACAGAAAAGTTACAAGAGCACTATAGTGGTGAGAAAAATTTCATCACAACCTGCTTTGGAAGGATGAGATCAAACAAAATGTGATAGTGCTGGCGTTGAAGTAATGGAATAGAATGGTCATAGCGTGTTTGAGAAGATAACTGGAAACACATATCAATGAGCTTTTTTTTTTAATGAATAGTTGTACTGCTTATCAAATTGCAGTTGGATTATTACTCTGGTGCCACTGCCAGTGTAGTGCCCAGCACCAGGATACCTGCAGTACAAACAAGGGGTGCAAAGACAGCCATCTCCCCAAACAATTTACGACTGACCCAGCAAATGTAGGCCCAGAAGTGGGTTATGCTGTAAAATGATGGAAACCAACGGCAACATGACACAAATAATAATTTAGGGAAATTATCTGTGCTGTTTTTTAGGGTTCTCCTGGATGAAAGGACTGTGTCAAGAAAAGGGTGTTTTTTGAATGTGTGACTACAGAAGAGTTCCTCAGGAAATATGACTAGAAAGTGACAAACAGAGAGCCCAGGAGACCTCAACACCTGTGGGACATGTGCTGAATAACATGCTGAGAGGACTCTAGAAGGATTCTAGAGGTGTAATTTTAGAGACATCTTGAAAGATATTTGTCAGTTGCATCAAGGAGATGCAATTGTGTCCATCCACACACAGGTTCATGAACCAACATGAAGTCAGGAGCCACTGCTGCATCCCATAAAAGCTGAGTTGTCATAGCTGGGACTCCTGTCCTCATGCCTAGAAAGACTGAGCATTCTAGGATGCCCATGGGGGCTCTCCAGTGGCCTAAATGCCATTTGGGATACCATTCTGATCCTCTTTGTAGGGTTGTATCTTAGATCAGCTGGCCTAAATCCAGAGCAAACCCAAGGAGCTAAACTAATTTTCCTTAGTCAAAACATCTTGTCAAGTTTAGTTACAGACATAAAGAGTTCAAATTTTAATTCCACAGACAAGAGAATTAATATTTGTCTGGACAAAATCTTTTTATATGCTCCAGATCAGTAGGGTTTGGAAGTGACACCACCACCACTTTCCAATTTCAGGCTGACAGCATGTTCCAGTATCATGTCAGAGGAAACAAGAGTATGCTCAGAAAGAGCTCAAATCTATCGTGCAGAGGGAGCTGCTGAAAATAAATGTTAAAACATCAGACACATCTGGATCCAATCCATAAGCAAACTTTCCCTTGAATTTGAACTTGGATTCAAAGAATAGAGGGCGGGGAGTGAAGCTATAAAGCCTCCCTGCGATGTGACAAGTGAGGGCTGTTTCATTAAGGTGATGCTGTGCTTTTAATTAGATAGTCATTTCATTTGGCTCTAAAGTGTCAAGTATAATTAATATGACATTGGTAATCATTACTCCATGGTAATCTTGGGAGTTGAATTTTTTTTTCCATTGTTCAAAGATCACACATTGCTCTGATGGAAGTGGGATGATCCTTTTGCTACCAGTCTGGAAAATCTCTGGTTTCTGTGCTCGTGTCTTGCCCTATTGTCTATCTTTTCTTTCTTTACTGAGGAAGGGATTTGCTATCAAAGGTTTTTCAAACTTCTGTGTTGCAATATCCTGATTGCCACAGGAAAGCCAAGGATAGGCACAGGCAACCAAGTGTCTGATTGTCTATCTAGAGATGCAAACATTTGATTACAGGGGCTGAGGGGTATAACTTTAACATGTGCATACACACATACACACTGTGGCACCCGCAGGATGCAATATTGTCACTGTAGTGGATCACAGCTGTGCCCAACCCTGCATAGTCATATTGTGGTTAAAAGGAGTTGTCACCTATGTTTTTTATACCACACTTTACTGAAGCATGAGTCCTTTCTTTCTTCTTCACAGAGGAAGTCGAATACTGTTTTTTTCCCCCACTCTCTCAGAAAGACAGGCATGCATGAATTCATGCTTTGCTCCTTCATCTTTCTGTGCAGATGCCTCCAGATGTGTAACAAGAACAGACATTTTGGTTTTTATCCAATATAACATCCTCAACCACCAAATTAGAACATCATGACTGACCTGGAGACCTTAAAACCCAGGTTTTGCTCTGGGATTTCTCATGCCATTGTCTTCTAATTGCTTAACTTGGTGTGGTTGAGTGTGGAAGAGTCAGCGAGCTGTTCCCATCGAGGGGACTCCTGGGTGCACTCTGTTGTGACCTTCATTGAGGCCCAAACCTCCTCAGAGAACCATGATTTGGGCTTTCTTCCGGGGATATTTGTTGTCCAGCTTCTTAAGGATGTCACTGAATACAGGTTTCTCACTGTTCTTCCAGTGCTGCCCTAACACAAACCCATGTTCAACAGCATGATGAATCGTAGGGTCCGTGAGATTGTGCAGCGCCGAGCAAGGCAATCGAAGGAACACAGACCTTCCTAAAGGGCTTATTAAACACAAACAACTGTGCCTGGCAGGCAGACTCACACACTGAGCCAAGGCTTGCTCTCCTGCCCAAGTCCCAGTGTTGTCTTTGCTCACCAGGGAGCCCAAGGCCTGTGGCCTCTTTGCACAGCCTGCTAGAACATCAAGGGACTGAGCCCCAGGCTGCTGGCGAGCACGGGATTGCAGCGGCTGCTCGGGTAAGTCAGGCATTTCCTATTTTCTGTAGAGATTTGCTAAATCTAAACATTTGAAAACAAATACAAGAACTGAAGCCTCTTCTCCTCATGGCACAACAGGATGCTCTTCCACTGTTTATC
The DNA here is from genome assembly GCF_901933205.1 of Camarhynchus parvulus. Classification (NCBI taxonomy): domain Eukaryota; kingdom Metazoa; phylum Chordata; class Aves; order Passeriformes; family Thraupidae; genus Camarhynchus; species Camarhynchus parvulus. The sequence continues at coordinate 8,094,347 of NC_044574.1, read as the reverse complement.
TCGACTGAGCACAGGAAGTTGTGTTGTAGGGAAGCACTGGTGCAGATACAACTTGTTAGGCTGTTGTATATTTGCCCAAAATGTCTGGAGAGGATTCAGAGTAATCTGCAGACATTCAGCCAGATAGATGTGTTCCTCAGGGCTGGTGTGAGTCACGGAGCACTGACCTGCTGGGGAAGGAAAGAGATTAAATAATTTACAGGAAAAGCCATTCTGGTCTTTGTAGCTATGTGCACACGCAGACCTGCCTCATCTCAAAGCACCAGAGAGGATTCATGAGATCTTCAAAAATTATGAGAGCTCTGATTATGGCAGGCACTGAAGAGACTGTGGTTCTCCTCAAGGCTCAACAGGACTAAGTGTTTCCATTTGAAGCACAAGATTAGGACCAGAGGACGCTGCTGTTACTGCAGGCACAGGCACAGAAGCACGTTCCTCTGATTCAGGAGCAAATCGACTTAGTTATGGTAGCTGAGGCAGGCTCTCCTCATCCAGCAAATGTGAATTATTGCCATCCAGCTCAACCCACAGTGGAAGGAGTTTCAGATAAATTACATTCTTTCGCATTAGCCATGGAGGGGGGGCACACACCCTGACAGTTACTGCTTCTCAGCTGATGCCTAAGCCTAAACAGGATTTAAGTGGAATACAAGTTGTCTGTGGATCTTCTAGCAAGCCAAAGATCCCAGATATAAGCTGCTGGGAGAAATGGTTACTCTCCACATGCTTATCAATAGATGCACTGTCACATGTGCCTGAGCTCCACCCAAGCTTATGCAAGGAACACAGATCCATGGCATGCACACAGCAGATCTAGAAACTTGCTGCAGACCTACCCCTTCCAGATGCTGGGGCACCAGGACATGAGGTAGATGAATGTTGCTGCTTTTCACTTGTTCATCATTTTTGCTAAGAAACAAGAGCCTACTGGGTCAGCATCCGTGCAGTTTAGTACTCTACTTCTGACAGCTCTGAGTGCTTGAAAGACCTAAAGTTGTGGTGAAAACAGAAGGAAGAAAAACCTAAAGAGGTCTGATCTCTAACATTTTTAAAGGGTACAATAAGTTCTGAAGCTCTAGGTTTCTAGGTTCCACAAAATCCTTTTTATTGTTAATTTTAACTGGATAGTCTGGATAGGAATATATATTTAAGTCCTGCCCAGTATCCAGAGGCAAGAGAAGATTAAAAATAAGGAGGGACAAATGTTGAACAGATCTTTTTTTTATAAAATCTCAACATTTTTGGCAGAAGCTTGAGGATAGTTTTCATTTTATCCCAATTAGCTCAGACTACCTTAGTTATGGAAAACTGGAAGCCAGCCAAATTTTCACCACATGAGCTATTTGGTAACTTCAACAAATAATTTTATTAATAGCTTTTGTGTCTGTGTGTGTGTAACATCTGGGCACATGTAAGTGTTAACTATCACTAAAGTTTGCTTCTCTGCTGAAATAACTGAAACCATCTCAATGTGTCCAAGCAACTTCACCTCACTCTTCTATCCCCTTTCCAGTTCTGATACAAACAAGGTCATTATCATTGCCAACAACTCAGAAAAACAAATCAAAACAAAAATGTAGGAAATAGATTAAAAACCACCTCCCTCTCATAATTCAATACCACAAGAGTCTAAAATAAGCTCATAAATAAGTGTTTGAGGGATTGTTTTGCTCTGTTCAAACAACACAATGGTTTTGTGGTGCTTCACAATTCTGTCTTGGTATCTTGTTTACCAGGAGATGGCTCTTTTCCTACTCATCAACTGGGCTAAGAATGGAAAGGAAATAATCCATATGAAAAAAAATAAATGTCCTCTTATCTGCCAAGTACTCTGAAGTTCATCTGGGTCCTCCACCTGGACAGCTTGGCTGAGAGCTGTGTCCAAGGTCACATCACTGAAGGTGTGTGGCCAGTGGTGATGCTTTAGAGAAGAAATGATGATCCCCCTTGATGGCTAACTGTGGTGCAAGTTGGAGTAGAACCTTCCAACCAATCCTACAAATTAACAGTATTTTTAAATAAACATTTTTGCTCCTTAAGAATCCATTAGAAATATTTTCTTTTCAAGACTGAATGCAAGGGATAAGAGAAAAATTACTTGCCTTATTAAATGTCCACTTTCAGAGGCCCCTTTATATTTAAGAAAAGTAGCAGGAAGATAATTCAAGGTAAAGCTTATCTGAGGGCTCTGAATTCCCACTTGTTAAAGCATTCATTTTTCATCAGACTATGCCTTTTAGGCCTTAAGGAGGTATTCTGCACATGCCACAGGGGAACAATACTGTGGCTCTCATCATGTATTTTCAAACTTCACTGCTCTCTTTGGTGGCCTTGCCACAAAAGTGTTTTGACCTCATAAAAATTACCAGCATTAGTTATATGACAATGTGTTTGTGCATTCCTCATTATTTTAACTTGCATCGGGACATCAAGAGAAGGAATTTAATCACGGGATTTAATATTACATTGAATTTGTTTTCCAGAAGTCCTAGAAATAGTAGAAGTCATAATAATCCCAGACAGTCTGATGGTACAGTGTCACAAGCACAATACTAATTCTCTGAGACACTGTGGGAAATGACCTTCACCTGGTGGCTTCTCACAACAGCACTGCTCAATGGACTGACTCTCTTGGGAGCACCATACACTCTGCAGAAAATGTATTTGGCTCTTCAAGGTTAATTCAAATGCAGATTTGGCTGCACTGTCAAGGCAAATGTTGGAGTTTATTAATTTATTCCAACCAGCAAGGGATGGAGCACATTGCTACTGTTTGAACACAGAGCTCACCCTCATCAGCCCAGGCTGTCACACCTACATTCAGGATGCCATTTCATTGTCTCTCAAATGTCCTCTCCCTCATTTGTTAGATCCATGTTACTGTCTTCAGTACTGGATAAACTGCCTTCCTAAAACAGGCTGAATGAAACATGCCTCCTTCTCTTGAGTGATTTTAAACAAACTTCTGCTGGACACCCTGGGCTCCTCTGCTTAGCAAGATGAAAGCAGGGAACCAAGTTTCTGTTTAGAATAAAGCACCACAGATAGCATAAATGCTTTCAACCGATGGCTCAGTAGAGAAACTCTTTCACTGTGACGCCCTGCACATCTCTGGTGGCTCAGCAGCCAAGCTCTTCTAAACTCACCTTCTCAGTGATTTCTTCCCATCAGGATATAAATAAACCTCTTAATTTGGGCTGCCCAAGTCCAGCAATACTTTCCAGTGGTAGGAGGACACATGCAGAAGATGCCCAGCTTGCTGACACCTTTCAGACACACAGACTGCCATCATGCAGTGAAGGATCTGTCTCTGAGGTGTTACACAGATCTGGTACAGGGGCCCCAAACCCTTGCACTGCACCACAGAGCAGGGGCAGAGCAGACTCTACTCCCTACCACTTATTTATGCAGAACAGACACAGTTTGCCCAGCAGGAATGTTTGTGCAAATGGTCCATTCGACACATAAACTTAGTGGTTTGGGGCTCTCTCCATGCATCCACAGCTGAATATATGAACTATAGGTCTGTGAAGTTTTCAGTTTGTTTTGGGCTTCTTCAAGATGAAAACAAGATACACACAGTAATTGAGACACGACAGAGACAGCATCATTCCAAAATAAACCGCTTGGGAAAGAGCCTGTAGTCAATCACTATGCCATAAACCACATTCAAACAAAAGAGGAAGACTAAACAGAGGAAGATTTTTCTTTCAAATTCTCCTCAGTTTTCTAGCAGTTTCTTTTCCTTGGGATCAGCCAGCCATGATTTTCTCTTCTACTCACAAGCCCCTAGAAGCACCTTTGAGGAATTCCTACAGGAGGGTGATGGCATAGGTTCAGTCACCATCCACCTTACTGAGATGTCTTCTCCTGCACAGCAGTTAACCAGCAACGTTGGCTTCCAGTACATTCCAATAATAAAATTAGTATTTTATTACCAGTGTGAGAACACTGTCCTCACTTTTTTTCTCAGCAGATTCTCCATTTTTTTTCTTTATTTATCTGTGTTTCAAGCACAGTGAGGTGTGTGTGTGATACTACTACTACTACTACTACTACTACTACTACTACTACTACTACTACTATATTATTGTTGTTGTTATTATTATTATTATTTCTTCTAAATCCTTGCACAGGATTTCAAAATAATAATAATTTGCCTCCATTCCCCCTGGCTCTAAGTGGGCTCTAAGCTTGCACACAACTGGGTGGTGACCTGTGGCTCCAAAGCCTCCTAACCACAATATACTGTGTTCATAAACAAAGTTCACCGGATGTTCAGCATCCAGCTTGCAGGAAACTCTGCCAAGTCTGTGAGCACTAAATGCTGAACTAATAGTGAACTTTCATAGAGCAGGTCATATAATAAACTTCCATGAATTACAGTTATAAGCTGCTATAAATTGCTCTGTGGCAGGTTCCAAGCAATGTTTTTTGCTGTTCTTTCACTAAAGCTGCAGGAAATCCTTAGAAAGAAGAACCAAAAAAGATGTAATCTACTTTCAAAACTTGCAGCCTTGTTGCACAGTTGCTAGCCCACTTTCAGTCACAAAATGCAAAAAGTAGAGCCACTATTTGCAACACTGATCAAGGAAATTTTTGTTAATCCCATACATAAATTGGAACAAAACTTTGATAGTTTCAGAGTGTAGACATTTCTCTGAAGAAAGGGGAAAAAATTAGGATTTTTTTCAAAATGGAAGGACTTTGTCTTTAGACAGCAGTTGTCCACCTCCAGCAGGAGTAAGGAGCTCTCAGCTGCTCTGAAAACCAAGTCCAACAAAGCAACAGATTTGTATAACACCCAGTTATTTTACAATCCAGCCATGACATTCCTTGTCCCTTGGGTCTCCCACCCTTGGATCAACCCCAGACTCACAGGAAAGGGCAGCTTTAAAAATTAAGTGAAGATAAGTTACTCTCTTCTTTTCTCTCTCTGCCTTTCCCTACTTTCCTATCCTAACAGACTCTTTCTGCCAGTGGCCTCCACAGATGTTTGCCACAGGGAGTGTGACACCCTCCATCCACCTCACTGGGGTGTCTTCTCCTCCATGTTGGCTTCCAGTACATTCCAGTAATAAAATTAGTATTTTCTTACCAGTATCTTTCCCTGGGAAGCAGTTCTGTGTGCTACAGGCTGATGGATGGGGTATCCTGCACTCTGATTAAAATCCAGGAATGTGGTACAGGCCAGGAATGTGATACATGGACATCAACAGACAAACCTGCCAATGAGGCAGCTTGGGAAGTTCAGCAGCCTGAGAAGTGATGTAGCTTCTAATTATGATTCCCAAACATCTTTAGCCTGTTGTCCTGAACTATTCCATGTAAAATCTTCATTAGGGTTAAGTATTGCGATGTGTAACTTTAAGACACTGGTGCCTTTTCCTGAACAAGTCATTAATGCACAGCACCTCAAGGTGCTGAGTTTCCATGGTTTTCACTAATATCAACAGAATTTGAAGGAATTTGGTGCTTTCTGCAACATTCATGACCAGGGTCCAACATCTGGAATAGATGTCCCATCCCAACTATGTGTGATATCTACAGCTCCTGATACTAAAAATTTTCCTGGATAACCAAAAGGAGAAAATCTCAGCACAGCCAAATGTCTGTTTGTCATTTTCCCCTTGCAAATTGCAGCCGTACTTTGATTGTGTCTGCTGAAGGCTCTTACCTTTTTTTTCCCCTTTTCCTGGTGACATTCACTGTCATCTGTTATGGGGAACATCATTCACTCTGTTTCAATTCATGGGACATCCTTCAGTCACAAGTATGAGGCTCAGAAATTTTGTGGAAATACAATCACAATCTGTTGAAGAGGAAAGTTGATATTTGGGAGCCAGGAAGGAGAGAGGACAATGTGTGCAGTCAGCAGGTCCCACAGGGACTGAGAGGAGAGTCCCTTTCAGGAACTCCATCCTGTCTTGTATCTTTTCCAGGAAATTAATTTTTCAGGAGTTGAAGAGGTAAAAGGTAATGAAACAGGTAAAAGGTAATGAAGGTGATGAAGGACCAAAATCCTTTATTTATCCCCTGCAACAGGGCAAGATTTCTCCCCAACAACCAGGTCACAGGCTCCAACCTTCTCCCATGGGAATCACCTCCACAGAAGAGTTGTGTGACTCCCCGCCCTGTCAACTCTTCCCTCTGTGAAATGAAGAACTGATGATGAATTGAATGTACCAGCCCATGAGGTACCCAAGCATTAGCACACTCCTTCCATGTTGACCTATCAACAGGAATCACAGGAACTAACTCTTTCCTTATTCTCATTACACACAGATCAACTGGCATTTTCCAGGCTGTGAGACAAATGCATTCTTAGAATGAGGTCCATACACAAAGTATTTAGGCATTAGAGTGTGTATAGAAATATAACTCTCTTATTAATTTCTGGAATGGTTGGCAGAAAAACAGCAGTGTTCTTCAGCTGATCTGGAGAAATGCAAGAGTAGCTCATGCAGTCATTACAGAGCAATCTGTGGGTGTTAAATTGCTAAGAAAAAATAATAATAAATTACTAGGAAAGTGTGGAAGAGTGCTTTGAGAGAGATAAATTTCTTATTTTGATATCTCTCCAGTAAAAGCAAGGGCAGAGGCCCTGGGTATGAATGTGATTTCTCCATGGAAGAGCTAGTTCCAGCACTTAGCTCAGGTCTAGGGAAGCAGCAAACACAGGTGTAGGAAGGCACAAGGCCTGAACATCAGTCATCCCTGTGCTCTTAGGACATCTCAGCAGCACCACAGGACTGCAGGTGGGAAGGAGCAAAGAGCTGGGCTCTAAGTGTGGTAAGTCACATCTTCGCTAACAGGGTCAGAGATAACTCATCACATACATCTTTTTATAGGCCTCACACATGTATACAGGCCTGTTCCAGAACTCACTGAAATCACTGGGACCCTCTCCACTGACATCAACAAGCTCCAGATCCAGCCCATAAAGAAGTGCAGCCATATGAGATTATTTCTGAGTCACAGTAATAAGAGATATAGCAAAAATATGTTGGCTTGTTTTAGTTGGTAAACATAACCATCTTGGCAGGTTCAGCAAGACACCAGATTCTAAGCTAAACTCTCATCCTCAGTGGTGGCTGCTTGGGGTGAAGACCATGGAGGGGGCAGTGTGGGCAGGCCAGCATTGCTACTACCTGTTTTCTACCTGTCTTGTGGACGCACAGAGCTCTCCACATCTGGCAGCCTGAAAGCTAAAAATTCCCTGTGTCCAAACAACCCATGGGAAAGGACATACTGAGCTAGATAAATTACAGTTATGAAATACAAGTATTTAATTAAATCTTGTTTGGCTGTATTTTGTACCCTTCCAAAAAAAAAAAAAAAGTCCAACTTCAAAACTAATTTGGAACTGACTGCCTATGTTATAATTTACTAGAAACTCTGTTGTCATCACTTCAGTTCATAGAAAGGAAAAATAAGAACAGCAACGGCTTTCATCAGTCCCCATCTAAAAAATAAAAAAACGCTGCACTTAAAAGAAAAAAATTAAATACAGTGATGTAGCCAAGTCCAAGTTTGTGGTAACTGCAGGGAGGTCAAGCAGGTCAGCCAAGGTGGAGAAAGGTGGGTCAGGTTAGCAGAGGGCAGACAGGTTTCCTGGTGCCTTCCCACTGCCTGGCCTGGCAGTCCTGGAGCCCCTCCTGAGCCTCCTTTGGCTCCAGCTGAGACAGGGCATCTCCTGACTCCCTGCCAGCAGCTGCATGTCTGCAGGAAGGTGCATAAAACAGAGCCTGAGGACAAGAAAAATGTATGGGCCAGTTGCAGGGTTGTGCCACAGCACAGGCTCTTTGAGATGTGATTTATCTGTGACTTGCAGCAAATGCCTTTGGGGATCCTGACTGCTCCACATCCAGATTCAAGACTGAAAGGTGAGTTACTCCTCTACTCTCCCATCATCCCATCTAGGAATTACAGAAATATAAAACAATTTGACTTGGAAAGGGCCTTTTAAAATTCATCTAGTCCAACCACCCCACCATGGGCTGGGACACTTCCCACTGCACCAATTTGCTCCAAGTCCCATCCAACCTCACCTTGAACACTTTCAGGAATGAGGCATCCACAGCTTCTCTGAACAACCTCTTCCAGTGTTTTACACCCTTATTGTAAAAAAAATTCTTCCTTTTATCTAATCTAGATCAACCCTCCTCCAGTTTAAAACCATTACCCCATGTCCTTGTAAGAAGTTTATTTACATTTCATATCTTCCTCTTAGCACCCATTTGTTCAAGACATACAAGAACAGCAGCCAAGGCTTGTGAATTGAAGTTATAATATATTTAAATAATAAGAAAAATGCAAAACAGCACTATGGCTGTTTTACAAAGTAGTTTATAAAACCTGCACTGACCAGCAGATTTTCCTAAGCATCAGACTGACAGCTGAGGGGCAATAGAGGCAGGGCAGCAGGGCTGGTGGCTGTTCTTGCTGTGAAAGGGCAGCTCCATCCCAGGTAACTTTCTTGGAGTGGCTCTCTGGACATTTTCTGTCTGATTTCAGCCAGCTGGTGAACTGTTAAAGGGAAATGTCAGCACACACCATTCTCCACCAAGGCTCTGCTCAGCTTGGGCTGTGTCAGAAAACCTTGCTCACATCTTCCTGTTGAAATGCTATCTCGTTTTCAGTCCTTTATCAATGGCCAGAGTTTATGCAGGCTTTGCTTCCTTTCAGAAGCACTGTCATGCAACAATGCATGGTCCCTGTTTCATGTGTGTGTGTGGTCACTAGATTGCTCAATAGATTGTTTATTCAAACCAAATGGTTCACATGTAACAAGATATTCTTCAGTCCCTTGCATGCAAAAATAGCAGTCCAGGTCATGCTGCTTTTACTGTCTCTTTTCTTCTCTGCAAATAAGAATGACACTGAGAGGAGCAAAATGGTAATTTTTACAGATTTCATCCGCATGGGAAGAATGTATTTCCTGTGATGGATACCTAATCCTGAATATTTTACTAACCACTTTTCCAAAGGCTACCATTTGACACGTCACAATCTGCAAAACAGATACAGATTGTTATGGCAATCCTGCTCCTTTCCTGTGCAAGGTTGCATGTGTGAGGAACTAGGAGTTTAACTAGATCCTGAGATTTTGAGATGCTTTTGCAATATGGAAGCTCTCTCCCAGCATTCTGACTTTTTACAAAATATGTAATTTTGGGGTCCTACACAAAAACATTCAGTAAAGATTACTTCTGATTAAAAAAAACAACTATATCCAATTGGAAAAAATATCCACTCTGAAAACTCAAACAAGATTAGGCCTCTTGTTTAAGACACCATATAGATATGATGGCAGAAATCTTGTGATGCAAGAAGGTGGTACTCTAAGAGAAGTAAATAGATAAGAAAGAAGCACCAGGAACTTCCTCTGATAAAGAACAAACATACAACAGGGTCAGTTGACTCTCACAGAGAGAGAGAGAGAAGTGCTAAACCTCAGTCTCCAAGGCCAGTGTATTAACCACAGACAATCCTTCCACATTAAAAGAAGGATTATTTTTTACTATGGGAAGCTGTTCTTTTTATCCTATTGGTGTTTAAGAACTCAATGTTTTGTTAACCATTAATTTTGGATGAGTTTGCCATCTGAAATCTTATAGCATTTACAGTAGTTTTTGGAGATTTCCCTTGTTGGACCATTCATACAAATAGATACATCTTATTCTCTCCTTGGCTTCTTTCTGTGTTTGTTTTGGCTACCAGCACACTCACAAGAAGAATAAGGGAAACTTTTCCAAAAAATTAGCACACTTAGTTATGAGAGAGTTGAAAACTTATCATGCCTTAGCAAAGCGTGAGTGGCAGAGAATTCCTTTGTTAATTATTTTTCCTAGGCCCAGAGGAAGCAAAATATTTGAGAGAAAAAACCCAAATCTTTTTACCATATCCAAAATATGGTGAATTTGAAACAGGAGAGGGCTGCACACACTGGTGTAAAGTGCCAGCCTCGTGGGCAGCACCGAAACTCATTCAACACTTGAAAAAAAGATTTTCTTTATTTGGAGGCCAAGCACAACAGCAATGAGTTTCCCCACAGACACACACATTTACTTTGCTTTCATCTGACAAACACAGGTCAGTGAATTTGCATCCGAAGTATTTTTTTTAGGAGACTCAGTACTTCTTTTTACTTTGCTTATGGTAAAACACGTGAAAATATCCAGTGGAGGAAAGGTCTAAACAAGTCCAAAGTTCTACTTAAAGCAAAATTGATTTGTAGTCTGTATAGGCATCACATTGGATACTTCATTTATTAATTGTCTCTATGAAGAACATTGTTGGAAGCTGAATTGGGATCTTATTTAGAAGACCTATTTCACTTATTTTCCACTGGATATTTGTTTTGTTAACCCAGATGTCCCACCAGAATTCTTGGGGTGCCTGACTGCATCACCTGTCTCCAAGTCACCAACCAGTTGCTGCATCTGGCTCATGGGCACATCTCCTTTGCAACCCTGAAGGCTGAAATCAAGAACTGAATGGGATCTGCCCCACAAAACTTCCAGCTGCCTTCTCAGATATTTCATTAAATACGCTGGTCCAAAGCTGTGTTTTGTTGGGAACAGTCTGGGTCAGTTTTGGGGACTTTGGGCTGACTTGGCTTCTTGAGATGAGGTTGCAATGAATCCTGAGTCATGAGTACATACAGAGTGATCCTCACCATGAGATGTCCTCTCACTCACACTGCCTACCAATGTCCCACAGTGCCTTATAACTGCTGCAGGAGCTGGGCCATAGAAAATCTTCTTCTTCACTTTATCCTGACAGCTGAGCTTTAGTTTAGCAGGACAAACCAGTCACACTCCTACACAGCCTGTAGGGATTGCTCGAAGCTCATCTCCTTCTGCATTCAAAAGGTTTCAGAGGCATCAAAGCTGGATGACAAAGGTTTCATCTGCAGACAAAGGTTTCATCTTCTTCATCTCCTCTGAAATGCCCCAACACTCACCCACCTCCTTGCATAGCTTGTGGCCATGGTGTACTGTCCCTAAGGACAGCAAATCTGGCCTTGAAACGAACTTCCAGGAAGCCCTCAAACAATATTGAAGACAAAAACACCCAGTGCTTGTGGTCTAGTGTTTACCCAGGGTTTGCCCTTGAGTCCTTGATCTATTCCCACAATGGCTGAGTTTTCCATGTGGTCACCTGCCCAAGTTTTACATGCTCCAAAGCTGCTTTACTCCTTGGCACAAACAAGATGAGATGGGTCCATCCTGGGATGGAAAAGTGACAAAACTGAGCTGCTTTCAGTCAGTGGAAATCTCACCATCCTCCTCATATGCAAAGTGGGCCTGGAGCATCCCTTCTTCCCTTTAGGTTTGGGTTTGGGACTGCAAGCCCAGCACCAGGGAGTCAGGTTAGATGGAAGCAAACTCTCCACAAGACATGAATCATCCATTTCTATTTTAATTTTTGATGTATGAGAAGCCAGCCATAACTTTCTGCATACTCTATCTACAAAAGTTATCGCTGCATTGTTCCCACCAGAAACAGACTCCTTTACCAGTACTTTTAATTAATTTCAGGATCTTTAAATCAAGTCCATATGAATGGTATGTAGAATCTGATCCTCAAATACCCACGTGTATTAATTAACTTCTTATTTTAATAAAAAGAATCCTCATTTAAGCTACGGGAAATTGCAGTGTGTGCATATATGTGATCCTTGCATCCACACTGCTTTTTTGGATATGTTTACCTTGTACACACACTCATCCAAAATTAAGTTAATGATCCCAGTCTGCCCCTCAGGACTCTGCAGATGGTAGAGACCAGCCATAAACAGTTCCTCTGAGAGAAAGTACTAGAAACCTCTTGAAAAAGGAGGAAAGATAAAAATATAATTAGGATAATTATTATTATTCTGTGTTGCAGAAGGAGAGTAAGAGAACAAAAGCAGAAATAGCTCCATTACAGGTTCTTTGCAGGTTACTGCCTGCAGCCAGTGGATCTTCTGCAGTTTCCTTCCAAGATACTTTGTCTCCATACTGCTTTATCCCATAGAAAGGAAGGCGTAAAAAAAGAAAATAAATGTTGTAATACAGAGGAAATTCCTATGGCAGAAATACTAGTGAGATGACAACTGCTCTTTTCAGCACATCATTTGGTTTTAGATTTTCCAACTTTTCAAAAAGGGAAAGGGGGGAATTTCCCACCTCATCATGACAATTATAAAGTTAAAATAAATATTTCTCTAAACAATGAACACACAGAAAACATTTCTTTTGCAGTCCTGAGTTAGTTTTTGTTTGTTTGTTTGGGGTATATTTTGGTCACAAATGTGAGTCTTCAAGATCCCTGAAGCACTATGTAAATCTGTTGCTAAACTGATCAAGAGACCTGTCTGCTTTGATTTGCACAGTAATGTCTAGAGAAAAAAAAATAGAAGGCCACTGGATTTGACTTCTTGACTGTGGCATCCTCATACAGAGACCAGCCAATTTAGTCTTTTTTTCATTTTGGGAGCAGGTTCTTCACAAGCAGCATAAAGGCAGGTCCAGCTTTGAGGGAGGTCAATAGTTTACAAAATAGCAAATGATGTTTTTTCTTTGAGTATGTTTTATTCTTCAATTTATGTATCAAAGTCCCGGTATTTGCAATGTGGTGGTTAACCTCTATCACCTGCCTTTATGATTGTGAATTCTATGCTGGACCATGAATCCATCATGTTTTATTGAGAAGGAGACAGTCTTGCATTTTAAAATGTGCAACAATGATCTTTGACTTGTCCTTTTGATTTGGGTCAGCTAGCAAAACTGGAGGAATGTTTATGATTAAGGGAACTTATAAATCAGAGAGAAAGGAGACAAATTCGTTAGTTATTGGTTACAGCAACTCTGAACTTCTGAAGCTGTTTTTTTTATTTATTTTCTTTTAAATAGTCAAATAAGATCTATAAGGGTGTCTAAATAAAAAAGACATTTCACATTGTAGATTCATTGAGATAAATCCCATATCTGAATTAGCCACATCAACTTCAGCTTACATTTATCTTCAGGAGAAAGCCTAGTCTTGGCTTGTTTGTTTCTGCACTTATCTCAAGCATCTCTCTTGTATTTGAGCTCTTCTACAGAACATAAACAGAAATAATAAACTACAGAGTGAGCATATAAATCTCCCCTCCCTGTGGAAAAGTCCTCAGCAACTCCTGTACTATGCAGCCTTTAAATTTTCCAACAAGTTTTGTTTGGCTAAAACAACTCTTTCAGAAAGTCATTCAGCTTTAATTTAAGACATTGAGAAATGAAAGGATCTATCAATCTTTCCATGGTTCACTGGAATGGTTAATCAACCTCGCAGTTAGAATGTGCCTTATTTCCAGTTTGGAATTGCCTTGTTCTAGCTTCCTGCCCCAAACAAGCAGCACATTCTTCCTGAAGAAAAACAATTAATTACACACTATGGTGAAATCCTCTTTCAACTTTCCTGATAAATTGAAATAAGGAACTTGAGTTCACTGAGGGGCTCACTGCACAGCATTTCCTGCAATCATCAAATCATTTAGGTTTGGGGTTTTTGTTTGTTGGTTGGTTGGTTTGTATTGGGTATTTTTCTCTGCACCTGCTCGTGTGCAAGGAGGATTTTGAAAGAGCACACACCAGAGCTGGATGAATTTCTCTTCCAGCTGGGAAGGAAATGTAGCACTCCCTAGTGCCATGTGGAGGTTGGGTTATTCTCCAGGATCACTGCATCCTCCTATTTCCCATGCCATGCATGACAGTGGGTGCTATCCTCTACAAATATTGATATTGGGTCTCAGCTCTCACTGACATGGATTTTCCTTAATCTGTTTCATGAATAATCCCAGCTCTCCACCTTTCCTTGGCATTTGCAAGAAGTAGTCTCGACAAATAGCAAATAAATTACTTTAACATAACCTGTTTCCCTCTTTTTGTAAGCACCTCTCTGGCACAACACTTTGAAAACCTTAGAGATGGGACAGTCTTTGCTGTTCTACTGTGCTGTTTTCTGCAAACAGCATTTGCTGTTTCTGCAGCACTTAGGAGCCTCAGCCAAGCACCAGAGCTCCATCTTCTTTCTTTGGGTTGGTACAGATTTTTGAGATGGAAATAGGGGCTGAGGAGATGGAGTCTGTAGTGTAAACTCTTCTCTGATTCAAGGCTACTTCACTGTAGTACCAGGAAAAGGAAAAGTTAACTTGGTTGGCTGTTTTCAAAGATTTTTCATAGCAGCAGACACTTCATATGCAGCCACTCAGACTGCCAAGGTGGGGTGAATCCCCCCTCTCATCAATTTTGGGTGCCTTTGTGGTAGAAGTCAACAACTGTGCTGGACCCTGTACAAGCTGTCCGTGTGGACAGAGAGGCATTTTTAATGTGTTGTTCTTTTAGCTACTATTGAGCATTTCAGGATAATATGAATCACACCTTCTGAGATTCTTTATCTCTGTTAACTATGGAGAATATTTCTGGACATTAACTCACATAAACCCCTCCACAGTCAGGCAAGATTAAGTCCACAAACTCCAACCAGCCCCTCATGAGCAAATAATTTGGAATAATTTTCTATTTGCACTCAGAAATAATGTATGTATTAGGCAAATTGCTTTGTTTAAACACACTAGTAGCAGAGATGTCAGTCTGATTTCTTTGTCAGTGATAGCAGCAGGGAGAGAAAAAGGAAAAAGAAATCTTCAGACTTGTGCTGTATCCAAACACAGGAGTTCCCCTTTATATCTCAGACATGTCTTAGCAGAGTATCATATTTTAGGGCTTACACAGACTCAGGTATTGGACATGTGTTCCAGCTTTGTAAAAGGTAATTTGATACAGTGTCAGGCCTGTGTTATCATTCGCCTCACTGGCATGTTAAGCCTCATTCATGTAGAGCTATTGAGGAGAGAGACAAAATCAATATATCTGTACAATGATGAAGATGACAAGCCAGCAACTGTGAGCCACTGACATCTGCCTTACAGGGAACTGTTACAGCAAAATGTGTGCCCAGATATTTGGAATGTAAAAAGAAAATTGGACATTATGCCTAATAAAACCACAATCAGGAGCAAAAAATGACTGCTTCTATTATCATGGTTTTTATGTTTCTCAGCTGAATACAGAAATCAGAAGTGTATCCAGCTCTTGCTGTCTGCAGTGAAATCTGCTGGCTCTGGTTTTACTGGGTACAGCAGGGCTGAGTTTGTGGGGTGGTCAATGGCCAGGGGAAGACAGAAGTGGATTTTCCATCCAACTGCTCCCTGGCAAGGACTTTTGACACAGTGTGAGCTGGAAGCTGGACTGTACCCACTCTTTGAAAGTCTGGGTGATAAACAACATATGAAAGATGCCCTCGAGCATTCAAGACATCTGAAAAAGCCCAGCAGCTATGGGACAGAGATATATCCCATTAATTGTGTCTCTATCCCATACATGAAAACATATGCAACCATAAAATCCCTGCCCAAACCCAGCTCACCCTTCCAATATTTGAACAGTGTGAGGACACTCAGAGTCTGGAAACCAAGGTTATTTCTTGCCCTTGCCTCAAATTCCTTCCTCCTCCGAGCAGTGCCCTAATTGCCAGCTTCAAGCTAACTTGAATGGGAAGCAGCATCCTTTTATCCAGTAGGAGTTCTGCCATTATGTACAAAAATGAAAGATTCCTGTGAACATGTGGGAATGAGTAAACATGACATTATAACCTAAGGGCTCGATGTGGGAGAGCAAGACCGTGATGTTGACATTGCTCAAAAGATCATTTCTGTGTTTTGTGGAATGTAATGTAAAATACTTGAACACAACATCAAGTGAATCTTGGAACACTCACCCCACTGGTCAGAGTCAGGCTCATCCATGTTCTCTCTGGTCTCATAAATCTTCTGCTTCTTGCAATAACTCCCCAGGTTAAAAATTCATCTCTTTTATTGCAAATGCACGGCCACCAATGAAGGAAGGAATGATGAGGAGAACTCCATGATATCAGAAGGTTAATTTATTACTTTATTTTACTATATTATATTAAAGAATACTAACTATACTAAAGAATACAGAAAAGATACTTACTGAATGCGAAAAAGATAATAATGAAAACTCGTGACTCTCTCCAGAGTCCCGACACAGCTTGGCCCCAGCTGGCCAAAGAGTCGAAACAACTCACAGCAGAATCCAATGAAACAATCACCAGTGGGTAAACAATCTCCACATTCCACATGAGCACAACACAGGAGAAGCAAATGAGATAAGAATTGTTTTCCTTTTCTCTGAGGCCTCTCACTGCCTTTCAGCTTCCCAGGAGAAAAGCCCTGGGCGAAGGAATCCTGTTCGGAGAATGTGAATGCCACACTCTTCTCCCTCCTGAAAAAGTTACAACCTCAGTGCTGCAGAGAGGATTCTTACACCACTAAGAGGACTCTGAAGTGAATGCCACCCTGTCCTATGATGTTCTGGGAGAAAAGATGAGTCTCTCCTTAGTTCTTGAAAGAAAAGGCACAGAGGACCCTTTGGGGGAGGATTCAAGGCTGTGTCTTCCAAAGGACAGATAGAATCTTCCCAGGATCCTGGACCTGGGCATAAACCCTACAGAGCAGATGTTTAAGGTGCATTCCTGACAGTGTTATTTACTGGGGGTAGTTGGGGATCTCTGCCTGGAGAACACGGGTCACAGGCATGGGCTGAGATTCCTTCACTCTGGAATACTGGGCTTCGAATGGTGCCAGTGTTCCTCTGCACCCAGATTCGGAATTCAGGAGCAAAAGCAATTGCCCAACCCATTGGTCTGTTCTAAACAGGCTGGTAATAGGGGCCATTACTATTCCCACAAATTAGCTGTGCCTTTTTTTCCTTGCCAAGCTCAAGGAGCCTTTTGGTACAGACAGCTCTGTCACACTGTACAAAACATTCTTTTATCAGAAAAGAACCCAAGTGTCACTCTTTCCATTGCAAACTCCTTCCTCCCTCTAACCCATCCCTGAAAAAAAGCTTCTTACTAGTAATAAAGTGCAAATTTGATGTAGAAGGTTATTTCTTCTTTTATTCTGCATGGGGGAAAATACCCCAAATAATATGGCAAATACACCAGATAATATGGCACAATAAAATATGCCAAAATAATAATTTTCCAGGGGAGCCAGTGGAAAAACCTGTTCTAGTGAGAAATTTAATAATAATAATAATAATAATAATAATAATAATAATAATAATAATAATAATAATAATAATAGACAGGTCTCTTAAATCTTTTTTCAAGACATTGCCTAATATTAGGGTAAATGAAGCAAACTACACTTCAGGGCTGTTTGAGGGGTACTCTTAACATTCTTTTTTTCTCAGGAAGGGGTTGATTATGGCATCTTTCCAGTCTCAGTGCTAGACATGAAGAAGCTTCCCTGTGTGCCACATGTAGAAGAAAATACTTTATAGCTTTGAGACAGGTCTCAGCCTCATGCCAGAAAGCAAGCTTATCCAGTCAGGAATTAGGGAGACACAAGGTTCATGTGAAGCCTCTTCTGGCCTGCCTCTCCTTAAAAGAAACAAAAAAACAAAACACGATCAAACAAGACAGAAAAAAACAACAACAACAAAAAGAAACCCCAAAAAGTAACCCCAGTCTTCGCAGACAATTTATTTTTCACAGGCATAAACTTTGAGATACATGGGTTTTTTCAAACCAAATTAGTCTAACAAGGACTATATCAGCTCTGATGCTTTGCTGACAAAATTGTGTACAATTAAAAGCCAAAGCCTTGGTCCAGATGTAGAGCACATGAAAGTTTAATTATATCTGAAACTCTTGGGAAATCAAGACTGTCCTTAAGATTGGCTGAACTGCAGATCTTCTATTTCTCTGCAGCAGAAACCTAAAATACCAGCCATGAGATAGTTTTTCCACCTTTAAACAGTGTTTGAAACAAAAATGTCATTTCACCCTTGTGCACAAAGGGGGGAAGTTGCTGCAGAGAAAGACCCCAGGACAGCTTTCAGCAGGAGGGTGGCTTTTCACAGCACACACAAAACCAAGAGTATTTCACACAGATAAAATGAGCAGAATAGTGGAATTAGTACTCACAAAACCAGTCAACTCTTCAGCAGTTTTTACATTTGAAACAAATATATGCATTATTTGAGAGGAACTGAAAGAAAAGAAATGGACAAAAAGTTCTTCTCCCTTGAAATAATGAACAAATAGTCATTTGTCAATAAAGTTTTGGGGTTTTTTTTTCAGCAGAGAGAAAATCCAGGAGGCAGCATTTAACCTGTTTTCTCTTAGGCACCTTCAAAGTCTGTACAGTAATCCTGAAAACCAGTTGGTAGACCAGGGCAAAGTGACAGCCTTTGGGGAACCAGTTGATGTTATTGTATGCTCTGTTTCATGGTTTAGAATTAATTGCAATTGGGGGATGGAAAAAAAACCTGAAGCCTAAAGTGGTTTTGCAAATTCATAAGGAAGTATTTTTCTTTGAATAATAGTGTTATTATAAAGTTATGATCTTTCTCTGTTTTAAATGAACCCTTTATTTTCTTTCAAATTTCTGGTACTTGTGGCCAGGGGCTGTCTGGTGCTCTCATCTTGTGGGGGATTGCTGGCTGGAAGCAGCATCATTTCTGTAATTACCTCTTTCACTGAAATAGTTCTGAGCACTCCAGAAATGCCTTCAAGTATTTGATCATCTACATCAAAAGTTGGAGGGACAGCTAATGGCTGATGGTTGTTCCCAAATGCTGGAAAAGACCAAGCTCATTTGAAAACTTCTTTTTAAACATCCCAGTGTGTCTTACAAAATCAAGTGAGTTTGCTGTCTTGCCTGTGCATAACAGAAAATGGTGCTGAGCTTTACTGCTTTGTAAATACTGATGATGAACCTCAGAAAAAGTCAGGGGAAAGTTGCCGCTCTCTACTTTCCAACCTAAAAGGTTCCCTGTGGAGATTTCTAAAGCTTCTTTATGCAAGACTGAATCTGTCCAGCATTCTCCAGGGTGAGCAGATAATCCCCTCCCAGCTGTCTAAAAGTGGGGGAACCAGCCAACACCCGGGCTTCCCTCACAGTCCCAGGAAGGGGTGAGTAGCTCCAGAAGGAGATCCAGGCACCTGAGATGAGCATCCAGGGCAGGTGGGTGTTTCCCTGTCCTTTGGCAGCACAGGGCCCTGTGTCCCATCCAACACTCATCCCTCATTCGGGTCCAAAATGAGAATTAGCTTAACTCATCTGAGGCAAAACAAGGAGTTTAGGAGGACAAATTCTTAGGTTTGTGTTGGCAATGGACCCTCAAGGGAAGTCAGACAAAATTCCAAACTTTGCATTTACAAGCTGTAGTTCCAAAAGAGAGACTGGATTGAATCACCTACCACATTATTGGGGTGTTATCTATGGCAAGGGCTGCATCCACAATCTTTTATTCTTAAGAACTTCTTCTTTGGCCACGTTATTACAGAGAGTGGCCAAAATTCAAGATTAGTAATCTTGCTATTGGCCTCAACAGAACCAATATTTCATTTCCTTTTTCTTTTCACACTGAGCTGCACCCCAATCTGATTTCTGGCAAAAAATACATGTCAAAGGAATTGTTCTCTGTCCCCCTGGATCACAATCACAGAGCCCAGCTCTGCCCCACATACCCTGAGATAAGCCCAGGTCCTGTGGCAGCACTGGAATCACCCATGTGCAGCTTGGCCAGGGGTGGGCACCAGGCACATCAGCTGAATGCTGTCAGAGAAACCAGAAACTGGATCTTACAGAATTGTTTAGGTTGGAAAAGACCCCTAAGATCAGCAAGTCCAACTGCTCAGCCAGCACTGCCACGTCCATCACTAAACCATGTCCCTAAGAGACACCAATTCTGATTTCCCTTCCCACATGCTGGTTTTGATGCAGTCTGTAGAAGAACTGTTGATATGTTTGATACTCCCATCTCTCCATCAGATTTGGTGGAAATGAGTTTGAGTTACTGAAAAGGCTAAACCAACAAGCAGGTACCAGCAGACACAATTCACACCTCCCTACAAAACCACACTAAATGGACATATTTGTCATTTACTGAACACCAGAAAAGAGCTGAGCCCTGCAAAACAGAGAGAAGAAACCACAGCAACCACCACAGAGCCTCACACTTCTTCCTGGACTGCTCAGAGCAGCCACTTCCCAGGGATGATTCAGGGGCTCAGGTCAGACCAGCACAGGGCACAGCAGCAGAGGCAGGAGGATCATGTGGTAAAAATGAAAAAACTAAAGATTCAAAGCCCTTCAGCTTGGTCGTTGGACCAATAGGAATTTTTCCAATAGGAAAACATAACTTTTTTTTTCTCATGAATAGATTAAAATTGGAGAAATGCTTAATATCAACAATAACATTAATTCTTTGCTGAAGTGGTGACCCTGTGAGCTTGGATTGTGGACACTGATGGGAAGAGCTGCGGGAAACTTCTGTTTTGTCCTAAGCAAATTTTCCCATCATTAGTAATGGATGCAGAAGAGCTGATATCCTGGATATTTTGCACTATTTTTTCAGACATGATGCTTGAAATAAACCCTGTTTTAAATGGGAACTTAATCTTTTCTAGGAAAAGAAAATTCTGTTTGCCGGGGTATTCCCTGAAGTAGTACCCAGTGTAGGGCTATTTTCCATCTCTGGTTATTAGGGTCAGCCAGGAAAAGGCAGCAGGAAAGAGTCCTCTTCTGGCCACCTCCCAGCTCTACATAGCACATCAAATGGGTGTTCACAAGAAAAAATATATTTCCTAATTACTTACTGGGGCCAAAACCAAGAAATAAATATTTTGACAGTTTTAACCTGTGACTGTTCATCCCTTTGGTCCTTGTCTCAAGCAAAGACCACCCTCTCCTGAAGCTTGAAAACTCTTGTTTTCCCTGGTGTTAGGAAACACTGAGACATTCCCAACACAGCATTTTTTGTATCTCAACTGTCTGAGCTGTTGATCAATGCTGTTCCTCTGCTGCTCTTGCTCCTTTAAGAGCCCTTGTCCTTGGAAGTCAAATTCATGAAGCTTAATTCAAGTTCTCCAGAGTTTAAAGTGGTGATACACCAATTAACCAAGCAGCACAAATTGGGAGGTGGTGCCAAGGCACTCAAAGGAGAACTGGGGAAGTACATGCCATGAATCACGACTGTGCTTTCATTCTTTGAGTTGCTGTTAGCTAGAATTAAAAAAAAAAAAAAAACCAACAACAACAACAAAAAACAAAGCAAAAAGTCAGTGAAGGGTATTCCATTCCTCTTTTTACTTGAGAGGCTTAGTTGTTTTTTTAAAAAATAGCAATAATTATATACATTTAATATTTTGCATGAAGTTACATAAATTCCATAAGGGTGTGCTTTGCTTCTCCCATAATCTGGTCATCATTACACCTTTAAACAAGAAACAATTAGTACTCGATTGCCCTGAAGCTGGATCACAAATGATTTTCTAACACCTTACAAGGAAAAAACCCAACATTTTCAAAGGAGACATCTTTAAATGCCATTTGAATTTCCATTGTCCATCAGTGAAATTGAGGTAAGTACCTTTAATCCATCTACTCAAAAAATATTTCTTTGAGTCATGTCTAAGAGGAAAAAGTAAATGTAACTCAAGACCTTGACCTTCTAGAGAAGAATCTACTTTGATTCTCCCCAAATAAACTTTTCCAGAGATTTTTCTGCATGAAAAGAAAATCCTTATTTCCTTATCTTGCCTTGCCATGCTTTGCCTGTTGAAGCAGGACATTTTTCTCCCGTGACAGCAAAATTTGCCATTGGAATTTGGATTTATCTTTCCAAGCAAACTGAATTTTTTGATGCCACTGAATGTAAAATCTCCTCAGCCTGAGTTCTGAAGCTCCAACTCTGTCTCAGCTGGCCTGGAGAGCCTGAGCTCATGGCTGGGCTGTAGAGGAATTAAACCAGGGTGAATCCCTGCTTAACTTTCAGAGACTCCAGCTTCAAACGCCTCACTGCAGGGTTTGCGCAAACTAGCCAGACAACTTGCCTTCTTGCTCTGACTTAAAGGCTGAAGAAAATAACAAAAGCACGAAAAATCACTAGAGTCCTGAGATGGCAAAAATGATGGTATTCTTGTAAAATCAGCTTGTGCCATTATCATCCTGATCTCTTGATCTACCTAGATGAGGTTTTCACTACATCAATCCAAATTTCTGCAACCTTGATGGTTATTCACATGAAGGCTATTTTGGGAACCCTTAAAATCTCATACAGGACATGAGGGATTCCATTTTATAGACTGATATTTTCCCTTCATTGAAAGGGATCTCTCCCATTAAAAAATGATGCACTACTTAAGGAACGTTTAGAAAACTGGTCCCTCAATAGCAGTTGTTGGAGGCAACAGCTGAGAATTGTGAGCACCAACATAAAGGGCATGAACCAACACTGAAGGAACCCTCTGACATCCCCAAATTAGAGGCAGTGGTGAAGACACAGCAAGTTGCTAATTGTGAGATGTTTTTGTTTAAATGCCCTGATAGCCCAAGGGGCTAATGGACTGGCTGCCTGTGGCAGGACAGGGATAGCTCCTCCCTGGCTGGGAGATCACAGTGCTCTGAAATACCCCTCCTTCCTACAGAGATGAAAGGCAGCCTGGATGAACAGCCAATTTATCAGGCCTACAGTGCTCAAACATAGCCCATTTATCTCCTTCTAAGTGTTTTGCTTCTCCCACCACTCAGCTCAGTGAGATAATGTCAGTGGTCAGAGGGATGCTGTGGTAGGTGCAAGAAAGCATTCAATTATCCATTGTGAACCATTCCTAAGTACACCTCGTTCCTCTCCACAGACTGAAGTGGCATTTTTCTAAAATATCATGGAAATCAATAGGATTTATGCACTTACAACATTTCAGGAAAACCCAGAGGATGTGTCTGATTTTCTTTTCCTGTGGTATGCCTTCACCTCCCACCTTGCTGCCAGTGGGGCTCCTGCTGGTGCACACAGGGGCAGGGAGAGGCTCCAGGGCTGCACTGGGGCTGTGTGTGCATGAAAGGGGGAGGTGGATCAGCACATCGGGCTGCAGAACATCAGTACCAAGTTTCTTTGGCCTCCTGGGTGCTGTGCATTGGCAGAGCTGAAAGTTGGTACTTTTGGCTTATTGCTAAAGTCGCAACCAAAGTGGGTTTAATTTCA
Organism: Camarhynchus parvulus; assembly: GCF_901933205.1. NCBI lineage: Eukaryota > Metazoa > Chordata > Aves > Passeriformes > Thraupidae > Camarhynchus > Camarhynchus parvulus. The sequence continues at coordinate 8,071,236 of NC_044574.1, read as the reverse complement.
CATTTGCTGCTAGGAATGTGCAACTGCTACTCTGCACTCCAGTGATGAGTGTGCTTAATTGTCCATGTGTTCATTAATGGGGACTTGCATTCACAGTCTCACACAGCTGGCTTTGCACATCCTTTTGTATAAAGCCTACACACATCTGTAGCCACACCTATCCAAAAAATGTGTTTCCAACCAAACATGCATAACTATAAAAAAAAAAAAAAAACGCTCACACAGAGAACTGAAAAGAAAAATGATCATGAACAGATAACATCTCGCTCTATGCTTGATGGACATCAGGAATAAAAAGCTGTTTACAGCCTTTTCCTTTCTAGCAACACTCCATGCACTGAAGCACAGTCAGAGGTTTTGCCAATGTTTAGCAGGCTGCAAACATTCCTTCACAGCAGTGTCATACTTGTATACACCTGCATGACCTCCATGTCTTTAGTACAGTGTGACAATTCAGACTCTGATCAGGTTGTGTCTCACTGCAGCCCCTAGATACTTTGCTGTATAATCATTTTTTGTTGTATTGGTTGGGACAATTACCTGTGCTGAAGTGGGGTGTCTTGTCCTTCCTGATTTGCTCCCTTCCTTTTTCAGCTCCCTTACTTTTTTTTAGAGTCTCTGTCTCTAATTTTTAAAATCATTTTAAATGCCAACACCGTCCTCCATAGAAAATACTAAAATTTTCTTTCAAGCCTAGCTAATCTTGGTGTTCTATCATCATTTAAAATATCTCTTTATATTCTGTTGCCTCAGGAGGCCACTTAGTGCATCCTCCAATTAGAGGGCAAGCCATTTTTATTACTTGTTTTCTGAGTAAATACTTCCAGTGCATGTTTACCCAGTGATGGATATTTTCATTTACCTCTCCTCCCCTGGGCTCCCAGTGAGAATGGTGGATTCTGGCACATGCCAGACACACTGCTGTCCCCCACCCAAAACCCCTCTTGTCTTCTAATCAAAGGGGATAACTTCTTTAACCTGAACAGCCATTGAACATAAGCAGCTGCTACTGTTCATTTTCAATGGAATGACTACACCTGAGCATGAACATTAACGTCACCATGAAAATAACACAGGGAATTACTGGGGAGCTTCCAGTCAAAAAGATTTTGACAGAAATGGGGAAAAAAAAACAAACACTTCCCAAACCAGAATATATCTCATCAGGCAAGTCAGAGAAGGCAGACTGACTAAATTAACCCAGACAAAAGAGGTTAAGTGGTTGTCCCCTGCATTACCAGGTCCTGGTACCACCGTGTTTGGATGCATCCCAACTTTTTGACTCACTGCAGGCAAGATATCCCTCTGCATCTGGTCTCCATTAGACAGCAGGCGTCAGGAGGAGGTGAGGTCTGCCATGGCTTCTTATTTGGAGCTCTTGTTGCTTGGTAGTACAAACAGTGGGCTATTAAAAAAGCCAAATGCTGATATTTCCACAGTGCTTGTAACACAAGCTCCAGTTCGCTGCAGTTTGGTCACAGCGGTTTACGCACAGAGCCGCACACATTTAAATATAATATTTATTAAACTTACTGCAGTTTATTCTGAGGCATGACTGCAGCCCAGTTTATTCTGGCTGGGCCTGGGAGCCTGGGCTGGGTTTGGAAGTGCCATGTCCTGCCATGTGCACCCGCAGAGCTGGAGCAATCTGCTTTGAATTAGCAGCCCAGTTATTTTATTGTGCTTGGCCTGGCCCTGCTACCCAGTGACCCTGAGTGAGAAAAGAGATAACATGACTCGATAAAACATAAGAAACTTTAGGAAAAAGGGAAGAAGTACCAGCCCTCTGGGTCTAACCCCAGCCCAGGGTGTATTTCCTTTGTTTCCTGGATGCCTGTGATAGGTAGGCTGCAGGAGCAGCACTGTGCACCTGTATTTTGGCTGGCAGTGAGCCCTTCTTCCCACACACCAGTGAGCTGCCGGCCCTGCAGGCACAGCATCCATCACCCACTCAAGGTGCACACTTCCAAATTGGTGTGAAATGCCTCTCTCAGCCTCTCCAGGGCTCCAGAAGCAAAGCCAGACTTTCTGTGGGATACAAACTAAGCCCAAGTTGGAGCTAAAAGCTTGTAACCATTTTCCATAGGGAATGTGGACATAGTGCCCAGCTGGGAAAAGGCCCTTTTGTGTAGATTTGCTGAGTAAAGAGATTGTCTTGGGATGTTCTAAGCACATGTAATTCTGATTATTTTTATGACACAAAAGACTACATATCCTATTATAAAAATCCACATACAATTGTTAATTTGTAAATGGAATTATGCAGCATACAGAGCTCATAATTTCCCCCAAACAGCATTCATTGGCCTTATTTCCATCAGCTGCAGGAACATTCCTCTCTTTTTTTTTTTCATAGACAAAAATCAGTCAAAATCAGGGGAAAAATTAATCAAAAATCAGGAAAGATACTCGAGATCCACAGCTTTTACCAGGGAAGTCTGCAAGTCATTTCTAATAGTGCAAGTTCTCAGAACAGTGAAGATAAAGTAAAGGTTGAGGAAGAGAAGAATGGAGAGAAATTATTTGGTTCCATACTTAAAGGAGAAGTGGCTTTCCTGCCCTTTCAAATTAGCACAAACCTGCTTAGAATTTTGTCAGAAAAATGAAACAATTGAGAACAGGTTGAGCTAAGCCCTAGATACATCCATCATCTCTTAGTTAAGCTCATTTAACTCGAGATATTTCACTTTATTGCTTGTGAGGATTTGGGGGGCAGGAGCTCATTCCTAAAAGGTTCTGTGCTTCAGAGCCTCCTAATGCTGTTCTTACATAGATCTCTCTTAACACATCAGCACAGGATGCTGGGGATCTCATTTAATAAATTGTTAAAACATTGTTACTTAAGTTTTATTTTAACCTGATTATAATTTGATCAAGTTCTCCTTGGATTCTTTTAGAAAATGGAGTTATGAAACATTTTCATTTTATTAAAAAAGAAGTTCCTGCTGATACAGAAATTTTCTACTTTGGTTTTGATTCCTTTATTTCTCAGTGTTTCACCTCTTTTCTCCTCACCACATAAAAATGGAAGCATTTATCTTAGATCCAGTAAGACTCCAAACGAAGCATTTCATATTGTTCTCAATCCATGTGAAATCATATTTCTCACTACATTTTGCAAATAAATCAGAAGGGTCTCAAGAACATTTCAAAACAATTTCATTCTTTTCTCCATGTCTTTGACTCACATTCTGGCAATGTTGGTGGGAAAATGTGTCCTGCTCTTCATACTGTTGGGGAAATCCAATCAAGAACCAAAAGGAAAAAAAACTCAGAAAATGCCACTCACTTCTGCTTAAAAGACAACACCAGTTCTGGTTTTAAGTTAAAGAGAAGCATTTATTTGGACATTTAAATTTACTGAGATCCACAAAGATTGTTTTTTCTCCCCAGATTAGAAATGGCATGGGACAGGGTCAATCTTCTCTCCCTCTATCTCTTGCCTACCTGCTGCACCTCCAAACACAGTCCAGCAAAGTGGATCCAGCCCCACCAGCCTCAGTTTCCTTCCTGGGACAGGGCTGTCTCATAGACCAGCTCTCATTGGAGGGATCCTGGAAGGAAAATCCAGATGGCACATCTAATTCTGGGCAGCAACACTGAGACAGGTTTGTGGCACTTGCAGCCACAGCCAGGAGAGAGGATTTCACAGCAATCTGCCACAGGAATGCTGGTCCCTCCCAAGAGCAGGAGGTGTCTGCTCCTATGGGGTCTTTAGGATGATGTAAATATCTATTGGGGATATTTTTGCCCCCAACAAGGGGGAGAGAATGATGCATCTGCCTCCATCTTATCAGAGGGCTAATTAATTACTTTATTATATTCTATATTCTATTACACTATATTACATTACATCTAAACTGAATCCGCCAAGCATTCAACTGCACTCCACTGCACAGAATCTCATGACTGTCAGCCCACAGTCCCAACACACACACACACTGATAGGCCCTGAAAGGCCATGGAAACAAAACTCCATCACTCTGGTTAAACAATTTCCATATTGCATTCTACTTTTGCACAAACACAGGCACAGCAAATGAGATAAGAATTGTTTTTCCTTTCTCTGAGGTTCAGAGAATACGAAACCCAGGAATATTCTTGGGAAGATGTGCCTTGCATTTCTCTGTGAAGAGAAATGTGGCTACATAGATCTTCTCCTTGTGCTTGCCTAGCATGTTATGTGAGAGGAAGGGCTGGCTCGAGCTAGAAAGGGCAATATAAAGGTTACCCAGAGAGCTGGGATGTGCTGCCCTTCCACAAACACTGCTGATTGCCAGCATCTATCAGCTGGAGAGAGCTCTGCCAGGACAGGTTGCTTCAGCAGCTCTAAACCAGGCTCTCCTGCTGGTGTTAAAGCATGCAATTTTCTTGTCAGGGGTTCTGTATTTGCTGTAGGCTCACAGGCAGAGCTGCCTCTGTTTGCTCAGCCCTGCTGTCCCCAGTCAAGGGAAGTCCCAGCTGAGGGATGTGGGGTAGGACACGTATGGGAGAGCTCCTAAATCCAAGGCACAGCAAGTGACAGCCTTTGCTGTACACATCCTTTCACAGTCCTGGGGTGGAAGAAGTGAGCCCAGTTCTCTGGAAGGTCTGGAGGCCCAAGCCCTGCTTCACCACTGTGACCCTGTGAGGTGTTTTAAGGCCAAATCCTCAGCAATGCCCCAGTTCCCATTGCCTTTGTGTATTACAGCCTGGTTTCCTCCAGCTCTCTGCCGGGGTTTTCCCTCCAGTTTCACACCAGAGGAGCTGTATTTCCCTGGTTTCCCCATTGTAATGCTAACAGGCTGGCTGTTGGAGAGCAGGGGCTGTGCCAGCCGGGGAGGAGGGCCAGCACTGCCCCGGGGAAGGCGCAGCAGAGCAGGCTGCATTTGGGGTGTCAGCACAGATATACAGAGATGCTTCTGCCAAAAGCAGCGCAGGCTGATACTCAAGGAAGACTGCTCTTCCCCCCCCCCCCAAAAAAACAAAACCAAAAAACAGGCATTGTTATGTCCCAGGAAGGAGTGAGAGGGGTCTCTCCTGTCCTGGTGTTCTTCAAGTACCAGTTTAAGCTCCATTGCATTCACCAGCAAGTTGTGGAAATAATGGGATTTCCTGGGAAAGTGGACAAAAAGTCCTTGAAATAATGGGAGCCCTGGAGTGTGGACAGAGGCTGGGGCACCCTGGGATGGAGATGACTCGGTCACAAAGGGTTTTTTGATTATGAACAAAGCACCCAAGACTGAGTAGTTCCAGATCCACAAGATCCAAAACCCTCAGAGAAGATCCCAGGTGACAAACCGTCAGTGTTTGCAGCCCACTGGCTTCCCAGCCCTGCACACCCCAGCTCTGCAGCCCAGCTGCTCCCAGGCTGAGGGGCTGTATGAAATCCTCCCCGAGAAGATAACTCTCTCTGGAATTAGGGCCTTTTTCTGTTCTTTTTTAATCACATGGAAAATATTCCCAGCTCACCACCACCTCAGAGCTGTGGCAGCCTTGCCTGAGGCCACTTCTCAAGCCAGTGGGGTGACATGGGCTGCAAGGCTGGGAAGACAGTGCTGCCAAGCCTCCTTTGGAAGCAGCCCTTGTCGGTTTTCCCTTTCAAGCTTTTTTGTTGAAAATCCTTAAGGCGCCGAGAAAAAGGCCCTTTCTCAAAACAGCTTCTGCAGACAGCCTGGGAGAGCAGGGAGCTCAGCCCATGGGTGCCAGCAGGCTGCTGGAGGGGGCCACCACTGCCCAGGGAAGGCCCAGGGACAAGGACCAGCCATGAGCAGAGCATGGGCAGGGGTGGGTGATGTCTCAGCCCTCACACAAAGGATTTATTCTTCCTCCTGCCCCAGACCAAGAGGATGTTTCCTTGTCACCCTCAGAATTAGCAGCAGGACTTGCTGGGTTAGGACCCACAGAAAATGTCCCCTGTATTTAACACCTTCCCTGCCTCATTACAGTAGGTGGCTTAGACTGATACCCATGGAAACCCAACGCTTGGCACCCTGGTTAGCAGAGCAATTGAATGAGGAGAAGGACAGCTCACTCTCCCCAGCTGCAAAATGATCTGGTGTTCAAGGTTTGCCTCTTCTGCTACCTTTCTTCTTAATGTTAAAACCTAACTTTTTATTTCTTAGGCCCAACCAGCATATAAATGGCAAGTTTAGTAGTGGTAGCTGAAAGTGCTACGATGTCTCCCAGCTTCAGGTTCCAGATTGCAACACCTCCTGGGACCAGACTCTCCCAAACCTGCGAGATCAAATGCTGCAGGATGCTCAGGCTGAGTTCCCTAAACCATCCCAGCTCCATCTAGAACCTCTGAGCTTGAATTTAAACCATCCATAGCCTTGCACATTACAGACCAAACAGCCACCCTCCTGCCCAACCAAGGTAGTACTTCAAAAGGCTCAGGTGGCAAGAAAGTGTATTCAGGCCTCTGAGTTGTTTTATGAAGAGCTTACACTTAGCACAGAATCATAAAATGGTTTATAGTCAAATTAATGAATGTGCCAGAACTTTGGGAAAGCTGCAGACACCATTCAGATGGAGAAGTAAGCAATACATGGACTGCTTTAAGTTCCACATTGATTAGAAATTATACAGGAGCTACATTTGCCTTTACAAGAAGTAAAGGCAGTGAGTAAAGCAAAACATGGCTCCACGAGGATAAATGACAGCCCAGCCTAATGCCAGCACAAAGGGCAGTGAAGCACATCCTGTTCTGTGCTGTAAGAATATCAAGAGCACTCTCACCAGCATTCCTTTTTGTTTCAAGGTAGTTAGTGAAGGGGAGGGGGAAAATCAACAGCAATAAATAAAGAGTTGTTGCAACCTGCCCTTTCTGCTCCAGCGATTTCCTGTTTTTGTAAACAGGAAATGCTGCACTACTTGGCGAGGACTCGCTGTGATAACGCTGAAGAGTGATCAGACTCTCAGCCACGAAACCGCGACGCTGTCTGCTGAGGAAAACCCACAAGCTGTCAAGAAAGCTGTGGGATGTTTTGTGACACAATCTGTCAATTATCCAAGGTGAATGCTGTTATTTATAGATGGATTTCTTTTCCTGTTGAAATTCCATGCCTTCTCAGTCTTACAGTAAGCCACCTGGCCAGTGTGAATACGCATGGTAATTTCAAGGTAATATATTATTCTGTATAATAAAAATAAGTCATCTGGTTGTTTTTAGTGAAGTTGTCTAAGCCTGTTCCCATGGGCTTCTCACCTCCCAGGGAGAACTTGAAATCTGCTCTGTTTCATCATCACTTTTGTGTCATTTCCTACTGAGATGAGTGGCACCAAGACAATTTCCAGACATGGTTATTTGTTCTCCTTGACCTGAGTGACTGCTGTTTTCTAAGTCATTTGCAGTGTCAGTCCTGGGATTTGACACTTGGTCTTCTCCAGTTGGGGATTATAATGTTGTATCTTTCATTCGAGCTCCTTATTAATTTTTCGGAGGCAGTTACAATGGAGCTGTTCCAAAAATTTGTTCCTTACCAACACTTAATTCTGCAAATCAGGCCAATTTCACCAATGTCACATAACTTGATAATTCAGTTTACACCAAGTAGAAAACATTTCCCTGGACCACCAACCCTAATTATATAGAGAGTGCTTAACAACAATGACTACTTCTGGGTTTGGTTTTTCACCCTTTACCTGAGGAAGCTTTAACACACTCGGCTCCCAGCTGTGCCTATAACCTGCAGAGATAGACTGAGAACAGCTTACAAATCCAAATATTTCCCTCCTTTGAATTCTGTCCATTGTTTCCTCGTTGGTTCCCCTCTCAAAGTAAACAGTTCCATTTAAGAAAATTTAAGCAATCTTGAATGAGGTCTTTGCAGTGACCTTATGGCTTAGAAGAACATGAACCCAGAGCTCATTGGGCAATAATTTCCTATTGTTCATATACAATCTCAGCCTGAAAATGGGATGTGTGTCCCTAAAGCCAGCTTCTGCTCTGGTTGAGCAATGTGTTGTCAGGCCCTTCTTTCAGCAGCTGTCATCTGTAAGCTCAAGCATAAACTCAGATGACCTGAGCAGTTCAGCTCTTCTGGGTTACCAGAAGGAGTCCCACAGCCTAAATAAGGCACCACAAAAATGTCTGAAAGTGAGTCTAGAGAGGTTTCGAAGCCTTGTGCCACCTGGAAGGCTGTTGATCCATCCTTGCTCTCTGTGGAAGTTTGTATTTTCATGTGCCTGGTTACACTGCACCCCAGCTGAAGCTTCTAAAATTCTGTGTTAAAGCCTTTCAAATAACACATAAGGTGCTCCTCTTGTATCACTACTGCCCCACTCTGTAGGGCTGTACCTCATAGAAGAGCTACTCCTTTACTCCACCCTTTCCAGAGGAAACTTTCGAGTGGAGAAGAGCAGGATCCAACCCCTGAAGGCAGCGTCCTGAATCAGATCGCAATGTTCAGAGAATTCACAGAATGACTAGGTTGGAAGAGACCTTCAAGATCATCGAGTCCAACCCATGCCCCAACACCTCAACTAAACCATGGCACCGAGTGCCACATCCAGGTTTTTTTTAAACACATCCAGGGATGGTGACTCCATCACCTCCCTGGGCAGAACATTCCAGAACTTTATCACTCTTGCCGCAAAACTTTTTAATATCCAACCTATATTTCCCTTGACACAGCTTGAGACTGTGTCCTCTGGTTCTGTCAGTTGCTGCTTGGAGAAGGAGACCAACCCCCACCTGACTACAACTACATTTCAGGGAGTTGTAGAGAGTGATAAGGTCACCTCTGGGTCTCCTTCTCTCCAGGCTAAACAACCCCAGCTCCCTCAGTCGTTCCTCACAGGGTTTGTGTTCCAAGACCTTCACCAGCCTCATTGCCCTTGGTGGTGATCTTTCCACCACCTTCATCTCTCATTTTCATCCAGAGTTATTATTTCCCCACTTCATCAAAGCTATGGTAGAGGAGCAGAGAAAAATGGGGAAACCTGTTGTTGCCAGCAGAAAAATTCCATCCAGTGCCTTTTTGTCACCACTTCCTCCCTAATCCCCTCTGTTCTTGAGGAGACAACCATGTGTTTGCAGATGCCAAGGAGCCTCAAAGGAAGGAGTAATAACAAGCACATCCCTTGGTGCTGGCAGCCTCTGGAGGCAATCTGAGTCCCTTGGCAGGGCAGGGCTGGCCCATGGTGGGTGGTGAGCCCAGAGCAAACATCTCAGCACTGCAGCACATCGAGCTGGGAGGCGTTTGGCTCCCTGTCAGGAGATGAGGCTTCCCAGCAGTGCCTGGACAAACACACTATAGTAAAGCAAGCAATCCTGATGGGTGGGAGAAATGATGCATCTGACTCCATCTTATCAGAAGACTTTATTATACTATATTATTTTATTCTATATTACATTACAACTAAACTGAATCTGCCAAACACTCAACTGCAGGAGCATCAGGGGGTGGGATGGTCAGGACGGATGGAGATGAGAGATCTCTGAAGCCAGGACTGGAACTTGGGGTTTATTGCAAAGGGCCTGGGTGCAGGGCCCTGCTGGGAACTGCCAGCCACAGCTCTGAGCAGGCCTGAGAGAAGAGAGGGGAGAGAGGATGAGAGGGTGAGAGAGTAAGAGGGTAAGAGAGCGAGGTTCCCATTACAATACAATAAATCTTCTTCTGTCTAATTCTCACAAACCAATCTAGTACAATATACAAATCCTATAGCATTTACATACAGCCTATAAGAATCATTACATTACCATACCATACCGTGTTACATTTTAAACCCTAAAATCTACTCTTTGGACTCCTTCTGCCAAGCTAGTGGGGTCTGCTCTGACCCTTGGACCTGTCTGCAAGCAGAGGGTGTTGTTTCATCAAAAGGAGATTACCTTCAGCTGGCCACACCATTGTTTTCCAGTTGTTCAGTAACTCAGGGATCTCAAAGCTTGCTTTCATTTCAATCTCGCTTATAGTTTCTATATTCTCAAAATCTTTTGCCAAGCAATCATATTTATATGGCTTTCCTGTTTCATCTTCCCCCAACACTCAATTGCACTCAACTGCACAGAATCTTGCGACTGTCTGACACTCTGCACATACACTTGGCCCTGAAAGGCCAAGGAAACAAAACACCATCCCTTTGGGTAAACAATCTCCATTTTGCATTTTACTTCGGCACAACACAGGAGCAGCAAATGAGATTAGAATTGTTTTGATCATTCTTTTCTCTGCTTCTCCCAGATTCAGAGAATGTGAATCCCACAAACACACCTACCCAGAGCCAGGTGTGCTCCCTCAGGAACGCTTCCACAGCCCTGGCTGGATTGACAGCCCTGCCACGGCCCCGCAGGGCTGGATGGAGCTGATAAGGATCTCCAGGCTTTCCACCAGAGTGTCAGGAAAGAGCCCAAGTGAGTTAGCAGGAAGGTTCAACTGCACACAGGGCCTCTGGACATGACTTGTTGGACTCTCACCCACCGAGCGAGTGGGAGTGTTTTCTTATTGTTTCTAATGAGTTTTGGATCAAGGTTTTATCGCAAGGAAAAGAAAATAAATAATGCCGATTATAAAACGCTCTCCTCCCCGGCTTAATTTTTTAACATGATTTAAGAGCGCCCAAGGGAAAACATTTAATCCCAAACTCGTTTTGGATTTGTATTTTAGGAATGTGCAGGAAAGTTATGTGATGCAGCATGTACTGAGCTCCTGGCAATTCAGAGGCAGACTTTTAAAGGTGGAGTGAAGCTGGGCGCAAGGATTCCTTTAGCCAGAGCAGGAGAAATATTTGCATATCCTGTGCACCTCAACGTGGAGTCAACAGGATGTAAGAGAATGTAAGAGAATGTAAGAGATTCTCCTTTTTTCCATAATATGCATGAGAATTCACAGCACAGATTTATCAATGGCAATTACTTAATTCTCTGGAAGTTAACTCAGAGAAATTTCAACACAGGAGTACCAGGGGTGGGGAAATTGAAAATCATCATGATTCCCAAGAAGCTGTCATGCAATTGCCATTTCAGTCCACCCAAACTGATTGAGATAAATGAATTTCAAATGCAGCCATCTGGTTTAATGGTACAGCCTAAACAAATGACTCGGTGTGCTCCCAAAACATCAAGGTCAGCAGCCTGTTGGGTGCTGCAAAGTTTTATGATGTAAAGAAAATTGAAAACAAAAGCACACTGGAGATCAAAGATGACCCTGAGGCTGATGGACATCCATATATATATATTTAGCATCCATAGGAAACAGGACCCCAAAAGAGCCTGAGGGCTCATCTGGCCCATCTGCCTTCTCCAGGACAGGGTCTGACTCCCCTGCACTGTCCTGCCAAGGCTGCAGAGAAGAAACCCCTTGAAACACTTTGCAAATGCCTTTGCTCAGTCACAAAGAGTTCTCTTTTCATCAGCAAGCTTGCTTCAAGGGAACACAACACTCCCTACCCAAAACTCCTGGCTACATGTGCAAAAATGAATCTTTGTGAGGGGAGGATGCTGCCACACTCTCATTGCTCATCCAGCCCATCTGCATCAGGAGTGCAATCAGTTCTGCCTCCAATAACACAAGACACAGAAGGGAAAACCCCAGCAGTAACCCCAGGGCAGGGGGGAAGGATCAAGTGAGGTAAGCAGATGAGATGACCAATATTAAAAGACACTGAGAGGTTATTGTAGTGGTAGAATTACTTAGGAATGCACAGTGACACTGGGAAAGCAGTTGAAATGAGGAGACGCTGAATTTTGATGGGCCCAAATTAAAGCCCAGTGCTGTGGATGAGGAATTCTTCTGCTGCTCTCAGCTGGGTTTGGGTGAAGTGTCCCAGTCTTAGATTAACAAGAGGAAATTCAGCTGCACAAGACTGAGATCAGTATGGTAAAAAATAGTTGGTTACAGTGTGTCACATCTTTCCCATGCTGAGCTTCAGTGGTTCTGGTCTCCCTAACACGCTGTGGAGTACAAGCTGAAAAACATTTGCATAGTAGCATAATTTTAGCAACATGCTTCACGTGATGATCCTTGGCAGAAGCAGAGCAAATGAAAACCTCACTGAAACCAGGGACAAAGACCCTATTGACTTCCCCCTCATCTGCCTCAAACCACAATTCTTCCCCAGCTATGGGATTCCACAGCACCTCCTGGACTAATGCAGATAATCCCCTCTTAGAATTTTTATTATTTCTGATGTTTTTCTTCCACACTGACACATGTTATATTGACAAAGGAAAAAAGCTAAAGAGTGTATATTTTTAAATGCCCTATAGGGACAGGCTATATTTTTTATGTGGAGTTTATGTGGTTTGGATCAAAAATCAATGAGGCAAGTGGTTTTGAAATCAGAAAAATTACTATGTTGCCTTAAAAATTATATCTTTCCCATCTTTAAAAATGTGCTTGTTTCTCTTCATTGTTTTCTAGTTTTTCCCTTATGAGGATATAAGAAAAATTGATGTGAGATTTCTGGCCAATATAAAGATATATTGTCCCAGAAGGACACTATTTTCTTTGGTTTTGAACTTGGTCTATATTTACCTCTTTGGTCAATATGGGTGAGCACTGAACCCAACCACAAGTCAGTACAGGTTTATGCTGGCAACTCACTGTAACATGCTTCGAATTAAGTAACTGAAGGTTTTATTTTATTCCCTGCACTGCAAATTTGGGGGAAGGAATGGTTAAATCAGAACAGTGTAGTTAGTCTGGAACCACTTCAAAAACAAATTAAAATACTTCATGTCAGGAGCACCTTCAAATTCCTTCACTAACTGCTGACATATTTGCAAACAGAGATACTATTTTAGGAGGGAGTGATCATAATTCAGCCCAGTAAAGGAAGATATTCCCCATTTCTTAGCATCAGTTACTAACACAGCACAAAATGACAGGATAAGAGCACTGTCAGTTCAAAGGTGCCCCTTTCCTCTGCAGAGAGGTGGGGCAGGGCTGCAGGTAGGGACCAGAGTGCCTTGTGGTTGGCATTTTGAAATCAGCACTGGGAGAAGACAGCCCATCATGGGAGGAGCAGAGCAGCTTACACTGAGTGAGGCAGCTGGCATTTGAGCAAAAGACCTTGCATTTTGTGGCTGGTGGGAAGAGCACTGGTGTGAAGTGGATGTGTGGTGGCTCCAAAAGCTGTGACACAGCTGCCTGCAGTGGCCCTCAGTCCTCCTGTGGGCCAGATCCATCCATCACTGCAGTGCAATCCATGATTTGTGTCTCACGGATCCTGTGGAATAATCTGGATCACAAGGAGCTCTCAGGATGTTTACCACCAGGTGCTCCATATTAGTGAATCAAGGAAGAGTAGATTTAGGTTGGATATTTGGAATAAATTCTTTACTGTGAGAATGGTGAGGCCCTGGCACAGGCTGCCCACAGAACCTGTGGATGCCCCATCCCTGAAAGTGTCCATGGCCAGGTTGGATGGGGCTCTGAGCAACCTGGTTTAGTGAAAAATGCCCATGGCAGGGGAGCTGGAACTATTTGATATTTAAGGTCCCTTCCAACCCAAGCAATTCTAGGATTCTATGAATCTGTGATTTTTTTTCCAATATCAGCTTTTATGGCTTATACCTTTGGGCAATTTTAGTTATGTTTTTCAATGAAGGTTGAGATTTTCATGTAATTGTTTATCTGCCATTCCTCAAGTTTCAAAGGAAACACTGAATGTTGCATGATTCATAAGAAAGGCACCAGAACTGGCAAACTGATTTCAGACACATTAATCACCCTATCAAATACTGGGATTTATCAGCAAGATCGGGGCACAACAAGCAGTGACAAACCATAACAAGCAGGAGTTGGGTGTGAAAACACCTCACAACACAAATTCCAAGGAGAAGTGAAATTATATGATGCAAACACCCCGTTTGTGGTAGTAAACACGTGGCAATCACTTCCATTAGCACTGAAACAGTTTCCAGCCCCAGGAGGACAAAGCACTTGGTAGCTCAATTCATTTCTCCCAAAAAGCTTCAGCCTGCTCCTGCCAAACAGCCCTTGGCTGAACACGGCCCCTGAACAGATACAATCAGAACAGGCCCTTATTGTATCCCAGAGCTGAAAGGCCAGCTCCAGAGATGAAAAGCAATTAATCTTGAATGCCTGTTTGTACAGTAACTCTCCCGCTTCCCACCTCCTGGCTCTGATAAGTGGCTTTGTGTGGAGCAGACAGGAGCACCTTTCACACAGCCCATCAGCCCCAAAGTCCCTCCTGGCAGCCCTTGGGCAAGGAAAAAGAGTGGTTTGGCATTAAACTCTGCTGGGATGTTTCCCTGCCCTGCACAGTGGGAAGAGCAGGGGCACCATGGCCAGGGGCTGGTGGCAGCTGCTGGGGCTGGCCAGAACCTCTGCCACTGTCACAGCATGGCCAGCAAGGCAGAGGAAGGCTCCTGGCTCCTTCTCAAGCCCCCAAGATTGCTAATGGCAATTCAGACACTGAAGTGGTCCCTGACACCAGCAGGCAGCGCTCAGATCAGCAGGTTTCCTCTGTGGTTGTGTGGATGCATTTATATTTTAGTATGAGCTGTGCATGTTTTCATATGAGCACAAAAATTGCCCATGGGTACACAGATGCTGAGGGAAGTGTCTTGCATCTCAGGTCTGCAACTTCTAAATTTCTCTCCAAAAGCAGATGGGTCCTCTGGGACCCTCATCATCATCATCATCATCATCCATCTATACTGTGCAGGCTGCTGCTGCAAGCTTTGGCCAGGGCAACCACCCTCAGCCAGACCTAGGCTACTCTCTAACACTGCTCCAGGACCAATGGGTGAAATTCTTTTTCCTCACATCTCTCTGCATCCACATTACCTTTGTCAGGATCTCAGGTGTTTGGCTTTATAGGGACAGATCCACCCTAAGGTGTGGCCTCTGGGAATCCAGCAATGGCCTATCATAAAGCAAGAGAGGGAACCACATTAAAATAATACTTTTTGAGTCTTTTGACCTTCATCCCTCTAAGACTTGGACCCAGGAAGAAAGGAGGGCTGGAATTGGCCTCTCTGTGCCTCGCACATGGGAACAAGAACCACAGTTAGAGGTAGAGATGTCACGGCTCAGATTTTCCACAAATATTTATCATTTCTGAATTCTCTGCATTTTATCTCAGAGGTCTGAGTCACCAAATCTATGTATCCACAGTCTACATTTAAGTAGTCTTACAAGTGCACAGAATAAAAATCCAGTAATGAGGACAGGAGACAGTAAAGTTAATCAGGGCAGAAGCCCTTTAACCCACCAATCAGACTGCATCTAAAATAGTTAAAATATAATAAATAATATATATTCTTGCTAGGTGAGCTCTCTTTGGCCAATGGAAGGGATGTAAGCAGCACCCTCCTTACAGATTCTGCAAATTCTTCACTTCAGCAATGATAAATATTGATGGGCTTGTGGATTTTGTCACCTTTCTATTTGCTGATGACAAATTTCTTGAGGAAGGTCATTTAGCCACCATCTGGATTTAAAGTGATTTGAGTGTGAAATGGATGAAACTTGCTATTCATGGGAGTTTACATCTCCAGCTATCATTTTTATATCATTTATATATATATTTGTATCAGTTATATATCAACTCCAGCCAGATTTCTTGCCCTCATATAAAGGAAAGTCAGATGCAATGCTGAGATGTTCCAGGTGAGACACTCGCCTACCTGTGCAAGAAATTGCATTTAGAAAGGGGTTTACAGGCAACCATGGATAGGATTTGGTCTGCCTCTGAATCATTTATTTCCAGCTAGTCCTTCAAGCTGTGTGGTAGAGTCCACTGTTGTCTAAAATCACTTATTTTGTGCCTTTAGACTGAGCCCTCTTGAGCACCACAGAAGCTGTCAGACCTGCATGAGCTGTCAGACCTGCATTCCTCTCCCTCAAAGACTGAACACCCTGGATCTCTGGGGCTTTGTGCCTGGAGATGGCCCTGGCCCCAGCAAGGGATCTGTCATAACAGCCTCTCATCAATTCACAGCCTGGGAGCATGAAGGGAAGGTTCTCCTCCCTCTCTGCTCATTTCTATTGAAGAGTTTTAAATACCCACCAAAGAATCATGTCCCCTCCTGGTCTACACCCTCCCCAGGCCATTTTTTTTCCAGAGGACACCCTCATTTACATTTTTCTTCTGTTCATATCATCTTTTCAGCAAACCAAAGAAACAAAAATCCAGAAGGCTACAAAGTCATGTCTGCAAATCTCCTTTCAGGATCAGATTGCTTCCAACAACTTTTTCACTCTGACTTCACTATCTCTGATTGCCAGTTCCTGCAGCACTGCTTTGGGCTGGCCTTCAGCAGAGTCACTTCCACGACTGGCTGATAAAATTTAGCTGAAGTCATTGGAACCCAAGTAGCCCCAAACCAGAGGAATGGGGGCAATCTGGGGGAAATGGATTCTGCTTCCCTTAGCAGATGTACATTTTAGGGGTCAGGTGAGCCAGTCTTCCTACAGCAAGTGATTTTGCATCTCCTATGGGGAGAGAGAGGAAGGTGCTTAGGAATTCTGCGACTGAGGGTCTGCCCAGCCAAGAGGGAGCTGGCTTCACTAACTATGCAGAGACATTTTCACCCTGTGTAGGAAGATCATTCCTCAGCATGCCTTAGGCAGGTGGACTGGATTCCTCCACCAGCACTTCAAATGATTGCAGAATTAATTACATGTGTGGCTCCTTCCAGCCAACAAATATTACCAAGAATCACTGAATCCTATTTTACTTCTGTCCCCAAGATACGAATGGGAACTTTTCCACCAGATCTTAAGCATTTTATATGCCCATAACAATCACTGTTATTTCTCTAAGATTTTGAACTACAACATCACTTGCTGTCAGCTCGCCAAAATTTTACTACCACCTGCAAGCTCCAGCAAATCCCAGCCACAACTGCCTTTCACAACATCCGTCCACGCGTCAGTGAAACCTGCAGCTTGTAAAGAGCAGATGCAGCTCAATACAGGCAGATGAGACATCTGAGCAGTGCCCAGGGGCTCTGCCATTTCCAAACTGCCTGGTTTCCCTTTCCAAGAACTTGTCTCTTCTGCACACTCCCTCTGCGTGGGTTGGCTCAGGGATGGACGGCTTCCAGCTCCTGCAGAAAACAAAGGACAGGCACATCTGGCAGAGAAGCTGCCAGACACTCATGAATCATGACTGATCATGGTGTTGCTGTGTTGTGCCACAAGGATGCCTTTGAAGAGCTGTACCCAGCTAGGATTTGATAAACCCAGCACTGCTTCTGTCCTTCACGAGCAGCAATGGCTGCTTTGGCGCCTCGCGGGAGCTGCGGCTTGACAGCACGGAATGATTGAGCTTTCCTCGTCCTTCTTCCCTTGGGATGGACTTCCCACCAGGCAGGAGAGGTGCCCTCCCCACCCACCACCATAAAAACATGTGAAGTATCAAAAGAAATCACAATGCCAGCCACACCAACAAACACTGGGGCCTTCTGGTGTCTCTGACGCTCATCTTTCTGGTGCTCAGGCAGACAAACCACACTTGCTCACTGGTTGAAAATCAGTGGCCTACTCTGTAAAATGCTGAAAGAAATGAAATATGCCAAAAAGACATTTCCACCACACCTGCTGAGCTGGGACTGTCTCTTTAGAGTCCAAAGGGCTGAAGGCAGGAGGTGGCTCACGTTTAGCACAGACATACTGAAGAAGGGCCACATCATGGACCACCTCAATTTGATCTACACTATAGAAATATAAATAAATAAATAAATAAATTTCAAGCTTTGCTCTTACAGAAGTATAAAGCCCCATCTGCCTGCCTTTTGTAGACTGATGTCAAAGATTTCCCTTAAAATGGCACTGACGTTTCTCCATCTTGTACCCCAACCACGTCCTGTGCATGGCTCGTCAAAATAAGGAGGAAATCAGTGAAAAAATGCACAGGTTCCTGGGTTTTCTTGGAAGGAAATTCAAAATTCGTTATAAATATGGCCAATATTTGGAAATTGGAAATATTGGAACCAGCTGTCGCACCCATAGATTTTTCTCTGCCGGAAAAGGAATAATTTTTGTTGTGCATAATGGTGAGAAGAGTGGGTCAATGAAGAGTAAAAAAGGGTCAGGAAATAAAAGACAGGTAAATAAAGTTCGTTCTCATGATTCAGGCATTGAAATGGAAACCAACAGATGTGAAACAATACCAACTGTACTAAAAATTTACTGGGTAACTAAGGGACATCATTATCCATTCACCATCATCCTTTGTAGCCTCTAGAAATACATTTTGTGACCCCATTCCCTTACTGAATTGCTCTGTGAATAATTTATTGATTATAAGATGCTCAGGTCCTGAAAAATTTAGACATAAACATTTCCTAGGGCTGGGTACTGATGTTGACACGATCATGATGGCCATGAAAGTAGAAAACACACAAAATTCAAGGCTTTTTGGCAAACAAAATACCTTTTCTTTTTTTTCTGACCCTGATGTAGCAAAGTCTGGTGTGCTCTCTCACGGGCTTTATATCTGTTTTCAGTGGTCTAGTAGTGGCAAAACAGATATGAAATTCAAAGTGTCAGTTCCTTTCACCTCTACCATGTCTCTGCTGATATAACCCCAGTGACTGCAGAAATATTTCCCAGAACTGCATCCAGAGCAGAGAGAACTGGAAATGCCGCACATTTTACCTGAAACAAACAGCTGTCATTATTTCTCTTTACAGCACTTGCCCTTCTCCTAGAGTAACACAATAAATGTCATGGCAGGTGACTCCCAGACCTTCCCTTCACACATGAGCTTTCCACCCCATTTAGCTCCCTGAGTTGTTTATATTTTTATTCACAGTCAGTTAAGCAAATATATATGGATAAACTGTATTTTCCTCTGCACCAAGTTGTATTTGAGTCATTGGAGTGTTGTACCTTGCCCAAGACAAGGATGTTAAAAATACAGACATTAAGAATGGCTGCTCTGTTCTGGGATACTGAATCCCAGTGCTGCAGCTTTCCAGGTTTTATAGACCATGTGGGATGTGGTTAAGATCAAAGAGATAGACTTTTTTTTCCCCCAGAAAACCAAGAATGGCAGGTTTCCATAGAGATGTAAGAGAAAATTCTAAAAAAAATTTAAAAGTGGAAATCCTCCAGGTTGGATCTGACCCTTCCAGTCACTCCTCTGCTGCAAAGCAAAGTTCTACAGCTCGGCTGAGCAGCACCAGAGGAACCACTCAGCCATATGGTCTAATTATGGCTTTTGTGTGTACTTTCCATGTATAAATGACTTTCAGGATTGCTGTCAGGGACAAGCAGCACACTGCACTGTAGTGGTGCCAGTTCTCATCATTTCATTATGTTTTGTCAGAACTGGCATCCTTCCCAACCATCAGCTCTTTGACTCGGCCGATGGAGCAAGGATTCCACCAAAGCCGCGTCTCTGCCTCCAGGCTGGCAGATCAAAGCTTGCAAGCATGACCTGATGGCAACTCCAGAGGGCTCAGACACAGGACACAGGCACACAGTTAAGTTTTCTGCCGAGTGGCATGTTTTCTGGGCTCACCCCATGGCAGAGGGCAGGCAGTGCTGCTGCACACACATGCATCATTGCAGGAAATGCCCCTCTGGGGCAGCGTGCAAGGCTGCATGTGTGTGCACAAACACACCCTCCACACTGCTCCTGCAGCTTCAGTGTCCACAATGCCTGACTTTTCAGCTGCTCGAAACAGCTCTGGATGGCGGACAAGGAAGGGGTTTCCATTGGAACGTTTTTTAATTAAAAGTGCTGATTCCAATCAACCAGCTAATTTGGGACTAATTTTTTTTTCAATGTGTGGCTTTCACAAAGCTATTAAAAAACTGGGCTAAACTTTATTTTTATGCTTTCAAAGGAAACCTTTATACAGTTTTGCTTTCAATGCTTTGCAACAGATAGGGTGATTTATCCTCTGGAGCTGCCTAACTTTAGATGGAGTATGAAAAGAGCTTGTCTTCAAAGTAATTAAGTTAAATTAAATTATTCTCACTTTAAACAGATTAACTGAAATTAAATCTTTCTCACTCTGTAACTACATTTAGATAATTAAGACATTTTAAAGCCTAAACCAGAACACTACATGTAAACCAGGGCAAGTGCTTTGTCACAACCCCGTTTGTAAACAAAATGAAAATTTCATTCAAGTCAGTTAAGTGAATATTGGTATTTTGGTTTGCCTGCAGGATAGAAGAATCATTTCAGCATGCAGCCCCTTTCTTTCCCTGGCTGTTGGCTGTGTGCTTCCATGCAATAGAGTACTAGGTAAAAAGGCAAGATTGAAATCCATTTCCTTTAACAGACAAGCCTGACATCTGGTTGTATTTTCCCAAAATTTTTGATCAGCAGGAAAATAAGTTGGAGAGGCCATCAGTATTCTGAGCAACTAAAGGTCTTTCCCACTGAGCAATGTATCTGTAATTAGCTCAGATCTGAGCAGAGATGATGCAGCCAGAAAACTTGCAGGACCCATTCCCCATGCAATAACATCTGAAGAAAGAATTAACGTTTTCTGTGAGTGTTGAACTGCAGCAGTTGATCATGGATGGCCACAGGGCACTGGTCACATCCAATACTGCACCCTGTACAGCCAGAGACACCTCCCCCCACAACACAAACACAGATTTCTGTGCCTGGGCACACAGCATGGACTCAGACATTCTGCTCCTAGAAGTTGCCCTAAATGTTACAGATGCAAGACTCTCTGCACTGAATTTCCCTGGAGCCAGAGGTTGCTCCCTGGCCTGGGTACCACTGACAGTAGAGATTAATCTTTTTTGATAGGCTGACATCTATCTTCATGCCACATTAAAATAATCCCTCCCTTTCTACTGCTCATTAATTGGATAAATCTTTCATGGAAGAAATAGCATTTAGGAGTGATTACACAGTGTCAGTTGGTTGGGATTTTTTTTCATTTTCCAGTACATAGCTTTACATTCCAAACCAAAACAACATTTGTGAACAAAAAAAAAAATCACATGTTATTCTGTCTGAGGTTCATTTTGAAAATCTGAGAACTTGGTCCTTTTTCCAGCACACGACTTTCAAAATTACTGTGCAACTTAGTTTAGTACTTGCATTGTAATAGGATTTTATTTCTCAACGAGAACAGAGAACTGCTGGCAATTGTCCAGCCAGTTGTAATTACTCCTGCTTCATGTGGCTATGGAGGAATTCAAGCCTGTACATCCTATCTGTGCTGTCTGTCATTACCAAAGTTTAATGCCATTTATCTTTCTACTGTTTATTCACAGCCTATGCTGAATAAACAGCAGTGAGCAGACCTGCAGGAGGAGTGTGATTCCATTGGCATTCCTTGGGACAAGTGTTTTGTTATTCAAACCTTCTGATGCTGTTCTCACTGTTCGTTCTGCTTCAAAGCTGGAATACCTGACAAGGATTTCTTCTGCCATGTATTAGGTGTGTCATTACTCTTGAAAAGAAATGCCAGGTTATGAGATATAAAATAGAAATTCTCATGTGGCCTGTGATACTGCAAAATTCCTCTGCTTTCCTTAGCAATTAAGGATCCAAGATGGATGGTGTACAGCTTTCTTTCACTTTCATCTCCTTGTTAAATTGTGCATGGAAACAACCTTGCTTCCAGTTCCTCTGTGAAATGAAACATTCATCAACACTCCTCACTTAACAATTTGCAAATTGTTTCTTAACCTTCAGTAAGGTCCAAGATTGGGTTTAAAGCACAAGGAAAAGGAAAGCAGAACCCAGCTAAGTTTCTGCCCAAGATTCGTCCTCTGATGCAGCCCAAGTCTCTGTACCTGCTTCCAAATCTCTGAAACCTGGATAAGTGTTAGATCAAGATCAAGGACAAGGAAAACATGAAACTGAGCTTTTCCTGGCTCTTTCCAATGCAGAAACATCAACATTTCAGTGAGATGGCAAGGCTTGAAGCACATCTAAGGCTCACTGATCTCCTAAGACTTGGTAAACTTCAGCTGACTGATGTTGATATGCTGCTCTATGAGCTGTGAAAGAGCTGCTGAAGAGGTGTACAGATCCTTTTCAAACCACAAACTGATCATAAATAAAAGTTTCAGTCTTATAAAAGGCAATTTAAGGATACTGCCTAGTGTCTCAGATGCTGTGCAATAGTTTCTCAAACTGCAAGTCTAAACCCTCAGGAGGCTGGAAGAGGAAGGCAAAGTATAGAAAAGGATTAAGAGGGTTATAACACAGTGGCTTATCTAAATTTTCAAGCATTTAATTAAGTATTAGCATGTTAATCATTAAAAAAAAAAAAAAAGAGAATAATTTTAGGAGAAAAAACCCAAGAAAAATAAACAGTAATAGATCTGACCTCGTGCAGTTCAGAGAAGTGGGGCAGCTGAGCTCATCATTTGCTGGTTTCCACAGCTACTGAGTTATGAGACAAATCAGGAGGTGCTGGAAACTTTGAGCTCAAGAGTGATATGTGGAGAGTCCACAATAAGTAGATCCCCTCCTGATAGAAGAACAATCAATGACCACACAAAAATACCAGGTTTTAACACAAGAAAAAGCTTCTCTGTTAAACTTTGGAGCTCCTTGACACTGGGTGCCCCAGATATCAGACATTTGCCTGAGTTCAAAGAAGCCACTGGGCAAATTCATGGAAGAGGAGGCAACACAGAGATATGAAATACAAAAGGAAATTTGTAGTTAAGCTGCAATTCAGTGATAGGAAGGGAATTATTTTTGACAAGCAACACTGCATTTGCCGTTTTCATATGCTCTTCCCCAAATCAGTAAGACACAGGCTCGCAGCCTGAGAGGATCAGCTCCTCCAACAACTTAAAACCTCTTTTCCACCAGAAGCCACTCTGTGCTTCCTCAGGGTAGGGGGTGAGGGTTTGCATCTACAGATGGGAATTATCCAGCTCATGTCCTCCACTCCGAGATTATTACACGAGCAATTAGAGGTATTTAGCAGTTCTTGGGTAGTGTAAAGGCTTTCACACATGCAGAGGAAACAGCTGCTGCTGCTCTGGAGGGAAGGAGCAAGATGATGCCAGCAGCAGACAGAGGAGCTGCTGTTGCTAACAAGCAGAGTGCACCTGAGTGAGGACACAGCTGAGCTGCATCCAGAAAGGAACTGAAGGCAGGTGTGTGCATGGGAGAGGCTGAAGCAGCTCCTGATTGCAAAAACTAAACAAAGGTATTGTTTCACAGAGGAGTTGTCACAGGGAAGAGGGGAGGTCTCTGTGCAGGGTCATGTTTTTATTTGGGAGCACATCTACAGGAGCTGCTGATTGCTGTGAAGTGCCTGAGCCACTGCACACCTTCACTGGATCAGAATTCAGCACAGTAGTATTTAATTTCTGATCTTAGCATGGCCTTTTGGTTTTGTGTCACTGAGTTGCTCAATATTTTGAGGCTACAATTTTCATGGGAGAAAATCAGTTGGAAAACGTGGTGTGGTGTTCTGACTACAAAGATTACATGTCCCTTGTACTGTTTTGGCTGTCAATCTCTGTGCAGTGCCCAGCACAGCAGGGGCTAAACTTTATTTGGCATGGTTTGCCTCTGCTGCAATAATAAAGCAAATTTCCTATGTGGATGGCTTCTCGTGGTTGGGGTTTATTTGGGTGATTTTTAATTGCCCCTTTCATTTTATTGTGGAAGATGAATTTTAATTGTTTTTCATATGAGTGTGACTGTAAAAACCAACAGCCTAAGGAATGACAGGGAAATTATACCTATTTCTTGTCTAAGTTTTAAGCCTTTCTGTTCCCATTTGACAATCTTTGCAAAACCTTTTCCTCCCACACAGGAAAGAGAGTTTTTCAGCTCCTCAGAGGCTCAGGCTTCTCAAGAGCTGTGCACCTGCATAAGATATAGTTTCCATACAGCACATGCATTTCCAGCATCTCCCAGGACCTTTTCCCTGTGGTCATCAGGGATCTCATAAGAAATGTACATGTGCATGCTCTGAGCTGCCAACAGACTGAGCATGAGGGGAGAGACTGTAAGAGAAATTAAAGTGTTCCTTCAGGAGACCTCAGTCTGGCTTTGGGCTACACTGAACTAAATCGCAAGGTGCTCCTGCAAAATCACTCCCTGTGAAATGAATCTACAAATTGGAGAAAAAATAATGGGCCTCCACAATAGTAGAGCCTAATGGGTTTAAGAAAAATGCAGTGGAATTGTGTTAATGGCCTGCTTGGGGCTCGTGGCTCTGTATGGGAATTCTCTGCAATTCCATCAGTCACACTAATGAAGGCACCATATCCCAAACTCTTCTGTAGCCAGAGACTTCTGCCAACCAAGTGTTAGGTTCATCCTAGAGCTAACTTCATAATGTTTTCTTTTTGTTGTTTGCTTGTTTGTTTGGGTTTTGTCCAAGGGAATTGCCTCGAGCTGATCTGATCCTAATCTCATATTGATACAATTTTCTTCCTTCCAGTAAGGTTGCTCCTGGCAGGTGTGGGGTGAGGGAATGCCAAACCAGCTCCTACTTGGGTTGGGTGAAACTCCAGGTTCTTGGCACCTGAGAGATTTAGAATCAAGGGAGGCAAAATGTTAGAAATTACATGTTGGAACAAGAAACAAGCATCGTGGGTTGTATCCAGTCGCAAAGATGTCATAGGTATCTGGTCCATCAGGGAATCAAGGACAAAAAATGAGCGCTGAAGTCCACCAAGTACTGACATTCTTCATCTATTGCATGAAACAGGAAATTAGTGTTGAGGGAAATTTGCAGAATCATTCATAACTGTTTTGTTTAGTGGAAAACCTGTTGGATATTTATCCATCTCCTTTGCTGTGGGCTGTTCTTATGCTTGCATGAAAACATTCGTGCTGTGGTCATGTCAAGAGCTCAGCTCATCCATTCCCATCTAGTGCAGGATAAGATGGTCTAGTAGGTTCTGGAGTCAAGAAGGTGTTTTGAAAACTAAAGTAAAAGGCAGCCTGTTGTCCCCACAAGGCTTTCTGTCTGGATTTGCAGACAGATGCTGGAGAAGATGCAGGAGGTTGCCATCTCCGTGTTTCTTTCACAGCTGCCATGTCAGGAGCTGGGGCTTTCCATCCCTGCTCTTGGAGCAGCCTCTTGCCCTGGGAGCAGTCCCCAGATGTCAGTGGCAATAATCATGCAGAGAAACAGGGCAACATCTGGCCTGATGTTTTACAAATTATGTAATTTTGCACTGCTCAAGCTTTCAGACAACAGAAGTACTAAGAAATCAGCCTTCTACAGCCAAAACTCTGCAGTTTCTGTTAAAATGGCTGTATTACAAATAACACTTGGTCATCCTTAAGTAGTCTCTGAGATGTTAATGCTTCATGTAGTTACTTGGAGGAGAACAGGGATAAATCTACTCTTTAGCCTGGGAGGAAACATTAATTACTATTCCCTGTGGTAAAACCAGCCTGACTGGGCCCCAAAAGACTGAGTAACTCAGGAAATGTGGTTAATAGTTGTACTGGTGAATGGACATGGTGGGTGTCATGACATTACCCAAGGCATTTGCCTACCCATATATAACTGTAAAACCATCCCCAGGCAAAAAATACCCTTCTGAATATTTTTCTGCTTCTCTGCCCATAAAAATGTTATAAGACTTTTGAATTTGACCTGTCAGAGCAGTGAAAATTGGTGGCAAGAGCCCTTGAATAACAAATGGCACATCATTATGCTGACTTTATTTCCCTAAGTATTTTAGAGAGGGTTATCATAGGCAGGGAAGTTCAGCTCCATCCCTTCCATTGGTTACACAACTCCAGCGACTTGAAGTCAGCTCTCAGCCCTGGGAAAGTGCCTCCTTTAAATGAGTCTAGCAGAGCTGTATTAACACTCCATTCATGCTCATTTTCCTCGTGCAAACTGTCACTATTTGTCAGCAGCCGCTGCTCCTACAGGACGTTCATCAGGTTCAAGTAGGCAGCAAAGAAATGAGTTTGTTCTATCAAACCTGGCTCTTTGAAGCTGTGTGAAACGCAGTTGTTGCCACCTCAGGGAGCTTGGAGCAGCCACATCAACATCCTAAAGCTCAGCCAAGCCTGGGGAGGGCTGTGCTGAGGTCCTGCAGTGCCAGTGGTGCTGCTGGCCACAGCAAGGCAATGTCACCTCCTCCAGCCCCACTAGGCACAGCCCCCAGTGCTGCTCTGCTCAGCCCCTAATCCCTTCCTGGCCCCAGCAGGTCACCTGCAGCCTCAGCAGGGCTGACCCTGCCCCAGCAAGGAGCTGAAATGGCTCACAGCAGCAGTGGCTGCTTCAGTGGGTTTCACAGGCAGAGGAGGAGAGACTCAGGGCTGCTGAGGTTTGCTGTGTGCATTTACCCTGAGCTGCTGTGGATGATCTGTCCCTGCAAAGACTCAAGGACAGGGCTTTGAGGAACCTGGTCTAGGGTAAGGTGTCCCTGCCCATGGCAGGGGGTGGAATTAGATATCTTGAAGGTCCCTTCTGACCCAAATAATTCTGTGATTCTGTTATTGATTACCAACTTGTTCTGATGTGCCTCTCCTCCTGCTGCTCAATGATCACAGTCAGAGCTCCATTAAGCCAGACTTTATCACCAGGGACAAGATGAAAAAACATTCCTACTTTATTCCTAGCCTTTATATTCTTTGCCCAGATGACAAAGCATACTAATATTATCCTAACAGCAGTACTGCCCAAATACAAGTAAGGTTTGCCAGACAGACACAAAACTAACATCTCTGTCCCTCCCCATCCACCCAGCTCCCCAGTTGCTTCAGCAGGTGCTTTAAAGCCCATGTGGAAGCACGAAGATCCCAGCAGCAAGGGGGTGTAAGGAACTTTACTGTGGAGATGCTTACCTCTGCCTGCATCGATGGAGCATCTCTGGGGCAGGGCAGAGCATGCCAGCAGGGAAAGAGGCAGGGTCAGGGGATCACTGCACTAACTCCTTACAGCACTGCTCAGGATAATAATGAAATGTGGGATTGATTAGAGTATAAATCTTCCAGCAAAACTGGCCAGAAAGGGGAGCATAGCAGATGAGTCCTTAAATTCACCACTGAATCCTGGCTGCTGTGCAGAGCTTGTCTCAGTTGCTGCCAAAATCCCTGCAGACACCAGGGCTGTGTAGACCTTACAGGTGTGTGTCTGTCTGTCTTCCAGAGCTGACAGAACACTGTGATCTGTGCAGCACAAGAGCATGAATCTCACCCAGCCATTGTGCACCAGTTTCTCCCCTAAGCAAAGCTTTGAGGAGGTTCCCAAGGTCAGAATTATTTGGATGTGAGTTCCATAGAGTAAACCCAGAAAATATTAAAAAAAGCAAGAGGAACTTTGTCCCTGAATCAATGCTCCTGCTGTTGCCCTGCTCAGCATTAACTTGGAGACCAGCAGGCTGCCAGAAGTGACAACTTTCCTAAGAGATTTAAAACCAAAGTTCCCTCTGACAGCTTAATCCCTTGCATGTATATAGCACTTCACATGCCCAAATATTAACTGATTCATGGTTAATTAACTCGTGGTTATAAATTTCCCCTGGCACTTTTTGTAAGACTCAGGATGTAAATGTTAAACCAAGTGTCCCAGGCAAATTGCAGCACTGTAAGAAAAATAATAGGGCAGATCATCACCTGGTCTGGTGCAGTTATGTAGATTTACTTGAGCTCAGGGCCTGACACAATTGCTCTTGAATTCATTACAGCAAACTGCAATGAATGAAGTGCAGAGCTCCTTCCTGTATTGAACTCCAGTAATTAATTCCCTGCTAACACAAGGGACATGGTGTACAACAGAAAGATCACATTTATTCAGATGAGCATTATGACATTGTCATGGAGGAGCTGAGGAAGACAAGGTGTCTCAAGGCAAAGGAATTGAAGGAGTATTGCAGAAGAGAATGTCTGTATGAAAGCTGATGATCATAGCACAGCCTACTCCTTTGCTTGAGCAGCACCCAAAGCAAAGGGAAATTTTACCCAAAAAGAAACTCTGCAGGGTAGCTCCTTCACCTCTCTGCATTTCCCAGAGCTGGTGAGACATTTCATTAAAGCTCAGGTCAGCTGCCCAGTGGCCTCTGAGAGGGAACACAAACATCCTTAGGTGACTAGCTGGGAGGGTTGGGAACATATCTCCTTCCTCTTCCATCTGGCTCCATGCTCAAAGTCTTTGGGAACCCTCAAAAATTTTCCACAGAGCTGGTTTCCCTTTGAGTGGTGCTAATCCAGTGAAACCAAAATTGTCAGGATTCTCAATCCATGATTTTTGACCTGGTGAGGAAAGATTTCAGAAATATTACACAGCTACACACACACAAACATCTCCTTCTGAGTCTCTGTATGCATATCAGCCACATTTTGACTCACAGCTCTACACTACTAAGTCTAATATTTAATGAACCTAATAAACATTTTGCAGGAGTTCAGTGGTTTCCCTTCCAAGAAGAACTTGTGCAGGGCTCTGATTAGTACCTCTGGCTTTTCCTGGCATCTAGCCTCTCTGTAGAGTGTTGCTGCACTAAACTTAAAGCCATTTTTCTGTGGAGAAAAGGCATAAAGAAATATGATACAAAATAATCAATGGTACAGATACCCATCCTCTCTAGAAGTGCAAATGCATAAGACAAAACAAAGTCTTTTACAGAAGAAACCCTTTCTTTTTCTGTATGGATGTTACTAACCTGAAGAACCTGTTGTGTGATTTTACAAATTAAGGCACAAAGAGATTTGAGGTGGGGAAAAGGATTCTGATATTTTTATGGCATGAGGAAGCATCTAGCATTCTGAGAAATGAAATTATATCAGCTAATTACCAGCTAAGATATGTCAGGAAGAAACACACTGTCAGGGCAGCTTGTTCCATAGGGCAGTCCCATGTAAGAGAAAAGGAGTTCTTCCTGGGCATGGGAGAAGGGTGAATACTTGTAAGGCATAAGGAGTGGAACTGTCCTCTGCACTTAAACCACCTAATGGAGCATGTTTGTGTTCTCAAGTGCCTAATGAAACCTGAGGTCCCAGTGCTATCAGCAAGGGCATTCACAGAACTGCTTTTCTCCAGCCCACAGATTATTCACACTTGTAAGGGCTCAATACTTTTGAAATCTCTGCCTTTCAGTTATGTTTACTTGAAGTCAGCTTGTGAGTTCCAAACTAGCTAGGGAACAAACCTGCTGAAAACCACACATGTGCACCATCCAGCATGCTGTGTGATGGCACCAGTCTTGATCTGACACCACAGCAAGAAGGGGTGTGAGCATAGGAACATCGCTCCTTTGATCCCTTCCCAAAACTGTGACCCAAATTCACAGCAGCATTTTACACTTGGGTTCCCAGAGGGCATTCAGAGCCATGCTCAGGACCAGGATGGCAGGCAGGGCCCAGACAGCTTCTGACGTCCCAGGCTACAGGGCTGGGGGCACAAAGGAGACACAGGGGCACAAGAGAGACACATTCCCTCTCTCTTTTCGCACAGGAGTGATTCTTTAAACAGAACAATTTGAGGGTGAGGGACTTCAGTAACTCCTCAGATCCCTGAGAAGAACATTTTGGCCCTGTGTGCTTGGGAGACAGAGACTGTGGTTGCCAAACCCCAGCACCCCAGCACCCTTGCCACGCTGCAGGGACAAACCCCTGAAGCTCCTTCCCCACCACCCTCCCAGCCAGGCGTGCCAGCCTCCACCCCATCCACTGGAGCTATCACTCAGTGATTTGTGGTGTACTGAAATGCAGTTTACACTGCAGAAAGCTCTAATACGTCCCTGGAAAGCAGTTCAGGGAGAGCTGCAGATGAGTGTGAAGGGGTTTGCTCCACAAGCAGATGTCCTCTTGGCAGGGACACCACCAACCTCCCTGCTCCACCTCGGAGACGCGGCCGGGAGAGCGACAGCCCCGCTCCTGAGTGGCCAGGCTGATTTTTACGAGGCCTTTCCCCGGAAATAAGAATCATGGTGAGGAGAGGTGATCTTCCCCTGCGGCTGCTGGTGTGGATTATGGAGCTGGCAGCAGCAGGAAGGCGTTAAGGAAAGCTCCCAGCAACGGGTGAGTTTTAAAATGAAAGCTGGCTCAGTGTTAATGCGCAAGTAATGTGTCCCAGCTGCCTTCAATAAAACAGCCAGCTGAAACTCAGCATCATAATAAACTGAGCAGGGATTTCACAAACATCCTGGCTGCTCAGAAAGAGACTGACTTTTCTTCTTCTTTTTTTTTTTTAAGTATTTTTTTCCCCTCAGAGCTTGATTAAACATTTCCTGTTTTCAGCTTTCCAGAAAGGTCCTCATGAGCCTTTCCCTGCTGCTCTCATGCTGGCAGCTTCATTTTTCAAGGCTTTCTCCTGGTCCTGGAGTGACACAGAAATGGGAGGATTCGTGTGGACCTGGTGTCTGGGCAAGAAATGCCTCAACTGCAGCTGCATCCCCATCATGCTCATTGCCATCCCTGCAGGCACAGGGTGGCACAATGCTGAGGGCAGCCCCATACCTGGTGGTCTCACAAGACCCCAGGGAGGAACCTCATGACCTGTCACTTCCTATTTGCAGACAAGGTGAGAAGCAAGTTGCCTACAGATGGGAAATAAACCTTGGATTTCTGCTTTTGCTGCTGATTCAGGCAAAGTCACCCTAAGGCTGGAGCATCAGAGCTGATTGAAGGTCAATAACTCACAGAGGAACAAGCACCTGAAGCAGAACCTGATGAAGCACCTGGGCTGGGTTTCATCCCATTGAACTCAAGTCAGCCAGTGGAGCAAAATAGGCACCTTTGGGAACTATTAATTTGGGTTTCTTTGTACTAATTTGAGTTTCTTTTTAAAATTAAATTTAAAACATCCTACGAGCATGCAGACATGACCATGTACCTCTTATGTGTCCACAGCCAAAACCTGCATGCAGCCCAAGTCTGAAGGAGGGGAGAAGCTTCTCCTGGCCATGCCAGTCCTTTTGATCATCCAGGGCTTCTACAGCTCTTTGCACAAACTCCTCTACATCAGGGAATTGGAAGAAATAATGTGCTTTTGTCTCAATTTTTTCCCCTCCAACTCTAAAGACCCATCACAGCTTGTCACTCAAAATGAAGGATGGAAGCAGCCTTGAAATTCTCCCACCCTGCCTCTGCCTAGCCAGGGAGCAGGATAGGACTCCTGACCTCCAGCTGAGGTACACTGGCATCTTGCCAGCCTATAAAATCAAGTTTCACCAATTAACTCTCAGTAGTGGAGGGTCTGGCTAGAAGT
The DNA here is from genome assembly GCF_901933205.1 of Camarhynchus parvulus. Classification (NCBI taxonomy): domain Eukaryota; kingdom Metazoa; phylum Chordata; class Aves; order Passeriformes; family Thraupidae; genus Camarhynchus; species Camarhynchus parvulus. The sequence goes on along the minus strand of NC_044574.1, from coordinate 8,040,194 downwards.
ACTCAGCTCTAATCCCAGATAATGTGTGACAACTTTCAGTGTGCTCATTCCAAGTGTTGAATGGCCCTCAGTGTTTCCTACAGCTCTGTAATATATGCCACAAACACATAAATCTTTTCTGTGGCACAGAAGAGAGAAAATTCTCAAAATGCCAACTGCAGCAGAAATAGAAACATCTCCTCATCATCTCCTGGTTTTAGTGGTATGTGTCTGAATACCTCTAGAACTCCAGCTTCACCGATTGTTTAGAAATGCCTGTGATTTCTGTGTTGTTTTCTTGACAGCCAGCTAGGAATCCCCTTGTGATTTGGAATTTAACTTCATCTTGCCTTAACTTTCCCCATCTGACAAAGGTGTTGCCAGGATTAATTAATAGTGTAAGGTAGTGATTAATGAGTAGATGTTACAAAACACACCGGATGCTGAGGATTTTTGGGGAAATTTGGAGAGCAACATTCCTAAGGAGCTTGTCTGAGCTTGACCTCTCTTGATCATAAAATCATCATGAATATTCCACAACATGGCAATGTTCTCTCATGTTCACTTTTGGTAACAGGCTGGTGAATGGTGAGGCCTCCAGCTGATGCTTCTGGCTACCCATAAATTTCTGCAGGATTTGTAACACTCTGAGAGAAGTTCCAAGGAAACAGATTAATTTTCTTTCCCCCGCAGTCTTATTTTACTTTGAATCCTCAGCATTTTCTTTTCCTAAAACAAGGTATCAAAATATCTTGGATGGAATTTTTCAATGCATACTGTGAAACACCTTGCCAAAAAACATTCACTTCAAATGGTATTTGTTTGGAGTACCTGAGTTTTCTTTCAGCCTCAGGAATTCTGCTTAGCACAACTCCATAATATTTCAAAATGGAAAAAAAATAACATTGAAATTTATCAGCCATATGCAGTGCTTTTTTAGACTATGTGCATTGATCTTGGTTAAATGAAAATAAGTTTTTCTGGAGTTTACTCAAATTTTTCTACTTGTTCTACTCTTTTTTTCTTCTTCTATATGATCTTTTTATCCTCCTAGATGTTTTCAGAAAGGTTACTTCAGGTTGTGATCAGAGTATAACACTTGTCTTGCCTATTATCAATATTTCTACAATAAGTGTTAGTGAACTATTTTACATTTTCATGGGTTTTCTTCTAAACATGAGTACAGTCATTCTGCAGAGGTATTTTAGAACAGCTCATGCTCTTTATGATTCTGTAACCTATGCAATAGACCAACCCTCAAATGCAGGAAAAAAGGTATTGCAACAAACTACTAAATTTTTTTTTACTTCTCTTTATTTCAAAAACATAATGCTTTAGGGAAAATGAAAAAATAATAAGAAGAAAACCTTCTTTGGAAATTTTCCCTTTCAAAATTTAAAGACAATGCTCTTTCTCACTGTGGGAGTTGCTTCCATTTGAGGACTAAAGAAAATAAATATTTTTTCTGTTTCAAAAGGTATGGTGGAGAAAAGAGTGAGCTCAGTATTTGTCTCTACCTTAGTGGTCCTATTACACAAAACCAAAATTAAATATAGAATCAAGAATCAGAACTCATCCTCTCCATTTTAATTATGTCACAAGGTATAAGTTATCTTCCCAGCTGGGAGAGAATTTCTCATGAGAGTAAGTCCTGTACAAAAATGACCTAACCTTATAATTAAATGCTGTCCCAGAAGGAAAGTTAAGTTTTGCTAAGCTTAAGCTTTTAGAGATTTGCCAATCAAGCTTTGCTGCAATCACTGCTTTGCTCTGCAAATTGCCATTGAACTCACATCTCAGACCTCAGACAAAATTGTCACAGTCACACAGTGCAAACCCCAAACCCAGCCTGCCCAGAACAGGTGGACAATCTGACCTTTTAAACAGTTGAGTCTTTTCATTTTCTGTTTCTAAAGCCTAAATACTGGTTTCAACAAAACAACCTTGAAAGAAGCCTTGGGACAGCACAACCTGTGTCTGCTGCACAGCCATGATGAAAAGGGAACAAGCCTCTATTGTGCCTGATGCAGCCCCTTCCCCCAGGATTGCTGGTTTGACACACAAAGCCAGGATAAAGGAAAGGGGCTGTTATTATCCTCTGCCACATCTCCATTTTTTGGGCTGAGAACCAGGGCAGGAGGTGCCATGACTTATTCTTGGGCGCACACCCAAAGCCTGTGCCAGCAATGGTATTTAACCCAGCTCTTTGTCCCTGGCCAATGTTTTATCAGTAACACCCATTTTTCCCTCCACAGATTATTTTGTCCAAACAAATACACATGTTTAGGCTATCCCTGCTCTTTTTCCATGGCACATCATCCCTGTCAGCCATTCCTTGGCACCTGCCCAAGCAGCGTGGCCATCATTTGTTTGCAGCTTCGTCCCTCAGAGCCCCACTGACATCAAAGGTCCCAGCCAAGATGGAGGCTGGTTGGGTTGTTTTAAACATCACCTAAATTACATTTTGATAAAATGAACCATTGCATAAAGTGAAAACTCTTCTAATGCAGTTGACACATAACCAGATTTAGGTACGGCAAGTCCTTGGCCGTGGATGAGCAGCTGCTGTTCACACAAGTCATCATTTTTGGGCAGGAGGAGACAACTCCCCATGGCACCAAACCATCATTCTTGGAAGAAAGAGCTGTTTGTGATTGGGACAGACCAGTTGCCTTTGCCAGGTTGGAGATGACTCTGGTATGGGCACACCCAGCTCATTCAAAGCAAAGTGTAGCAGCACCAATCTCTAGTGGAGACCTGCTTTGGCAGAGCCAGAGATTAAGCTGATGTCTCCCAACCCTGTAATAAACAAAGATAGACATGAGTGTTGGGAGCACTTGATCATGTTGATGATTTTAACCAAGTTTTTATTGCAGGAGAGGCTGCTAATTTTAACCCCATCCATATTAATTAATAGTCAAGCATGTTGGTTTTTTTTCCAGATTCTACAGCAGTCTAAGTAGAAAACCTCACGCACGTTTTCAGGAAATTGGGTGATTGTTTTGAAAATTCTACATTCATTTGTGTTTCTTGTGACTTTAGGGACAGTGTGTTGGGTTGTGGAGGAAAGCCCACCTCCATCAGCAGGGGCAGAAGGCATGGAGAAGGCAATGTCCCTCGTGCCACACCTATTTAGCCAGGGGCATGGTCTGCCCCAGGAGTAAGAGCCATGGGCACTGTACCAGCACCATCCATACCAGGGACAGGGTCTAGCTTCAATATCAAGGATAAAAAGCTTCAAGTAGGCCCTCCTGCAGACTCCCAGATTGAGTTTACCTGATGTACCTAGCCACAAGGCCTTTTATTTTTATTTCTTTGCATGGTTGCACCCTTCCTAAGAGTTGTGCCAGAAGTGGGAGTAAGGAGGCATTACACACAATGGTGCCCTCAGAGCACTTCCAGCCATCAGCATAGGAAATCTTGCCAGAAGCCCAGTTTTTTCATAATGGAAGTGTTTGGATAAATACTGACTGCTTTGAGGTTTAACCACTCTCGAGAAAAATGGGGAAAACAGGGATGGAAACAGCCTCTAAGATCACCCATGCTCATTTGTCTGCCAGGATAGGGTTATGCTTCTTCTCCACTCCCTCCAGTCCTGGCATAAAATTTCTTGCCAAGGAACCAACCTGCTCATTTTGGTAAGGCAGGAGAAGTCCTCCTCCTGTCAAGGAGGGCAGTTGCTCAAAGCAGGGGTTTTATGCCTTTGAGGCAGCAATTAGTGCTGGCAGTCCAGGCTCAGAATCACATCACATGGTTATTTTCTTCTGGAAAAGGACTCATGTTTTATTTGTTTTCTCCTGTTCTTCTTCATTTTATACCCAAATGAAACCAGTGCCAATTGAACCAAGATGCCTTTTCTATTACTTCACCATTTCCATCTCTTTTCTTTTCCCTCTGCATGTCACTGGGAAATTATCATCATGTCCTCATGGGGAAAGATTAACACCTCACTTTACTAGCAGTCACCCCAAATTTCCCTTTCTCAATTTTATCTCATTGCTCCTCCATGTACCTCCACAAGAGGTACAAGCTGTAAAGAGAGAAACATTCTTTTCCACACAGAAAGCAGTCCAAATTAACATTTTCCTTTGTCTATATAATCCATTGTCCAAAATTTAGGTCAGATTCTCAACCAGTATAATGCTCATAATTTTATGGCAGCTGAGAATTGATGTAAAATGCATCTGAGGAAAAAAATAAGCCTCTATTTTCTGACTGTCCTGGCTTCACAAAGCAGTCATTTCCAGTATTGCTGGAAGAAACCATCCCTCAGGTAGGATGAGCAAAGAGACTTTCCAGTGCAGAAAACAGGCTATTTTAAATATTCATATAATCTCTACACATCTGCAGTAAAACAAGATGTTACTGTATCCAGGCTAAAAAGCTCTGAGGTTAAAAGCACAAGCAATCGGTCTCTCAGAAATGTGGGGTTTTGTCACTACAGCTTTTGTAGTCACATTAATCTTTACAAACTACAAGGCCATTGACACCTTCCAAAAGCATTTCCTGCCCTGCTGTCTCAAAACTCACACATTTCTGCTTGAGGTGGAAGCCCTGCAATGAACATGTGCACCAAAAGTTCTGAGGGGTGAATAAGACATACAAGAAATATGGAGGCCAAGCAACATGATGGATAAAACAGGCTGGATTTTCATCGCTGGTGGCCACAACAACAGCCATAGAAAGTGTAACAAGAACGGTGTTTCCAAGAGGATGTGAGGTTATGGATCCAGCAATATCCGTAAATGCTCTCCAGTGTGACCACATAATAGCTAAACTGCTCTATTTTCCACACTGCTCAGCTAAACAGCTTAAATTGGACCCTCTCAAAGGCTGAAAGGAATCCATTTCATCCTAAACAATTCCAAGGCCAACCTGACCAAAGCCTTTGATTCATGCCAGTTAAATCAAAAAAGTCAGTGTTTATTGTTCAATATTCACCAGCAGAGTGAAGAGCAATGGCTGCATTCACCTTGTCCTCCCCCTGCAGAGGTGACTGGGATTGCTCAGGGGTGAGGAGCAATCCCTGGCTCAGCCCTCTGTTCCCAGCTCCATCTCACTGCAGCTCTGCACCTTCTCCTTACCTGGAAGCCATTAACTCCCTGTTTGAGCTCCCCTTCCAGGGGCCACTCTGCAGAGAATATTGCTGACCAGTTCCTGGTATGTTCTTTCATCTGATGAAAGAGCTTATTTAAACAGAAATCTGAACGTTGCTGCTCTGCCAGGCACTGGCTGAAAATATGTTAGTAGATGCTTTGTCATGAGCAAATCCAGACCAGAGTTTCCCTCTAGGTTCCTCGAGTTCCAGTTATGAAGTCCTCAGTTTTCAGCCAGGTAGGTAAAAATGCTTCACATTTTTACAGATGGGGGAACTGTGGTGGAGCAGAGAGTGTAAGAAACACACCCAAGATCAACAATGATATTTTTTTGTGGCAGAGTGAAGAGTCAAGCTCAGATCTCCTGCCATGCAGTGGGGGTACTTCCACCACCACACCACCCTCCTTCCTTTGCAAGCCTGCTAGAGCTGGGTTAAGGGACAACACTCCAAACCCAGTGGCACCAGCCCTCCCACAGAGAGAAAAACAGTGCCCAGGGTCAGCGTCTGGATTGCTAAAATGCAGAAGTGAGACACATCACACACATCCCCTGCAGAAAGACAAGCACGTGGTCGTGGCTGGAGCTTCCCACCACCATCTAAGGCATAAAAAACTAATGTTTGGCGACAAAGAAAACTACAGGGAGCTCATGGAAACCACTTGCAAACAGCCCTGGCATTCAGCTCAGGGCCTGAAAGTTCAGACCACCCACTCCAGCACAGGAGTTATGTGCCATGTACGTGGTGATCAGTGGGGAAGGAATTCATTTCACCCCATTCAGATGTGTACAAGGTAGAGCTGGCCACCCTCAGGTTCTTCAATAAATGATCTTTAAGGACACACTTGTCTGACCTACTCTAAAGCTCTATTTTAAGATAAGTAGAGTTATAACCTGGATATTAAAAAAAAACCAAAAAAACAGAAAACACAGCCCCAGAGTCTGGCATAGATGAAAATATCTATGTCCATGCATCTACTTTTGATCCCATGTATCTCACTCAGCATGAAAAATGAGAATAAACTAAAATTGAAGTAGAATTCTTTCAAAAACCTGTGAAGTGATGCTTAGTCTGGAGTGGCTTTATTTGATATACATATGTATTTCATGTGAATGTAACTGTAGTGTAATTTCCACTGCAATATTGGGCCACAGTAGAGAGCTGATAGTTCTGATCATGGGAACAGTTTCCATTATGAAGGATGGCAATTAAGTTGAGTGGTTTTGACTCAGTCCTGTTTATCAGCAGAGCAAGGTCGTGTTCTTATTTTTCCCTGGGCATAAAGGGAATCAAAAGGTAAAGAAGAGCCTCTCCCTGTCTTCTTGGTCTCTTTTTCTGGTCATGTCTACACCCAAAACATCCTCTTTGTGGTCAGCTGGAGTTATGTGCACAGCTGATTCTGGCAGCTTGGGGCTTTCTGTTACTGTCTCCTCTCTCCTCTTCTGGTGTTTCTGGCACATTTGCTTTTACACACTCAGAATTCAACCAAAACAATACCCTGACTCCAGGTTTGCCTTCTGCTGCCAGTGAAACACCACAGGCAGTACATCTGGGTTTCTGAAGGGCCTCTGTACAGCTTCTGCTTTGGTAAATAACTTCTGTTACTTAAACTCAGACCTATCTGCCCATAGTGGAGGATGGCCATAACAGCCAGAAATCCAGGGACATTTGCAGAAGTAGCCAGACATGGGTGAAACAAGCAGTAGGGCTTGTCCCTTTCAGCTCAGTCCCCTCCTGAGTGATCCTGGACAGACCCTACTTTCAATCCCTTCCTATTTTGCCAGATTTAACTGTGTGGGCTGAAATGTTATGCTCTGAATATCTGCTGCACACTAAAAGTTTCAAGCCAATTTGAGACAAAACATTTCAGGAGATTTCATGCACAAGACAAGGGAAAAATACATTCCTTTGCCCACGTTCAGGAAGCTGTTTCACAAAGAGTGAGACTGAGGAAATGTGGTTTCACTTCAACACGCAGGCTGGGCTGGTAACTCAACCCCCCTGCAAGTCCCCTCGTTCCCCCCATGCGCTCTGACCTGCCCCCCTGGACAGTGATCAAAACAACAGCAGGGCTGTCCTGAGCCACCTGCCTATGGACAGACTGGCCATGACAAAATCTAGTCTCTTCTCACCTTTTCAGAACACTCACATGCATCTCAATTCTCTGCTCAGCCAGGAAGTTTCTAAGAACTTGCAGGACCTTGATTGTATTGGAGTTCTTCCTTCTCTCAAAATCAGTTTGCAATTAGCCAAGTGATTAAAAAAATGAACACAGACGGGCAGAAGGATCATATCTTTTCACACATGGTCCTTCTTTTCACATAGGTTAATATTTTTATTGGACCTTTATTAGTGGCATTACCAACTCTGCTTACAGCCCATTTAATATATATTCTGTGTATTAATGTGTACCTAAACTCTGTGGAGAAATGAAAAATTATAAAGGACCTAATCCAAAGCTTTCCAGGCTTCCCTGTGCGACTTAGGCTAGAAAAACCCTTCCTCCTCCTCCTCCTCCTCCTCCTCCTCCTCCTCCTCCTCCTCCTCCTTCTTTTCATTCTTCTTCTTCTACTTCTTCTTCTCTTTCAGTCATTTGACTGCGTCTGATATTTTTCAGCAGTGCATGAAAATGAAAAAAGTCAATGAGAGTCTGCTTGAAGAAATGTTATCTAAAATATTGAATGCTTGGTAGCTTAGGAGAGAAATGTTAGTGGTGGTCACTGCCCAGATCAGAACAAGACTTCCTGTGTAAAACACCAGCTAAATTATATCTTTAGGGTACTCACAGAGGACACAGCAGTATGAAAAGGATTTTTGACCATTTCTCTGATGTGACCCTTTGGATTCAGTTCAGGTAAATAAAGTGCCATGGAAAATGTGTATTGGCCACTCTTTCCCCTGCACTATTTGTAAGGGATGTCAAGAAGACAACAAATCCCAGCCAGTCATCCAACTAGGCTAATGAACCACAGAATCACACTATGCAAACCCATTGTTCTGCACACAGTATTTTGGCTGACAAAATACCAGCAAATTAGTGCTGAAACTCTTAGACATCAGAGCTGCAGTGTTATTATCAATTCTTCTTCCACCAGCCCTTCCTCCATGACAAGAAGGAACACACAGGCAGGCCTTTTCATGTGTCCCAAAGTGTCTGAGATGCCCATTAAAATGAACAATTCATTCTCCTGGTGTTGCATGAAGAAGTCCCCGCTCCTTGGTGACTGCAAAAACTCCCTGAATACAAGAACATGCATGTAATTACCAGCAGCTCTAAGGTTAGCATAAATCAAAGTGAGAAGTCAGCTGCCAGGGGCACTTCAGAAGCAATGCCCACGTCTCAAATGGGGCTGAGCTAAAGCAATAACCCCATCCAAGTCCCTGAATGGGCCATGCCTTGTAATGGGCTGGCACAAAGCTACATTATCCCACAAGCTGCACCTGCTTCTGGAGCTGCTGTATCAGCAGCAAATAGAGGTGCCACCTGGCAAGATGGCATTTCCTGAAGCCTGCAGTGACGAGGCAAAAAAAACCCAAACTTCCCAACAAACAGATGGTGCCCACAGAAATGGGAGTTATATGGAGACAACAAAGGGCATTACAGCAACCACTAACACTCTGCTCCCAGCCCTCCCTAAAGTGTCACACACATCCTTAGTGGGTGGTAAAGACAGGCCTAAATTCAGGTGCCTTCTCTCCCAGGAAAAAAGGATCTTGTTTTTTCAAGTTCATTGCTCCTCAAACTGTATGAAAAAGATTAGAATCACAAAGACCCACTGAACAGTGTCCGTCCCTCAGCATAAAGACAGCAAAAAATAAAACCCAAGGGCTGACAGTGCTAGAAACAGGCCATCTGCAAAGGGATGTAAATGTGACTGTGCCCCCAAGTCATGGCTTACGGTCTTGGAAAGCTAAAACATGCTGACTGAAAGCACACAATTAGTGCCAAGAAGAATATAAAGTATGGGAATACAAGGAGTGGGGAGGTGGTCAAATTTGCAAGAAGAAAACAAAAGCTTGTTTATCCCAATGAATTAATTGCAAAACATGTAAGTAACAAACAGAGGTGCCTCTGCCATGGGTTATTGATTCTGAGGGTGTCCAGCTCCAGTTGCAGTCACCAGTTACAGAACAAATGGCCTAAAAGGAGAATTGCTTCACAAGCATTATGCCCCGAAACGTAAGAGTTTATGTCTTTCCCATAGCCATTGTTTATGTAGTCTTTAAAATGTTATTATTATAATGCTGGATAGTCCTGTCTTCTGCTGAAATATCTCATCCTTTTTCCCATACAGCCAATTATTTCTTCAGTCACGATCCTCAAGATTTCACAATAGTGTTGAAATAATAATTGCATCTCAAGGATCTGAAAGAGGTTTGCAAGTCATGGACAAGATCCTGTCTCCCTTGTCAGGAGATGCCCCAAGTTCATTCTGGAGTCTCCAGAATGAAGTGATCTTGGAGGCTGAAGTTACCTTTCCATGAGAAGTAAACTTAAAAGTCAATATCAGCTCACAGGTGGCAAGATACACCAGAGATCCCTGGACCACCATCCTGAAGAAGCAAACCATTACTTTTCCACTCCTGTTAGTGTCATTTCTCTACAGTCCTGTGGGATTCCCTGCCCCACACCAAACACTTGCAGGCTGTGGTTCCAGGTCATTTATGGAGCCAAAGCAGTGGCAGACACAGCTCAGCATTGTTCACCTCTTGATCCAATTTCCTGAACTTTAGCAGATCCTTTGGGAATATGGCAAAGGGTTGTCTCCCTTTTTTGCTGCATGTTCTAGAGAAGGAAAACATCTCAATAGGAAAATCTGGAGCAGCTTGGCCTGTTCCAAACACTGCAGGTCTGTGTTTGTGATGGTGTTATCTGTTCAGAGGGGTCACTCTCCCTGCCTCATGCAGGAGCTCTTTTCTCCCTGGTATCCCTTTTGTGCAGCAGTTGAAGAGGAGCAAGGAGACCCAGATCCCCTCCCCATGGACCATGTCACATCTTTTTGCATCTTGGAACATTATTTTTTTGCCCAGTTTGCTTGTAACCCTGAGAAATGCCAAACTGGGGAAAACAATTCCAAAATAAATGTGGAGAGGTGTTAGGCTGAGTCTGGGTGAGCAGTGCAGGCAGTGCTGCTCTGGTGATGGCTGTGTGCTGTGCAGGGAAGGGACAGTAAATCCCTGAGGTCCAGCACTCTGGTGGCACTTCATGCTGCCCCTTTGTGATCACTCATTTTCCAGCCCATTCTGGCCACTGGACACTCATTTTGGTTTTGTCTTATCTTGTCTGGTGTTTGGCTCTGTCCCAGACACAGACACATCTTTCCTGAAACAAACACTACAAATGAAACATCTGTGCCATCATCTCCACAGGCATTAGCTAACCCCATCCCACACTCATCTGGGTAGAAAACCCAACACTGAAGCATTGCTCTTCCCAAAAGGACACCAAAGTTTTCTGTATCAAATTCCTCCTGGGGAAGTTTCACATCCTTCCAGAATAACTGCAGAGTGCTGAAATCTCAGTCTCACCAGTAGGTGAGCATCTCACCCAGGGTTTGAGATTCTCTTCAGGCACAGCTAAACTTAAAGGTAGCTTTTGTCTTCTTTTTTTTCCCCTTTAGAACATGATGTCCCACTGTTGCTGTATTTTAACTGCAGAAGGTGCAGCTGTTAGTCGCTGTTGAGAGACCAGGGTGGGTGACACAGCAGAAGTTAAAAAAAAAACAAGAAGCAGAAAGATGCACAAGTGGAAAGATGAAAACAAAACTATTCAAACAAGAATCACTTGAAATTATAAAAAAAAATCAATCCATGTCTGTAGGGGAAAAAACAAGACTTAAAGACAGAAAATTTGGCACAAGGGCAAGCATAGAATTATCACATTCCTAAAAAATGGATCCAGTCACAATGCCAGATGCAATGCAGAAATAGTTCAGATCCAGAGCACAGCTTTCCAGTGCCTATCTATTTCTGGGATAATCAGTATCATGGGGGAAAGGGAAATAGAAACACTATAAAGTTTATCTAAGGGATGGAAACACACCCAGCATATGATATGAGAAAAGAAAACGCGCTATTATCCAGCATGTGTCCTGCAGGAATGGCCACAGGCCCGGGCTGGGATCAGGTCTATGGAGCTGAAGTGCCTGAGTGCACATGGAGAGGCTGAAGTGAAAATATTCTCTCACCATCTGCTCTGACATCAGCTGAGCAGAACATGTAAAGAACTGGTGGTGTAGGGTTTACCCCAGACAAATTAGAAATTATCAAAAAGTTTCCCATAATCCATAAAACAAAACTCAGCAAACATTTTCATGTTTTGCCATCTTTCTTTGAAGTACATAACAGAAGACAAAATGCTTCAGCCTCATCTGATCTAAAAACTTACTGAGGTCAGGTAAATGTTCCCATTTGCTACCACTGGAGAATTAGGTTTCTAAAACTTGTTCATCTGTTCCAAAGATGTTGGAAACCAGATATAAAGTGTCTTGCTGGAGTTTTGGGCAAAGGCTGCAAGAAAGAAGACTTTGCACTTCATGTAATCCAAACAACTGAGCCAGAGAGCAAGAGGAGAGAGGGGAAGAGGATCAGAGAGAAAAGCAGACCAAGATTTCAGGAGTGGCTAACAGCTTTGACTGCCACAGCTTGTGCCAACTCCTGGCTCTACTGGCTGCACCTTAACTAAAATTCACTGCCTCTGCTTTTCAGAGCCCAGCTCAAGCTGCCTTGATTTTACAGCATCATGACCTCTGGAGAAGGAATTGCCTTCCATTCTGAATGGGACACCTCCTGTCTAAATTTAGAGACCAATAACATAGATGTAACTCCTACTTCCCTTGCAGTTGATGAAGAGAAAGAGACTTTCTCAGAAGATCAGCTTTGGGTGACTACTTCATGATGTCTCACTCTGCAGAAAGTGTATTTTCTGTACTGTTTCCTTTGTCGACAGCTCTGATGTGGCACCCACACCATGAACTTCAATATTTGGCCACCTAAATCCCAGCCTGTGTGTCCCTGTCTCTATTTCAAGGAGCCCAGATTCCAGTCAGGATCTCAATATACAACAAAACACAAGTAATGTTAGATACATCTGAACACGCAGAGAGACTGGGCTCACAGCCACCAGTTATTTAGGGACTCAGCTCCTAACCTGGTCCATGGCAGGGAGACCACTGGGAGTCAGGGACCTAAATGCCTCTGTGGATCAAGATCCAAATTCCAGACTTACTGGAAGTGGGAGGGCAATGAACTTTACTCACCTTTCAAGGGCTTCAGCAGAGTTGTTGTGGTTTCATGCTCCCTCTAGCATCCACTGCTGCTGATCTGCTGACCTCAGGGGTCCTGGGATGCAGCCCACATTTGAGGCAGGATGACAATTGCTTTGTTTCTGGTTCCCAAGAGCCAGTCTATAATCAGAAACTGGCAAACCCCAGTGTGCCATCCAAAAAGTTCACATGAAACATTAGGGCCAGGAACTGGGATCCAAATCTGCTGAGACCAAGCAGGGTTTCTTACCATAGCAGGCCCAAAGTGCTGGTAACAAGAGGCATTTTGTGGTGTTTCACTCTGAGCCCCAGCTGGAGCCAAGGAGAGCACACACCATCTGCAGATGTATTTTAGACTGCAATGAACCTTTTTTTAACTACATGCTGAAGTGGAAAAAAAAAGGCTGGGAAAAGGCTCTGGATTGTCACTTGCATCTATTCAAATATAGCTAGCCAGTCACTAATGACAACCTACATTGAGACATGTCCAAAACACAAACCAACCCTTTGATGGAGGTTTTTAAAAGTCTGAATAATGGAGGTTTGGGGTTGGGGCTTTTTTTCTTCTCCTGTCTTTCTTTTCCCTTCAGTTTTTCAGGGTCCCTGGATCAGAAGCGGGAGTGCCAAGATGCAGGGGGAGCTGCCCATCCTGCCAGGTTCCCTCAAAGCAATGAATGCTGCTATTCTTCCTGTCCCACAGCAGCTTTCCCCAAGGTCTCTGCCTGCTTTAATTCCCTGCTGAGAGCACGGGCCCCTCCCTGGTGATCAATGCAAGTCTGCCATGGGCAAGCTTCTGACAGGTAGAGCTGGAATTAAACATCAGCTTGCAGGGCACAGAGCCCTTCTTGTGCAGCTGACCTGACGTGTTTTGGGGGAATTTAAGCCCTTCAGATTTGCTCTGTGTGTCCAAATAGTTGTTGAAATATTTCCATCTAGATAAAGGAATCTAAAAAGTATCTTTTCACTCTATGAACGTGTCTCTTCTTTTGACACCTTGACTAGCGCCTCTCAAACTTCCAGCACAGAAGGACCTTGATTAAAGCTATTGAGGCACTGCAGGTGGGGACACTTCACTGCATGCAGGCGTGGATTTTTCTCTCTGCCGACAGATCTTCAGTCCAGTAAGAAAGAACTGGCATGTCTAGAAATACCTGAGGATTTCTCATTTTGCTTTTCACGCTTTGATGGAGATACAATTCAGGGAAACACAGAATTGCCACATTTTGAGAGAGCGTCCTGGATGTGAGTGGAGCCCAAAGTCGTGCTCCTGACAGTGGTTTCCACAGGCCCCCCACTGAAGTCAGAGAAAGCCAAAATCTTCCCCTTTGGGGGCTTCTAGAGAATGAGGATCTCTTTCAAATCCCACCTGCATTTGGAGGTGGAAACCAGAAGCCAGGCAGAGGGGAAGTGTAGGATGGTCTTTGACAGCCAGCTCTGCCTGTGACTGCCCTGCTGGGATCCTCTTGGAATTTCCACTGCCCAGGCTGTTTTCTGTAATCGTGTGAGGGAACACAAACAGACACAACAGACATCCTGGCTGGCCTGATAAGATTGAGCAAATGTCTAAACATCTTCATTCCAAGAGATACACCAAAATGCCAGAGTTTGTCTTCTTCTTCTTTTTCCTTATACCCCTCCCCTGATTCTGAGTAGGAAAAGCTAAACACAAAGCCTCTGATATTTCTAGATGTTTCTATTTTAAAGCTTTTCACTACACTAGCTAGGAAATGCTGCAAAAGAGCCCTAGATAGTCAGAGATAATTGAGCCACTGAGTGCAGGACAGTTCATTGAACCACACTGAGCTAAGGAACCAATTACAGTCTGACCTACTGAAGAGTCTTTTCATCTCTATCATTTTAATTCCACTCTTCCTTTTAATTAAACAGTTTATTTTCCAGCATAAAGAGGAAATCCCAAATGCCATTGTCAAGTAATTATTGTCTTGCAAAGTCTATTCTGGACACTTGAGGATTTATTGTAGCTCTATACTAACTGATGAATGTTTGTAGACCCATTTGTAGAACGAATGTAGGTTTGCAGGAAGGTCCTATGGGCCTAAAGAAAGGCTTGCATGGACACCAGATTACTTGCAATCAGTAATAAGTGGACTTCAGGCAGATCAGGATTAATCCTACTGGGTTTTTTCCTTAGAGAGCTTTTCTCCTCCAGCTTTCCATACCTGTCAATATCTCGCTGAGGATCGCATCTTATCTCAGCACTTAAAGTGGCATTTGGGTAGCTACAATTAATAACACTAACATAAATCATTCTGGTAGATATCAAATTACTCACAGACTCATAAAAACTCCCTCAAGCAGGAAAACAATGTTGCACCAGCCAGGTAAAGACAGAAATATTGTCCATCCAGCAGATGTTCATCAGTTCTGGTCAACATGGAGACCATGCCTTCTCCTCACATCTCGATGTGGGTAATGGCTGTAAGTTCAGACAAGCAGAGCTTTTGTATAAAAAGCCATTGGAGTCCTGACAATTCAGTGAGAGGTTTTTCATTCTACTCCCTCTTGCCTCTATGTGTGTTGCTCTCCATACTTTTGGTTAGCACACTTAAAAAGAACTGCAGAATAACCTTTGTTTATGCCTGTAAAATAAATTCAGAGGAAGTCAAATGGCTGATGAAGAAAACTGTGCAAGTCTGCCAAGGCAGCAGATCTCTTTGAGCACTGCAAATCAAAATCAAGAATCAAGGAGTTTGCTGGTGACAAGAGATGCATGGCATGAATGAAATCCAATCAAAGGATACACAGGAACATTTGGGTGTTAGGCATAGAAGATAATAAATCATAGCTGTACTTATATCATTTTGGTAATTCCAAAGGAAATAAGGATTGCAGATTACATGTGGAGATATTTCCACCTTCCTCAGCCTACATTATGACAAGAGAGAATAAAAGAATCACTGGGACCAGTAGTAGAGAAAAAAATTGCACCCAGCTGAAACCAGGGAAAACCCTGCTACCAAATCATTGAAAAGGGCTGGAAACAATCCCAGGAGTCATGTCCCACATTCTGCTGTCCCGAGACAGCAGCCCTGTGGAGAAGGACTTGGGGGAGCCCAGAAAGCCAAACATGTCCTGGGCTGCATCAAAAGCCCCGCGGGCAGCAGGGGAGGGAGGGGATTCTGCCCCTCTGCTCTGCTCTGCTCTGCTCTGCTCTGCTCTGCTCTGCTCTGGTGAGAGCTCACCTGCAGTGCTGCCTCCAGCTCTGGGGTCCCCAACATAACAGGCACCTGCTAGAACAGGTCCACAGGAATACCAGGAAAATTATCAGGGGGCTGGAGCACCTCTTCCATAAGGAAAGGCTGAAGGTGTTGGGGTAGTTCAGCCTGGAGCACAGAAGTATCCAAGGACCCTTTACTGTGACCTTCCAGTACTTAAAAGGAGCTTATAAGAAAGGTGGGGACAGAAGTTCCAGCATGGCCTGTTGCAGTAGCACAAGAGGTTGTGGTTTTAATCTGACAGAGGGCAGATTTAGACTAGACACAGGGATGACATTTTTTACTGTGAGGGTGGTGAAACACTGGAACATGTTGCCCACAGAGTTAGCTGATGACTAATTCCTGAAAATATTCAACATCAGGTTGAACAGGGTTCTGGGCAATATGATCCAGTTGAAGATATCCCTGCTCATTGCAGGGGGTTTGGACTAGATGACCTTTAAAGGTCCCTGCCAACCCAAAGCATTCCATAGTTCTATGAAGACAAGATTTAATCTGTTCCCATAGATCTCCATGGCAGATCCCACAGCTAATGCTGCTGATGCTTCACTGCCTTTCTACTATTCCTAATGTCTAAATTGTTTTTCTCCTCTAATTTATGCTCATTTGCTTCCTGTCTTAGCTTCATATATAGACAATATATAATTAAGAAACCAAACCCTGAGGTCTTCACAGTCCTGAATTCTGGAGTGCCAGACAGCCTAGATCTGAATTTATTTTTTTTTTTAGTAGCCACAAGTTAAGCTAAACATGGGATCTAAATGTCTCCACTTGCTCTCAAGGGAATGCAGATCCAGGATCTCAGGCTGGGAGCAAGCAGTCAAGCAACAGAGAAAATTTTACTTCTCTTTATTCTGGCAGGAACCACTGTGGAAATGTGAGTACACTGCACCTTTGGTTTTATATTGCCTAAGGGGACAAGAAATATAGACTGGCTCAGAAGTAAAAGGCTTCAGTGGAAGGGACAAAGTCCTTAGCAAATATATCCCAGGTCCTCAAAAAAGACATTGCTGGCAGGAAGGAGGAGAGGTGGGCAGGTGAGGTGCTGAAGCCTCTCTATGAGGCCTGGGACCTCTCCCAACTCAGCCAGAATACCCTTTTGGCAAATATTTCAGGGCCCCAGAAAAGGTGAGATATCTGCTTAGCCCTCTATAAATGGAGTGGAGCAGGGGTGGGAAGAGAGGCTGCTCTGTTCAGCTGCTTCTTGCAGCTACCTGGCAGAGCCCTGGCCTGCCCTTCTCGGTCTGTTCTATGATTTGGCTCCATGGATAATGACAGCAAATGACATTTTGATAGCATTCCTAACTTTAGCTTCTTTCTGAGGTCTTGTTGAGAAATCTGCCCTTTTGCTGCTTCACCAGTTCAACTCCCCTACGAGCTGTGAACCCCCAGATTATGAAATCACAGACTCTACAAGAGGAACCAGCAGAGGCATTTTGGCTGCCCCAGCAGAGAGCTTTTGGACCAGCAGCTAATCCTTTCAATAATTTCTCACCACTTCATTTACTGATGCAAGCAGAGTGTCCGTGTGGTCACCAGGGTAGGGTCTCTCAGGCTATGCCCTTCAGAGAGAAGT
The DNA here is from genome assembly GCF_901933205.1 of Camarhynchus parvulus. Lineage (NCBI taxonomy): Eukaryota > Metazoa > Chordata > Aves > Passeriformes > Thraupidae > Camarhynchus > Camarhynchus parvulus. The sequence continues at coordinate 8,023,043 of NC_044574.1, read as the reverse complement.
GAAAACACACTGGGTTAGCCTGCTTAAAACCCCACTCCCAGGCTGAAGAGAGAGAGAGAGAGACAGAGAGACATCCCATGCCATCATCAGGCCCATCTATATTGAAGGAGGCAAAAGTGGGAAGGTTTGGTGATGATTTCTAACTCACACAAAATCATTCCTCTGTTTTGGTGATGGATGCCCAGCCCAAAAGTCAAGGCAAAGTTTGCTTGTGTAATCCAAACTTCTCAACCTCCCCCTTGTATTTTGGCCTCGGCTTCATCCTCCAAGCTGGGAATGTTCCTTCAGGAATGCAGTAAGACTTGAAATGGTGACAATGGCCCCAGGGCTGCGTGGCTGTGGCTGTGTTGGTCAGATGGGGTGGGTTCACTCAGCTCTTGGGCTGAAGTCAGCAGTCACTGAGTCCAGACAAAGCACAAGTCCCAGCTCAACCCCAGCACACAGCCAGACTGGGAGAAGTGAACCAGGAAGGTTTGGAAAGGAGTAAGTGAAGGATGGAACCAGTTCTTCACCTCTGTTTACAGATGTTGCCACTTCAGTTGATTCATCGGGTACCAGAGCATCTCTCTGGTGTCTGCTCCTCCCACTGCACCACCATGGACAAGTGCATCAGCCAGTTTCTGCCAGGACTGCTAAAATCAGCAAGATGTCCCACCTTTCCACAGTGTCTCAAATATCTCCTCTGGAAGAAGTGACAGGACCCTGGGCAAGCATCACTCAGTGCTTTATTGATTTCTCTGCTCCACTCTTCCTTTGATACTTTACCCATGAAAGGAGTTTGAGCAGGGTACAGATTGGGTTTACTGCCCCAGCAGGTGCCTATCTCTCCCCCTGGCCAATACTGAAAGTGTGATGGGCAATTTGGAGCACTTATTACCCAGGTTTTCTGCCCCAGCTTCCTCTACAGAGAGGCTGCTGTGCTGCTAAAGCTGCATCCTGAGACTGGGCTGTATGAACCTGGCCCTTCACCAGCACTGTCTGCAAGATGTGATGCTCCCTTCAGTCTTTGAAATAAGAAAGAAATTTTTGAGCTTCTCTGCAGTGGCCTGCATACCAACCCACTTCACTCCCAGGGCAGTAAAACAGAGCAATCTGCACCTTTCACCTCAGCCCTCTGCTTTTCATTTTCCTCTTTAATCACAAGCAGACTTCAGCTATCAAGTGTGAAAGTTTAGCAGACCCAGAGACCCCTGCAGAGGAGGAGATCCAGCCTCAATGGGAAATTCATTTCGTGCCTGCTGATGTACCTGATCCCTGGCTTGAAAAAGGGGATTTGCTGAGTGTTTTTCCCCCATAGAGAGAAAGAAAGAGGGAAGATTTACACTCACAGGAAGGTAGTTCAGCAAATACCAGCAGTACTATAGACAGTCTCCCCCTACTTCAGGAACAAAAAGCACCTTCTCTGTGATAAAAAGAAACACAAACCACAATGAAAAATGTGCATGGTGACTGATTCACCCAGCTCGTTGCCAGCTGACCTCTGCTCATTCTCTGATGTGTTCTGCATTTGCAAAGCTCCTTGCACTGTGAAAAAAGAATAACTTCAGCCTCCACAGGATGCTTAAAGCCCAGCAGCAGGAGGAGATGAGGGAGGAACAGGGATGTACACTGATTGTAGGGTCAGGCATGCTCCAGGAGTGGATTCACATGGAAGTTTCTCACAGGAGGATCTGAGAGATTTGGGAAGGGTCTCCAGCTGAGGGATGCACGTGGATAGTCAGTGAAACCTGCAAGAGGGAGTGGGTGGTTTCTCAAAGCCAACTCTAATACAAGGAATGATGCAGAGTGCAGCAGGAGCAGCTCCCCAGGTGGGACAGTCTCTTCTGGAGTTGTTTCTGTCACCCTGTGGACTGCTCAGCCTGTCAGGCTGGAGTAGGGTGAGGTGTCCATGGAGGAACAGGTCTGCTCTGAATGCACCAGAGCACACTGGGGAAGCTAAAGAAGCAGGGAGCAAATTCCTCAATGCCCGAGGGAGGAACAGCTATATTAAAATGCTTTTTTTAAAGTTTCTTTCACAGCCATCAGTGTCAGCTTTGCTTTCTCCACTCTTATTTATTTTAGTGACTTTATACATCTCCAAACACTGTTCAGCTGGGCTTGTCCATACACAGAGGATGAAAACATTGTCAGGGCAAAGCATTTGAGCCCAACCTTCAGCATGCACACCCAGTGCCTGTAAGAGTGGGGAGAGCAGAGGGGCTGTCCTGGAGAAAGCTTGTGTGAGCAAGATTTTGGGGACTCACCATTCATCTCCCAACCATCTGGTTCCCTCAGGAAAACCTCACAGACAGCAATAGCTGCTACTACTTGTCTTCTCTCACCGTGCCTGGCAGCATCCCATGCACTCACCTTTTGAAGTGTGCTCCCAAGGCTGTGCTGGCCATGTCAGTCATCCCCCACCCCTGGGCTCTTTGAATTTGTTGACAAATTTTTCATGCTCAGCATACCAATATCTCACCACCTGCATCCAGCTGAGAAGCCACCTCTCCATTCCTCTTGTTCTTGTAACCTGTACGTTGTTCTCATGCTTGAACTATTTAATATTTTTTTGTCTGGGGAGTACACTGAAATTCAAATTGTAGCATGAAAACCAATCTCCAGCAGTGTATCTGTGTGACTTCTGTTAATTTTCTCTGAAATGTCTCCCTTCTCTGAACCATTAGTTACAATTAACCGTCCAGAAGTCAATCAAGATTAGAGTCTTATCATCTTAATACTTATTTTTGCACAAAAGAGCAACTAGTTCTTGGGTACTGAATAGAGAAAATGTAGGAAAAAAAAGGGAAGTGACTTGAAAGGGACTTGGCACAACCAGTTTTCTCACTGGCTGCATCGTGGCAGCAATGGGCTCAGGATGTGTGTGAAGATGCTGTCAGCAGGCACAAGGTCCTCAGGATCACTCATTTATCACATCCACCCTCCTGGCCCGACCACACCTGAGTTGAGGATGAAATCTCCCCATGCACAGATTTTGGAGAAGTTCAATTATTCTATACTGAAGTTTTAGTTATTTTGTGCCTATTCTAGCATTAAGGTATTTTGTACCATAATATTGACACCGTGGCTGTGTAGGCACTGTAGTACATGTTGTATTCAAATAACATCACATGGTGCATTTTAATGGGCATCAAGGCTGAGAAAAGTTTTAACACTTTGGTAATTCTGTGCCTCAAGTTATTTTGCCATCCAGTGAAACAAGCCCACATGACTCCATATTTTTTCTGTCTGACATTTCCTACAGTTAAATGGTCCTGAGAACCAAAGGGGTTGGACCAGACAGGAGTAATCTGATCCCTGGTGTAGATGGAAAGGATTATTCTAGTAAACTGGAGGGAGAGGGCATTTCTACTGAATTTGCTGTTCTGGCTAATAAAAGAGCTGAAGCTTCACTTCAGTTGTTGTCAAACCTGCACTGTTCCTGTGTGATATGCAGCTCCCAAGCCAGCACCTCCCCTGCACACAATGGCACTTGTGAAAACTGTGTTTGCCTGCCCCTCTGCAGAGACAAGACAAAGGGCTTGTCTGCAGCCAAACAGCTTTGTCACCTGCTGACACCATGGTCCTGAGGGGACACTGCTCTGCCACTTCAGGAAAGCAGGCTGCAGTTTGCTGGGCACAGGGGATGCTGTGGAGACCTGCATGGAAGGCGTCACCATGAGCCTGCACTAGGGGCAGAGGCCCTGGCTTGCTGCAGCTATTGCCCCTCCAAAGAGACCCTCAGGCTTGTCTCCTTCACGTGGACACATCACTTTCCCAGCTTTTCCCCCAGATAAGCTGTCCTTGCAGTGGTCAGTTCCTCAGGAACCTGAGGAGAGGCTGCTCCCCATCAGCCTGCAGGGGAGGGCCCACACCAGCTGTGCCTTCTGCAGCCACCCCAGTCCCTTCAGAGGGCCCACGCCCAAAACCACTGGCTCAGATTACCACAGGATTCACCCAGAAATCCCAAATTAGACACACAGGAAGCATGGCAATTTTCAAGAGAATCTGTGTGTGCAACTGGATTCAAAGTCACTCGGAAATGTCACCTCTCTGGACTTGGGGTGGTGTGGGGCCACAGCCCCCTCAAACATACAGAAATCTTTAAGTTCATGTCCCTCTGTGTCTCCCCATGCATGTTGTAAATACTGTGCTTACACCTTGTCACTACTATGAACCTGGGACTTTGTTCTGATACACAACATTTTCCTTTCCAAGGGCAAACAAAACAAACAGGTTTCTAAAGTGCTGGAAATGCTGGAGAATAGTCTGTGCTCAAGATAACAGTCCTCTTGTGTTGAGGGCCAGCCATCCCAAATTGCTCCCTTGGCTCTGGGCTGGGAAACACTCGCTGGCACTGGATAGCTTTTATCCTGGAAAAATGGCAAAAGCAGGGAAACTGCTTTTCCCTGCTTCCCTAGGTAGCATCAACCCACCCTGATACCACAGACACCCCCAGACTTAGCCCCTTCAGAGGTAAGAACACCTGCACACTCCAAACACAGCAAAGATGCAGAAATTTGAGTGGAATATCAAGAGCTGGAGATGCCATGGCCCTGTTACACACATGCTGCATGGAGTAAAAGCAGTTTCTTGCTGCTGAGTTTCAGGAAAGGCATATGCTGGAGCAAAAAGTCACATCTCAACTTACTAATATTTGTGGACATTGAGGCAGAACAAAAATTAAAGTTTGGACCTCAAACTGGGAATCTCAGGAGGCAGACAGACTAAACCTGCCAAAAATGCCCATTGCTTGAAAAGCCCAGCCTGGTGTTAATCTCTTGCCAAACAAGGTAGCAATAAATTTACCAGCCATGTTACTGGAGCTGGGCATCAGGGAGGAGAAGAAGAGTGCCAGGGCTGGCGAGCACCTTGCTGGCCAAAGGCAGTGCTCCCTGAGACCTCACTGAATGTGAATTCTGCCACTGTGCAAGGCTTGAAATCTCAATGTTTCCTGACGTCCCACGCTCCTATTAAAAATAAACCGAAAGGTTTCCAACAAAGCACCACATTTTACATACGCCAGGAAGAAAATGAATCAAAAATGCATAACTTCGTTTCTTCCTGACAGTATCACATTGATTCAAAGCAACAATCAGCACTCTGCAAAGAGGTGCCTGTAACTACACAAGGAGGAGGTTTTGTTCCCCAGCCTTGGACTATGCTCACTGACAATCTGGATTTCCACACACATCTCCCTCCCCACCACGGGGAAATCTCAAGGCCTATTTGTGTGCAATGACTCTTGAAGGAAGAAAGCTCTTTAAACCATCCCTGACACTGTGGAAAAACCAGGAAACTTTAATTAAGGGAGCAAAAACAAAAAACCACCCACAAGGCATTTTTGTACTTACTTTCACTAAGTGCAAAAACGAACTTCACAGGAATTTCATCCCACAGGAATTTCCAATATTTTAGTATTTGTTTCCGTTATGACTGGGGACAAAATGTTGAAATATCAAAGCATTTTCATAGGATGAAGTGTTCTGGGAAGCAGCATTTTTTACGTCATTTTGACGTGTTTCAGGCTTGAACTTGCACCTGGCTGAGCTGCCCAGCCATCCCCATGCTAGTGCCTTGTGGTACCAGGCTCCTTTTCTGACCAGCTCAAAACATCCAGGGCTTCCCACCCAGCATTCATCACCAGGTCCCATGGCACCACACGGAAATCCAACAAGGCAGAAAGTAGTAGTGCAGCTCAGAATTCCTAATCCAGCCAGTGGCCTGGTCTGTGTAGGAGAAGGGGCCATCAGATCTCATTCTGTGAGAGCTGAGCATACAGAAATGCTCAACACAGCTGAGCCCAAATGTTTCATTTCAGCATTGTTGGCCTTGTTTATTTTTTAGCATAAATGATGGACAATTCTTAGCCAGCTGTATCAGTTTATTGGTCTGTCAGCACTCCAGGGACATCCCCACCTCACGCTGCACCCCTGTTGTCTTCCCTGGGACACAGATGGGGGCAGAGTGGGGCTGTGGTGGCCAGCGTTGGGAATGTCTGTCCTCATGAGCATTTCCTTGGCCTGGATCCATTCTGGGGGCTGGATCTGTCCATCTATTCCCTCCATCACCATCTTCAAGACATCAGGCTCTCCCACTGAATCTGTCCTCCTCTGGTGGTCATTTGTCCCAGCCCTCAGAGTTTTCTAGATGAGATCAAGGTCAGAGCAGCAGATAGGCCATCAGGAAGAAAGTCATCTTTGGAGGAAAGGGGGAAAGCCTCCTTCTCAGCACAGAGCTGTAACAAAAATTCCCAGCAGGACAAGAGCCCTTGTGCCTTTTTCTGCTGGCCAGTCTCAGCATCAGGTTTTCCCTCACTGAAAAGGATGGCAGAACTGTGAGCTTTGCTTTTTCAAACATATCTGGCCTAAAAATTGCTATTGTACATTTTCCACTTCTGAAACTTTCTCACATATTGTTTTGTGCTCTCCAACCGTTGCCTTTCTGGGAATTCAGGTGATGTGTGGCTTTTGCAGGATTTCTTTGCCTAGCTTCATTTTTCCAGACATTTTTGGTATCAAGAAAAATAAGTCCCACTCCACACACACACTTTTTCTTTCAAACCTCAGTTTCTCCTGGAGCAAGTGTGGATCAGCAGCTGGCCAGGACCACACACAGCTCTTCTAATATCCCAGCCTGAAGAACAAGAAGGGGATGGAGGAGACAACCAGCATACTGTGCAGAAAGGAAGGAGAAGAAATTCAGCCATCGAAAGGAATGGACTGTGCATGTTGTGGGCTTAATGAACAAAGAGAATTTGTTACATGTTCCATCAGATCATTTCTACTAAGATATGACAAATTTTAAGGTGCAGACAGTGGAAGATTTTACTTATTAAAAGATGGGCAAGGTGTCTGTTGGAGCAAGTATCAGCTGATATTGATTGGGAGAAAGCCTTTATCTCTCATAACACTACACTAATTCAAACCAGTTCAGATTTCCTCAGACTATGGTGGCAAGCTCAGGCTGCTACAAGAACCAGGAGTGTTCATGAGACCAGACTCATCTGACCAGACCTAAATCCCAGAGATAATGTAACCTGGTCAGAAAGCACCTGAATTATTGATGGGGTAGTTTATTGATGGTCCCACAGGTGTATCATCTGCCATTCAGAAGTCTGATCCCACTTCAGTCCAGGACTCCAACCCTTTGCTTGCCTCAGTGCCAAGAACCCTGAGTCCCGTGTGCTGGAAAAAGCTGAAGCACGTGGCTTCTTTCTAGCCAAGCACCAAGGAAATCACAAATGTGCAACTCTCCAGGAACCTTAATAATGCACAACTTAGATAAGGTGGGACAGATCCTGACATTTTGCATCTTCAAATCCATCTGAGAGCTGCCCAGTAGGAACTGATGAGGAGTCACTCAATGTGGGGAATAATTTGCTGGTGAGAGAAATCAAATTGACTACTTCTGACTCCTGCAGTAGCACCAAAAAATATATACTTGTGGCATCAGGTTCAGGGATTTTGTCTCAAAAAAACTCATCTCAGTTTGTTTGAAGAAGACACCAGAGAGTCAAATGACACTTCTCAAAGTATATCATTCCTAAGGACTGTAGGAATCAGAATTTCCAGATGCAAAGTGCTATCACAAACTCCAAGAAAAAATGTCCCCAGAGACTTACAGACAGAGACAAGGACAACTGCAGCCTGAGCCACCCTGCCTGCTCACTGCTGGCCCCAGCTTTGGGGGGCTGCCCTTTGGTACCCAGCTGTGCAGAGAAGGGTTCCATGCTGGCTGACAGATCAGGTAAAATCACTCCTGTGGTCTGCTCCCTAGCTACTCTTTTTCAGGGTAATTTTGCCTCTCACATTTTTTACTCTATCCATAACTATTTTTTTCTATGCAGTTGTTTCCTGTGTCTGTTTCCAGACCTTGCCACCTCCTCTCCTCCAACAATGCTGAGCACCTTCTTTGATACTCCATGCTAAATGAATTCTTGCCCTGGAGACCTAAAGGGCACTAGAAAAAATATTTCCTCATATTGCTTTTTGGGATTGCCGCTTTTCAGAGGTGCTGCCTCCACCATTGTAGGAAAGGTGAATCTGGAATGAGGAGCACCTTGGTTGCAGAGGCAGCACTGGGAAGGAAGAACAGCATAGATGGAGGAGGAGTGGGGAGACCTCACAGAAATGCTGCCTGATGGTTGAGGGTGGCACCAGTACCTCAAAGCAGCAATTTGCATAGGTCAATGGCAGCATTTGTAAGAGAACTCTGTTTCCTGTGCATTTATCACCTCTGGGTCCAGATCTGTAGGAGATGGCCACAATATTACAGCCAAGCAGAACAGAACATTCTCTAATCACTTTAAAAGTGGAGCCCTTTGACTCAAATATCTCTTCATCCTTTATCCTATATCATCTGCAAAACTAGAGGTCAGTGTGCAACAGCATCTACTCACAGGACTCACAGGTGGGTTCACTCTCTCTGTATCTTCAACAACAAATATTTTAAAAAATAAACTCCCAGCACAGGCACAGAAGTACCAGAACTAGTTTTCCAACAGATGCAAGAGACTGTCAGCTAATGTAGGAAATTAAATGTTTAAGGAAATTATAGAATGAAAATAAAAACTCTTGAACGGGAGCCAAAAAATACAAATTCCATCATTTATCAAAAAAAACTCCTAAAATGGGCCTGAAACGGTGTGGGGAGAGCTGAATGAAAGGCTATATTCAGGCTGCAGCACTGTTTGGCTTACTTTTTGGACCTTTTCCCCTTATTGATGCTGTTGGGAGGTGCTCATTCCAAAACCTCTAATGCTGTCGTGTTCTGGGATGAGTTACTAAAAGCAGCCATTCTTCCACATATGAAAACATTTGATTATTTGCATGTTCGGTGTCTTTAATGCCTCTTTTGTGCCTCTGTTTTTTGTGGGGGGAGGCAGATGAAGGATCTTGAATTTCAGCAGTATTCTGATATAAACTTCCTCTGAGAGAGGGAAGGCAAAGAAGAAAAAGTCTTTGCAAGGCTGAAATGGAGTTGAGGCAGGCTTGAATTTGCTTCTTGATTTGCTTGAAGGGTCTGATGAAGGTGTTATTCAGGACTTGTGCAGTGCTGCCAGCCCTGAAGTAAAGACTCAGCTCTAAAGCTGAAGCATTACCTAGCATTCCTTGAGCCATGTGACAAAAAATGCCCAATCTGAACCGTCCCAAAGTGCTGCTGTGGTGGCACAAACTCCAGCACTGTGCACAGCACAGATGAAGGGCTCAGAAAGCTGCTCCTCAAGCATCTCCACACAGAAAGGGGAGTACTTTCTGTGTAAGGGGTGAGGCTATGCAGTGCTAGGCATGTATTTTGGGGCTGAAAACCTGCTGGCAAGTCGCAGCAGTCAAGTCCAAGCTTCTATGTGGCCATCTTGGCTCTCTTTTGCATGGGCTAGAAGGTTACAGGAAAGCTGGAGGCACCTGGCCAGCCACAGACATGTTACCAGCATCAGGAAATACTTTAAATACTATCCAAGTGACCTGTGAAACTCATTGCTACAGGGCATTAGCAGATCATGGCTTGCTCCTTAGCACACTGGATGGCACTGAAGCAGTCTGGTGCTGGGGACATCCTCCCCTTCTGTAAATGCAGGCTGGATCTTGGCTAAAACTGCTGCTGAGCTTTGCTGTGGAGAGGGCTAAGAGCTCACAAATGGCCAGAGGAGAAGTGGTAATTCATTATGCCACAGCACTTCAACTGCTTGTGATTTTCCTCCCATACACAACAATCCTAGCAGGAATCCAAAAGAGAATGGCTTGCACTTGTGGCTAACAAGATTAGCTAGTCACAAGAGCCAGAATTAAACAAACAAAAAAGAAGATGTTTGGATGAAATAAAGTTCCTCAGTGTTTAAACCAGTGAATGGGGATTAGGAGGATGTTTCTCTGAAGTTCAGCTATTCCTGAACCCCTGAGGTGTGCTCCATCTCCTCCCTGAGCCTCCAGCCTGTGCCTGGGAAATACTGGCATGGGCAAAGCTTCATCTCAGGGAGGCAGGGTCTGCAGGGGACAGCCGAAGCAGAGTGCCCTGGTGAGTCCCACAGTGATCCATGATTCCTCCACAGCCTCTCTGCATCCCATTTTTGACTGACCCGTGTTTGGCCCTGGAGCTCGGGATTTACCTGGCAAGGTGCTCCCGCAGCTCTGAGCCGCCCTGGTTTTCTCGGTCCCTCTGACCTGCTCATTTTACACTGCTTTTATCATGGGTGAATAAAGATCCCAGCTTTGCTTTCCCGGGACAGCAGCACCATCTAGAGCCTCCTGTGACATGTGCAGTCCCCATCTGCCTGCGGGAACACCTTCCAGCCACAGCTGAGAAATACAAGAGACAAAAATAATGTGCAGGTGTTAGGGCGGGAAAGAGAATGTGGCAGACTGAACAGCACCTCTGGGGCTAGTAAAGCTAATGTGCAGTCATATACAGCTGGTGTATTGCACTAAAACCACGGAGGCAGGCTTTGTACTGTTGGAGGCAAAAGGGGGGTGATTTGTAGCTGTAATCTCGTTCTCAGGTAGCACTGTTATGTATTTGGAGAAAAAAGCTCTTCAGGGGTGTATGATCCTTGTACACTGCCTCCATGATGTAAAACAGGGAAACAGCTCGGGCAGAGTTGTAAAAGCAGCTGGTGACCGAGCCAGGGCTGCAGCTCGTGGCCAATGCTCACAGTTTCCCAGCCAACAGTGGGGTCATTGCTGCTGTTCCAAAGGCAAACAGAGAGGGTCACTGCCTGCAGCGTCCTAAAAACACCCACCCATCCCAGATGGCACAGTTCATCTGGGCATGCAGGGCTGCTCTGCAGTGCTTCCAAGGGCCACTCAAGGGGCCAACTTCCATCCTGCAGCAGAACACCTTGGGAAACCACTCTGATGTGCCAGTGGAAGAGTGTCACCACATTTCTCTTCACAGAGAAAAGCAAGGCCCATCTTCCCAAGAATATTTCTGGGTTTCACATTCTCTGAACCTCAGAGAAAGAAAAAACAATTCTTATTTACTGCTCCTGTGTTGTTCACAAGTGGAATGCACTGTGGGAGACTGTTTACCTGAAGGGAATTGATAATTGAATTCTGCTGTGAGTGTTTTGATTCACTGAGCAATTGAATCCAGGTGTGTGTCAGGACTGTGGGCTGACAGTCACGAGATGCTGTGGAGATTCTGTGCAGGTGGAGTGCAGTTGAGTGCTTGGCAGATTCAGTTTAGATGTGATGTAATATAACGTAATACAGGTGTATAGAATGTATAGAATAATATAGTATAATAAAGTAATTAATTAACCTTCTGATAAGATGGACTCCTCCTCATCATTCCTCTCCTTCATTGGGAGCAAAAATATCCACTATAGAAGAGAGCCTGAGAAAGCCAGGTCTCTGGGCCATTCACTTAAGAGTTGGGCTCCATGGTCCTTGTGGGTGCCCTCCAACTCAGAATATTCTGTGAAATTCAGTAGGGAGGGATTTGTAAGACAAAGCTCTGAGATAATGCTGGTAAGCAGAGCCTGTCCCATGCCCACGGAGGAGACCAAAAGTGAGAAAAACACTTCTCACATCTATCTTCTGGTCTGGGGAAAACCCTGCCTCAGGACCCATCACTTCAAATTCCTGGGCTGGCCTCTGGAGGACTTAGATGGACAGGGAACTCAGTACCCTAGACATCAGTGTGGGATAGTGTATGCCTTCCCCAAAATGATCTGGAAATGTCATTTCCTCAAATCTGGGTTAGCCAGCCACTGAGGTTTGTACAGGAAAGGATGGTCCTGCATGGCCCCAGTGCTAAAGCCACCACTGAGGAGGTTACAGCAGCTGTGCACATCTGCACTGTGGTACACACAGAAATGTGGGAGGAAGAGCTGGGTGCACCAAAAAAAAATGGAACAAGCTGTCCTAACCTAGCCTCTCTGTTTTTGCAATCAATCTATGTTTTGTTTTGCTGCTACAGGAGCCATGGAATAGTGAACACAAGGAACAGACAGATTTCTCCCTCTCCTCTGCAGAGAGCAGGACCTGCTCTACTGGCAGCAGCTGAGCCAGGCCCCACCAGCATTCACTGGACAGGGGTCCTGAAGAACAGATTCCACCTTGTGGTTACATCCATCCTAGAATCCCAGCTGGAAAAACACCCTGTCTATAGTCCCATGAGTGTCCTTGGCCTCCCACAAGATGCTGGGGCACAACAAAGCAGCATGGGCCAGGAACTGGTTTTCCAATAGGTAACGTGGATGGAAACCTTTGGCCTCCTGAGGAATTGTTTTAATCACTTTAAAAAGCGGTTATTAAAAAAAAAAAAAAATAGTGGTTGTATGGAAAGTGGTTATATGCAGTAGGACACCAGTGTGGGGTACCCAGGAGCAGCAAGACACAAGTCCCAGTGCCACAACTGCAAAAATTCCTGGCAGGAGGGAGCAGAGATTTTCCAGGAGATGCTGAAGGGGCAGGACCACGTGTCTGATCTTGTTCACTGCCTGTCTCCCTGAGTAACAAAGGACTGTATGGGAATAAATCAGCATATTAATGGGAATGCTAATTGCAGCTGAATCTGGTATGGACTCAAATTTACACATTCCTTTCAATTATGAATTCTACAACCCAGTCTGAACTGCACTTGGAACAATTAATGAGAACAACTACTATTTTAAAGATCAACCATCCTTTCAGTGGCTTTGATATTTAGATTAAAATAAAAGTCAGCTAATAGGACAGATCCCCATTTCAATATCACAGCACAAAGCAAAGCACCTCACAGTGCAGAGGCCACTCAAAGTAACTGAGGTCAGGATAGGGCCCAGCATTTGAAAGTGTGCCTTTTTAACAAGAAGCAGAAATACAATTCTGTTCCCATCTCTCCTTGGCTGAACAACCTGCAGGGATGTGTAACTGGAATTTCAATGCCCGTGTGCAGTGACCATGTTCTTGAAGTGTCTGTAACTACAAGCCCTACATATCAGTGGATAGATAGATAGATAGATAGATAGATAGATAGATAGATAGATAGATAGATAGATAGATAGATAGATGTGTGTGTGTGTGTGTGCTGATTTCTTCCCATTCCTCCCTGTGCAGAGGAGCAGGGTTATACCTGTAATAACAGGTTATTATTACCTGTTATCCCATTCCAATTTCCCCAGCCCAGAACGGCTTCACAATGAGGTTTAAACATATTTCTTTTCTTTTTAGGTGGTTTAATGAAGTCTAAAAGAACTGAAGCATTCCCTCACATCCACAGAGCTCTCAGCCTTGCCTTGCCTCTGCCCCCACTGAAGCCAGTGTGAGTAAACCAGTGTCAAAGACCACTGCCTGGTGGGAGCCTGTCTCAGGAGGGGATGATCTACAGGCAGTCATGAAGGTTAAATGTGTCTCACAGGACCCTCCTGAGGGCAAGAAGAGAGGTGAGAAACCAGGTTCTACATCTTCCCCACCTGATTCCAAACTCTGCTCATGTTCTGCCTCAGAATAAGTTCCCAGCCCCCACGGTGTCCTGCAGCAGTGAGCTCCAAACGCCACACCAGCCCTTGTCACTCAGTCCACTACTTTGCATGAATGACCCCCAGCCTTTGGTTATCTAATGTAGCCTAGTGTCCAGTCAGGCCATTCTCCTGCCCGAGGTTTTTCCTCCCCTTTATTTTATTATGGTTATGGTCCAGAGTGAGGGTGTCCCCCACTGGAGACCACTCAAGCCACCCGAGTCTCATCTGCATTATGCCCATGCATGATATCTGAATCTGCATTAGCTGGGTAGTTCTTGAGCTGGAGATATTTCCAGTGATAGAGAACCTGTAATAGCCCCTTGGAAATAATTTTAAATATTCACTATTTCCTATTTTTCTATTGTCTTTCCTTTAAACCTTCTGTAGGTCCCAAAAGCACCTCACTCAGGTCATCTTCAGCCTTCAGCTGCCTGAGGTCTCAGTCCCAGGAGCAGATGCTGCCCTCACTGGCACAAGAGCAGCATCCAGAGCTACTCTCTATGACCTCTCCAGGATGCCACTGCTAGGAGGCTCCTCCAAATCTCTCCTCTCCCACCCACATATGGCAGTTCTTCATGGCTTTCTGTGTTTGTCACAGACACTTCATTCCTTCATCCACCCCAAAATGTTTGCCTGGAAATTAAGACGTTTGGCCAATTTCCCCATTATAGCCCGTTCTCATTTCTTTCTGTGTCTTTGTTCAGGAGAAAGTGAATCTGTCTCAGGTGACAGCTCAAACCTGAAGGGGATTTAATTGTGGCAAAGCCCAGAGCTATTATAGCATCTTAATCTGGAATATAGCTCTACTCCTAACAGAAGGGCTCAGAGACAAGGGCCAGGAGTGCATACACTTCTTTCTGAACCGAATTTAACTTATGGTGTGTAGTCATATAAAGAGCTGTTAAGTGGAGTGCTAATCTTCTTCAAGGATGAGCTGTAATGACACTGGGGTCTGAAGAGGCTGCTGCACATGAACCACCTCAGTCAGATCTCTGCAGACCTTCTGCCCTGCAAGAGAGCCAGGGAAACTACAGCACTGCTGATGTCAGTGTATGAAAATATGTGGATTTCTGATTATTCTGAATATCCTGATATCTCTGGCTATCTATGCATGCATATGAAAATTTGCTCTGCAGTTTCATGTTTCACAGGTATAGGCAGACGCTGGCTTTGTTTCTCTGGCAGAAACCTTGTGGCTAAAACACCCAGGTGGGAGCACAGAGGCCCCAGGGACAGTGGCCCTCAGTGACACTGCTGCAGGCACGTGGCACACAGCCCCACAGGGACACAAGAAGGAAAAGGACAGAGGATAAGTGGTGCTGGGATGGCTTTGGATTTACCACCACCAGTCCAACCTCCCTCAAGAACTCCTTGTGGGGCCATTCCAGACAATTGTGGAAGTCAGCCCTGCCTTACAGCATGGGAATGCAAAAACCAGCTTTGAATCCCCCTCAGCCCTTCTGGGGTTTTGATACATCCCATCCTAAAGAAGGATGCTGAGAAGGTTGAATCCCCCTCTGTAAATGCCTTTCCCTCCCCAGTGACCAGGCAAAGGGCAAGACAACAAACTCATGTCAAGGACATGTGCCCACTTCTAAAGAGCTGCATCCATCAACAGCAAACCCCCCTCATCCTCTGTGAGTGTGAAAGGACCCTCTGGGAGACATGTCCAAGGAGGGGGAATATGCCAGATTCTGGGTGAGGACATGAGCCCAGAGAGGCTTTTCAGCCCAAGAAGGGTCTCCAGCTGTAAGCACCAGGCCCAGCAATCCCCACAGGGCTGTGGGATGATGCACTCACACATCACTGCTGGAGGTCAGCAGGTTTCTCCATGCTTCAGCTTCACCAAGAGCATCTGGTTCTGAATACCTCACCAAATAAAAGCTTCAGTTGATTAAAAGCAATTAAGCAGAAGGATCTCATCTCTAACCATGGCTTCACGAGCTCGCCCTGCCACAGGCATGGCTGGAGTGAGTGGCCAGGGGTTGAACTGGGCAAACGTGCTGTAAAATAAATACAGAAAGTATCAAGGTAAATAGTATGTTTTATAGTTGTTATATTTATTCTGCTGAGGTGTTTTGATACCAGATTCAGGGGGAAGAGGGTAGAAGTTCAATTCACTGAATGGGAACAGGCTCCAGTATAAATATCCTTTCAAGCTTTGTCAGCCACTGCTCTAAAAGGGATGGCAGGGTGGGTAAACACATCAGCTCTTCACTCTTGCATGTTTATGCTCAGTTCCACAGCCACACACTGATTCCAGCTCTCTCTGGATCAACATGCCCTCGGTGTGGGGCTCTGCTCCTCAAGCTGCAAGCCCTGCAGTCCAGTGCATAGTGAGGTTCTGAGCTCCTGACAGAGCACAAGCTCTCCCTCTGTCATAAGACATCACGATAGGGCAGAAATACTAAAAAAACCCAGCACAGTAAGGAAGAACATTAAGATTGCAAAAGGCCTCTAAGACCATCAAGTTAAATCAGTAACTTGACACTACCAAATCCACCACTGAACCACCTCCCAGAGTGCCACATCCACAAATTTTTTGGACACTTACAGGGATGATGACTCCAACACTTCCCTAAGCAGCCTATTTCAATGCTTGACCACCCTTCCAGTGAAGAATTTTTTCTTAATACCCAATCTAAACCTCCCCTAGCACAACTGGAGTCCATTTCAAACACCAACACACAAAAATATTGTCACATAAGCCTTTGCTTTTGAAGCTTTCCTCATGACTATTGGCATTTCTGCAAGAGAAAACACCAGGAATACAAACAGGCTCCCATTTAATTTACTGCAAAAGCAGAGCTGTTAACCAATGGTACTATGCAGCATACAAAAAAAAACTCAAAAGAGCTGAAG
Source organism: Camarhynchus parvulus (assembly GCF_901933205.1). Lineage (NCBI taxonomy): Eukaryota > Metazoa > Chordata > Aves > Passeriformes > Thraupidae > Camarhynchus > Camarhynchus parvulus. The sequence goes on along the minus strand of NC_044574.1, from coordinate 8,006,761 downwards.
ATCCTAAAAAAATTTAGCCAGACCCAAGCCTACACAGCAAAGCACCATGGGATTTTAGGTCCATATAAAACTTTACCAAAGAGGCAGAGAAGCAAGTGCCTAAATTATAGCACAGGCCAAGAGAAATATGACAAAAATATGTGAAAGTCAATGGAAACACACTGGGGGTTGGAGGGCTCATTGGCTGCTCCCTAAGAAATGGTTTATTGTGTTTTCAAACGTGCCTAAGAAGGAGCCAAAGAAAGCCTGTGGCTTTTCATAAAGAAAACCAATGAGAGTAAATGTCTCTCCTTGGTGCTCTCACACAAGAAGAATTTTGCATTCAATGCCTTGGGATAGATTTTTCACATCAGGTGTGTCCTTCACCCTTGGGCTGGCAGATGTCCAGCCAGGCTGCCACAGGAACCAGCCAGACCCTCCTCCAAGTTGTGTCCAAACAATTCCTAGGTGAAGGTTTTGAAGGAGCTGCTGCTGGGCACAGGAGCAATGGGTCTCTACTGGGCCATAAACTCACCCCAGCTCCTCTGCTCTCCTGGCCAGGCTCAGGGGAGGCACCAGGGGCTATCCTGGAGCTGTGCATCCACTGATGGCCTTGCTGCAGCTCTCACTGCACTTGTGTGGCCACTGGGCATTCCCTGACTTCTCCCAGGTGCATCAGCCTGTGTGTCTGTGAGATACAATGATGTGGGTCAGACCAGAGGTGCTCTGGGGCAGTGTGCTGGCAACAAAGCAAACCAGTGCCAGAGCTTTGGGAGTGATTTCTGGAGAAAAAAACCAAACCAAACAACTTTCAGACCAATGTGGAAGCAAGCACAGTGTATGTAATGGGCTGATGATGGGATAAAGGGCAACAAACAAAATTAACAAAATGCAATGAATTTTACTGCCTCACTGTGATAAAAAGCATGTGAATTGAGGCATTGGAGAATGATGTCCCCAGGAATGCAAAAGCTAAAGAGTCATTTGATGAACACTGAAACTCCATCAATGGGAAGAATGAAAAAAGAATACAATGCTTTGGAGTTTGGTTTTTGTTGTTGGGGCTTGGGGTTTCGTGTTGTTTTTTTCACTTGAAACCAAGGAATGGAGGACAGAATAGAGATTTCTGCTCCACAGCTGAGAACTTTGGCATCTGCATACAAACCAGAAAGCACAAATGCTTCCTGAGTTAAGAGAGAGCTCTCTGTGGGACCCAAGATTTCCAGGAGGAATTACTGCAGGCCCAAAGCTAGACCTGCAAACAGGAAGGCCATAAAAAATGTGATCAACAAACACTGGAGCTGAGCAAGGACACAGCTTCAAGTGAAGGGAGGCTGGGAATGGGGAAATCATCTATTGCAGGGCAGTGCAGGGATGTAGAAAAGTGAAAATGTATTTACATTTTGGACAGCAGAGCAGGGGGAAAGAGTTGTACTTTGTGTCCCCAGCTAGTCCTACTTGCCAGAAGTCAAGCCAGGGAAAAAAAAGCAGATTTTGTGAGTCCTTGGAACCCTCCAGTATAATGGCAGCTGTTTGAGCAGCTCTCAAGGCTGGGTGGAATTAGACAGGACTAGAGGATTTCCCCCTCCATGTAAAGATGCTTTTACTCCAGAACAAGATAAGTCAGGGGAGAGGCTGTCCTGACCTGTGGCTCTGAAGATGTGCTGCCTCCCCCATGGAGCAGAGCAGAGCAGGACAGGCTGAGCTGATGTCCCTGGCACCCCAGGCACTGAAAGAAGAGCCTGCACCCTAAAGAAAAGGTAAATGTGAAGCACCTGAAGGCTGACAGCTCCCTGAACATATCCTCAGAGGTAAATCTCAAAGAGGTGTCACAGAGACAGGCTGGACCCAGCTGAGGCTGTGCTAAGCAGGAGGCCAGCCCCAAACTACTGAAGCAGCAACCAAGGACCAGAGTGGGGACAAGGCATAAGGCTAAAACAGCCACCAGCCCCCAGGGACTCAGGTGAGGGAAGAACCCTTGGATGGTTCCAGTCCTTTGGTGTAGGAGTGTTGCGGGGTAGGATGGTCAGGACGGATGGAGATGAGAGATCTCTGAAGCCAGGACTGGAACTTGGGGTTTATTGCAAAGGGCCTGGGGGCAGGGCCCTGCTGAGAGCTGCCAGCCACAGCTCTGAGCAGGCCTGAGAGAAGAGAGGGGAGAGAGGATGAGAGAGAGAGGATGAGAGGGTAAAAGGGTAAGAGGGTAAGAGAGTGAGGTTCCTGTTACAATACAATAAATCTTTGTTGAATATTCTAATTCTCACTAACCAATCTAGTACAATATACAAATCCTATAGCATTTACATACAGCCTATAAGAATCATTACATTACTATACTGTGTTACATTTTAAACCCGAAAAACTCCTCTTTGGACCCGTTCTGCCAAGCTGACAGGGTCTGCTCGGACCCTTGGACCTGTCTGCAAGCAGAGGGTGTTGTTTCATCAAAAGGAGATTACCTTCAGCTGGCCACACCATTGTTTCCCGTTGTTCAGTGACTAAGGTATCTCAAAGCTTGCTTTTGTTTCAATCTTGCTTATAGTTTCTATATTCTCAAAATCTTTTGCCAAGCAATCATATTTATAAGGCTTTCCTGTTCCATCTTCCCCAACACTTTGGCTTCATGAATAATTCATAACTCCTCACCATTCCAAATTCCAGTCATGATCCTGTCCAACACAAGCAGCCCAATGTCCCAGGAGCTGCTCCTCAGCTCCCTTCCTCCCCTTCCCAGAGGTATCTTCTCCAGGAGACGCCCCAGACCTCAGATTTCAGAGCAGACAAGCCCAAAACAGCAGGTGCCAGTCTCCCAGGGGCCCCAGCTGAGCAGCAGCACTGCTGTGCTCACCCTGCAGCAGGGTGCCCCAGCCTTTGTCCGTGGTGGCACACGCCAGCCCCAGGCCCTGGCACACCTCAGGCAGCCCCTTGCTGGATGGCTCAGAGTGTTCTAAAGCATATTCAGCTTTTAGATTTGACAGTGGCTTGCTATGCACATTACAGTATAAAGGATTTCATTTGTTCCCATTGTTGCAATGTTTATTCCCCAAACTCCTTTAATAGTGGGCTTTTGACAAAGTGTTTCCCCAGCAATGGGAACTCCATACACAGCCCAAAGCAAACACTTGCAAGATAAACATCCTTCACATCCCAGGCTGGTCCTAACCCCTTGGAGCTTGCATTACCTCCCTTGGAGCAATTCAGCACAACTTAATCAAAGTTAAAAATGATATTGTGTGATTTTATTTTTTGTACTTGCTCAGCGAGCTTTTATTGGCAGCTGCTGCCAGGATCTGGGACTCTGCCAAATTCCCTGGTTATATTGCTCCAGTATGGACAAACAAAGAAGGCCTATTTAAAAGTTTCTTGGACACAAATAAGGTAAAAACAACAAAATAAAAAACAATGTGTAATTATTTGTTTCCTTTATGAAGGGCCTCCTTCAGAGTCCTTTGAAATCGGTTCTGGTTTCCACCTACTAAAGTCACCCAAGTGAATAATTTAATATTAATAGACATTCCTGAGCCACAATGTTACAACCAGAGGCACAAAATCCAGGAGGAAAAGGCTATCTACCTTTCCCTTTCATATTACACTTCCTGAGCCAAAACACCAACTTTAGCTGCTTGCCTTTCCCAGTAACATTTGCCACTTCTAAACACAACTCAAAAAACTTTGTAACTTTGTATTTAAATTATTTAAGCTTAATTGCACTAATTCAGAATTTTATAGTAATTAAATATTAAGGCCTCTGTCAACAACACATGCCTTTAGAAGCCTGGGTTGATGTCCCCACCTTTGGCATTTCTGCAGGAGTGCTGCCAGATTCCCATGTCCTTTTGCAGGTAATGATCACTCCCGTGTGAGTGACACTGTGGGCCCTGCCACCTTGCTAAGGTCACTGCCATGGCTCCTTCAGCAGTTAAAATGTCAGAAAATCAAAGGCACTGCTGAATCCACAGCCTGAAATTCATCCCTTTGCACAGCACAGCCCCTCACCCCATATCCTCTACAAGAGGAAGAGGTGCAGAGAGGACAGGAGAGAGGGAAAAGCAGGGAGAGGGACAGAGAGAGAGAGGAGAGAAGTAGAAAAAAGAGAAAAAAATATCTCCATTTGACAAGGCTATTTGGCAGTATTTTGGAGCCAAAGTGCCTCCTGTCAACAACACACACAATGTGCTTTTGAAAAACTAGAAATGTACATGTAGTTCCTTGGCAATTGGAAATAATAGTCAATATAGGGACAAACAGATTTTGGAGCATATGTTTTTGAACTCCCTAGAAACTGCAGCTTTTCCATTTTTTTCCAGGTCACCAATTTATTATGCAGAGGCAGTTGCTCGCTAGTGTGCAGAGTCCTGAGTCACAATAAAGAATAAGGGAAAAAAACACCCCTCTCTCTCAGCAGAAAAGTCTGACAGCAATAAAGGGCTTGAAAAACAAACTTCTTGTTTCCTCACCAGTGGCTTCAAAAAGGAGATTAGGGAGTACATAAAATCCCTGTTTTGCTTTTCCCTCTCACTCAGCAAGTTTGCATCTGAGAGAGCCTCTTAAAACCCATTTAAGAAGTTCCAAGTTTGAAAATTCCAAGGCTAAGTAAAATTCGGGTCATTTGCAAGAATTCCTTGGTCTCTGGAAACACCTGAATTCTCACCTGTAAAGAAAGAAGGAGCTGAGGTGTCTGCCTTCTGTGCTGGACCATCTTCCCCACCTTGACTCCGCCCTGGCTCAGCAGGTCCTTGTGCTACCTGTGGACATCAGAAATGTCAACCTGCCCCCCAGGTGGGAGCTGCCAGAAGCTGCCTTTGCCCATGGGCAAACTGCACTTTGGGCAGCCTCAGGGACATGGACACAAGGGCTGGAAACCCTTCCTGCTGCAATTTGGCTTCCTCCACTCCTGGAGACAGAGACAGCCCAGCACCTGCAGTGTCTGTGCCAGGGACATGAGCCAGAGCACACAGGCACTTGTTCTGTGCCTCATAAAGATGCTGCTGTCTTATTCTAGCAAGGTGGGTTTGATTCTCCTTATTTCTGTGCAAGGAGATGTTGGCTCTTTGTTGCTTTTGTCAGGATGTGACTTGGGCTAGGGTGGAGGGGAAGAATTGAGGCTTCACCTCACTGAGCTCATTATTATTGAGATGATGTTGGTTTGTGTTGGTGCTAACCCAGTCCCCCAGGTTTTGCAGTGGGAATAAAGCAAGTTGACAGTGCACAGTTTGACAGTGAAGGCAAAACCCCCTGGTTCCTTCACACAGCCAGCTGCAGATGGTGTGGAAATGCTGCCTTGTACTTTGTCTTGTCTTGATTGTCACAAATTCCCAGTTCAGATTCCTCTTGTCACTCTTGTATGGACCTGGAGACACACTCACTGCTAATCCAGGGACACACAGCCCTGCCTGGGACACATCAGAGGACCTGGAACTCCAATTGGCCCATCCTGGTAATTTCTCCTGCTATCTTCATAATCTTTAAAGCTCTTACCTTTACATTCTACTGATTGTTAATCAAACCAAAACACAAGCTACAGTTGGTTTTACTTGCAAGATTGCAGTTGTAAATCCCTTTTTATCCATTTCTTTAACATCTTCTGGATTTCACAGCCACAAATAACAGCAAAATCCAATTGAAAGATGCAGTCTGAAGTAATCACTTTGTTGGCTGCCAGGAGGATAAAGTTCCTATAAATAATATTCTTTACAATGCTGAGAAACTGAACATTACTGTGAGCACAGCAAGTAATTAAGCACACTGTAATGTTGCACTTGGACAGGCAGTACAGCCAGCCTTGTCTAGAGAAATCAACCTGCTTTGCTCCCTGTCCATCCATGCAAATGAACTGAAAACCACCTGGCACACATGCAAAGTGCTCTCCTGTAAGTGGATCAGGAGTTCTGGCCAGCTGTGTGTGCAGGGTTTGGCTGGGATAGAGTCAAGTTTCTCCAGAGAATCTGCAATGGGGCCATGTTTGGTGCTGGAAGCAGTGCTGATAACCCAGGGGTGTTTTGTTGTTGCTGCCCAGGACTCACACACAGCCAAGGCCTTTCCTGCTCCTCACCCCACCCCAGCAGCGAGGGGGCCGGGGGTGCACGAGGAGCTGGGAGGGGACACAGCTGGGGCAGCTGACCCCAAATGACCCAAGGACATTCCCCACCGTTAGATGGCATCAGGCTCAGGATATAAAGCTGGGGGAAGGAGAAGGAAGGGCGTTGTTTGGAGTGGTGGCATTTGTCATCCCGAGTCACCGTTACGTGTGATGGAGCCCGGCTGCCCTGGGCATGGCTGAACACCTGCCTGGGGAAGTGGTGAATTTATTCCTTGTTCTGCTTTGTTGCATCCACAGCTTTCGCTTTACCCATTACACTGGCAGTAGCCCAGCCCATGAATTGTCTCACTTTCACTCTTCTGATTCTGCCCCCAAACCCCACTGGAGGGGTGAGGGAACAGCTGCCTACGGCTGAGTAGCCAACTGGGGTTGAACACCACAGCAGGATTTCTGGGAGCTGGTGAGCCTCAGTGGGGCAGTGCAGGGCATGGGGGGCTGAGACCAGTCTGCCTGACAAAACCTCTGCTGTTTTGTAGTGGGACCTCTGAGATAAACTTATCATCACCTGCCTGTGAACCTCTCTCCTCCACAGCACACAAAGATTTTGGGATATCACTTGTAGGGTCAAGAACTTCAGCTACTTGTACTCAGGAGACCCTGCGACTCAGTTGGACCCTGACTAAAAGTTGCACAGCTATTTTTCACAGAGGGCTTTGAAACTCTCTTCTTGTGCAAAGGGGAGTAGTCAATTCTCTGCAGCCAGGCTCATGCTCAGAGATCCCCCAACAACAACATCTGATTGCATTCGCCACAAGTGGCATCTTGCCCAGCCAGTGCTGGGATAAAAATGAATAAATGGATTTTAAAAACATGCTTAACTTCCTAGCAGACAGATGCACACTTTATCTGCTTCTGATGTCCTAGGAAGCTTTGGTAAAACAGCAAGGAGTAAAACCTACAGATATGTGCATATACATATGGACACATGTACATCTATATGTACACATAGATGAACAGAAAAAAGGCAAATATGCTGCCAATATTTCCAGCTGCAGTTCTCTTCCTGACCAAGTTATCATAGACGCTCAGATTAGATCTAATCCTGGAAATTAGGATTAGGTACTGCTAACCCCAAAGGGCTCTGGGAGAATCATTTCTTTCCAGATGGGATTCTTCCTCTCTCAGGAGCCAGCCAAAAAAATATCAATGTTTACTCTCAAGTGTACACAGTTACTTCCTAATATATTTTTTTGTGTGTGTGGTCTGAATGGACATAATCTTCTCAGTCCAGACCAAGGACAGCTCATGGTACATTCATCACCTGGTACAGATATTTATCACACACACATTTCTCTGTCACCTCATTCCACATCACCTGCTGGTGTCACCACCAGCATCCCCCTCCTGCCTCTGAGCTCTGTCATTATCCAAGTGCTTTCCCAGGGCTCTTCAAATGGGTTTTATGCTACAACAGGACAACAGCACTCGGAAGAATGAATTACACAGCCCTGCCAGACAAACAGACTCCAGCCTGCACTTTGCATAATTGCCACTGCAGGGACCTCAGGCTCCAGGAGGAGGTTAATAATAACTCTCACTGCTTGTGAAGAGCCACTCCAAGCACTGAAATATCCTGAGCTGGAGTCATGGATTTTTCAGTACTAGCTGCTCTGGGCTCTGCAACGGGATGCCCTTTGCCACACCTTAGAAACTCCTTAAAAGCACTCATTTTACAGAAAACATGGAGCTGTTTCCACTTTAATTTTGAAACATCACATTTTGCTCATTAAAAGTATGTGATGTTTTAGCACGTGCTCTAAGAGCAGACACAGCTCTTGGCTTGTCACAGGTAATGCAAAAAGCACCCAAAAATTTAGGTCAGGTTTCTCTTTGGAAGGGGGAATAGTGGGCATCACCTACATTAAAGAGTTAAATCCACAGCAAATCTACCAGCCCTGCTGTCCCAGATTACTGTCATACTATATCTGGTCTGGAGACTTCAGATTTGGGACCCAGATATGAGTTCTATTGTTTGGAAACCAACTGCTGGTCAAAACATTCTTTTGGAAAGGATTTTATTTATTTACAGAAATCTCCATAGAAACTACAGCAGAGATTTTTCAACCAGATGTGATGCTTCATTGTTAATTAGTTCATTTATTGGAACAACAGCTTTCCTATCATGAGATCTGGGCAGCTAAAATTTGAAGTGCTAACTCCAGCCTGCCCCTCAGATGGAAAATATTAGCAACACACTCAGCTTTTGGAACTGAAAACATCAAGTTTGTGGTGTACAAGCAGCAATCACTGTTAATCTCTAGACACCTCCATGGAAAAAAGAGGTGCAGAGCACCAAAGTGATTTCTCCCAAAGCATGTTACTATACAGCCCTCAGATCCCTGTGCTCCAACTTACCTCCTATCACCTAGGGCATTACACCCTGAAATGAACTAAACCCCATCTTCACTGCAACATCCAATAAACAACATTATTTATTGATATTATGGATTATATCTGGTGACTTTCTGCATCTAAACTCTGGGGTGAATACCATGAAAAAAGATCAGAGTAGCAGCAGATGATGTTGTGATTGGGAAAACAAAGCAGTCATTGCATCTGAGTCTCCTCAGTTTAGGAGCCAGGCTGGATGTATTTTTAGACCAACATTTACCTCTCTTCCAACCCAAACATAGTTCTATGTAACACCAACAATGCCTTCAAACAGAACAGTGAAGCATGGTGCCATGATCATAAATAAAATTATCAGCTGTCAGGCACAGGCTCTCACAAAACTCCTCAGTGTAAGCCAGGGGAGCTCTTGTCACTTGCCTCCCAGGCCAGTTGGCTCTACCAATGGAAATTAAGGCAGGGAATGGTGTTTAAAATGCCAAGAGACAGACAACCGATGGAACTTCCTGCATATTGAAATGTTGCATAACTACCTCTCCCAAAAATGTTCAATTCCTGGATCTACCATCCATCTACCATTGTTTTTGTTTCTTTAATGCTACCTGTCCTTTAAGTTGGAGACAAACCTCAGACATGAAATTCATGGGAAACATTTGGATTTCCTCTCCACCTTGACTGGCACCTTCCTGAGCTCCAGGAAGCACAGCCTGTTCATACTGACTAATGTGGGCTGCTTGATCCCCAAAGCTTTCAGTTAGCTTTGTTCTCTTTTTAGCTGCATTCCCCAGAGGTGCTAATGGATAACTGGTTTGAAGACCTTATTCTAAAGGAAATAGGTTCATTGAATTTGACACGCACATTTACTTGTGTTGGGAGGGGGTGATATAGGCTCTTGATTTAGAGAAAAAAATTATATGGCACTGGAGAGAAGGTATTAGAAGGAATGAAGAAGTAAAAAGTAAAGTAGTTAAGTGGGATCCAGGATGCAATGATGCTTAGCAAGCTTGGAAAACAGAGATAAAAAAAATTAAATTACTCATTAGCTAATTCAGTGCCATCCTGCAGCATTTCCTCCAGAAGAATCTGAAGTCAGCCCTGGCACTGTACAAAAGTCATCAAGTTCGGGGCTGAGGTGATACAGAAGTTAGTACTGGAAGGGTTTGATCTCCTCCACTTAGTTTTGTGCTGCAAGTCCAAGTGGATTTAAAGAGAAGAGAGGAAGATTCGCCATATTTGTGTCCCCAGTGTCTCTTTCCTCAAGCCAAACAAGCCATACAACACCAGTGAGCAGCCCTAGTGCCACAACCTGTGTCACCCCACTGAACAGCCCCAGCTGCTCCTGGGCCACTGAGACCCATCACACACACAGCCAGGCACGCTGCTCCCCAGCCCCAGCAGCTCCTGCAGTGCTCTGACAGGGAGCACACCCAAGGGACTGTCCCCTGACACACCCAGAGCAGGAGAGGCTCCATGGAGATGAATAAAATTACACCACAAACCTCTTGAGTACAGTAGAACTTCATTGTGAAACCCTCTCACAACAAGGAAAAAAAAACAAAAAACCCAGGGTTTGACACAGGTTCTGTTTGCAAACTACAAGAGAGACTTTCAAACAGCAAAGACATCACCAGCAAAAATCTGGAAGCAGGAGCTGAAAAGCAAATAGCTGGTGTAAATTGCTGTTAATTTTACACGCACTACCATCAAAAATAGGACAAAATTCACAAGGAACTTCCTTCCCTGTGACCAATACAGAGGATTTAGTTTGTCTGTATTAGATGTGCTGGAGAGGAAAAGAAAGCTGTAAGAAAGTAGATGCTGTGGCTGATCAATTTGTCAAAGTCAAACCACACAGATTCTTTCAAAACCATAAAAGGATTATTCATGTCATGATCTAATGACTTTTAAAGAAATGGAGAGCTCCTCATACAGCCAAAGATAACATGCTGAAATTAAATGTTTTTACCATTTGTTTTCTAATGGAAAACTAGTACTAATTCCCCTTTTCTCCTTTAAGATATTCAATTGGTTTTTGTTCAGGTAATAAATTCATCCTCCAAACTGAGTAAAAAAAAGAGTTTCTTATTTCTCTGATTTTCTCCTGTGTTTTCATTTTTACAACCGGGAGGAGAAAAATACTTGATTTGGAGGTGTAACTTGCAACGTAAGAAGTAGAGCTGTATGTTTAGAAGTCCAGCTGAAGTTAGGGTTTAATTCAGCCCTTGCCTGGTTTCAATTTCACACCAAGGTGACTCCTGAAATTCCCTCATGTCAAACTCTGACATTTCTTTACATACTCTGTGCTGTCAAAGCTGCAAAACAGGACTGGAAAATTGGTCACCATATAACCTACTGACTCTAGAATCAATCTGGAGAGATTCCCTGACTCCAAAGAGGTTTAAGCCACAATTTCTGAACAGAAGTCTTTAACTGTGCAAGAGACTAAAGTCTGTGCTTGGACCATGATAAATGTTCTGCTGAAAATTGGTTTTGGCGGAACAGCAGTGGAAATAGCTGGGAAGAAGGTCCAGCACCTTTGTTCCACTTTAATCAGCTCTGAGATAAAATACATCCTCCCAAATACTTCAGCTGGAAAAAGGCTGCCTGGAGCAGGAACTGTCATCCTCTGTTTGTACAGCACCTGACAGTTTTTCATATAAGTAATAAATAAAACTAAGCAGGCAGAGACACCAAGTAGTACCACTTTTCTGTCCTATAACCTGCTTGCAGAGCAGGCAGTTCATAAGTAAATGGCAATAATGCAAAAAACAGACAGCTTAATTCTTATCTTCGTAAGAAAACACTAATCTTACTGAAACCCATGAGTATTTTCCACACAACAGTTCACACAAATTGACTAACGTGTTAGGCACCTCCATTGTACACCATAAAGGTGAGTTCTAAAGGGACTGTCCAGCATTAAGGTAGTAACAAGAACAATTCTTTAAATAAGGAAGGCAACACTTAAATGATGCTTTCAGGTAGGAATTACAAAATACTGAATTCTTATAGATGGTGGGAATGTTAAGTTGGTGGTACACATTGCATCTGCAGAGAAAAATCAACCACCCTTTCTGAGCAATTTAAAATGCAGAGGCCTTCCCTGTCCCACAGCCTTTGGCAAGGAAAATAAGCCAAGGCAGTGCATTGAAGTCAAGCCTCAGGGCCTCATACATACAAAAGCTGCTCACTCATTGTGCTCAGTGCCCTGGCATTTTACAGCCATCTCCATTCAAGCGTTGCTTTCCATGCACTGTCAGTTTTCTTGTAGATACTGACACAAGCAACAAACAAGAGAGCCCCAGGCAGATTTCCCAGGCAGGGGTCACAGATTACAGCAGGAACATGGCAATTTCCAGCATTTAATATCAACAAACAGTAACTGGACACACAAGCTGTAACTCTTAATAAAGCCTTTGATATTAGACAAGACATTTCAGGCACCAAAACAACCCTTGCACCTGTATCTGGCATCCTGGTCTCTACTGGCCTTCTGTATTCCCCTCCATCAATACACTGGGGGGGTGGTGTCTGTGCAGCTGCTATATTCAAGAAACAACAAAATACATTTTAAGTCTCCCCTCTCTTCACCCAGCAAACTGGACCAGAGATATGCTGCATAAATAACAGAAAGCCAAGGGGAAGAGTAGAAAGTCATTTCACCCTGAAAGAATACAGGAAGGTAAGGAAGAGACCAGTGCTCCCTGATGCAGCATTTTCCTAAAGGTGCACACAAGCTGTGGAATGCTTTGGCACCTGTAGAACAAAAACTCCAGAGAGCATTGTCACTATTTACAGTTTACTATTTATCATACATCCCTGTGCAGCACTTTATCCATTCCAACAGAAAGCCATAAAAACAATTGTCTTACTAGCATTAAGCACAACTCAAGAAGAGGGACATCTTCCAGCTCTGGAAGTGCTGACGCACCACCCCATAAAGCCTCTATTTCACAGAGCAGCAGCTACATCTTGTGGGAATATTTAGGATTGCAGGCTTATCCCCAATAAATATCCATTTATCCCTGAAATGCTCTGTCCTTTGCTGCCCTCTTTTTATGCACAATGTATAAAGTGAACCTGCACCACACATTGATCTATTGTAAAACAGCTTCAGCCAACCAATCAATCAATCCCCTGGACCAGTCTGGCTCATCACACCACAGCCATGATCCAACACCAGGGAGCAAAGCTCAGGCCTGGCCTCTAGGACTGAATGCTGAGCCCTTGCTAATTGCAGCCTAATATTAGCAGCAACTCCGGTGCCAGCCTTGTGTGCTGCCCAGAGAATCTGTGGATAATTTACCCCTGGAAGTGTTCAAAGCCAGGCTGGATGGGACTCCAAGCAACCTGGTCTCATGGAAGGCATCCCTGCCCATGACCAGGGGTTGGAACAAGATGATCTTGATGTCCCTTTCAAACCATTTTGTTGCAAATCTAGTGAAAATCTGTTTCCCAAACTAAGACATTTCCCAAATTAGACCAAGTACAATATTTCTCATCAGTATGGGTATTTACAAAGGAACATCCCAAGGGCATGCTACAATCTGAAGTTGAGGCAGGGGATAGTGAACTTTGGTTTTGTGTGCTCTCCTATGGCTATTTCTTCTCCTCTTCCATCTGCCACTTTCGTAAGCTGTAAGTTAAAAAGTACAGCACAACTTCCACAAGAGCCAGGCATTTAATATCATTGCCACTGCTGTCACCCTCTCACATTAGTGCAGGAATCAAAGAAAACCCCACAAATAACAAAACAAGCATGGTGATTAACTAGCTTACATCTGTAGGGTGTTCCTGCTACCTACACTGAGCAGTAGCTGCCTCACAGAGGAGTTGACTCTGGTCTGCCAGGCAGACCACCCTGATTTAAGGGAAGGGCTGCAAGTGCAGCTCAGCACACTCAGCAGCAACAGCCCTTCTGAGGAAGATGCACCTACAAGTCAGGGAAGTAAGGGAATAACCTCCTAAGTAATTTTAGAACTCAGAAGCTGTAGCTTGCACTGAGACAATCCTGCTGCTGTCTGCCAGGTAATAACAGCTTACCCAAGAGGTCTGCTATTGCCTAGGACTGCTTTCATCAAGGCCTGTGACCTGCAGCCCACAGCTCTCAAGGCTCTCCACTATGGGCAGGGCCAGGGAGAGCGAACATTTTACAGTCAATAGTGTCAAGACAGACTAATGACATGGAAAACACCAGACAAGGAGAGCAGCAATCAGTCCTGCCATCAAACCCTCTGCTTAGCTGATCTGCAAAAACAAAATCACTCCAGCTCCTCTTAATAAAAACCCAAACCCACAAACCAAAGCCAAAGTTAACTTCCAAACCTTTTTACATTACTAAATGCTTTATAGCATTTGCGCAGGTTCAGTTTTATTTCAGTCTTGTAACTCTGGAATGCCTCGATTTAAGTGAGAGAGCAGCAAGGGTAAAATAGAGGCAAAATGCCCACGGCAACCCTCCCCAGCAAAGCCAGCTCAAGAGCACAGAACTCTGAAGTTCTTACACAAGACATAGACTGAAGGTACACTGATTAAAAGCTTTTCCTTTGAGCAATGTGTGAAAATGCTATGAAAGATATTGTTACTTACTGTAAGCAGCAATTAAATATAAGTTAACAGATGTTTCCTACAAAAGATTCAGCCAACAATATGGAAGTGTGAATCAAGAATTTTATTTTTTCCCCACATACATTAAAAAAGTGAATGAACACACAAGACAGCAAGTCAGAGAAAATAAACATATTTACAAGACAGTTAAGATATCAATTTTTTTCCATCTTCAAGATCAAGTCATCACAGATTTTCGTTAATTCATCATTTTCTTTAGTCTGTGGAAGAAAAAAAGAGTGAGTTTCAGGTATGTCCAAACTATGTTAGAACCTTGTAGTGAGCTGATTGCAGTAAGTCCTGTTTGCCAGTACATGCAATAGAAAGTCCATTTACATGATGGTGGCTCATGCAAATTTAATGTAAAGGAGAGTCTACTATGCCAAAGATCACATGGCATCCTTAGGAGCCTCAGGAAATGAGAAATGAAATCCAGTACACTGTTTCTGCTTCTTCCACAGACATTCCCGTAACACATGGAGACCAACTAATCCAGGGAAAAAAGACTTTTGGGGCTCAGCCTTTCTTAGGTACACCAAAATTCAGGATATGGACAATTTAGATTTTAATCTTCACAAGAACGACTCTAAAATGATGCCTTGATACTTTTACTGACATGTGAAAATTTCCAGTTTGTAGAAATTTCCATTCCTTATGAACAGTTAAACCATTTTAATAAGAACTCTTACAGTGTTACTGTATTTATGACAAGACCAAACCTAGTTCTGTGTTAAATGGCTTGTCTCATCTCTCCAGTTACAGGCCTACTGTTTCCTCTGCTATGCAAACTCAGCCATAAACCTGAAGATTCAAAAATATGGTTTTTTTCCATAATAGGAATCTGTCAGCATTATCAATTTTTGAGTCTTCAATGCTGACAGCAACAGCAATACAGTAAAACTAACAGCATGCACTTCCAGCAGTGACTTTTAATCTTCAAAAAGCTTATTCCCTTGAAGGGTTCCAACAAAGGATATGCCTTTACAAAACATTCTAAGACTTCATCTATGCAATATGAAACAATATAAAGTACAAAGACTAATGGCCTGAACAACATTGAAAACTTGAGTCACATACAGTTAAATATGTGCTAACAACTTACAAGTTATGCTCATGAACAAGCTGAGCCAGACAGTTATTCAAATTTACTCCCAGATTCTACTCTGCATCATGTATAACTGTTAATCACCACCTCCTTCAGTAACCTCCTGACACAGGAGCCCAGGCTGGTTTGGAAATAACCTTATGCTCCAAAAAAATCTAAACATACAGACAAGTCCTGACATGACATTTGTGTCTTAGGTCTCAATGCCAATTTCCCAAAGCCTGCCAGGATAGCAGCCATCAAAACCAGCACAGTTAGCAAGGCTCCTCCTAGCCCCAGTACAAGGGAGTTCTTAACTTAGCCTAAGGCAATAGCTTGAGTAGACCCACCCATGGTGGTGTGACTGACCTTTTGCTCAAGGCTCCTCTCTAAAGACTGGATCCTCATCTGCTCTTTGCGCAGAGTGGCTTGAAGTGCTGCAGTCTCTGACTTGGCTTTGCTGCGGACCTGAGCAATTTCCTCATTGGCTCTGAAACAGGCACAAGATGGTGTTTACATCGCCTTCAGACAGCACAGCAGAACTCTCAGAATCACACTAGATGCTTGTACTTCAGATGAATTACTAAACAAAGTATGTTTAAGTCAGGTTTTGGCACTAATGAACCACATTCTGCAGCTACAGTGAAAACTAGGTATGCCATTCCTGGTACTTGGCTTCCTGAATTGGTACTTACTGCTGCAGCTTTTCTTCAGCATGTGCTTTGAGTGCCTGATATCTCTGCTCCTCTTTTTTAATTCTAGCCAAGTAATCTTCTGCACATTTCTTCAGAACTTCTTCATTCTGTCCCAAAACCCAAAAGAAGTTCAGTTAGCTGTTTAAGCTAGTAGAGGGAGGAGCTTCCCCACTTGACAAATGGGTTATTTGACTACACCTGAGGAGCAGTATTTGCTCACTGGAGTAACAGGAACAACTATGAAATCCCACAGGCCTATAGGGACTAAACTGCTTCCTTTCAATTATCTTAACTTGGCAAACATTTATTCACTCTATTTCCCCCAAATACATTATTTAGTAGTAAACTCTAGTAAAGAAGGTCACTAAAACAACTGTCACTAATTGGCTTTATTTTGCTCCAATTTTTTTTAAAATCAGCTTTGTATTAAATTGTAATTGCCACAAGAATAGCTGGAAATCCAACTTGTCCAAAGAACTCACAGAAAGGTTCAGGCTTTGGACCCTGATGTAAATAAATCCAGCACTAACAGCAAGAAAGTTACCTTGGTAGTCACACTACAAACATATTTTATTAGCCATTGTAGGAAGTTGGAACTGTTTGAAGCAATTGCTAAGATTCTACTAATTGTAGGTCTTGAATTTAGTAATTGTGTTTCCAAGCAATGTTTATCTCTGTGCTAAGGAAAGGGCTTCTGAATTTAGGGTGGAGATGGAAGGGACACAAGATGAAGGAAGCCTAGCATGTTAGCAAAGAAGAAACTGAAGTTTTAACAGACACCATGCCTGTTTCTAAAACCTAGACTAGCATGAAATTTCCAAGGGGCTAGTTTCTGAGTTTTAGTAAAACAGGGACATTTAAAGATAATTGAATGAAAAAAATCTGAAGGCACTTCTTAAAGCACCAACTGAATCAATTTTCAAGCATTTCATGGAGTAAGAAACCATAGCTTATACTCCTCATTTAGCTTCCTTCCTCCAGCCTCTGAAGAAGTTGCAGAACAAAGGTTTGACTTTAGCTTTAGAAAAAACCCCACAAGTATCTTAGTAGGGAGCACCGAATAACCTATTATTCTGACTTGTAATTGCACATCCTCTTCAGCATTTATTCAATATGGTGCAGGGAAAACAAGCTGCTCTTATGCTGCAGTTGCCACATAAGAATATCTCTACAATTAGCAAAAAAGATGTGCTGCAGCAAGAAACAGCTCACTTCTGTTTGAAGAAACTTTGCCTTCTAAGATATTACCTTACTTTAAGTCAGTCACTAAATACAACAAATTAGTAGTTTTTTAATAATCTTTAAATAAACAACTTAGCACCTAGTTTTACAGGTAGTCCTTATACTACCTAATTAATGGCTGCTCTAGAAATTTCACCATTTCCTCTCCCAAAATAAATGAAATTTAGTGAAGGGTATAATTTGCATTAAATCATCTTACTTTGTGGTAACCCTCTAACACCTCTTTCTGTTTCTCAAGTCGTTTGAAGACTTCAGAGAAGGACTTCTCCATAGAGTTCAGATCTGAAATAGCCTGCTGCTTCTCTTCCATCAGCTTCTGTATTTCTTTCCTTGAGGCTTCCTTTTGCTTCTGAGCATCCTCTAGAGAAAGTGGAGTTAACCCATGATAGTTATTGCTTTCGCATAAAAGCAGTTCCATAGTACAGACAGACAGATAACCCCCACACCTTCAATTCTTCCCCTTACAAAGGTTTCATAACATGGCCTCTCACCTGTAAGGACACCATGTCTGTGCTTTTATCTTTGTATCTTTGTTACATATTACTTCACATGAAACTAAAAGCCATTAAACACCATGACCATGTGCTTGCCAAAAGCATTTTTTTCTCCTGCACTGCAGTCAAAATACTCCACTATAGTTTACTGTTACAGGAGTCTTGAGTGTTGTGATAGAAACAAGGATCCAAAAATATTTTTCATTAAACATACACAACAGCTGGAAGATCTGGAGGAGACTGGGATAACAAGTCAGACTAGCACAGCAGACTTTCAGAAGAGGTTTGGGTTAGTACACCCAAGCTGTGTTTCCCATGGCCTTAGAGGAGCTCAAAAAAGCTGGCACAGATGTGCCTAATTCAGCTCTGAGCTAAGAAAGTGCAACTGTACAAGAGCTTCATTGGATGTCTTTCCTAGTTTTGAAGCCACAAACTTGACTAAAGCAAAAGGCCAAATCTGTCCATCAAGAACTTCTAGTGATACCTTGCCACTCAAATGATACCGGAGAGTAAACAATTAAACACAGAGTGCTGACAACTGGATCTGCCAGTTTTAATAAACCAACAGCTCCAGTGAAGAATAAGAAAAAGTTGTGTTCATGCCTGATTCAAAAAGTCATCATTACCTATCAAGTCATATCATGTCTATATGGATATGCATAAAACTGTGAGTATATCTTGTCTTAAATATTACAACTTAGCCTGGAAGCACTTGAAATATTAATGTCAGAGGTGAAAGAGTACTAACCTCATTTAATAACTCTGGGCTAAGCATGTCCCACACTCCCAAGACACTCAAAGTGTAAATGGGGAACTTACCCATAATTTGTGTTATTGTCTGTTCAAATTCAGCAACTATTTTTCTAAAAACCACGAAAAAGAAAAGTTGAACATATGTTAGAAAAAGCATCTAGAATAACTAAGTAGATATCAAGGTCAGGAGAGATTCATACCCCATTTCTTTGTATTCCATATGAAGCTTATTATACTTTTGATTCCATTTCTCAATCTCCAGCTCTTTCTCTTGAACCTTTGAGGGTGAAAAGGTAAGCCTTTACTTTTTGCACAAAAAGAGATAAAAGATTTGATACTAAAAACAGTCTGAAGAGCAACTTGGGTATACTTTAACTTAATACAGAGAGAGAAATAAGTTCTAATCGCTTAACAGAACCAAAATTGTTTAATTACAAAATTGACTCAAAATTTAGATTTTGCATATATGATTCCCACATTGCCAGTATCTTTTCAAGTGGCAAGATCAGTCAACTCAGCCAACAACCAACCTCTTGGCTACTCTTACTCAGTGTCTCTGTAGACTATAACTTCTGGGATGGGCCAAGGAACATTCTCTCAAGTGACACACATTTCCCTGTTATTTACAGGGCAGACAAAAAAAGCACTTCACAAACCTGCTAACATTAACCCATGAGAGAACAAATACCAGAAGCCTGTTCAAGATCAAATTGCTATTTGCAGTAACTTTTACTCAACACTAAATTAGGGAAAGTGGAAAGGGGGAGGATTAAAAGGTGCCTCAATTCATTTGAGAAAAATGATACCGATTTCACATCAGCTAAACTAAAGCAGAGCTCACAGTAACAGAAGCAGCCAAATACTCTTTCCTAAACACTTTGTGCAAGCTCCATAACAATTTAAGAGCTGTAACCACAGAGCTGACTGCACTCTGGGAGGCCTTCAAAGGCAAGAGGCTCAAAATACATAAAATAACCTGGAATTTAAAAAAGAAAAAGTGAAAGCACATGATTACTGCTAGTTTTGTCACAAAACTACACAGTAAACTGTAGTACACTAATTTTTCAGTATTTATTTTAGAGCAATCTAGTTTTAAATATATTGCAGTATTTCAAATGACAAGAAGCAGGACAATAGCACATGCTGGTTTTGCTATTAAGAGAAGTAGTGATAGCTAAGCTAGGAAAAAAATATTACAAGAGCAAAGGTATGTGAAGATGGAAACAAGTTAGAAACTTGCACTTGTAAGCTCAAAAAGGTTTCAGTAGAGCCCAAAAAAGCAAGCTTTCTTAAGTCCTCTATTTGCTCAGAAGGAAAACAGGTTTTCACTTTCTTCCTATTCGAGTTGTTTCACATATGAAAAAAAAAATTAGCCTTCCTTTCAGGTTGATATTGTAAATTCAGGCCTTTTATTTAAATGACACAGTTGGAGTCACCGAGTCCCACCTACAACAGTGTTTCCAGGTTTAAAGTAGTTCTTTCCAACATGAAAGAGCAGCACTTTAATGATATTACAAGCTTTACCCCCTGCTATTATATAGGCTCTTAGTTTTAGATCAATGCACTAAAAGCTGTCCCCTGTCAAAGACACATTTATTTTCCTGTACTAGACAATATGCTGAGAGGAAGTCACCTCCTAAATGGCAGAAAGTAAAAGTTATTCCTCCAAAAGCCACTATCTCTATACTCTAAAGCAAAGAAGAACTCAAGCAGCAAATAATCACAGGTCATCCTTGTTTGGTGTTCCTAATGCCACTACCTGCAGTACAGCAGTCAGGAATTTTGGAAGCTCCATCTTTTGCTGAAGTGATACAATTAGCTTTAAGGACATTTATGCTTGAAGTCTCCTCTTACATTATTTAGTGTTTGTAACATAACTCAGAAGTCATAATCAATCAAGTACTCCAGTTGTTGAAGTAAGTGGCTATATAAGTCTTTTTGCATCAGTCAGAAGATTGGCTTTTAAAGGAAATTTCTACAATTACAGCACAGGCTTAATGTCTTTACCCTCTGGAGTGAGCTCCAGACCTCACCTTCACTTTATCAGCTAGACATGCTCTCTGCATTCAGGTCCCAAAAGTAAAGAACTGATCACAGCACTCAACTGACACTACAGTTTTATCTTGTCTTAGAGAAATTACATGAGTCACTCTCTTCCATTGGCATGAAAGTGTATTCCTGCTTGTTGAATAAGAAGTATCCAGACCACTGATATTAAGCCTAACTATCTCATCAGATAACATGTGCCTTTTAATAGTGGCCAGATATAAGGCAGAACCTGACTAATAATGAAGTTTGTCCTATTTTCCTAAGTGTTAGCTCTAAAACGTTCTACACCTACAGAACCCATCAAGTCCACAGCAAGCTTTTCATAATGACACTTAAGTATGATGAGAAAAACTGCAAAGTAGAGATTTATCCCAGATAATCCAAACAAAAGGACCTTCCAAGGCTATGCCAAGTTCTGCTTTGGAAGGGCCACCATACCTCTCTCTTCACCAGTTCAACAGCTGCATCCATATCTTTTTGGCTATATTTTAGCACATCTATAATAGCATCCACTGCAGTGTTTGCAGAAGTAGCAAAAGGGACTGGAGAAACATCACTACTCAGGGAGTCTGGAATTAGAGGACCAGCATCCTGTAAAGAAAAGAAAAATGCAAAGTTTCAACAGATTCCATTGTCATACCACTGATTAGGTGCATGCATGTTATTTTAAGTCAATGTATCTCACTTAAACACACCAGATACCTCCACAACTTTAGCATAAAACTTTCTTACCTTGAAGCTAACCACATAGCTCTAAGAAATACCTATAAGGTAGAACCAAAACTGCTATCCACCAATTACAGATATCGGAAACAAAGCAGATGACACCATGCTGTTCCTCACAAGTGAAAAAAAAAGACCATTTTAGGATGAGCTACTGCAGGCAGATCTGTTCAAACTATAAACCATAGATGCAAGAGCATCCAGTTTAACCTAAGTGTTTTTAATCCCACCAATGCAATTACAAAACATAGCTTGCCTTTTGTAGCTTGACTTGCATAAAAAAAAGATTGCTTGACTAGAGCATTCTTAAAAACAGCTCAAATTCCCTTAGACCATATGCAATGGCATCGGCTTCCACAAAAAATACTTTTAATACTTAAGAAAATGTTCATCACAAAGTTCAACTTCAATATAAATGAGTATCCAACATGGTTTAAAACAACCATTTAAGTAAAGATTCTTCAGATTCTGTAATCCCTAAAATACCTGCCTAAGTCTTAGATCCAGAACCTAGTCTATCCCCTCCCTAAACTATCAACATGAAACCTGATAGCATTCCAGACACCTTTACAGAAGTTGTAAATGTCCCCAGAAGATCTAGTCCTTTTGGTTTTTCTTCACTCTGAAGATCCACTAGAGGCTTTCCAGCTTCCTCAGGCACATTACTTAAATCAGCAACAGGCCTAAAAGTGAACAAGCATAACACCATTAAATTCAAGAGCTGTCTTTCTTTGCAAAGCTCTTGTACGAGCAGCAGTCAGTCCAGAGGCCAGGGCAGTGATTGTCCCCCTGTACCCAGCACTGGTGAAGCCGCACCTTGAATCCTGTGTTCAGTTCCAGGCCCCTCACTAAAAGGACACTGAGGCGCTGGAGCACGTCCAGAGGAGGGGATAGAGCTGGGGAAGGGTCTGGAGCACAAGTCTGATGAGGGACAACTGAGGGGGCTCAGCCTGGAGAAAAGGAGGCTCAGGGGGACCTTCTCACTCTCTACAACCACCTGAGGGGAGTTTGTAGTGGCATGGGGGGGTTGGTCTCCCAAGGAACAAGGCTGGATGAAACAACCTCAAATTGCACCAGGGGAGGTTTAGATGGGATATTAGGGGAAATTCTTCACTGAAAGGGTGGTCAAGCATTGGAACAGGCAAGCCACAAGACTGGCTGTTATTTAAAAGATGCGTGGATGTTGCACTTGGGGACATTGTTTAGTGGTGGACTTCCCAATGCTGGGTGAACTGTTGGACTTGACAATCTGAAACGTCTTTTCTAAGCTAAACAACTCTGATTTTATGTACTAAGTCATACCTACCCAGGCTGAGATGGAGCTGTCATGATAATCTCACTTGATTCAATAGTACCATAAACTGGTTTTCTTGGACTGTCTCTCAACAGTGGGTCAAACTTCAAATACAGTGACTGTTTTCTCAAGGCTGATTCTTTGAACTGAAGGGGGGGAAAAGAGGCATAAACTGACAGATCTGCTTCAGAGCTCAACATACACATCCCACCCACACACAAATAATCCTCTGAAGAGTGGGTGAGCCTATTCTTCAGTGGCCAGAGCACTGTTCTCAGGAGGAAAATTACATAAGAGAACTCCATGCCCACATGCTTAAGTTCTTATGTAATATGAAGAGAGCTCAATCTGCTCACAGACTGAATCAAAAGAGCAAACATTAATGAACTATTCCAAACCAGAAGACACAGGGAGAGTATTATAAGCTGAAAAACCAGTGTATACCATTTTATCTTCACTTATAAAATCATAAGGACAAACACAGCCTGACTAAAACAATTTCAATTCAGTGCATTCACTGTTCAGAGATTTTCCTGCTTGGGTCCAGAATAACAGCAAGAATAACTAAACTAAACAGATTAAAACATGACAAGCCCCACTTAGAGATAGATTTTCTGAAACTGGCCATAAAGCAAAAAAGCTTAGAAAAACTGTTTTTGAAACAATGATCTGCACTTTTAAAGCATCATCTTCTAGCAGTTTTGGCCAGAAGTGAAACATCATTCACCTCAGTTTCAGTGCTATTAAAGAAAAATAATACCTCTGCACACTGACAGCCAGATCCCTTTGATTTTTAGTTAAATTGCTTATAACTACATTTCCTTGCACCATGACTCCCTCCCCAGCCTTGTCATCACATTCCTTTGGAATAAATGATAATTTGTGTGGAAAATTCAAAGTGAAGTTAATTCATGAAAACATTTAAGGCTGGACACTTTCATCTTTGCTTTCCTCTCCACACTGCCAGGAAGGTAAACAAAATATTTAATGTCATACTTACTGATGAAGACCCAAACTGTTCCAGATAGTCTATGCCCATTCCAAAAACTGGAAAATAAGAAAATAATACAATGAAGATGCAATACTGCCAAATTGTTCTACCACAGACAGAAACAAAAACATATGTGTATAAAGCAAATAAATCCCTCCTCTCAGTGTCATGACGTCTAGCTCTTCATTGGTTAAAATGTCTTTCTATCCAGACCCGAAAAAAGCAAAGATTTCTAAGCTACACAAACTTACAACTTTCATTTGTTCCCAAGTACATGTAGAATTTAACACAGCTAAAGAACTTCTGTTGTTCTATGGCTAAAGTCACAAGCACACTCAGATATTCTGTTACACACAATGCTCCATGAAAGAGCAAGACTGTCAATCTCACCATTAAAATTAGCACACAGCTCAGATTGGAAGGATAAGTTATAACCATTTCCCAACACAGTGATTCCACTCCAGAGTGAAGGTTAAATGACAGACTGCACTGCAGTCAAACCATTTGCTCATCCTTCCACACAATGCTCCTACCAGGAATAACCTTTCCAGGTGGTTAAATCACAGCCATGTAGGAAGCTCTCAAGACAAGCATCCTTGTCAGGAAGATCACTCACACTGCAACATGAAACCAGTACTGCTAAGGCCTGCAGTAACCTACAAGACTCACAAACACACAGCTGTACAGCTCTCGAGCACTCAGTTTACAAAGCCTTTAACACCAGAAATTATTTTAAGAGAAAAATTTTTCAGCCCAGAAACTGCCACTGAAACTCTAAAAAGATAGTTTCTGTACTAGCCTAAATTCCCATCCTCACAGGCCACTGAATGCTAATAGCCAGCTTTCTGAACTTAGTTTAAAACAGAAGTAGTTAGAAATAGGCTTGGATACATTTCCCAGCACTTCTAGTCTTTGTGGGGTCTGGAGGCTTTTCAGAAGGGCAAAATGAGAGAAAAAAACTATCCATAATAGAACTTAGGCAGAAAAATATCTATACACATTACTGAAACAATACATTTTCAGTCTGTTTAAAAGACATGCCCTTACCTTCTGATGATGGTCTGAAGAGCTCTTCAGGTTCAGAACCAGCTATCACATGTGCTGTTCCTTCAATTCTAGGGGAACTAGGTTTAATTTCTTCTGCAGACATTGACTTTTTTCCACTGTCAGTAGAAACCAAATTATCTTGAGAGGGGGCAACCTTAGCTGGAGACATTTTAGATGGGCTCATTTGCTTCTCCTGATGAGAAAAACAAAATCCTTTTAATTGTTAAAATAATTATTTTAAAATTCAATGAGAATCATTTTAATGATCAAATTGGTTTGTCATAAACTAACTGGGTAGCCAGTATAATAAAACAAGAATTCACAGGCATAAAAATTAAACTACCAACAGTGAGCACAGCTCAGAAGCCACTTTTCTAGAAGCCACACCTTTATGTTTGTCCTTATATGCAATTGCTGATCACAAAAGATACTAAACACCAAGGCACCAATTTGGCTGTCTCTGATGTTACCTTCAAAACACAGGTCTGCACATGACATTCCTTCTAAAGCTGCTGAAGATGCATAAACCCACTAATTCTTAGACAAAAATATCAGAAATAGGTTTCACAATATTAAACCATTAAGCCAGAGAACTCTGTTTCATGGAACAACTTTGTAAGAACTGGTTGTCTTTCCTATACCTTACCACTTCTCTTTTTCCTGGAAGTTCAGTTTCTGCTTGAACTCCTGGCTTCTCTTCTTGAGCTTTTGGCACATCTTCTACCACACTCTGCTCAACAATTTCCCTGAAGAAAACAAACAAACAGAATAAAAAAAATCAATATTTACATCACACAGTTCAAATTCTGTATTATCAGATGAACTGAACAAAGGTAGCTTCCTTGAGAGATTCTACTGCAACAGCACAGGAAGCTTAACAGAGGGTGGAGATGTAAATTTACTGTCTTGCCTGGCGACAACTAAGGTGACAGAAAGCTCTCCCACCATGAGAAGTAGTGTTTCCTGGGAAGCAGAAAGTCACAGCAGCATCATTTATTTCTATTCATTTAACACTGCTCTCTTATTTTCATTTGTTAGGCTCATTGCTTTTTTAAAATTAAAGATAAGCTCTTTGCTTAATTAAGAACAAAATTAAAAGCAGCCTGTTCCTCTTTCCAAGGCAATGTTGTGATTATTGGTGTGAGCTTCATTAGAGAAGTCCAATACTCCACTTGTGCTGTCAGCAGTAAGTAAACTTTTCACCTTGGTAAACAGTAACTGATCATGTTACACAGGGAGCAAGAGTGCAAACATTTCTGTCAAATGAACAATTTGTGCCAGTCTAGTTCTGGCAAGCACCTGACTGTCTATACTAACATTAATAACTAGACTTTCTAGGAAAGGTAACAACATATTCCATCATGAAGTAAAAAGCCTGTGTGCTGCCAAGAAAAATGCAGCTTCAGTGACAGGTCTTTTTACAAGAGATAGCATTTAGATACAAAGAACATGCAGGGAAGAAACAGCAGAGTTCAGAAGAGAACAAAACTGCCTGATCCCTTCCCATGCTGCACCATGCACAACACTGCTGCCTACTTCCCTGTTTTATTTAAAGACAGTAGCAGTCACGTGATTCTCCACACTTTAATCTTGGAGAAGTGGGGAAAGCACCTCTTGAACAATGCTCTTTCCACCTAAGCCTGTTCTCTCCCATTCTCTCAGACTTAAGAACACCTTTTGCCTAAAGGTAGTCATCTCAGGAGTTTCCTTCCCCAATTATGATCTTTCCTGTTGCAACATTAATTGTGTTACAGATTACAACAGACTCTGCCAGCCTGGGAGGGATGCTGCTTAAGAAGTAGGCATGGACTAGTTTGAGATACTATCTAACTTTCCTCACATGAATTCAAGGTGCTCCTGCATTCACCTACAGATTCACTTACAGGTTTTTGGGTTCTTCTTTCTCAAGAGTTTCACAGGTACTTGGCCTGTTATCCTGCTCCGCTGGAAGACGTTCCCTTCTTGGTGAGGCACTCTCCTGTTCCTCTGGCAGGTGAACTTTCTGAGCGCTGGGTTTAGAACGCTTGGGTGAGGTGGAAATTTTAGAGCCTCCTCCAAACGGATTAAAGTTTGGATCATCAAGTTTGTCCCAATCAAACTGATAAGATGCTTTAGGAATGGGGATTTCATCCTCAACATTACTTTTATCTTGCACTTCAGTATTCTCTGGTTTTGTTTTGGTAATAGGAATTTTTTTGGAAGGTGGCTTAATTCCAGGTCTTTTACCTAGTTTCTTGGGAGGTGGTTTTCTAGCAGTGGTATTATCAAAGTCAAATTCCAGTTTTACTGGTCCAGCCTTGGTGACATCAGGCTTTTCTACAGGTTTCTCTTTGGAGACACCCAGCTCTTCATCAGGCTTTGACTCTTGTGCAGAGGCTTGGTCTGCTACTGAAGCATTCTGAAGCTTTGATTCCCCAGTTTTAAAAGAGTTACTCACATCAGAACTACTGGGACCTAAGCTGCCAGGTGACTGTGCAGGAGGTGTAGGTGCCTCTGCTAATACCACTGAATTATCAGCTTGGCTTGCATCTGTGGAAGCAGACTTCACACCCTGCTCAGAGTCACCAGTTGCTTGCTTAGGGGACAGCTTGGATTTGTTAGACTCCAGCTCACTCAGTGCAGATTCTTTCTCAGAGATGAGAGCTTTGTCTTCACTTAAACACTCTGTACTTGCTGTGGTTGAAGCAAAAGGAGCTGCATCGTCCTGCAGAAGAAAATCACTACTTTTTTCAACAGTTTTCTCAGGGCTGCTGGATACTTTTACAGGAGACTTTTGCAGATTTCCAGGAGAATGAGGCAACTGTACTGAACTTTGAAAAGGATTGAGGTCATTTAAGTTACCAAAATCAAGATTGTAGGAACCTCGACTCTTCACTGGCATCTCATCATCTGGATAAGGAGCCACGCTGACCTTCTCTGGCATTTGTGTATTGTTTGTTTCAGCTTCAGGCTTTTGTTGACATGTGCTGTATTAAAAAGAAAAAAGATGACAGTTACTTTGAAGGCATAATTTATCTTTAGAAAGATTTGCACAAGTAACTTTGCATGGTCAGAGTAATCAGAATTCATTTTTGTTTTTGCAATAAGGCAGCTGACAGCAAAACATAAAAGCCAGAATTAATTTGTCACCTGAACAGCCAAGGTTTATGAGCCCTGGCACACATGAAACATAAGGAGATCAACCCCTGAAGTTAGCCAGTGTTCTTAAGCTACCTGTTCTACACAGACTCCATACCTTATGCCAGTCATCCCTGGAGACTGCTGTACTCAGCACAGCATTTGGACATTGCCATTTGGACACTGCCCTTTCACCAAGCAGTGAAACACACACTGCTTAGGAGGAGCTATTGACAGTCAGCAGCTCAAAACAAAAAACAACTTGTGGTACCATCTTCATGCAGATTCATCTGAGTCATGACAGAGTCAAGTCTGGGAGCAAACAAAGTCATGATTCAGGTCCTCCCACACTAGTCATTACTTTGTCTGGACATTCCGGCAAATATTTTCCCCCCTGAAAGTATGCACCACCATTTGATTTTGGAGGGCCTACATACAAAACCAGAACCTGGACTTCAGGCACTCCAAATTCTGTGCAACAGCAGATGTGAAGAGCACAGCAATATACAAGAAAACACTTCTCCAGTAAGAGAACAGTTAAGATTTTCTAGTGAAAGACACAGGTTAAAGAGTTTGTGTACTCACTATTGCTGAATATTCTACAAGTTATTGCTGCCCACTTTATTTCCCCAAACTCCACACAACTTCTGAAAGTTTAGCCTCAGACTACAGAGAGTTAAGCCATTACTTCCTGAAAGAGGATTTCCTCCCATTGTGTTGTCCCTCCATAAAGTTATTCTTTCTATATGCCATCCTTATCTGCTGGCGAACAGAACACGATTAAAAGCCACTCACTAAAAACTCCACTTTGATAAACTCGAAAGCAGAGGCGGGAGATAAGAGCTGAAGAAGTTGTTCTCACCCGGTTTGAGCAACTCTTCCCGGCAATAGCTCAGCCCCAGGCTGCGACTACTCAGGTCCCTCCCACTCTCCTTCAGCGTTTAACCTAATAAATGCCAGTTAGGAGCGAGACACCTGCTCGGAACGTCAATTGCCTGTGACCAGTCAAAAGTGACCCCGTTCAGCAACACGGAGCCTTTTCACTGACTTGTTACAAACAAATCCTCACATTTCACAACTAGAGAGGACAAGTTCAGCACAAGCAGTGCATTGATACAATCGTGCCCTAACTAAAACAATTCGGTGCTGATCCTTTAAACTCACTTGAACTTCATAAGCACTAAATCTTTGTTTACTTGTGCAAGCAATGAATTTGGGGCATAAATACCATAACATTATTTAGTTGTGGTGGTTAGTTCAGAAATAGCTTTCTGAACTAGACTGGGCATGGAAACAAACGGTTGAAGCAAACATATACACTTAAAGAACATTTAAGTGTTGCCACATTTTTCCCTTTCTCCCCCCCCCCCCACCAACAACAAAAACAGGGATCAAATGAAAGCATTGGGTAGTTAAACAAATAAAAGGGTGTATTTGCTTGCAGAAGGCAAAACTAAGACCTGAGATTTCTTGCTGGTGGGAATTACAGATGTCAGATGCCTATACTAGTTTAAAGGGGGGCTAAAAGGCAGTACAAAATTTGCATTTAATATTGTCATGACACCCCCGAATTGAAACAATACAGATTTTACGCTCTTCTACAAACGGCTACTATGAGCCACTTTGAGACTCAGGCTGCTAGACTATAAAGGCACATAAACATGTTTACACTTGTGACTGATGGTATATTCACTTTGTGCTGCTAGACTAAAGAAAACCTTAATGCTCCCTGATTCAAGGTGTCAATTCAAGCTAACCCTTCAGAAGATTTATCTCTTTAGATTTTACTCCTCAAGATACAACAGTACTTAACATATAAGATATTTTAAAGCTTAGCTTCAGAATAGTTGTATTCTCACACAAAACCTTACATCAAGTAGAAAATACGAAACTGTTTCTTACAGTATCTCTTCTCAATCTATTTATCCATACCATAAGTTACCTTAATGAAATCAGTTACAGAGGAGTTAAAGTTCAGCAATTACTATTACAATCAAGATAAAATTTTCTTAAAAGTAATGACAGTTATCTTTGGAAAAGTTCATGCATTGGTCAATATTAATTTTGTTCCCCTTGCACAGTTTACATCTTGTTAAATAGAATATTTTAACTATACAGGATTAAATTAGGGAAAGTTAACTTGAGCATGTCCCACATGGGTAACACAGCAAGCAGTGGATCTACTACTCACTCAGTATCAGAGGGTGCAAATAAAACATCATCTGCCACATCTTCACGGCAGTCGTCAAGTGCAAAAGCAGTCTGAAGTTTGTCTGTCATAGCAGGACTCAGGATTTTTCTAGTGTGAGGATCTCTTTGAGGAGTTTGAAAGGTTACCTTTAAGAAAGGGGTGGGGGGGGGAAGAAAAAGGAAAAACATGAGCACAGTATTTTTCAAGCACCAAATAGCACATGCATTCAGTGGCAGCTATCATAGAAGGAGAAAGAATAAAAATAATACAGAACCAGAAGTTTACCTTCATCGCTTTTCCCCCACTTTTTGGTGGCAAGTTTTCTTTCTGGGACAGGCGAAGAATAGAAGGTCTCCCTGTGGGTTCCGGCGGTGCAAAGAAAAAGTCGCAGTCTTCCGCTGTTAAATCATCCTTAAGGCTTCCTCCATTTTCTCCATTTTCTGCATTTAAAATCTGCAGACTCATTCTAGAACATCAACACACACAGCACCGCAGCATGAATGAGAGGGTGTGGTCAGCCAGATGCACTTTGAGATAATGGAAGAAGTTGGCAGCCTGGCACTGGCTAGCCAAGACTAACAGCTTCAAAGGGAAAGTTGGAGGCATGGAAAGGCTTCACAGGGAAAGGTCTATCTCAGGAGACTCTGAAGTACCTAAAAGCAGCAATGCACAGCCCCTCTGCTTTTGGAAGGGGCTTGAAAAGCTAATTGTTGATATTACGCCTTCCACAGCTCACATTCTAGCCTTACTGTCCTTTAAAAGGAGCTCTGTCACCTGCAGCGTTTCCTCCTTCCCAGCCCCTTCAGGCAGTGGCGTACAGCCTGTGTCCTGTACCAGGGCATCCAGCTGAGCAACACAACTGCTCCTGCAAGGGCCACCTGAGACAGATGACAATCATCTGCTTACTCCCATGGTCTCATTACTACATTGCACACCAGCTAACAGCAGAAACGAATGTGGTTAGTTAGGCTGTGTTTGGGATCAGAGTCCTGGATCAAATCAGCCTTTTCCTGCACTGCCTGAGTGTATGCTGCTCTTGTAAAGCACAGAGTACTTAAGAATCCTTTGCAGCATAGACATTATTGGTGTGCAAATGAGAAAAGTCATCATTAGAAAGGTGTTTCTGAAATACTGTTCTTACACTGGACATGCACAAGCTTTAGCAGATTGTTAAATACTGATCTACTTGTACTAGTGTGAAGGACTTGAAACTAAAGCCTGGGCTGCTACTAAGAGTAAGGATGAAAATAAATTAGAAATCGAGAAAAAGCACACTTAAAATACACCAGGCAAGCCACCATGCTGTTTGCACTCGAACTCTGCCTGCTTTTTATTCCCACTGGAGCCACCACTGTTCTTAAAGGTTTAACACTAACACTCACTGATGCACAGCTGCTTTTGAAAAAACCAGCTAGACAGAAGGTAAGGAAGATCTAAGCATAACCACTGTCCATGAAGGATGACACCTGAGAAGTGCAGTTATTTATCTGAAAAACTGCTATCAAAGCAATTGATTTCATATGAGCTGATTATTATCTTTTGTCACCTGTGCAAGATAACCAGTATCAAGTGGAAGAGACACTGGCTTTCTGCAATATGTAACCATTCTAAGTGATCTCAAATGCTTGATTTGACCAAACATGTAATCCTTAGCCTGTTTTTCCATCATATATTCAGGATTAATCTATACATACATTTGTTTTCAGTGTCATAAAGTAGAAACAAGAACACTTAGGCTGAAAATTTTAAGTCATGTTTTCAATCTCCTTGCCTCTCTGTATTTAAATTTCTGTACGTAAGCCTCCAAACATTTCTGCACATTAATGTAGGCATTAATCCTTATGGGAAAATTTGCTTCCTACTCTCCACAGAATGCAGCTGCTTTGTCTGCAAGCCTGACAGCAGCACTTTCAATCAGCAATGGAATGCAAACAATAGCTGCAGAAGCAATGGCATGCAAAGCATGCCAGTATTAGCTATTTCTTCATTCCTTCTTTATTCCTCATATTAATGCTTCAGTTCAGGTTGTTTTTTTGTATTAAGCATTTTTATATTAACCACTTGTAGAACTTGAAGTGAACTTCATTGCTTTCATTATTCCAAACTAAAATTGAGACAACAGATGAAGCAAATCTTTACAAACTGTATTTTTTACTATAATTACTTTAGAAGCAAGCTTAGGACATGGTAAAGTTGTCAACACCTTCTAAAACAAGCTCCATAAGCAGGGGAGGTTTGTTTGGAGACTTTTTCAGCTTTGTCATTGAGCTACTTGTGCACCATTGCTAAACCAAATAAATTGACACCATATACATATACCACTTTAGATATTAAATCTAAAAATCAAATTTCTTTCTAGGATTAAAATACTAAAAGTAATTAATCATTTTATTTTAAAAGTTTGCAGTCAAATTTTGATCTAAATAACATTGCACGAGTTCATTAGCTAGCAGGTGTGGTAAAGTGAAAGGGTGGCCTTATTCATATCTTTCTTTGAAGTGATCAGCATCCAAGGCACATAAGTATTATGAAAGGCAGAAGGTTTTCCCACCATTGCAAAACAAAGCTCAAGGCCAGGCTGGATGGGGCTGGGAGAAGCCTGGTCTGTTGGAAGGTGTCCATGCTCCTGTGAGGGAGGCTGGACCTAGATGATATTCAAGGTCCCTTTCAACCCAAACTTTTCCCTGGATCTATCAAAGTTTACAAAAATAGAAATGCTTCTTATTTGAGAAGGATATTTATGTGGGCACACACAGGAACCTGCCATTCTACAGTTAAGAAGTGACATAAATTCAATGACATGACATCAGGTAATTAATCCTCATTTGTAAAGTTCTTCAGCCTAACCTGTTGTTTAACAAATACCAGGACACAATATTCAAAACACCAACGTGGTCTCAAATGCCTGAAAAGCCACTGAACATGCAGGGCAGAGATGGAATTTTTCTACATAATTATCCTTCTGAACTCCTCCAGCAGCCGATATGCAGAGCACTCGCTGATGGCAAAGCAAATTGGTACGTGCTGTGAATATTTCCATACAAACTGACACATAGCTGACTGATGCATATATATATTTACTTTAGTGCAAATATCTCACTTCAAACTCCTGAGAAGCAACTCTCTCATAATCAACTTCTCCTGATTGCAGGGGAGGAGCAGCAAGGCCAGGGAAGGAGCAGCAGGTCCATCCCTGCCCATCATGGCACCGAGACATGTTTTAAGTCAAAAAAACAAACTCCAAAAAAACCTCCAAAAACCAAAACCCGACCCTGCCTCAATCCCTCTTTATTCCTGTCTCACTCCAGGCTCCCCATCAACCCCGTATCATGCTGCAAACACACAGAGGTGCTCCCAAAATCCTCACCTCACCCCTCACTTCAGTGGGGCGGAGCACCTGAGCTCCACCCATTACCATCGAGTTCCTGCCTTCTCTTCATCCTTAAATTGACAGAAATAACCCCCAAATATCTTAATCTGAAGCTCATAGAGCTGCCCCTGACACCCCTAGACCAGGGGGTAGCCCCAGTCCCACAGTACCCCAAGCGTGCATTTCACAAAGGGGTCGCTAAGCTCCCTAAACACCACAGCACCCCAAGCTCACTGAGGGGCCCTCAGCCAGCCCCACATCAAATTGAAACCATCCCAAGATCCGAGGGGTCATCAAGCCTTCCCCCAAACTCACAGAGCAACCCCAGCACTGCAGGGTAACAGAAAGGCCCCTAAACCCTCCCCCAACCCCAAGCTCCCAAAGGGGCCCCACAGCTCACCCCCACAGCACCCCAGGCTCCCAGAGCGGTCCCCAAGCCCTGCAATCTCACAAAGAGATCCCAACACAGCCTCTCCCAGCCGCACACTGCCTCAAGCGCTTACAGAGCCCGAAAGTCCCCGAGCCTGTCCCTCCCCCTCCCTCACAGAGGGCTCACCGAGATTGCAGCACCCAATCTCACAAAGGAAAACCTAAACACTTCTGCCCAGCCTCACATCACCTTACAGCGGGGTGCCCAAGCCCCCCGTACCTGCCGGCAGATCCCGGGACGAGCCCTGAGGGTGCTCAGCTGAGACAGCACGCAGCACCAACCGCAGCCCCTCCGCCGCCGCCGCCTCACGATTTCAAACCCAACGGAAGCCCCAGCCCGCCAATGAGGGAGCGGCATTCGGGGCGCGCCTGCCAATCAGAAGAGCGTCCTGCGGGAGGGGGCGGGGCCAGGGCCGCGCGTGACCGTTGCGTTCCCCCGAGCCCGCCCCCGCGCGGGGCAGAGCGGGCGGTGCGGGCGCGGCTCCGCTCGGGACAAACCCCGCTGACTGCACCGTGTCCCCGTGTCCCCGTGTCCCCATGGACAGACCCGGCAGGGGAGGCTGCCCCATCCCCGGCAGCGTCCAGGGCCACGCTGGATGGGGCTCTGAGCAATCTAGGCTAGTGGAAGGTGTCCCTGCCCATGACGGGGGGTTGGAATGAGATGAGTTTTAATGTTCCTTCCAACACAAACGTTTCTATGATTCTAAAATCTCAGCTGTTCTGCTTCATTCTTTTGCATGAAATCACAGAAAGAAAGCTTGCTGCTTCAACAACCCTTTTTTTATTACTGGACTTCACAGTCTATTTGGCACATTAAAACAGTCCTTACTATTGAGTCACCAGACAGCAACAACGAAGTGATTGTTAAAACAATAAAGTTGTTAACAATGATGTCTTTTAGAATGAACATGCTCAGAATCCAAGCATGATTTCACTGATGTAACGGTCCTCAAGAGTCACTAAACCACCATGAATTCCCAATCTCCATCACAGCAGTAACACATCAGCCATCTGCCAGCATTAGAATGTCACACTCCATGGGCGGCATTTACTATTGACTTGGCTTTCCATCATTAGTAGTATATAACATCACATGCTGTTTTCTCTGCTGTGCTTTTCCAGTTATACAATCTCCCCTTTCTCTAAAAGAGATAAATATGGAAGTTTGCGGTTATAACAGGGTGCGTGCAGAGGGTTTCCTACATTCTGCAAGAAACAGCATATTGTGGCTGTTAGCTATTGTTTGTACTTCAATTGCAACAAGATATTCCAGTCAGGTCTCTCCCTTCACTGTGTTTGGGGGTGTACGAAGATACCTTGAAACACATCTCCCTTTAAGGAGGCACTTTAAGATGCTAAATCCTTGTCTTAATAGAAAGTATTAGAAAACATTACATAAAATACACAAGGAAAAGCAAAGAGAAGCTCTTCCCGACGCTGAAATAAAACAGGCCATTTCCCTGCTTCAGAAAGTCGCTGCCCTCATCCAGCAGAGCTCTTTAACATTCATAAAGAACTGGAATCGGTTCCTTCTGCCAGGCCTGTGGAGCATGACCTCGAGCACGAACAATGATTGAGGCCATGGGCAGGGGCTGCGCGTCCCGGCCGGGCTGGGCTGCGCTGGGCTGGGCGGGCACGGGGCGCGGGCTCGGTCCAGCCCCAGCTGGAACGGGGACGCGGCGGGGCAGGCGCGCAGGGGCGGGAGGAAATGGATGGAGGGGCGGGGACCATCCGTGCGAGGAGAGGCGGGTCCCGCCCCGGCGGCCCCGCCAGCCCGGCAGCGCCAGCGCCGCGCATCCGGGGGTGCGGCGGGAACTACCGCTGGAGCGGGAGGAACTGCCGCTGGAGCATCCGGGGCTGCCGGAGGACTACAAGTGGAGCATCCGGGGCTGCCGGGGAACCACCGCTGGAGCATCCGGGGCTGCCGGGGGAACTACCGCTGGAGCGGCGGGAAGCACTGCTCCCCGCTGGAGCATCCGGGGCTGCGGCGGGAACTACCGCTCCTGGGGACCCCGGCGCCCCACGGGGCGCAGCATGGAGAGCCCCGCGGTGACCTTCACGCTGGCCTACCTGGTGTTCGCCGTGTGCTTCGTGTTCCCGCCCGACGAGGTGCGCTCGGCGGGGCTGACGGTGCAGAGCCTGCTGTCCGCCTGGCTGGGCAGCGAGGACGCGGCCTTCGTGCAGTACCACCTGCGGCGCAGCACCGGCACTCTGCTGGCGCACTCCCTGCTGCCCCTCGGTGAGTAGCGCCCCGGCTTCCCTAGAGTGAGACCCGAGCTTTGTAACCAGCGGGCTGCACCCACAAAGGAATTGCAGGTTGAGTACAGAATGAGGGGCTGGAGAGCAGTGCCAGGGAAAGGGACCTGGGGCTCTGGGCAGTGGAGAGTGGAACCTGAGCCAGCAGTGCCCTGGCAGCCAGGAGGGACATCCCTGTCCTGGAGACACCAGGCCCAGCATGGCCAGCCGGGCAAGGGAGGGATTGTCCCGCTCTGCTCGGGGCTGGGGCGGCCTCACCTCGGGTACTGGGGGCAGCTTTGGGTGCCACAAGAGAACAAAATCATTAAACTGTCAGAGAGTGCCCAAAGGAGGGCACGGGGATGGTGAAGGGCCTGGAGGGGAAGCCGTGTGAGGAGAGGCTGAGGGCACTTGGTCTGCTCAGCCTGGAGGGGACAGAGAGGAGACCTCAGTGCAGTTACAAATTTCTCATGAGGGGAACAGGAGGGACAGACACTGATCTCTTTTCGGTGGTGACAGTGATGGGACCCAAGGAACAGCCTGAGGCTGTGTCAGGGGAGGTTTAGGTTGGACATTAAAAAAAGGTTCTTCCCCCAGAGGGTGGCTGGGCACTGACCAGGCTCCCCAGGGCAGTGGTCACAGCACCAGCCTGACGGAGCTCAGAGTGTTTGGACAATGCTCTCACACGGTGTGACTCCTGGGGTGTCCTGTGCAGGGCCCAGTGTTGGAATTGATGATCCTTGTGAGTTCCTTCCAGTGCATCATCTTCTGTGATTCTGTGATTGACCAAGGAATGTTAATTGGCTTCCTTTAGCCATATAATTCCTCTGAAACTTAGTAGCATCTCGCAGGTAATTTTATTCAACAACCAAATTCAGATCACTTTCCTTTAGGTATATAATTCTGGTAAAAATCACTGATGCCTAAGAATTTACCTCAGCTTGCTTGAGACAAGAGGCTTGAATTTGAAGTCATCCAGAAACACAATACCTCTCTTGGAGGTGAGCTCACTGGTTAGATAACCATATGGTTATGGGGTATCTGCTTTTGCAGGTACTTAATTGTTTTCTGCAAGTAAGTTGTTTTTCCCTTGCAGGTTATTACCTTGGTATGTGCTTTGCTGCACCTGAAAAACATCTTTGTTTTTTCTACCTGGCCTCAAAAGAGTGGAAAACTTTTTTCTTCTTCGCTGTTCTCCTCCCAGCAATCACCAGTGCCCTGGCATATTACTGGTCACGGAAAGGTTGGAATAATCATCCGCTAGCCCGGACACTCGCTGTTCATGCCCTCCCACAGTCGGGCTGGAGGGCAGTAGCTTCTTCCATCAACACAGAATTCAGGAGAATCGACAAATTCGCTACGGGAGCGCCAGGAGCGAGGGTGATCGTCACGGACACGTGGGTGATTAAAGTGACCACCTACTGTTTACATGTTGCCCAGCAGCAGGACATTCACTTGACAGTGACAGACTCCAGACAGCATGAACTCACCCCAGACTCCAACGTGCCCGTGCAGTTCCTCACCATCCGTGTTGCCAGCATTAATCCCTACGTCAAGGCATTTGATATCCGGTAAAACAACTGCTAAACCTGTTATGTTACGTGTGTGCTGTTTGATGGTGCTGAGGGAGCACTTCTGTGACCAATCTGGAGACTCGTCCCTTCCTTTCTGGTCCCTGCCTGGTGTTCAGGGCTGCTGTATGTGCAGTTCTGCCATGCAGTGCAGGGAAGGTTGTTTAGTGCAACACTGAACACACAACGGATAAACAAAGGGATTGGCCTCTGTGATCCATTCTTAGGGAGAGGATTGTGCTGGATGCAGAAAGAAGTAACTGGATAAAATTAGGTGAGAGATGGAGAACAGGAATGAAAGGTAGAATTTTTAGTCTTATAAATTTTGGGTGAGGAGAAATAGCTATTTGTCTAAAACTGTCTTGTTCATCCACGACTTTGGATTTTTCCTTGTGATTTAAGGCTCACAATTTCATCACTGCTCAGAAGAGCTCTCACTGAGCTACTGCAAGCCAACTGCCCCTAAAACAAGGAAGACATTTTGGTCTCTTTCTGACTTATGTGTTCTCATAGCAGTAAATCATAACAATTGTGAACTGTTAGGGCTTGTTTTGCAAGGGGCCATGCTGTTTATCTCATTGGTTTCTGTGTAACCAGGCTTAAGTACAAGTTTGACAGAAACCTCTGAGTAGAAGGGTAATTAAGTCTTTGTTGTTGTGTTGTTAAAAGCCATCTTAGTGCTCCTAAAATTATATTTGAAAAGGTGTCTTTTTGCTGTAAATTTGTATGTCAGGAGCATTTATTAGGTAATTAAAAGCATGCAGATCACCAGACTTGTAGGTGTGCAGTGGGGCAAGCACGGGGGAGGCAAAGAGGTGATTATGGCAGAGATCCAGGTGAACAGAACTCAGAACAAGAGGTTGGTTAAGGTAAGCATGACAATGTTAAGAAAACAGACTTTTATAGACCTGTGACAGTGATGACCAAATTAGTATTAAACAACTAATGATTTTCTTCTGCAAGCAGTTCAGTGCCAGAGTACACCACAGCTGAAAAAAACATGACTTGTTTGACAATTCCTTTTATGGAAAAAAAGTCCTAAGCCAAAATTGTATTTTGTGACTAAACAGAATAGCATCAAGAACAGTGTTTAAAAGCTGTTCTAATAAGATGTCAGTGATAGTAAATCTCTGCTAGAATGTAGCAGAATCATACAGGGTCATTGTATATATCCAGAATCAGAATCAAATACAGTGAGGTGTTTCTGGAGGAAAAATGCTTTTGTGCAGATGGGCCACATTTCTCTGCATGTTGTGTGAATTGTTCCTCTGGTTATAAATGTCTCTGATTTGTATGGACAGTATCTGTTAAATGACATTATCCTATAGTAGTAAAAACTAAGCCAGCCTTGCATTGTGCTGGGCTCTGGGAATTCAGAGAGTGGTAGAAAAATGAGGGCAGTCTTCCAGGGACTTCTCTATGAAAGCTGTTTAATGAGTGGAAACATTGAGCTGGAGAGTTTTTGACACTACAGTTCAGAAGCCTTAAAAAGGGATGACAACAGGAATATATCACTGCAGGACCTGTGTGAGGTCTCAGGTGCCGCTTGAGTGCTGTGGACATCACTTAAATTTAATTTACAGAAGCAGCTGGTGTGAAACACAGCTTGCTGCAGCCTTAAATCAGCAGTGGTTTGTGACCTTTGTGAAATTTCTGTGATTTAGATTGTATCATAAAACCACAGAACCTGATAGATTGACATTCCTTTGCTGCTTGTGTAGAACTGTATCACCTTGTGATGCCTGCTGCATGATACAACTAATTTCTCCTAATTAAATTCCTCATGAGTTTATAATTGATAATTAGATATTGTCTAAGTAAAGAGGCATTAAAAAGGTGACAGAAGTGGTGCAAACAGCACTTTGCAGTTAATACATGATTTACATACCTTCATTGCTTTTGTTCATGCTGAATAATTCAAAAGCCTTTATTTTTGTATGATGTTTTAGCTGATCTCTTACATACCCTGCTGGCAATCTTACACAGATATGAATGAGGACAGCGTGTTCTGTTGACCAACTTGTGCCAGAACCAATAACTAAACAGCAGAAGAAAACAAGAAAACACAATTCTGTGTATTTATTCTGACTAATAAGTACCAGCTTTTCTGTGGATTCACTTCAGATGTTAACCTCTGCAAGGTATTTGGGTGGATAATCATGGTAACATTTTGCTCCATCTTCTCTTCTTCAGGTTGAACTCCACGGAGTATGGGGAGCTCCGGGAGAAGCTCCGTGCTCCTATCAGCAATGCAGCTAATGTTGTGATCCATCAAAGCCTTAGTGATTTATTTTTAGAAACCTTTACATCTCTGGTGGAAATAAACCAGACCTACCACGTTCCAAGCACTCAGGTGAAACTTTCTATCCATGTGAGACTGTAACAATTATACTTTCAATATAGATGAGCCTGTGATTACTGTGTAAATGATAAATGTTTACCTAGGGCTATCTCCAGTGAATTATTAAGAGAATTAA
Source organism: Camarhynchus parvulus (assembly GCF_901933205.1). Classification (NCBI taxonomy): domain Eukaryota; kingdom Metazoa; phylum Chordata; class Aves; order Passeriformes; family Thraupidae; genus Camarhynchus; species Camarhynchus parvulus. The sequence goes on along the minus strand of NC_044574.1, from coordinate 7,966,964 downwards.
TGGTTGTGACGTTAACAAAAAGGTTTTTTTAAAAATATGGATTAAATGACAAATTATGATTAAATTATAATTATCATGTGATTACTGCTTAATAATCCTCATTTAATAATTAAGCAGTATTCAGTCAGTAATTAAATGGTAATTGAATAGCAGTTAAACACCCTGCTACTCTCTACATTTCTAATAATTCAGCTAGCTTGCATACAATATGTTGGAGATATAATATAAACTGTTACTTACCTTTCTGTAGATAACAGATATCAAGTAAGGGATCTCTTGATCTCTTGAGGTCTTCTACCTACCTGAGGCTGCCCTACAGGAGAGCTCCATGGGCTTGGGGGCTGCAGTCACTCTCTTAGAGTGTGACTGGTGGTTAAACTGCCCCTTGGTGTGTGTGTACAGCTGTAGGACTTACAATTTCATCTTGTGATACTGATAAGCCCCTGATAAGAGATGGCCTAGATTCCTTAACTTCTTGAGAAGATACAGCCAAGCACAATTTCTTAGGGTCTGCACAGCCCAGGCTGACTCCAGTCAGGCCTCCTGGTCAATGATGCCAGGAACCCAAGTGCTCTTTGCTCAGTCAGGGTGATGCTTCCTTCACAAATGCTCACCTGCTGTGTCAGTAAACTCATCATAAACCTTAACTCTAGCTGCTGCTTCTGTTCCTGATACGGGGAGCAAACTGTATTGTGAGCATTACGGTTTTGAGACATGAGAAATGACATCGAGAAATAAAGTCCCCCTGTAATAATTGCTACTAAAATGTTACATGAACACATTTGGAAATTATGACCTTGCACTTGCAGAAGTGCAGGGTCATCATTTATGGGGAGCCAGAGCCACAGCTGCTGTTGCTGTTCTTTAGGCAGTTTGCTCCAATACAGCTTGCTTTTCTAGACAGCCAGGTTCTGCTGGATCTTCTGCTGAAATAAACTAATGATTCTTAATTGGGGTTTGCTTTGGTTATAATTATTATGGCTATTATTATATGGTGTTAATTATAACAGCACAGAGTCCTACTTCCAGTAATAGTCACAGAGACCTGGTCATTGTTATATTTGTGCAGCAGTTGGAAGTGTGACTGCAGCACTGTCCAGTGTACCAGAGGGAACCAATTAAACCAGTACTGGTGACCCTGCAGGGAGTCTGTGCCCACTGGTTCAGCTAATGGAGTGAGGGGCTGGTATCTTTGGTAGTGTTGTGCAGCTTATATGGTTTGTGAACTAGCTAAAATAAAACTGGATCAGATGTGTCTGCACATTTTGTTGTGTGTGTGATTGCACTGCCAGCAAAAAGAGGTGGTCACAGTAAAGAGAAGATATTAAAGCTGCTTTCTTGCAGAGCATTTAATTTGTGACACATTTAAGTGGCAGCTGAGCCACTGAACTTGGGTTTGACATTGGGTGATAAATTACATCACAGATGATGATAAGGATGTTAAACATACAACACTGAATTTTTCCCTATTCTGAAGCTCCATTAATATGTTGAAAAAATTAGTTAATCTTTCTATGCTAGAATTTTTCTTGCTTAAAAGCTGAGACCTAATTTCACAAGTTAAAGCTGAATAACTTGTGTCCATGTGGATCTGCTCCACAGCCCAGCTCACAGTGCAGCTGAGCAGGCACTTGAGCTGACAAGGGGAGAGTCACTGGAGATGGGAACTAGAGACCACATAGAGAGCTGATTTTTCTTCCACCAGGAGCATTTTGAACAGATTCATGTCTCTGTGCCTATTCAGTGTGCTGTCTTTTGAACTTTGCTGAGTTCTTGGACAGCTGGAAGATGTGGGAAATGCTAATTATTGTTTATTAATTGTAATACAAGATACTGTCCCCATATGCAACTGCAAGTTCATGTGGCATAATTAACTGTGAGCAAAATTGGTTATTCCAATTTTATCCAAAAAAATTAAGTGCATTTTTGGACCTTCAGATTGAGCGTTCTTATGTTCAGTACAGCCCTGGTTTCTTCATTTATGTCTCTTACTAAGAAAGATGGAAGATAGGAACAGCCATTTGCTGTTTAAGTGTTTGCTTGATTTGTTTTCCTTATTTTATACTGGTCCATTTTTTGAAAAATAGTTTGAGTGACAAAGCTGACTGCATGCTTACCTTGCTGTGGCTGCTGGAAGCTCTTCAGAGAGTGAAAGAATGTTTATTTTTTAGTAATTTTTGTTTAATTATTAGTCTCATGCAGCAGTTTTGGGTTTTCTGTTCAGAGAAAAGCTTTGCTGTCATTTGTTAGAGAGTGTTCTAGTAAAATCATCTGATACCCTGTGGTGGGACACTTCTGCCACAGATGATTTTCTAAAAGCCTTTGAAAAAGCAGTAACAGGAACCATTCTGTGCAGTACACAACTTTGATGGTTTTTCTCCTCCCTCAGGAGCTGGAGCCATGCATAGGCTGTATGCAGACTATTGCCAACATCAAGCTCATCAAGAACTGCCAGGAGCCCAACGAGGGGGAATGCCAGCAGTGCTACTGCCGGCCCATGTGGTGCCTCACCTGCATGGGCAAGTGGTTTGCCAGCAGGCAGGACCAGCAGCACCCAGAGACCTGGCTGTCGAGCCAAGTGCCTTGCCCCACTTGCCGAGCCAAATTTTGCATTCTAGATGTTTGCCTAATACGATGAGTAGTAACTTGGGTATGTTTTAACTTTTTTAATTTGACTGTGTTTCATAGTGGGTTTGGTTTAAGGCCTGCTAGATCTGTTTCTGAGACTTCATGTTCTACCAGGATACAAACTCTAGAGGTTTCTTTTCCAGTGTTGAAAACAGATGTAAATCTTTTCAGTTCCTTTCCACTTTTACCTTATCTGTGGATTTTACTCACACGATGTCAGCTTCTGGATTTTAATTTTGTTTAAACCCCCGTTTTCCTTTCTTACATTTTGGATGGAATAAGGTTATCCTTCTATATTTGCAGTACTGTTGTTTTTTCAGGTTTTAACATAGGTTAAATTCTTTATATTTTTAAATTTAACTTGGGTTTTGATTCTTTAATAAAGGGCTAACTGAGAAAATTGCTTTGGTTAGACTTCATTGATACTTTTGTTATTCTTTAATCCAGTTGTAAAGTTATTAATAATCTTTTCAGTTGTTTTTCAAACAAGTGCACCAGTTGTGTTCCTTCCGCTGGAAGGAGCTACCTCCACTACACATCTACCACAAAGGGTTGCAGTAGGCTGAGAAATGTAATCCCTGAAAATTTACAAATCCTGTATGGACATTTTATTCCATTAATTTGCCTCTAGCATACCTTTTGATGGATGACTTTATTTCAAACAGAAAGGATTTGTCAACCCATTTACCTACACTGCTAATGCATGGTTAAAATTTGTTGGTTTCCAGGAACTACATTGCTTAGGGTTTCAATGTTCTTTAGGTGATGGGACTTTTTTTACATACATTGAAAGGCGTGCAGCAAACATCTGAGCTTTAATTTTTAAATTAAAATCACAGGTGGGTCAAATAGAGAAAGGAATACTTTAAAGCTTTGATCTACAAGAATAAAAGCTCTTAATACCTCCCACCTGAATAATCACAAGGATCTTACCAGTAAATCATGGGCAGAAGTGGCATGCCAGTGCTTACATGACAACCTCTTGATTACCATGACAGGCAACTGGTTAGAGCAGGAGCAGGTGGCAGGATGTAGAAATGGTACAAGTATTGGAAGCACAACTGTGAAACATTTCATGAGTCTCAGCTGAGCTACAGGTGATGAATGCACCTACCTTGCACTTGCAACCAGCCAGGAAATGGTTACAAATGTGGCTGCAAGCGAGAATCCCTAGAGGGGTAAGGAATTGAAGACAGATCCGACAGCTTTGCTTGAAAATTAACATTTAATTCTTGGTGTTGGATTTCAACTTTGGAATTTTTGAATTATATTCATTTGTAAAAATCCAAACTGGTTGAGTTTAAGAACATTTATTGCTTCAGCATATCTCAGTTGCTTATATACAACATCTACAATGCAATTAAGTAAATTACCTGTTAATAATAGTGGCTTCTGTTTTCCATTACCTGCTGGTTTGGATTGTATGGATGTACAGAGTGAAAATTTGACACTGAGACAGGTTGTGTGGATTTATCTCTCTTTCCCAAAGAGATCTTCACTCTTCATCTGAATAGAATTAAATGGAGTTCTGGAGTTTCAGACAGATTTGTTGGTAAGTCTGAAAACTAATAAAAAAATCTAGGAGTCAATCAGCAATTGAATTTAAAATATTTTCTTAGTACTTCTGTGGAAAGTTATTTCCAGATTTAAAATGGTCTCTGCAGGATTATTTTAACCTTTGGAAGGTTCTTGCAGGGCAGGGTGATGTTGTCATGCACCTATCACTGCAGAGCAGCCTTCACAAATAAGCACTTTATAACATTTGCTTCTGAAAAGTTTACATAATGTGGCACTGATACAAGAGATGTGGCCCTTGAAATAGTTGCAGAAGAGAAGGTAGGATTTTGGAGCTGTGGTTTTGCCACCCCCATTCAGATCCTACAGCACTCTGCTCATTCAGAATAAAAATATTCATTGTAAAGAATGTGAGGCTAAAATCATAAAGGCCTTGAGAATCTCAGATGCATGTAGTTGCAGGTGGTTTTATAGACTAAAGCCAGGTCAGTTGCCAATAGTATCTCATGTAATAAAAGCTTTAAATTCCTAAATGCTACTGCAGTGGAATCTACTCTGAGTTGACTGGAAGTTTTCACTTCAGTGGAATTTTGTTTTTGTTCATCCTACCTCTTTTGTCAATATAAAAGTACAACAGAGTAAGAGTCATCAATGTTTTATACCCTTGCATTTTTTAATGCACATAAGTGCCTCTTAGAAGACTTAGTAATAATTACCAAAACAAAATTATTATTTATGTTAATGATAGTACCTGACTTATATTCCTTAAAACAAGTTATTTTCCCCAAGTTTAAATTCTCAAAGTAATCTGACATGCTTCTGACATTTGTGAGCTTCTTAAAAGCTGTGTTAGAGAAACAACTTGTTAAAAATCCATATGAACATGAAAATAATAGAGTACAAAAATATGCATTTGTCACTGTGATACCTTCAGGTTATCATCCAGAGAGCCACAAAGCCATTTCCTTAAGGTCCCTTCCAACTGAAACCTTTCTCTGATAATATAAAACTTGCTAGACTGCAGCTAAGCATCATTCCATTCAGGACAAACCTCAGTAAGACTGAAGTTCTCAGTGCCCTTTTTAAATTTTAAATTTTTTAATTTTAAATGTTTGTGAACTTTGAGCTGTTTAAGGAGTTGAGATATAAATACTCGAGCTCTTACATGGATTACAAGACATTTTCTTCCAAAGACATCCTGCAGGATTTCTCATTTGTGGTTTTTGGGGCTGGTGGGTTTTTTTGCTTGATAGCTTGCCTGTTTAAAATGAAGACTATTGTTTGGATAGCCCTTAGGGAAAAGGCTTAATGAATACATGCAGTTAATCTTAAAACCCTCTGAAGAGCTCAATAAAAATACAATCAGTTCTTTGTAAGACTTCTGGTTTTAATTTTAAAGTTATGTTTACCAGGTAAAACTTTAAATGAGTGGAAATCAGTCTGGCTTATCTGTATGCAGTGTCTTACCTGAGAACATGGGAATAAATCCAAATAGGGCTTAAAGTCTCCTGAAAGTGTTCATGGTAAGTCCTCCTTGGATGGATTTTCCTACTGCAGCCTGAATGCAGAGGGTTGCATAAATGGAAGAAGGTGCATATGAAATCTCTATAAGAACCTCAGGGGGAAAAAAGCCTGCAAATACTTTTCACAACTACCAGATGGGAAGGGGTGACACTGGATGTCATGAAATCAGCAGGGGCAATGACTAAAAATTTGTCTTTTTAAGGAAGGACTGGCATTGTAGCAATGGTGTGTCATATATAAAACACTTATTTAATTGTGACTTTGCTCAGATTCATTACTGAGCACCAGCAATAAAGAATCTATCACATTCCTGTAGTAATGGACCTATTAGAGTGCATTCAGAGGAGAACTGTGAAGATGTTTGGAGGGTTGGAGCACCTCTGCTATGGATACAGGCTGACAGAGCAGGAGGTGTTCAACCTGGAGAAGAGAAGGCTCCAGGGAGACCTTGGAGCACCTTCCACTACTTAAAGGGTCTCCAAGAGGGCTGGAGAGGGACTTTTGACAAGGCCGTGGCATGATAGGACAAGAGGGAATGGCTTTAAACTGAAAGGGAGTAGGTTCAGATTAGATATAGGGGAAGAAATTCTTTACTGTGAGGGTGGTGAGGCACTGGCAGAGGTGACCAGAGAAGCTGTGGATGCCCCATTCTGGAAGGGATCCTGTTCATGGCCAGGCTGGACGGGGCTCTGAGCATCCTGCTCTAGGGAAAGGTGTCCCTGCCCATCACGGGGAGGTGTAAGGAGCTGGTCTTGTGTCCCTTCCAACCTAAACCATTCTGTGATTTTGTGAAACTAGTTAGCCTGCAGCTAAGTACCATTCCAGTCAGGATAACCTCAGTAAGACTAAAGTTCAGAGTGCTTTTATTAAGAAATGTTTGTCGACTTTGAGCTATTTAAGGAATTGAGATACAAATATTTGAGCAAGTTATCTTTAGGGTCCTTCCTTTTCAATCCAAACTGTTCTATGATTCCATTAATGGTATGAAATGTGGGATGCATTCCTATAGGCGTACACTGTGGTGGCCACCAAGCCCTCACGACATCTAGGAAAAAAATATACTTGTCCCAAAACGAACCCTTGGCTATTGCGTGAGGTAACGCCGTGATGTGGGTTTTCCAGGCATTTGCGGGCGGAGTGGGCCGGGGATGCAGCCGGAGAGAGAGTGTGAGGGCAATAGTGCCCTTGGTGTGAGGGAAGCTGCGCCCAGGCCCTCACAGGGGCGCCTTCGCTTTTCCCTCCTCCGGACCGAGCAGCGCTCCCTCACCCCATCGCCGTCCCGGGCTCTCCGGCCGCGCCTGCGTCCCCCGCGGGAGGACGGGCCGCGCCTGCGCTGCCGCCGCGGCCGGGCGAGGCCGGGGCCGCCTTGGGCTGGGCTGGGCCGGGCCGGGCCGGGCCGGGGCCGGGTCGGGTCGGGCCGAGCCGCCGCCCGCCCCAGCCATGTCCGGCGGGCCGCGGCGCCCGGGTGCAGAGGGAGCCGGGCGGGCTGCGCAGGTGGGAGCGGCCGCGGGGGAACGGGAGCGGGGCGGGCAGCGCCCCGCTGGGCGGGCGGGGGTGCGGCGCTGCCTGTCCCGGGGCGGCTCCGGAGGCAGTGCCGGCTGTGCTGCCCGGGCTCCCCCGGCACACGGCCCCTTCTCCGGCCTCGGCCCACGTGCGGGGGCTCCTTCGTGTCGGTGGCGAGTGAGGGCAGGGTGCTCGGCTGGGTGCGCTGGGGCTTGGTGTCAGGCTGGAGTGGGCGGGCAGTGCAAGGCAAATACAGGAATGTTTGTAAAAGATATAATTTTCAATCATTTCCCCCTACAAACAGTGTCGTACTTACGGCATGTGTTGTAGTGTACCTAAGCTGGTTTAAAAATTGTTTTCTTTCAAGTCCTTAAACAGAGTGATTGTTTAAGGTGGTTAGGGAAGGGTTGTAATCGTTTATTTTCTTGGCGAAAACTGAGCGGGTTTGGAAGCGGACCCTTTGCCTGGTCTGTGATTCTGGGGAAGCTGTTTGTGCTGTTTGTGCCGTGTGGTGCTGGTAACTTCGAGCCCTCTGGGAGCAGGAAATTCCCAAAGCCAGGCAGGGTGGAGGAGGAAGGGAAAGAAAACATGGGCGGTTAACAAAGGAGTAAAACATCAAAAATCCTTTCTTCTCCCTTGTTGAGCCAGGGGCAGAGACCTGGCCCGTACAGAACAATGTGTTTGCTGTTAGTCACACATGCAAAAACATGTAACAGAGACTTCAAGGCCAGAGCGTTCTCTCAGTTAGGTGTGGGGTGGATCTGCAGCTGCTGAGCTTAGCCCAGGAGCCAGCTCTGGTATTGGGAGATGCTACGGTTGTGATTTGTTCAGTAAGCTGTCATTTAAGATGTCAAAGCCTCCAGAACCAAGGAGGAGAATATAGAGAATTCAAGCCTTAAGCAATCCCTGGCTGACCTGCCAGTGTGCTGTGAGCACTGCAGGCAGCTCCCTGTCCCAGGCTCCCTTGTGAGGACTCCAGAATTTCCTGTGCAAAAGTGTTTCCACATAGACATTTGACCTTCTTCTCCCTGGCCATTGTGTTGAAATGTAGTTTCCGGATTTGCCTTTTCTGTGAGTTTACTACTGGATGGAACAGTAAATAAATATCAAATAATACACTGCTGACAGAAAATAGACATGTCCACGAGTCCATAAACGCTGGTGTTAGTCCTCAATTAGGTTTTTCTTCCCCACCAATTTGTTTGCAAAAAGAGTCTATTTTTTGTTATCAAAATATTAAGTGTTTATTTGAAAATTTTGATGTCTTAATTGCACTGATCGAAGATACTTCCTCAGCAATTGTGCTAACACCTTTGTTAAGTATGTGTTGCCTGAGTAAGTTGATATGAATCATATATCTATATGCTAAATCAAATTGTCAATCTTTGATTTTTGTAGGCCATGTTCAGTGGCTACCACTGACTTGATTTCAGATGAGAATTCTTGTTTTCTAGGTCCGTGCAACATCCACACTGCTGGCATCAACAGCAGGAACGTAGAAGCTGCAATGATTCCGATTCTCTGGTGTTGGAGGAATATCAATGTGGCCATTCAGACCACTGGATGGAGAGGTAAGGAACAAGTGTAAATTTTTTGAAATCTCTACTTTGCTGGGCTCTTCTTTAGGACTCCAAGAAAAGCATGCACATGTTTAGGTTGAGTGTTCTCTTCTAATGGAGTAGCAGAGAGTTAGGAGATGATACCTGCATCATGCCTAAAGCAGAACATCCAGTGTGTCTCATGGAAATACATGCCACAGTATTAGCAAGTGTTCAAAGTGAAAGGGAGAAGGGCTGTGTACTGAAGCAATAGTTTAAGCCCTTAATTGCTGAAGTCTTCAATATTAGTGTAAAACTCCCAATGAAGCCATTTCCTGTTATATTTTGCTTATGCACCTTTCTGTGTAAATGTGAGCAGACCATCTTTGTCTCTTCACAGTCCACTTGGTATATTCAACTGTACTGCAGTTTTTAGTGAGCAACTTTTTTTTTTCCTGTAGTCCATTGCTGAGGACAATTTGAGATGAGGTAGAATTCTATACTTAGGTAATTCTATGAATATTTTGCTTGGCTTTTGGATATTCTAGACTAAAGACCCAAGGTGGAGGAAGTGGTTGAGACTGGTATCTTAGAGTCTGATAGCAAGGGTGCAAAGTGGTGAGTGCTGAGCTATGTGCAGCAAACTGAACAGAATGTAAGAGGAAATGTTTTACTAAGGGCACATGAAAATGTTTTTTATGTAATTCGTACATATCTGGTACGAATTGAGTATTCCACTGCATGAAGGTGATTTTAATTTTGATGACATGTTTGATATTGATTTGTTAAGGAATGAATGTTTTGAAGACCTTAGGAAAACCTTATACTCGGGAGTGTATTCTATGTCTTTGATGTGTTCTTAAAAAATACTGAGAGTACGGCATGAGTGTGAGACTTAAGGGGCTGTGCCAGCAGTGTTTTGTGTTTCTCTTTTCCTGAGTGCATCTGATCCTTTTCAGTGTGGAATCTTTGTCCTGTGTTAAAATGACATTGTCAGCTTGCATGTTAGTTTCATCTGTTGATGTGAAACCATTTAGGGAGAGTATCAGCTAAATCTGCTTCTGTATTGCTGACATGACTTGTTAAATGTTGAGGCCTTAAAATTGACAGAGGAGACCAGGCTGAAGGTGACTTAGAACTGAAATAGAGAAGGAACATGCCCATGGTTTTACAGTTGTGGAGCTGGTTTTGTCCATGATTGATGTTTCTGTTGATTAAATGTGTTACAAGCAGCAAACATTCATGTTGAATTCCCATTATTTTCTAGCTCTGCAGCATCAGAACATTGCAGGCCACTTTCCAGTTGCCCCAGCTGGGAAGGTAGAACTGAAGAAGGCAAAACAATGAGGACATCAAATAAAAAAATGACAAAGTAGGTATTGAGCTATTGCTGCTTATTGTTACATTGGTTTTAGCAAAAGCCATCTGATGATCTGTGGCTCGTTCCACATGCATTGATGAAGACTTGAAACCACAGACAGGCTGTTTCATATCAAGCCTGAAGGATGCCTTAGGGAGGGACTAGCATTGAAAAGCTTTATCTCAAAAGTTACTTGTGTGATTATTTGAGATTCAGATTTGATTCAGATTTCACTTCTGTGAACTAGATGTGCTCACTGTCTGTCATTACGAATACAGGGCAGTTCTATAATATGTGTTTATGTAAATTCCTATAATGCTATTAAGTTTGCTTTCAACTTAATTTTTATTTTCAAGTTCTGTTTCAAGCAACTCTGCCAATCCAGCTGAAAGGGAAACTGATGAGGTGGTCCTGAGGAGAAGACAAAAACAGATCAATTTTGGCAAGAATACCCTGGCATATGACAGATACATTAAAGAAGTTCCAAAGTAAGTTACCCTGTGTTGCAGATTTCCAGGTAAACACTTAATGGTTCCTGATGGGTGTTTGTGTGTGTAGAATAGCACAGAACCTTAATTCTCTTGAAATTCTTCCTGTGGATTTTTCTGCTGAGTGTGCCATTATATGATGTGTGATATCTCTGGGTAATTTGAGTCAGCTGTCCCAGCACTGTTCCCTCTCAACTTAGTGTTCACTCTCACCTTAGTGTCTGTGGGGTGGGGAAAGGAGAAGGCCTTGAAGCTGTGCAAGCACTGTTCAAAACCCTAAAACCAGTGTGTTTATCAGCACTGTTTTAGCAATTAATGCAAACCACAGCACTAGAGGGACTGCTGGGGAGGAAGGTAACTCCATCCTCAACAGACTGAATACAATACTAAATAAAAGAAGCTGCACTTGACTCAGGAAATGTAAAGTAGAAGGAGCTGGAGGTTAGGATAATATTGAAGCAGTATGAGTTATGCTTCTGTTTCATCTTTGTTCATGGGCAGTGGGGCTCTGCTTTTGGCAGCTGTCAGAGTGCTGGACTGGATGAGCCTCCAGTCTGACTCAGCACATTATGGTTTGTTGTTTTGTTGTTGCTTTTGTGATTTATTTTGGTAACATCTTATTTCAGTAACGTGTTTAAATATATGACCATTTTATTTATAGGACCAGTGATGGTTGTGTGACCTGATGGAGTAAGGATTCTTTTTAAGGAAAGCACTCCTTATGCTCTGAAATAACAAATGTCACTGTGTGTTTCCAGGAGCCAGCGACTTCCAGGGGTTCACCCTACAACTCCCAACAAGTTCAAGAAGTACAGCCGCAGGTCCTGGGACCGGCAGATCAAGCTGTGGAAGATAGCACTGCATGCCTGGGATCCTCCTGCTGAAGAAACCTGGGATCTGCAGCCCGTGTATGTTCTGTGGGGGAATCAAGTCAGGGCTTAAGGAATGTAAGGTGGGCTCTGTGGTTCCTTTAGAGCATTCCCGACTGGGAGAAAAAAGAGCAGACTCCACAATGGGAGTCTTCTTGAATGCTTTGTTTTCCTGTAGAATTCTGTTAGTCTTCAAGATATTGCAGTTATTTAGTCTAAGTTAATCTGCAGTCAGGTGTTATGGGGAGAAAGGCATTTGGTCTGCCTGCAGTAGCACATTCCCTTCCCCTTTGTATTTACACTGCTGGGCACAAGGTACTGTTACTTTTCTGGAAAGCGACAGACACGAGCAGAAATTTGGCAATTACTGTTCCTTGACTTTGATAACTTTCCATCTTGCCTTTTCTTGATGTCTCCTTCACTGACAATATGTGAGAGGATTTGAGATGTTTAAGAAGATGTGAGAGAGAGATTTCTGTGCTCTCTGCAGGATGGTGGCAACTGTGTTCAAGAAGGAAATATTTTTATCTTTTCAGAGGTTTGAACTTCTGTAACAAGGCAGGCTCTGCTACTTAATGCCACCTCATGCTTTCAAGTTTAGGATTAGTAAATTGGGAGAAGAGTGAATGGAATTCTCTTAGTTGTGTTACTGCACTGTGTAAATAGTTTTACCTGTGTAGGAATTGACCTGTGGTAGAAGTTGCAGTTTTTATACCATTTGGGTGTCATATGGGATTAACTGTTAATTCTTACTGCTGCTGAACTGTTTTCTGTTTGGATCAGTAAACCAGATGAATAGTTTTTTAAAGTTTTTTCTTTTCCCTGCTGTGTTTAGCAGTACAGAACCTTCAGGTAGTTCCCAGGAATGGTTCTGCAAAGATGAGGATGTTCCTGGCTCCTTTGTGTTTGATGAAAAGCAGACAAGAAGTGACTGTGAAGATGAATGCAGGCAGACTGCCCACACACCTGAGAGGTATGAGAGCAAACTTCTGTGCTTAACTTAGGGAAATAATTCAGTAGAGGTCAGTGCTGTCAGGTTTTTGTCGGAAATGTTTAGTGTGAAAGGGCTGTTAATACTCAGCTTTGAGGATTGACACTTTTGCTTTTGAATGTAATCCATCAGAGGTACAGAGCACTAAATATGGACAAATTACCAGCATTGCTGAATTACATGATTTAACAGAAGGAAATGCAGTGTTTTTTCAGCCTCTCAGTTTATACAGCAGAGTACTGAGGTTTCTTTAACCATTGCTGCAATGTTCTGAAAGTAGAGGAGCTTTTTCAGGAGCAGGAATCCCCATCCTTCCTTGTGTTGTGCCTGCCTGCAGCACAGCAGGGAGGCTGACTGTGATGTGCACTTCCCTATTTAGTGAAATATCTTGTCCTGGGGGGATGTGTGTGAAGCTCAAAATGGTTTTGTTTCCAAACTGTGAGAGATTTGCTCAGTGTTCCTCTGTGCGACTGTGGAATCATACCCCAAAAGAAAACTTCCTCTGTAGCATATGCTGTTATTTAGAAGAACAGTGATAAACATTTAAACATAGATCAAAAGTGTTACATGTGTAAAATCTGTTTTTGTAGTTCCTGTTCTCCCAATTCCTCTCCAGTATGGAAACGCCGAAGAAGAAACAATTCTGACTCCTCTGTGGTTTCAGAGAGCAAAAACCATTATCTGCAGATGTACCACACTGCACTGGATAGGTATGAAATGATTCTCCATGGTACTATTGATACTATGAACTGACTTTTGGAACATGGCTGGTATTTTCCCCTCCCTTTGTTAATAGCTTTAATTGTATCTAAAGGTGTGCAATGTAATGAGGAAGGGAATTCATGTCAGAATAATTGTGCTGTATGATAGCACAATTTACAAATCTTTACAGTGCTCCATTGCAAAGTGTCAGAAGACACAGCACAGGTTGTGTTTTGTGTGTAGATTTAGGCACCACTAAAGCTTTTGGCAGTTTAGTAGACATTTCACACTAACCTTAGTGAAAATGTTCATGCAGGTATGGTTTCTTCTCTCTTTTTAGCCCCCCTTTCTGAAAAATTAAGAGGAACTGTGTTACCACAATGCATGGATTCAGACATTTTCATTTTCTTTCCAGCCTTATGGACTCAGGACATCAGGATGCTTTTTCAAAGTGCTCAGAGTGGGAAGCCTTTGGTGAAAAGGATGAAGTAATGACAGTGCAACAAAGTATAGAATTAGCAAGGTAAACACCCCAGTATTATGTTGTTATTTCTGTTTATTGCTTATGTTATAAAGGTGTCCTTTCCTTTTTTCCTTTTCTTTTTCATCTGGTCACAACTTTTTTTTTTCCCTTTCTTACATTTCCTCCAGCACGTGGTATGTTTGGTTGTTATTTCTGTTTTTTGAGTTGACTTGGCTTTTTCCAGTCTGACTCTCCATCTGTTGCTTTCTGCTGCCTCTGCCATCCCAGGTAATGCTGGAAAATATTGAGCCCCTTTCACACAGTGTCTTGTGGAAGAATTGGAAGTTTGCCTCTCACTTCTCAGCTTAAGAGGTGGGAGCTTCCTCTGTGTCTCACTTGAGATTAAGTTTTTTTGTCATGACAACAAACAAACAAACAAACAAAAAACAAACAAAAAAAAGGCAAGAAATGCTAAGTAGTGCACGTGACTAAAATATTTACTTAAAGAATTTTCCTTTTTTTATTGTGTGTAAATCACTAATAGTGATTTAGTTTTGCATTTCCAGCTGTGTGTATACTTTTCCACATCACTAATTTGTGGGTGGACAATGTTAGTGATCTGAAGTATATTATATAAATGTGATGTCATTAAACTAAAGACAGTCTGTGGGTGGACTGTGTCAGTACAAATAACCCATATGATTGCATCATGTATAGCCCAAATTTCCCAGCATGCTGCAGCTAAAGAGGTCTTTCTCAAAACATGGCTCATGGCTATATTACTTATTTCCACAGTTTGTCGTTCCAGTGCATATTGGGGAAATATTTTACCTGTTGTTTTTTTAGATTAACATAATTTGTCAACCCAAAAAAGACTTTTTTTTCCAAGCAGGAGACATTTTAATCCATTAAATGAGTACAGTTTTTCTGCTGTGAGGTTTGGCACAGCTTGAAACCAAAATACCAAGTTGTCATGTGATCTCTAAAGTATGAGGGTTTTTTTGTGTCTGTGTAAACTGTGTTAAATTGCCCAGAGAAATGGCTGCCCCATTCTAGGAAGTGCTAAAGGGATTGAACAGAACTTTGAGCAACCTGGTCTAGTGGAAGGTGTCCCTTCCCATGGCAGAGGGTTGTAACTGGATGATCCTTAAGGTCACCCCCAACTCAAACCTTTCTCGGATATTGTAAAACTTGCTAGACTGCAGCTAAGCACCATTCCAATTCAGGAGAAACTTCAGTAAGACTGAGGTTCTCAGTGCCATTTTTAAAGAAATGTTTGCGGACTTTGAGCTGTTTAGGGAATTGAGATATAAATACTCGAGCTCTTACATGGATTACAAGACATTTTCTTCCAAAGACATCCTGCAGGATTTCTCATTTGTGGTTTTTGGGGTTGGTGGGTTTTTTGCTTGATAGCTTGCCTGTTTAAAATGAAGACTATTGTTTGGATAGCCCTTAGGGAAAAGGCTTAATGAATACATGCAGTTAATCTTAAAACCCTCTGAAGAGCTCAATAAAAATACAATCAGTTCTTTGTAAGACTTCTGGTTTTAATTTTAAAGTTATGTTTACCAGGTAAAACTTTAAATGAGTGGAAATCAGTCTGGCTTATCTGTATGCAGTGTCTTACCTGAGAACATGGGAATAAATCCAAATAGGGCTTAAATTCTCCTGAAAGTGTTCATGGTAAGTCCTCCTTGGATGGATTTTCCTATTACAGCCTGAATGCAGAGGGTTGCATAAATGGAAGATGTGTATGAAATCTCTATAAGAACCTCAGGGGGAAAAAAGCCTGCAAATACTTTTCACAACTACCAGATGGGAAGGGGTGACACTGGATGTCATGAAATCAGCAGGGGCAATGACTAAAAATTTGTCTTTCAAAACAAGTGCTGTCATGTAGCAATGGTGTGTCCTATATAAAATATTTATTTAATCGTGAGAGTAACATGGCTCACTATTTAATTATTTTTTTTAATTTATTAAGGGCTAAAAGTGATAAAATCTAGCTCTGGGGTGCTTGGCTATTTGCCAAAAGCACGGGGTTAACTTAAACCATGTTCTTTATATTCTGTTTCATTACAGGTGATGCATGCATTTTCATAAGAGTTTATACATATTCAAACATTGTTTTGAGTTTAGATGTTCTTTTGCTTGGTTTTAACCTTTGACTTGTCTTTATGCCATCTTGTAGCTTAAATTAATGTATTTTATTTCTTCTTGTGGTTCCATTCTGTTGTATTTTCACTCCCTGATAATGAGATTTAATAAATTCTTCTTTTTTTTGGTGCTCTGGTTTCTGTTTCAGTTATGTTGTCTTTTAGATAAGATAGTCCCCGAATGTGGGAAATCACCTAATCATTTTACACCATTTTCTGAGTTAGTTACATGAAAAATCACTTCAAAATTTCACAGTCTCCGTTATGCTATGGTCTAAAATATTATATATTACACTATTTATTGTAAAAGCTATACAGTGCATATAGAAACTGGTAGATTATACTCTATCAAAAGCAGTAATAACAAGTCATACTATAGCAGGATTTCTCTGATCAATAATAGCATGCAAAACAAAAGTTAATGCAGAGTTGTGAAAGCCAATAACTACATTTATTATTTATAACACACACACACAGAAACATGGTGGATTTAGAGTGCAGATACTGCAGTGCCCAATCGTTCTCTCAGGCAGGTGTGGGGGAGAAGAATGTAGAGGAGGAGAATGTAGAGAACTCAAGCCTTAAGCAATCCCTGGCTGACCTGCCAGTGTGCTGTGAGCACTACAGGCAGCTCCCTGTCCCAGGCTCCCTTGTGAGGCCTCTGCAGCCATGTCTGGTCAAGAATTTCCTGTGCAAAAGTGTTTCCACATAGACATTTGACCTTCTTCTCCCTAGCCATTGTGTTGAAATGTAGTTTCCGGATTTGCCTTTTCTGTGAGTTTACTACTGGATGGAACAGTAAATAAATATCAAATTTATACACTGCTGACAGAAAATAGACATGTCCATGAGTCCATAAATGCTGGTGGCAGTCCTTAATTAGGTTTTTCTTCCCCACCAATTTGTTTGCAAAAAGAGTCTATTTTTTGTTGTGTCTATTTTAAAAATATTAAGTGTCTATTTTAAAAATTCTGATGCCTTAATTGCACTAGTCAAAGATACTTCCTCAGCAATTGCACTAACACCTTTGTTAAGTATGTGTTGCCTGAGTAAGTTGATATGAATCATATATCCATGCCAAATCAAATTGTCCATCTTTGATTTTTATAGGCCATGTTCAGTGGCTACCAGTGACTTGATTTCAGATGAAAATTCTTGTTTTCTAGTTCTGTGCAACATCCACACTGCTGGCATCAACAGCAGGAACGTAGAAGCTGCAATGATTCCGATTCTCTGGTGTTGGAGGAATATCAATGTAGCCATTCAGACCACTGGATGGAGAGGTAAGGAACAAGTGTAAATTTTTTGAAATCTCTACTTTGCTGGGCTCTTCTTTAGGACTCCAAGAAAAGCATGCACATGTTTAGGTTGAGTGTTCTCTTCTAATGGAGTAGCAGAGAGTTAGGAGATGATACCTGCATCATGGCTAAAGCAGAACATCCAGTGTGTCTCATGCCACAGTATTAGCAAGTGTTCAAAGTGAAAGGGAGAAGGGCTGTGTACTGAAGCAATAGTTTAAGCCCTTAATTGCTGAAGTCTTCAATGTTAGTGTAAAACTCCCAATGAAGCCATTTCCTGTTATATTTTGCTTATGCATCTTTCTGTGTAAATGTGAGCAGACCATCTTTGTCTCTTCACAGTCCACTTGGTATATTCAGCTGTGCTGCAGTTTTTAGTGAGCAACTTTTTTTTTTCCTGTAGTCCATTGCTGAGGACAATTTGAGATGAGGTAGAATTCTATACTTAGGTAATTCTATGAATATTTTGCTTGGCTTTTGGATATTCTAGACTAAAGACCCAAGGTGGAGGAAGTGGTTGAGACTGGTATCTTAGAGTGTGATAGCAAGGGTGCAAAGTGGTGAGTGCTGAGCTATGTGCAGCAAACTGAACAGAATGTAAGGGGAAATGTATTACTAAGGGCACATGAAAATGTTTTTTATGTAATTCGTACATTTCTGTGCATTCCACTGCATGAAGGTGATTTTAATTTTAGATGACATGTTTGATATTGATTTGTTAAGGAATGAATGTTTTGAAGACCTTAGGAAAACCTTATACTCGGGAGTGTATTCTATGTCTTTGATGTGGTCATAAAAAGTACTAAGAGTTCGGCATGAGTGTGAGACTTAAGGGGCTGTGCCAGCAGTGTTTTGTGTTTCTCTTTTCCTGAGTGCATCTGATCCTTTTCAGTGTGGAATCTTTGTCCTGTGTTAAAATGACATTGTCAGCTTGCATGTTAGTTTCATCTGTTGATGTGAAACCATTTAGGGAAAGTAAGAGTATCAGCTAAATCTGCTTCTGTATTGCTGACATGACTTGTTAAATGTTGAGGCCTTAAAATTGACAGAAGGGGCCAGGCTGAAGGTGAAATAGAGAAGGAACATGCCCATGGTTTTACAGTTGTGGAGCTGGTTTTGTCCATGATTGATGTTTCTGTTGATTAAATGTGTTACAAGCAGCAAACATTCATGTTGAATTCCCATTATTTTCTAGTTCTGCAGCATCAGAACATTGCAGGCCGCTTTCCAGTTGCCCCAGCTGGGAAGGTAGAACTGAAGAAGGCAAAACAATGAGGACATCAAATAAAAACTTGACAAAGTAGGTATTGAGCTATTGCTGCTTATTGTTACATTGGTTTTAGCAAAAGCCATCTGATGATCTGTGACTCGTTCATCCGCAGTAATGAAGATTGGAAAGAGCATACAGGCTGTTTCATATCAAGCCTCAAGGGTGCCTTAGGGTGGGAATAGCACTGAGAGGTTTTAGCTCAAAAGCTGCTTCTGTGATTATTTGAGATTCAGATTTGATAAGCACAGATTTCACTTCTGTGAACTAGTGAGGTAAGAGTTGTGCTCACTGTCTGTCATTAAGAATACAGGGCAGTTCTATAATATGTGTTTATTAAAATTCCTATAATGCTATTAAGTTTCTTTTCAACTTAATTTTTCTATTTATTTTCAAATTCTGTTACAAGCAACTCTGCCAATCCAGCTGAAATGGAAACTGATGAGGTGGTCCTGAGGAGAAGACAAAAACAGATCAATTTTGGCAAGAATACCCTGGCATATGACAGATACATTAAAGAAGTTCCAAAGTAAGTTGCCCTGTGTTGCAAATTTCCAGAGGAACTCTTAATTGTTCCTGATGGGTGTTTGTGTGTGTAGAATAGCACAGAACCTTAGTTCTCTTGAAATTCTTCCTGTGGATTTTTCTGCTGAGTGTGCCATTATATGATGTGTGATATCTCTGGGTAATTTGAGTCAGCTGTCCCAGCACTGTTCCCTCTCACCTTAGTGTCCTGTGTGCTGTGGGGTGGGGAAAGGAGAAGGCCTTGAAGCTGTGCAAGCACTGTTCAAAACCCTAAAACCAGTGTGTTTATCAGCACTGTTTTAGTAATTAATGCAAAACACAGCACTAGAGGGACTGCTGGGGAGGAAGGTAACTCCATCCTCAACAGACTGAATACAATACTAAATAAAAGAAGCTGCACTTGACTCAGGAAATGTAAAGTAGAAGGAGCTGGAGGTTAGGATAATATAGAAGCAGTATGAGTTATGCTTCTGTTTCATCTTTGTTCATGGGCAGTGGGGCTCTGCTTTTGGCAGCTGTCAGAGTGCTGGACTGGATGAGCCTCCAGTCTGACTCAGCACATTATGGTTTGTTGTTTTGTTGTTGCTTTTGTGATTTATTTTTGGTAACGTCGTATAATATACACATTTCAGTAACGTGTTTAAATATATGACCATTTTATTTGTAAGACCAGTGATGGTTGTGTGACCTGATGGAGTAAGGATTCTTTTTAAGGAAAGCACTCCTTATGCTCTGAAATAACAAATGTCACTGTGTGTTTCCAGGAGCCAGCGACTTCCAGGGGTTCACCCTACAACTCCCAACAAGTTCAAGAAGTACAGCCGCAGGTCCTGGGACCGGCAGATCAAGCTGTGGAAGATAGCACTGCATGCCTGGGATCCTCCTGCTGAAGAAACCTGGGATCTGCAGCCCGTGTATGTTCTGTGGGGGAATCAAGTCAGGGCTTAAGGAATGTAAGGTGGGCTCTGTGGTTCCTTTAGAGCATTCCTGACTGGGAGAAAAAAGAGCAGACTCCACAATGGGAGTCTTCTTGAATGCTTTGTTTTCCTGTAGAATTCTGTTAGTCTTCAAGATATTGCAGTTATTTAGTCTAAGTTAATCTGCAGTCAGGTGTTATGGGGAGAAAGGCATTTGGTCTGCCTGCAGTAGCACATTCCCTTCCCCTTTGTATTTACACTGCTGGGCACAAGGTACTGTTACTTTTCTGGAAAGTGACGAGACACGAGCAGAAATTTGGCAATTACTGTTCCTTGACTTTGATAACTTTCCATCTTGCCTTTTCTTGATGTCTCCTTCACTGACAATATGTGAGAGGATTTGAGATGTTTAAGAAGATGTGAGAGAGAATTTCTGTGCTCTCTGCAGGATGGTGGCAACTGTGTTCAAGAAGGAAATATTTTTATCTTTTCAGAGGTTTGAACTTCTATAACAAGGCTGGCTCTGCTGCTTAATTCCATTCATTACAGGATTTGGACTAGTAAATTGGGTGGAGAAGAGTGAATGGAATTCTCTTAGTTGTGTTACTGCACTGTGTAAATAGTTTTACCTGTGTTGGAATTGACCTGTGGTAGAAGTTGCAGTTTTTATACCATTTGGGTGTCATATGGGATTAACTGTTAATTCTTACTGCTGCTGAACTGTTTTCTGTTTGGAACAGTAAGCCAGATGAATAGTTTTTCAAAGTTTTTTCTTTTCCCTGCTGTGTTTAGCAGTACAGCACCTTCAGGTAGTTCCCAGGAATGGTTCTGCAAAGATGAGGATGTTCCTGGCTCCTTTGTGTTTGATGAAAAGCAGACAAGAAATGAGTGTGAAGATGAATGCAGGCAGACTGCCCACACACCTGAGAGGTATGAGAGCAAACTTCTGTGCTTAACTTAGGGAAATAATTCAGTAGAGGTCAGTGCTGTCAGGTTTTTGTCGGAAATGTTTAGTGTGAAAGGGCTGTTAATACTCAGCTTTGAGGTTTGACACTTTTGCTTTTGATTGTAATCCATCAGAAGTTCAGAGCACTAAATATGGACAAATTACCAGCATTGCTGAATTACATGATTTAACAGAAGGAAATGCAGTGTTTTTTCAACCCTCAGTTTATACAGCAGAGCACTGAGGTTTCTTTAACCATTGCTGCAATATTCTGAAAGTAGAGGAGCTTTTTCAGGAGCAAGAGTCCCCATCCTTCCTTGTGTTGTGCCTGCCTGCAGCACAGCAGGGAGGCTGACTGTGATGTGCACTTCCTTGTTTAGTGAAATATCTTGTCCTGGGGGGATGTGTGTGAAGCTCAAAATGGTTTTGTTTCCAAACTGTGAGAGATTTGCTCAGTGTTCCTCTGTGCGACTGTGGAATCATACCCCAAAAGAAAACTTCCTCTGTAGCATATGCTGTTATTTAGAAGAACAGTGATAAACATTTAAACTTCAGATAAGAAATGTTATGTGTACAAAATCTGTTTTTGTAGTTCCTGTTCTCCCAATTCCTCTCCAGTATGGAAACGCCGAAGAAGAAACAATTCTGACTCCTCTGTGGTTTCAGAGAGCAAAAACCATTATCTGCAGTTATACCACACTGCACTGGATAGGTATGAAATGATTCTCCATGGTACTATTGATACTATGAACTGACTTTTGGAACATGGCTGGTATTTTCCCCTCCCTTTGTTAATAGCTTTAATTGTATCTAAAGGTGTGCAATGTAATGAGGAAGGGAATTCATGTCAGAATAATTGTGCTGTATGATAGCACAATTTACAAATCTTTACAGTGCTCCATTGCAAAGTGTCAGAAGACACAGCACAGGTTGTGTTTTGTGTGTAGATTTAGGCACCACTAAAGCTTTTGGCAGTTTAGTAGACATTTCACACTAACCTTAGTGAAAATGTTCATGCAGGTATGGTTTCTTCTCTCTTTTTAGCCCCCCTTTCTGAAAAATTAAGAGGAACTGTGTTACCACAATGCATGGATTCAGACATTTTCATTTTCTTTCCAGCCTTATGGACTCAGGACATCAGGATGCTTTTTCAAAGTGCTCAGAGTGGGAAGCCTTTGGTGAAAAGGATGAAGTAATGACAGTGCAACAAAGTATAGAATTAGCAAGGTAAACACCCCAGTATTATGTTGTTATTTCTGTTTATTGCTTATGTTATAAAGGTGTCCTTTCCTTTTTTCCTTTTCTTTTTCATCTTTTCCCTCACTGGTCACTACTTTTTTTTTCCTTCTTACATTTTCTCCAGCACGTGGTATGTTTGGTTGTTATTTCTATTCTTTTAGTTGACTTGGCTTTTTCCAGTCTGACTCTTCATCTGTTGCTTTCTGCTGCCTCTGCCATCCCAGGTAATGCTGGAAAATGTTGAGCCCCTTTCACACAGTGTCTTGTGGAAGGAATTGGAAGTTTGCCTATCACTTCTCAGCTTAAGAGGTGGAAGCTTCCTCTATCTGTCTCCCTAGAGATTGTTTTCTAGTGACAACAATGAGAGTTGCTTATTTTTATGCAGTGACTCAATTCCAGCCAGTTGTTCTTTGGTATGGAACAAACCAAAACAGAAGAAACCCAGCTTTTTTCTGCCTGACAGCAAGACTTGCAGAGATGCAGACTTCAGGCTGGAGAGGTATCAAATGCAGCTCATCAGCTGGGGTTTGAGGGGTATTTTTTCATATTATTTTAGTAGGTTAGTTGCTTTCTTGCTGTAATTCAATCCAAGCATTTGTTATAAACATTTGATTTTTAATTTTTTTAAGCTATTTCTTACTATTTGTCTTAGGGATATGTTGGTCAATATTTATATGTTGTGTGGTAAAATTCTGTCTTTATGTTTTCATGTTATAGTCTGTGTTAATGTAAAAGTATTGTAGCTGTATTTAATATTCAGAAGTTACCATAATAAAGCCACTTGGCCTTTGGTTTTTGGGTTTTTTTTATTTGTAGGCTTAAACTTTGTAGCAGTTTATTGGATGGACATCAGTCAGAATACCCTGACAGAGGATGGGAAATTGCAAATGCTGAAGATACAATACTGAAGAAAAAAATCTAAATACCAAGGTGAATTTGTGCTGACTGCTTACTTGATCTGTTCTGTTTCAGTCCCCATCCACAGT
This sequence comes from Camarhynchus parvulus, assembly GCF_901933205.1. Classification (NCBI taxonomy): domain Eukaryota; kingdom Metazoa; phylum Chordata; class Aves; order Passeriformes; family Thraupidae; genus Camarhynchus; species Camarhynchus parvulus. The sequence goes on along the minus strand of NC_044574.1, from coordinate 7,944,046 downwards.
ATCATTCTACAGAATCCAACGTTCAGTTCAGTTCATTTTTTCTTTTATTTGATTAGTTTTATCCCATTCTCTTGCAATTAATACAGCACCTTAATTAAAAGACCTAATTCTTCAGACTTGAAAGTGCTGCCTGTCAGCCAGAAAATGTGTTTTTATCCCTCAAATGAAAACTGTCAATATTTTTAAGTATTTCAATAGCACCTTTTTTGTCTCTTAATGTTTTTGTGATGAAGTAACAACTTGGCATTTGCAGCAGTGGATTTTAGTGAAAATTTCCTCTTGGACTGTGGATTCCTGTGGTGCATTAATAGGATGGTGGTAATCTGGGTTAAATAGATTTTATTAGCAGTTAGTCTTTTGTGTAATTAGATTGTCTTTGATCTACATTTGATGCAGGCTCTGAAACATGGACTAGGATATAAATGTCTGTTAACCAGTGATCTTTGAAATTTTGTCCTTATAAAACTCATTAAGAATATTGACAAAAATAGTTTTACACTTAGATTTTGGATTATAGCAATATGACAAAAAGGCAGCTAGAGCTTTTAAAAAATTATGCTGATGACTTTTTTCTTTTGACTTTATTGGTTTTTAATTTAAATTCTTTGAACATTAATAAGATTTAACATGCTTTCACTTTTTTAAGTGCTAATTCAATATTTGAAAATATCTAGTCTCTCTTTGTATATAGAAGTATTGAAGAAGGAATTTCTCCTGTGACAGAAAAAGCCTTGAATAGGGATGTAGTCTGAGATCAGCAGATCAAGTCTTGGAAAACTGGTGCTGTCATGTAGGATCTGCACTGAAAGAGGAAGAGATTTGCAGTCAGCATAAGTGCAATCAACATAAGGTGAAATTATTCAGGTAAAAGAAGCATCTCTGGGTCACAGTTAAGAGCCTGTCTGGTTTCCACATAGTTGATATTTAGCATTTTTGTAGTGGTCTTTTTTGTAAATAAGGCTTTATTAAGGAGTGTATATATTCAGTGGGTTTGTTCTAATTGAAAAAAAGGCTCTGTTAGATGTAGAATGTATAAAGTGAATGCCTTCTCTGTGGAGCAACACATTGGTTTTCTGGGATGGAAAGATCAGTATTTAGAGCAGCATTGCCTTTTACCTTGGCTTTTAGGTGTGATGAGCTCTAACTCTCAAGTGTCAGGAACTTTATCTGTGCAAGTTTAATCTTGCTTGAAAACCAGATAGTGGTTTACATGGTAGAATTCCACACTACCTTCCCTTTTCCTAAAAGAAACATTCACATTTATTTCTGTTCAAGACAGAAATTATCTGGTTGATTTCTAGGGAAAAGCCTTAGTCCATAGGACACTTAAGATATGTCAGAAATTTGTTAATTAGAATTGAGATAAAAGTTTGTTTTATGAATCAATAATGACATTTAGATGAAAACGATGTGAGGGATTGGGGAAAAATAGACTCAGCTGCTTCCTTTTCTCTCTGACAAATACTTCAGGAATGTAGAGAATCTAGTATTGTATTTTTTCAGTAATTTATGTTCTCAAAATGTCCATATCAGCTGTAACACTTGCTTTAGCATGGACAGTATGGGTTTCTCCTTTATACTGTGCTATAAGCTCACCATGTGCAGTGCTCTCTTCCATTTACTGCTACTGTAACACTACAGCTTAAAAGAGGAGAAAGTTTTGTTGTTAATGCCTGGATATAGCATGTTTATAAAGTGCTGTTACCTGCTTTTTTGTTTAGGTTTCTCCAGATCTTTATAAGGCTAGATTGTTTTCTGCAAGCTGTGCCTCAAGTGTAAAACTCCAGATTTCGTGAAGCCTGTTCTGCAATGACAATGGATGTTCCTTAAAGCTTTTGTGAGGACATTCCTGCTGTGCCTGCATTGGCAGGTGACACATAATATAATGTGCATTAAATTTCAAAGGCTGCTTCAGGTGATGGATCCTGCCATTCCCTCTGGAGGTCTTGTTCTTCAGGATGTGCTGATGCTTCACCAGTGAATTGGTCCAGTATTGAGTCAGACTGAAATCCAGCCCCTCCAACCAAGGAATGCCCTCTGCTCCACTGGACCAGAATTGGACATCCAGCCTGAAGAACTGCTTCAAAAGAATGTAGATAATTTCAGCCTTCCTCCAGCCATTAAAGACAAGCTGTTCATAACTTTTGGATTGGGTGATCACCCATTTGGCCTATTTATTGTTCTCTGAGATGTATTAAGGTGGCATTTGCCGAAATCAGGTGAGAGAAGAGAAAGGAAACGTAGATGGTTTATCAAAATCAGATCCATTTCTTGAAGGGGTTCTGTTGACTGTTAGAACAGCAGCACAGCTTAAATACCTGGATTTTGCTTTTATGTGTGTTGCAGCCTGACCCAAAGAGCCAGTCTACAGTTAAAGAGTAGGAGAGGATGCATTCAGTGCCTGTTGTTCCTACAACTGTTGGGGATAAATAGCAGTATTTGCAGGTGTGGAGCTGCTCTTGTTCAGGCTAAGGGTTGTGATGGTGTTGGGATAGGCTCTCCTTTTTTTATTCTGCTAGCACTGTATGCAGAAGTTTGAAGTGAGAGCTGTGGCTACAGTGGTTTGGACTAAATCCACGTGCCAGTTACAAGAGTTTTACAGTCCTTGTGTAGCATGTACTGGGATACCAATGGCTGCTAGAGCTGGGAGTTGTTTCTCTGCAGGAGTTTGGTTTTGCTTTCCCTTGCTATGGGGCTGGCAGTACCCAGGGCCAAGAGCCCATTGTGCTGCTGATTTGGAAGTAAGCTGCTTCCTCAGAAACTACTCTCACTCCCAAAATGTAATTTCCAGGCATGCTCAGGCATTTTTCCCAACACAAGGATGTATCAGTCACACACCACAGAGCATGTGTGTGTACAAGGGACACATCTGTACAGCACTTTTCTAAGAGGTAATATTTAGAACCTTGTTGTTCCAATGTGCATGTTTCCTTGTGATTTATGATGATTGTAAATAAGGGAATGTGTTACATTTTTGGCAATTTGCCTTTATACAGAAGAATTAAAGACTTGAATTAAAAATCATTGTTAGTCTGCTTTTGCAGTTGTGTTGTCAGTTTGATTTTAAAAGAAATATGTGGGTTCAGTAGTCCTTTCTTATTTGTTTTAGGGTGTTTACTTGGTTTGGGTAGTGATTTTGGATTTTTAGTCCTTGCTAAAAGGGGAAAAGAGGAGTCTTCAGAGATTAGAATTAGACTCTTGAAGGCAGTTTACAATCCTGGTTTTGTCAGCCCCTCAGTTTTAAGGCATTGTGACTCAGTGGGAGGGAGCAGCTGAAGTCCCAGCAACCATTCTGCTGTGGAAGGGAGTCCTGCTGGAGAACATGGAACTGCTAGGTGAGAGTAATGGGCTGTTGAGAAATATTTAAACTCATCTTAAGTATTTTATGAGTATTAAGTGCCCCTAAGCTTTTGCCTGTGATGGACAGGGCCTGCAATGGATTTTAGAGACATATCCATAGGATTTTGCAATTCAGCAGTTCTTAAAAGATCTTTATATTTCTTGGTTGAAGATATTAGACTAGACATAGCATAACCAGTCTGCCTGTGGCAATTAAATTTTGGGCAGATTTATTCCCTAACCCAGATTCTGTGTGCTTGAACAAGCTGTGGTAGCACAAGGGAAGGAATGAAACAGCAGATGAAGTTTGGGGTCTGCTAAAGTAATTTCATGCAGTGCTGCCAGTGGCTGTAGAATCATCCTCTGTTCTAATTAGTAACCTCATTAGTCTAAATAGAGCAGTCAAAACTGGAATGCAGCCTGGCCGTGCACTTGTTTACCTACCCAAGGCTGTCTGACACAGAGCTTGCAACTGAAGTAAGTGAAGCAGAAGTCTGGCACTCCACCCCCAGTTTTTCCTTTAATTTTACCCAACTTAATTAAATCTCCTGTGCATAAATCTGTGCTCCGTTTATAATCAAACCAAAATATACCCTGAACTTCAGCAGACAGGTTTCAATTTCTCCCTAGCAGTGACAAGTATCTTCTGTTGGCATGCTTCCACTGGGAGAATCTCCTTATAGATGATGCAGTATCTGTGTTTGTGAAAACCATCCTTCCCTGCCAGTTCTGAAATGCCACGGGTTGTGTGTACTTTATTTTGTTTCTAAAACTCTTTTGAGGTCACAGCTGAGGATATCTCCTCCCCTGAGTTCCCACCGTGGTCTGAAACTGCTTTTCTGAAGGATTTTGCTGACAAAGACAGAAAGATGCAGTGCAGCTGTAATCCCTGAGCTGTGTCCCAGCAGATAGTTCTGCTAGATAAACTGAATTTAATTTGTAGATTGTGTTGTGCTAAAAGTATAGTGTGGCTTCCAGGCTGTAGCTGTCCTCTGTCTGCCTTCTTGGGTGTGTTCAGGTAAACATGCTGGTCTAGCTTTTGTCAGAGCCAGGCTGAAGGGAGGGGAGTTTGTTTGTGCATGTTTTGAACCTCTGCTGTACCTCAAGCATGACCTTGGTGCAAGAACACAGTTCTGTTTTCCATAGTAGTGTGTGGGAAAGGAGAGGTGCTGGCAGAGCAGACTTTTCTGCAGGAATGTGGATGGTCAGTGAAGATGCCACACAGATCTGTGAGTTTGTACAAAATTTACTATAGTAAAGCCAGGCAACAGGAATGGAATTTTCAGAGTAAATCCCTTCATGCATAGCAAGGCTGAAGTGTATCTTTATTTTTAAAAAAATCATCACCTGTTATTGTGTGCTCAGAAAGTTTCTCCAAAACCATTGCTGCACTTCAATAGTTGCTTTAGTGTTTTAAGCTGATTAGAAAACCCACCAAACAAATTTTTGTTTGCTACTTCTGGCATCTGTTTTGGTACCTCTGATGTGGTACTTGGGGACATGGTTTAGCAATGGATTTAGCAGTGCCTCATTAATAATGGTTGTACTTGATGATCTTAGAGGGCTCTTCCAACCTTAATGAACCTGTTATTGTAAGGCTTCTTCAACCTTAGTAATCCTGTCATTATAAGCCCAGAAGAAAACCAGCTCTCTGAAGGGTCCCACCAGTCTTCAGGCTGCAAATGTATTATTGTTTAAAGCTGCTTGTGTTCTGCTGGAGTTCTCCAGGTTGTTTCTAAATTACTGTTCTAAAATGTAAGTGTATGCCCAATAGCAGGACCAACAGGATCTCAGTGTGCAAGTAAAAACCCCAGAAAGCTCCACAAACCAAGGCATAACCACCTCATGCCATTACCCAGCCTTCCTCACTATTGATAACTAAATTTGGACAGTTAGGATTTAGGACAATACGAGACAATAAAAACAAAGAGTTACAGACAGTCCATTTACCTTTTTCTGGGCAAAATAAGCCCTGAAAAGGACCCACATTATCAGAGGATTAACCCTTAAAAGCAATAGCCTGTTGCATATTCATACACCTCATACATGATGCATAAATTCCATTCAAACAAAGCATTTTCTCTGGTCAGTGTCAGCTTCTTGCTCTTAATCCTAACGGCGTCTTCAGCTGAGCGAGGCAGGAAGAAGTTCGTTTTTGCTGATAAGAGAGCAATAAATTCTTTTTCTCTGAAAGATTTAGGTGTCCAGCAGCTGCTATCTCGGTGCAAGTTCTCTCTTAAAAAAAAGTATCTATTTTAACAGTATGTTATAACCTAAAACTATATTTAACGCACTACTTAAGGAAATTAATACATCTTAACTTTCTAACATAACACATATAATATTCATTTTAATATTTGCGAAAAGCCAATCATAAAATACGCATTTTTCACACCGGGGATCGTCATCCTTCATATTTAAATCGCGGCAATTTGTATTTTTCCTTTTGTTTGGGCTGGGTTTTTCCCTGTTGTTTCACGGGAGTCCCGCCGCCCCAGCGCGCCAAAACCGCGCGCGGCCGCGCTCGATTCTCCCGCCAACACGCCCCGGGGGCGGGGCCGGGCGGAGCGGGCTGAGCCATTACCCTGGCGGGGGGGTGGGGGATGTGTGTGAGCGTCTAAGGGCGCGGAGCGGCCGCTGCGCCTTCCCGCTCTCCCCCCCTCCGCACCTGTCCCCGTGGAGACGCCCCGCGGGGAGGCGGGGCGGGCGTGTCGCTCAGCGCCGGCGGGAGATGCGAAGGGGCTGAGCGGGAAGGCGGCAGCGCTCCGTGGGCTCAGCCTCACCGCCCGCCTCAGCCGCCCTCACCTGCCAGTCCCTCACCGCCCGGCTCTCCTTCACCGGCCTCCTCAGCTCCTCGCGCCGGCTCTGCCTCCAGGCCTCCCTCCCGAGGGTACCCCGCGCCATGTCCTTCCGCCACAGGAGCCCGCACGGCAGCACCAAGAGCAGGTAGGGCCGCCGGGCTGAGGCGGGGGTGGCGGCGCCGGGCCTCGTTCTCGCCGTGCTCCCCGGCCCGTGCTTCCCGGGCCCTCGCTCCCCCCGTGCTTCCCCGGCCCTCGCTCCCCCCGTGCTTCCCGGCCCGTGGCTCCCCGGGCCCTCGCTTCCCCCGTGGCTCCCCTCTCTCCGCTCCGTCCCGCGGCGGAGCTCTCTGAGGGGGTGGGGGGGCCCGGAGATTCCCCTCAGAGGGCCCGCAGAGCCCCCTCAGGAGACCCGCAGCGAGTGGCGTCGCCTCCCTGATCTTGATGGCAGTGACCTCGGTAAATAAGCGCGGTCTCTGAAGGAGGTTAAAGCCCTGAAGCCCACCCGGGCTCTCTTGTGTCGCTGTGTCTGTCCCCAGCCCGCAGCACCCCCCGCGCTGGGCCCAGGCGCGGAAACGCGGCGCCGATGGGAAGCGGCGGAGGCAGAACGAGCCCGAATCCTCCGTGTTTGAGGAAAACAAGGCCAGGCCTGAGGACAGCCGGCTGGACAGGTGAGCATGGTGACAATGGCAGCGACTTCCTGCTCTTTTGTTCACTGTTAACACTGACCCTTCTGCTCAGTTTTCCTAGCCCCGCCTGCTTATCAATCGCTCCTCAGCCACAAATAGCTGGTCTTAAAGGAGGGAGAAGGATCAAGTGCAGTGCTCTTATCTTGAGTCAGTTCTTAAGAGTCAGCATTTTTCATTCTTACTTCTTGAAATATGTCCTTGATAATTTATGTCCTATTCGTGCTGGTTTACTGCCATTTATCGAGGACTAATACTGTGCAGGCCCATTATATTTGTAAGTACAGGCTGTACAAACAGTTGTTGTAAAATTGAAGTAAATGACAAAAATTAAATTCTTATAAATCATCTATTTTCTCTTTCTGAAGGGAGTACAGAGAAGTTGTGTTATATTTCAGCACATTTGTGGGGGGATCCAGTTTTGAGATCACCCCATAACACTGCATTCCATGTTTGTCAGCACAGTTAGACTTAAGTATCTTATTTTATATCACATTTTCAGTCTGAGCTATTCATGCCATGGTCTCTTTAATCACTTTGATCTGTGGATGGGAGTTGTCCCCACAGCCCAGTTGATTGAATCAAGGTTTCTTGAACAGGGATAGGTTGTGCCCACCCATTTTCCTTTGCTGACAATAAGCAGGAACACAGTGGTCAGTGGCACAAGTTACGTTATCCAGAGTAGCTTAAACTAAATCCAGGAAGCATAGTTGCACAGCAGTACAAGGATGAAACTTTACAGATAGTTTCAAAGTAAATAAGCAACACTTCTGTGTGTCTCCTAGTATTGAATTGTGCAGGCAAACTTCCTGGTTTCAGTTTGGATTATGCTCTGACTGAAATTGTTGTCTTCCTGTACCAAAACTACTTTTTGTTTATGCCAATTCAACCATGTCAAATGAAAATTCCCAAAAGTAAAGAGGATCAGGATGGAGGCTGGGTCATCTTGATAATCACAGCACAGGTACAGAATCAAACAAATATAAAAAGGTATCACATCACAGTGTTGAGGAAAAAGCTCAGGAGTTGGGACCAGCTGGGATTCTGCTGTTTGTTCTCTACCACGGGAGAGCAATAACTGTATGTGGCCTGTATTCTCTGCAAATCTAGAAATTGATATAAGCAAAAGTTTAAAATCCTTGGAGCTCGAATAGATTTTTGCAGAGGGACCTGTACTGTACGCTATGGGTTTTTAATTTTGCCAAGTTGGTAACTGGGTTTCATCTAAAAATAACTTTTAGTTTGAATTTAACAAACTGCTTAAAGTTCTGCAAACCAATTTAGGAGCAGGGAGGGAGTTGGAGCTGGTTTTAGTGCAGATGGATCTGATTCCCTGACTCCAGGGGACATGTTTGCACAAAATTCTGTAAAGTCTCCAGAGCATTTCCAGATCTGCTGAAAAAGCTCTGCTCTGTAGGATACAGTTTTGAGTTTTACTTCGGGAAAATTGGTCATCAGGAAGACAGGCAGGGGAAACACTGAATAATCTGAATGCAGGCAGCAGTAGATGTTTGGGAAGGGATATGAGCTTATTCCCCACAAGAGTCTGAATCTGTTTGTGATGCTAATGGACTGCAATAAAGCTGTTAAACCAGTTTGCAAAGTCACAGCAAATCTGTTTCCTAGCTAAAATACGACGTTTTTGTGCCTTTGCCTTCTCTACTAGGCATATACTTACATGGAGCAATTCCTGGTGCTATCATGTAATTTTAATTATTTAGCTTTGCAACTTAATTCTGTGCTCCAGCTTTTATCTCTTATATAGCTAATGAGTCTGCAGTCATCAAAGTATAAATAATTGCTGAGTCATTTAGTGGAGTGAAAACAAGTGGGTAAATGAATAAAGTTGGTATTTCATGTACCATTTTCTGAAGAACACGAGCTGGAAGTTCCTGAAAGCATGGGCTGCGTTATCAGGCTGCAGTGGTGTTTTTCTGTAGATACCTACATCAATTTTAAGAAAACCCAACACAAACCACATAACCTCAAGGTGGAAGTCACAACTAATGTTTAATTTTACAGTGATAAAATTTTAATAGAACACAAGGTTTTCACAGCCATTTTGAGTAAATAATCATGTTTAAGGGATCAAGCTGTGAATGGGGGAGGTAAATACAATTACCCAAACTTTTCACACAGAGCTTTAATTTTATTTTTTTTTTTTCTAGTTTTACAACACCAGAAGGTCCTGGACCCCTTCCCAGGTGTTTAGACTGGGGAACTGCAGTGGAAGAAGATGAAATGAGGACCAATGTTCACAAAGAAATTGCAAGGTACCCCTGGGTGTTTAAGATGAAATGGTAAAAGGAAGAGAAATGGAAGTCATCTTGTAGAATCTGTTTCAGCTTGTATTTTTAACTTCACCATTGTAGTAAAATCAGGCCAACCTTAGCCTCTTGTCTGCTGCTTTTAGATCAGCTTTGGGTTCAGTCCTGCAGGAATGTCATGGGATACTCTCTGGAGATTGGATGTGTATCCCTAAATATCTCCCTTTTGGAAGAAGCTTTTCCTGAATCTCTTAAATTAAAATACTTAAAATACCCTCTCAGTAATCACTGGTTTTTTGTATCATTGCTATAAGAAGTTGCTTTAGGGAAAAATAGTCAGGAAGAGAAAGTACTTGTATTTTTATTGTTTTTTAAGGGAAAACTGAAACATCCATTTCAGAGCAAGAAGGTTTTTGCAGTGCTGCTTTTCTGAAAAGTTAATTCAGCTGTGAGCTGTGACAGTGCAGCCTTCATGTTCCTTTTTGTGTATGTAATTTCTGAAAACTGATTTGAATTCTTACAGACACAGAAGAAAACTCCTGATAAATGAATTTTCAAGAGAAAGGAAGTCCTCCTCAGGAAGGTAGGTTAAACTTCTAGCTTCACTGAGGAAAATCTTGAAAATATAATTTTGATTGTACAATGTTGTTTCTTAAAACACACAGTTTAAAATAGTTCATCTCAAGTCTGTTCCAGCACCATGGTTTAGTAGCACCCTGAGTGTTTGTTTGAAAAGTTTTAACATGTTTATTTATAGCCTTTTACAAGTGGGCTTGTTTGAGTGTCACTGGTTTTTTAGTAGTCCTAAACCTACAATGTTTTTTTTCTTCAGTTCTGATTCAAAGGAGTCCACGGCAGCAGTAGAACTTGAGACAGATGAGGTGGTTTTGATGAGAAGACAAAAACAGATAAACTATGGAAAAAACACGATTGCATATGATAGATACATTAAAGAAGTTCCTAGGTAAGCTGCTTGCCTTTCTAGAAAACTGAATGTCCACCTGCAAGTCATACCTGTTCTTAATAAGCACATTAATGTACTAAACTTTGTATCCAACACACAATCAAATAGCAGGCATCTACAAATTAAACTTTTAGGACATATTTGAACTCTTAGCTCACACTAACAGTCAACTGAGGTGTGGCTTGAGGGTTTATTTTAATGAGTCAGTGTATAAGAAATACCTCATGGTGCTGAAATGGAAATGAAAGTTCTTTTGGATGTGCTTATCAATGAGAGGAAATGAAACTGCTTTTTTGCAGTCAGTTTTCTCATGAGCTAACTACAAGACAAAATGGGCTACAATTGCTGTTGAGTTTGGAATTAAGTTTTCAGACCTATGAATGATAATTCTTTATTATTATTATTGCATTTGACGTGGATTCAGAAAAACTAAAAAGTTTGTATAGAGCTGGCAAACTTTTGCTGGAGTGCTGGAATTGCACATTGGTCTTTTCTCATAAATAATAAATCAGTTAACATTTAAAGGTATGTTATGTATGTGTGAATAAAGCACTGATAATTTTTCATGTCTGATATCTGAATAGATGCCATCGTATACCAGGAGTTCATCCCAGAACTCCAAACAAATTTAAGAAGTACAGCCGTAGGTCATGGGACCAGCAGATCAAACTGTGGAAAGTTGCACTGCATTCCTGGGATCCTCCAACTGAAGGAGGATGTGATCTGCAGGAAATGTATGTACACAGATTATTCAAGGTGCTGTTACAGAAATTATGGTGTCAGGTCTCATGTTTAAGAAATAAACACCACCCCCAGCATAGTTCTTTTTGAGACAAGTAGTGAGTGCTGGATGTTTTTCCTAATTATTTATCCAAACTTAGTGCTGTTCAGTTCCTTCTCAATTAAAATATCCAACAGCTTCCTGGTCCTTGCCCAGTGTCCTTGGAAGGGCATACATCCATATCCCTCACTTGTTTTAATGCTGAAAGCAGAGCCAGTTCTGTGCTGGTCTGTACAATAATCACCACACCATCAACAGGAGCCAATTCTTTCAGAGCAGTCTTAAAATTATCTGGTAGGAGCAGTGCTGGAGAGTTCTCACTAATGCCAGGTCTGAGTATTGAGCTTGGACTAATCCAGTGTACAGGAACCTGCCTCACTCTTCTCACTTGCAAGTTCAAGAACAGTGGTATAAAATGTTTCTTCTCCAGAGAGGGAGAATTGTGAACTCATCCCAAGCTCAAAGCACAGCCACAAGTGTTCACAGCCCAAGCTCTAGAAGATGTAGAATGCCCTTGTTATTTTCCTCTGTTGAAAGCAATACAGCTGATCAGCAACATGACATAAAACTGGAAGTAGAGAATGAAGGGGACAAAGATGGAACTTAATTCCTCAGCAGGCAGTTTTGTGGTAATAGTGTTTTTCCTTAATGGAATGCTGATTTTAAAACTACTGCAGAGCAATAGGATCTAGAAGAAAAGTTTCCTTTTACCTTCCCTTTACTTGCTCTCAGTGTGAGGGGAGTTGGTCCTTCAGCCAGAACCCTGCTGTGTGCATTGGTGTTGAAATGCTACCTTCAGATGCTGTGTATAATGGATATTAAATCTTTGTGAAACAGAAAAAAAAATTCATTCCTCTCCTGTAACATTTGCATTGAGGCATTGCTTGACTCTGGGTTTTTGTCTTTGACAAGTTGCAAGCTCAAGACTTCTAATTCAGTCCTTGGCCATTTTGGCACTACTGAGCTGTCCTGCAGTTCTGTTTGCTCTCCCCAGTTTGCCACCACTGTCCCTGTGATCTCTGTTGGTTTCTTTGCTCTCCTCTGGTCATTTATTTTATGCTATATTCTTCTAAATGATTTTATAGTTGCCCTGTTGACCTTGGTGAGATGGAGACAGAATCTGTTGGAAGCAATTCTACTGAATCTCAAACGAGCTGTCAAGATAATGATGTAAGCATACATGTCATTTGCATGACTATTTGTTGATAATTGGTTCATTGCTTAGAATTATATCGAGAGCAGCCTGAATACCTCACAGATCCCCTCATCTGCTTTTTTAGGGGCTGTTTATAAAGCTGAGCAATTTTGAAACTCAGGTATTTTCCAGCTATAGCCATTATCTGTCTGTAGTCTTGGGTTTAGAGAATTAGAACTTAAATTATCACCTCAAATTAAAAATATTCCATTTTTTCATAGTCTACAAAATAAAGTTTATTTGTTGAAAGCAAATCAGTTATGAACTGTAATATACAGTTGAAATACTACTTTAGATTGCAATAGCTAATATTAAAGTAGGGTGGAATTTCCTTGTCACACAGAAGTAGGCTCCTTTGATGTCCAGAAAGCACTTGATACAGCTGAGCATTAAAGATCTAGAAATGCTTTTCTTACTGGATTTATTTTTCTAATATTAAATCTGTATAATGTTTTAATGTTTGCATATATAGGTCCTTGGAACACTTGCACGGTATCTTCAAATGTGGTTGGATGGGCAGAAGCCTACTTCTCTTTAATATTAAAACTGGCATTGTGTTTTTATGGCTTTTAAAGCATTTGTAAGCCTTTGGTATAGGGTGGTCTAAATGAATTACAGAAGTTAATTGAATTACCTGTACTAATAACCTCTACTTAAGTAGTAATTATTAATTGCCTTTCCCTTCCAGGATACCTGTTCTGGCACTCCCACCAAAGTTAGACATGTTGACTATCAAGCAGAAGGAGAATTTGACTTGGAAGTGTGTTTGAGTGAGCCACTGAAAGAATTTGATACTGTGAGTTAATTAGTCTTGTGCAACCTGTTTTAAAGAAAGTTTTTTTAAATTTGAGAAGTTAGCTTGATCCATAACCTGTTAATAGTAAGAAAGCTTAAGCAAAGTTGAAGACTGTTCTCAAAGCTGTGATTGGTCTAGGTATTCTCCAGACCAAATTTATGTAAAATTGCAATTAAGTTGTGTGACTTCTTGTTAACTTTTAATTTATGTATATCAGATTTTTTTATAAAACTTCTCAATAGTAAAACTAGCCAATGGCAATGCTATCCTCTAGTAATTATAAATAGCACAGCAAGATCTTAGCAATTTCCCCCACTCCCTTCCCCAGTGTGAACATGATTTCAGTTGTCCACCTGCAGATCAAGAGCCAAGTTGGGGGATTTTTTTAATGTTTCCTTGTTTTTACATATGGCTCTTTAACACACCTGACCTGAAGTAATGCACATGGTGCTGTGCATCTGGCTGACTAGTAAGCCCATCTATTGCAGTTACTGTAAGTTTAACTACCGTACCTTAAAAAAACACTTTTTTTGCAAAAATGTTTCAGAAACAATTGGAAGTTTAATACCCTCAAGAAATTGGAGGTCAACATGGTAAAGTCTATGCAATAATTTTGGGGTTTTTTTAGAAGTAGTAGCCTTAACTTGAAATTTGTAAATAGTCATCAGTCATTTATTAATGCAGTCAAGAAAACAATGTCTAGGGAAAGTGCTTGATTCTTTCAATTTTCTGGTTTTAAATGTAAAACTGTTGTAAATGTTACCAACTGTACAGATTTTCTGCTGAGAGCAGTTCGTGTTTCTATTGCTTTTGCGTGGGATGTTGCTGGAAAATAAACAGAACTGCGTCTACTTTTACATATGACTCTTCATTTCCTGCTAGCAGTGCTCTGTGCATAATGAAATGCAGGGAAATGCTGAAAGCCAAGTGTCTGATATTGGTACTGAGCCAGGATACTCTGTTAGCACCATCCTCTGACTTTGAGGAGACCTTAAAATCTATTTACATGGCCACCAGAGTGAATTTGAGACAATTTCATTTAGTAAATATCTATTAGCTGGTTGCCAAGTTCTGTTCTCTACGAAAAACTGCTAGAAGAGCTGGGTGAACACTTCAATCTTCTTCACTTAGACAACAGCTTTTTACAGTCACCTCACCTGGTTTTATCTCTTAAAATGGAATTCCTGGTTGTTGATGTTACACCCCTTAAACTCATCAACTCAAGGTAGTATCTTAGCTATTGCTAAGATACTTATATTGCTTACAGCTGTCTGATTTGTTTTGAAATCAGGGAAACTTCCAAAAGGAAGCAGTGGCATTGGGATAAGGTTGGTGTTCAGCTCTCATGTTAAGGAGACAGCCTTCCAAACATGTATTTTTTCCAGAGAAGGCAACAGAATGGTAGTTGTCTTCTACCTGCACTCTGCACCCTCTGTCTTCCCAGATTGCTTTTCTCATGTCACATTTTCTGGCCATGCTGTTCCTGGTTGTTCTTTGGTGTGTCAGTCTGTAGCTGAGTATCAGAACTACCACTAGAATTGGTTTATTTAAAAGAAGTTTTTCTATCCTGTAGCTACCCAAACAGGTTGGATCAGTGGGATATTCAGAGATTGTTTAGAGGCTTCTGAGGGGTAAGGTTACTTACACCTGGTTTTGAAATAAGGAAGCACATGGGTCAGGACAATCTCTCGAGCACAAATGCAGGCTGGGGGATGAGCAGATGGAGAGCAGCCCTGAGGGGAAGAACCTGGGCATGTTGGTGGGTGGATGAGAAACTTGAAGTGACTCAGCCATGTGCACTCACAGCTCAGAAAGGCAGCTGTGTCCTGGGCTGCACCAAGAGCAGTGCGGCCACCAGGGCAAGGGAGGGGACGCTGCCCCTCTGTGAGACCCCACCTGGAGTGCTGCATCCAGCTCTGGGCTGGAATGTGGGAAACCTTGTGGAGAGCACTAATCCTTGGGCAGGGTTCAGCAAACAACTGGGATGCACTTCTCTGTTTTAATGGAGCACACAACAAATAATTCTCCTTTGGCAAATGGCTTGAAGTGCTTTTAAATTTCTGCAGAGTAACTTCTCAGTGGTTAGTCCATAATGTGGTATATAATTTGAGATTAGTCCAACTAACCTGCTACTACTCAGACAAGGTTCTCAGCACAGGCCTTGGGATATGACCCTCCTGCACTGCCTGTGCCCTGCCCTTTGAACTGTGCCCTCCTGTACATGACCCTGCCCTGCTGAGGTGGGTCTTGCCTCTTACTGTGCTCACTCTGCTCTATTCTGTCACCTTTCAGTGTGTTCTGTCACTTCTGCTTCAGACTGTAACATTCTGTGTCACTGTTTTTTGGTGGGTTTTTGTCTACTTTATCCCTTGTTTTCCTGTGGGGTGCTCCAGCTTGCTTACAGATATCTTAATACTGTTGATCTCATTAAAAGCAATCTGAGGTGCTGTTCAGCTTTCAGTTCTGTGCAGCACACTCACCCAGGAACCAGGTGGGTATGATCCAGACTAGAAGTGTAGGTGGTCTGTGTTCAGTAGCTCTTTGTGAATCAGGCTCAGATTTGTTACTTTTTTTCTGAAGGAGCAGGCCATCCACAGCAATGTCTTCACTACAACAATTCCCCTTTTCTCAGTTACTTAGATCACTTAGTTTTTATGGTTGGTATTTAAAGAGAGCACTCAGTTTGGATGTTTTTCCAAAGCTCCTGAACACAAATTGGAAAAAAACGCAGTTTTTTGCAATAGAATTAAGCCCTCTAGTGGTTAAATGTGGGCTAACCCCATCCATTTAGGGCAGTATCTGGTAATAGAGGAATCTTATGGAAAAACAACGTCCATATGTTCAGTTGTGCATAGTTGCATGCAGTGGAGTTTGCTTCAGATGGAGAACAAGCAAGTACTGCTGTCAAATTTTAGCCTTATTAGGTTAAATTTCTCTAAAAATAAAACTGAGCAGGTTGTTCCGTAGGCAGCAGAACCTGTCAACCCTGCTTTTTATAGACCTGTGCCTTCTGGTTTGTGTTTCTCTCACTCCCTTCACACCAAGCTCTGTCCCCTCTCAGCATCCTCATGCCATGCCTGGCTGACAGCAGCCATGGCTGTGGCTAATTTAAAGCTCCATCTGTTTTGGCTGGGCCATTGCTGCACGAGTGTGGGTAGGGTGGTGAGCAGAACATTAAAGAGCTGAGCTGCCCGAGCTTGTCCTTCACTTGGACATTAATTGGTTCTTCCTTCATCACTCAGCTGTTGTTACATAAACCATAAGGGAACATATTTACCTTTCTGTTCAGTACCTGGACAGCCAGTTCAAAAATTAGAAGTGACAGGACAGAGATTTTGGCAAAGACTTTCCAGTACAACAATTTAATGCTCTAAGGAAGCCAAGCTAAAACCAGCTTTCTTCCATGAATCCATTTTTAAGTCCAAAATACCATTCAAACAACTTCTGTTCATGCAGGTATTTACTGGAGTTCTTTTCAGGATTATCTGTTTTATGGTGTTCCTAGTGTAAATAAGAGTAACTGCATATACCTGAGCATGGCTCTGTACGGAAACCAGGGGGATCAGGCACTTCTTCAAACTGGGCTAGTAAAAGACCCCTTTTAAAATAATTTTGACCTTACTAGAAGTTCTTGCTCTTCTATTTTCTTCTATATGGTTTCTCTTAATTTGAGAAGATTGGTTGCTAGCTGTTGAATACTGACTTTGAGTGCTTCCTGACAACTAGGGATAAATTTGCCAAAATATTACATAAATAGTTAAGAGATTGAAGTTACTTTGTGAGGTGTCAAAAATCCCTTTCACTTTCAAGGAAAACAGTGTAGTTAGAATGTAGTATATACACTTTAGTTAGAGAAAGTGGTAATGCTGAGCAGAATTTACTCCAGTTGTGCACTGTTTAGTTTTGTGGCATTGGGGTAATACCTAAATGCAAAACATGCAAGGAAGCAAGATTTAGCAACTGCCATTGCTGGCCCCCACTGTATGTTTTGATTACCAGTCTTGTTCACTCTGAGTTTGTCACTTACCCCTTGGATTGTGTTCAAGCACAAGAGAAAAGTAATTTATCCAAAAAATGCTGATTCATACACTCAAGAAATAAGTTCACTTTGTGTGGAAATTTAGAACTTGTTTTGTGGGTTAGAGTGGGGCCCAGTTGTCTGTGTTGGGACCTTTCTATCTGTCCAAGTCTATTGAGAAAGTTTCTGGGAGGTACAGGAGTGGCTCTAATTATTAGCAAAAACAACGTTCCCTTTTGTGTTTCTTTAGAAAGGGGCTGTTCCATTTCTGCTGAGAAATACTTTGTTTTCAGAAATATGAGTGCCATATAGAGATGAAGATTTGGGCCTGCTCTTTCATTCCACTTTCATGTGCTGGAATCAAAGATACTTTGGAGCACTGCAGAGGGCAGTAAAAGTGCATGTTTAATTACAGGCACACAAAAGGGAGCTCTGAGTTGCTTTACATTTGTTGTAAATGCCAGGAATCTAATTATACTTACTGATTCTGACCTCAGGAGCAACCCATAGTCCCAATAAAGCCCCTTCAAGTCTGTCATCTTTCACTGTTCTTTCCATTTCCAGTTTCACTTGATCTTAAGCCCATTATTACAAAGAATGGAAGATAATAGTAACTTAAGAGCAGACAGAGGGAAAATGGACTTCAGGGGGGAGGAAAAGTCCTCCTGACAGACAGTACGAGCCTGCTTGCATTTAAAATCCTCAGTGATCTACACTGGAAGTATCTGAATATCTGAAAATGCTTATTTAAGTTGTTTGAGCTTCACTTTTGTGAAGAACAGAAAACTGTTTTTTCCTGAGGAGTTAAGATTTCCCAGGGAAAATTTAATTTCAGGATTTTTATCCACAGCTGACTAGTTTCAGAATATTCCTGGACATTGAATCCATATTCCTTGACATGTATTAGAAACTGTCTCATACACCTACCAAGCCCTCACTGCTCTGAAACTATTGCTGTCTGAGCTAAAATTCCACATTGTAGTTGGAGTGTTGGATGTGAAATTGTAGCAGGGAATTAGCAGCAATGAAAGCAGCTGTTGGTGAGGTTACCTCGTGTGTGCACAGGAAAGAACATCAGAAAAAGGAACAGAGAGAGAGTCAGTCCCTCCTAGAGACTGCTCATAGCCTGAGTAGCTGAATGCTGAATTGCAAAGCTAGAATTGATAGGTATATCAGGAATAAAATGTCGTTTTGGTGGGCCCCTGCATTACAGCACTTATCTTGAAATGAAAAAGACAAAAAAATTAAGCCAGCCAGGCTTATCTGGAAGCAGACTCATGCTTCAATATCCTGCTGAAATTTCTGGAACAATGTACTCCAATGATAAGACTAGTAAGAAATGTGCAGTATTGATTAACAAAGAATGGCCTGATAGTGCCTAGAAGAATTTGATACTTAGTGACCTGTCAATTTACCAAAATAATAAATTAATATTTTTCTGGCATTTGAGAATAAAACTTCTTCCTCTCATTCTTACTGGAGAAACTAAACTGGCAGCAACAATCTTGATACTAAACCATGTGTAAGGCACAGGGGTGAGGCTTAACCTAATCCTTATTCTATTTCTAATGGATTCTGACCATTCCTTAGAATACTTGTAAAGAAACATTCTGATTTGGTCATGTTGTCCTCCCAATAGTAAATTTAGATACATCAATTATTGGAATTTTAAAAAATCTTTTTTTCAATATATATATTTATATATTATATCTATCTATCTATCTATCTACCTATATATATATGTGTAATATTTTTAAAATCTTCTGAATTGTTGACAGAAGTGCTTCCAGTATGAGTGGATCCCATTATTTCTCTGAATTGTAATAATGCCATAGACTAAGTGAGACCTAGTGCAGTTTTGCTGTTGGGAACTGAAGGGCTGGATGGATGGCATTGCAAGTTTTGCAAATCCTAATCCAGTGTGGTTGAAGTAGTTATGTTCAAGCAGATGGTGAGCTCCTTGGAAAGTGTCTACAACTGGGCAGGGACAACCTTCTCATGGTGTAAAAAATATCTACAGACAAAACTTCTGATGAAAAAAGCAAAACTATCACTAGGGAAGTTGGATTCAAATCTTTGATGTGCCTGTTGTGGGAAATCAGCTAAGTTCTTAGCTGGGGACCAAGGTCTCCTCATGGTCAGAAAATATTCCCAAAGCCTGTAAATTACCTGCCTGTAAATACATCATGAAGTCTATGTTTATACATCAGTGAATAAATTATTTCTGCTAAGATATTCCCTCAGAAAAACTCCACAGCAAATCTGAGATGAATTTTCAATCTCTTAATATGAGGAGGTGAAGTAGATTTGGGCAGCGTGGAAGAAGATACACTTTGTCAGCCAGAACAAATCTGTTTCACTGGATCCACAGTCAGAATTTAGGCTGTTTGCTGGAATTCAGCATAAAGTTGTTTGTTTGTTTTATATTAATGCAGTATTTTAAAAAGTTATGAAAACTCGTGTCTCTAACAACACCAAGAAAATGGGACTTCTTTCATTGAAGAATGTGGGTTTTCTTGCTTTCGTAGCCTTTCTTGGTTTAGCTGTGATGCATTCATAAGGGAACAATACCAGCAGCTTTGGAAAAATGTATTTTACAAATTAAAATGGGTATTGATGAGGGGGAAAAATCCACATTCTTGCTGATCAAATAAGTGTTATTATAACTCTTAATAACAAAGTAGAGCCCCTGCATGAACTTTGTTGTAAATCAACTAATAATATATTAAAGCTGAGAACAGTATTTTGCTTTCAGAGTCTTGTTGCTGTGAGTTCTGCTTTTCATGAGGATGCAGATGAAAAAGGGATGATCCCTTTAAGAGTTTGATAGGTTAAGTCACAAAATTCATATCTCACACACCAGGCAAAAAAATATGCCAGCAACTGCTGGGAAAATGACAACTGCAGTGTCTGATCGCTTGTCAAATCAATGAGGCTTTTCTCTCCTTTTGGTGAGAATTTATTTGCAGGGGTTGGTGAGCTGAGAAAATAAGATTCCTGACCTAATGGTCACCCCCATTGGTATCTCATTGTGGAAAATACTCTCTGCTGCAGTCCATTCAAGTGATTGGCAATGACAGCTTGGATGGATATTGTCAGTTGACAGGGCTTTGCACTCTCTCTGTTTTAAAAATGATGCGAAAGATCCCTTCCCCAGCATGCCGTGCCACAAGTTGGGTTTATGAATGAATGGATGAATGCATGCTTCTCTCCTGTCATCTGCAACAAAAAAAAAAAAAATTCCAATCCCATCCCTGAAATGATATGCTAAGTAAATTCACACACATGCATTTAACACGCAAATGGTGCCCGAAGGCAAGCTGAGCAAGCCCTTCCGAACACTGGGGCTGTATTTTTTTTGTAGTCATCAGGAATTTCATGGAAAATGTGAAACTGCCCATTTGATATGGAAAATCTCCATGAAAAATGTGAAATTCCAGTGTTTCCAGCGAGGTTTTGCTGACAGCTCATGCATGGAGAATAGCCTGAAAGACATGCATGCAATTAAGGGATCCATATAGGCAAGCTGGAGAGAACAACACAGGCAGTGGGGGATGTGGCCTTTGCTAGGGCCAGCTGGTGTCTGCTCCTGGACTCTCCGAGGGCACCAGACCATTGAGAGAAGTGGGGCGAAAGGGGAAAAAAGAGAACACAGAAGCTTCAGAGAAAATGAACCAAGTCTCTCGGAGAAAATCCCAGAGCTCCTAGGTAACACTGTCCCTCCCTGCCCCCCGCCTCGGGATGCTCTGAGATGCAGCTCTGAGTGTGACACAAGTTTCTTGTTTCCACAGACGTGAGAGTAACCATGCAAATAACAGAGGTGCTGGGGAGCTCAGCCAGGTGCTGGGCTGGGAAGATGAGGATGAATGGTTTGCGAGGGAGGGCATCCAGCTTGTGCTCCGTAATCATGTCAGGCCTGTCAGGCCACTGCTTGTCGGCAGTTGAGGAGATGTGTCTGCAGCCTCTCCTTTCTTTGCTCTTTCCGAATCGTTTAGCCCTTCTGATGCCTTTTCCTGGCCTTAAAAATTGAGAGTTAAGGGATAAGGGGTTTTTACCTTGGTATTTTAATAAGGATCCTTATTGGTGCACCACTTTGCCAAGGTGGGATGTGCCACTATGCACACACACAATAGATCACGTATACAATTTATAGACCTTACAAATTAGCTTATCTAACAAGGATGCCCCAATGGGAGGAGGATGAATGGCATGATATTCTCCCATTCAAGGAATTCCCCCCCTGGATGGGCCAAACCTCTAGTTTACAGGATGTGTTCTGGAGAGGACCTTGGTTTCCCAAGATAAGGTGGGGTTTTCCAGCCTCCTGCTATGAGGCCCTTAGGATGTTTGGTCTCCTGGTGTAACAAAATACTAAATTACCAGACTTAAGGAATTACAAGTATGCATGCTAAGAATACTGAGGATATATAAAAGTTATATAAAAGGTGTATAAAAGAAAAGGAGAAAAAAAATCTTGGCATCACTTCCAGGAAAGGCTCAGCTGCGCTATTTATTCTGGAAGAGGGATTGAAAAACCTTCATGGATGTTGAATGTGGAGGGTAAAACAGAATTCCAACCCTGCCCTGCTTCCCCCTGTTGCTGTAATAAAACCACAGAACGCTGCAGGTGCTGACTCCTTGCCTTGTCTGTGGTCATTTATCTGCTGTCCAGTGACACCAGCCCAGTGCTGCAGCACTGTGTCATGTCACCTTAGCTCCTGATTAACCAAAGTTAGAGGGAAATGGCTGGGTGGGTTGTGAGCTGGGGGCTGCAGGGTCAAGCAAGGCAAGGCTGGAGTGCAGGAGCTGCCTTGCAGTGTATTCTGTTGTGAAAACATCCCCTGTGGAGTCACCTAGTGCCAGGAGGTCCCTGCTCCATGCAAAAGCCTGGGGTGGAGGTGCTGAAGCCATCAGGGATCTGCACTCCTGGAGGAGCCGCACAGATCGGGAGCGGGGCTGCGTTACCCACTGCACTGCCACAGCTCCTGATGCTGCTGCATCGCCCTGAGCTGCCTCTGCTCCCTGCTCCTTGTGCCCTGGAGACCAGGATTCATGGCATCGTGTAAAGGAGTGTACAAGCACCTGAAGGAATTGGGAATGAACCTGGAAGCCACTTGGGATCCCAGTGCCCCAACTCATCGTTCCCATCGGGGCGCTATTCTGCTGTTTTCTCACAAAGCAAATCGGGTTCATTTGTGCTGCTCTGTTTGCACTGGTTCAGAAATGTTTCTGGTATGCCATGTTTGGGAGAGAAGGTGGGAGATGGGCTCATAAGAAGGGGGAAAATGAAGCATCAGTTGTTGTTGTGGGAATTTAGAACCAAGGTCTGCTGTGCAGGCAGGAGAGATTGACTTGAGAAGAGCCTGACCATGGAAACTTGATTTCTAATTAATAAAGGACAGGAAAACTATGCAGCTTCTGAAATATAGCAAAATCATCTCAGTTGCCCTCTCATAGCTACTCTATCAAAGGAATTACATTTAAATGTTCTGTTTGGACTCTTCCCCCTTTCTCCCTCCCCTCCCAAATCCCTGAGCTCTCACTCCCACACACACAGAATATATAAACCATGCAGCAAGGGTATGGGGGTCCTGGTGCATGAGCTGTGCAATTGCAGAGAGGAAGGTAAGAAGCTTTTGCTGTACTCCGAGTCACTGTTCTTGTAATTGGAACAAATTGTTAACTCACTGACTTAACCAACTTTTTCCAGAGAAACTTGGGCATCCTGTGCAGCAGCACTGCTTTGTAGAGGTCTGTTTGCTTTACCAGCAGCCTGCAGCCCAGGGGAAATGGAAACAAAGGGAGACTCCTTGTAAGGAGTTGGCTGAGGCTGCAGCACAGCTTATAGCCTTGCTCTGGTTTTTGGGGAGTCGTCTGCTTCCACCTCTTCTGGTTCTTTCTGTCTTCTTTTAAGGGGGGTGTCTTGTGTGGCCTGAGGACAGTGAGGTGAGAGAGCACACTGCAACATGAGGACAGGAATTATGACACCTACCAGGTGTTTCTAGTAAAAGAGAATTATGTGCAACAGAGAAGATGCTGGCTGCTGGAAAGGTCCTTGGGGAAGAAAGTAAATCCAGACATCCCCTTCCCACAGCAGTATCCCAGTTAACACTCCTGCCCTGTGATGCTGCCAGTTTGCAAGTGATATGATGTGGCACGTCTGGAGGATCAGGCATTGCCAAGCAGAGAGCAACATGCCTTTATTAATGTCACATTCCTCACAGTTTGGAAGGTGAGCATTTGTTTGATCACCATGGATATGCAGGGCTGTGGTTAACTGTGGAATTGGCTCAAATTGTAGGTACTGTCAGGGTTTTGACATGGAAAGCTGTGGAGTAAGGTGGTGGCTTAAATAGGAGTCAGCTGTGCCTTTATATCCAGGGTTTGGCTGTGGATTAGTGCATCTCATCAGCTGAGTGTTTTATATTGATAAACAACTCAGTGCTGTTTTGTACTTTTTGCTTTTGTACATTTTGCTTGCAGAAGACAAACTATCTTTAAAAGGCAAAAAAACCCAGCTCCATAGCTCTGTAATATTAATATTACTTAAATTCCTGATTTCTCCTCTTCCATACAGAAAAGGCTGACTTGTACCAAGCAGGGCCAAATAATGAAAAGAAGTGTATTTCCCTTCATCACTTACATGTGCACAACTGGAATAGCCCCACACAACACCAGCCTGGTGTAAAGGTTCTTTCACTCTGTAGATAAAAATAATTGTTCACAGAATAAGTCACTTATGTTCTGTGACAGAGCCTAGATTCTTCTATAAAAACCACACTTTTGCTGTTGCTGCAATAGCAACAGCCACAAATAGATCTATCCAGAACCAGTTGCACCCGCCAAGCCTCTTCCCCTTGATTAGTGGGCAGAATGTGGGTGAAATGATAAGGAGTGCATGGCAAATTGAAATAAAAATGATGCATTGTTCTGTATTTCTGAGGATTCACTTTCTGCATATGTGCTCTTCATGCCATCATCTTTTCAGGGAAAAATATTCTGATTCCCTCAAAATGCTGGTGGTCACTCAACCATGGTGAATGTACTTGAATCTTAAGATTTATGATCACAATCCTGTTATCTGCAGTGTCAGGATGATTATCCCAGCAGTCCTGCAGGATCAACCTAAAAATTGTTGGACAAGAAAATTATTTGTCAGAAATTACACCAAGAAGATGATTGGTTCTGAATTTGAAACAGACATAGTTATTTGCAGCTGCTCTGGCTGCCCCCCTCTCATCTTTCCCCTGCTGTCCAAACAAGATGAGATACAGGTTCTTGTTTTGTCAGCACGTGACTGGAAGAAACCTTTTATATTCTCACTTATTTCCTTTATTTTACAGCTGTGAGTATGCAATAGCTGCGCCATATATTAAATACAAATTAAATATATTTTATCTTCTGTGTCCAAGAATTTAATAAATTGTATTGGGGTGGGCATATTTAATACATGAATGAAATACAGAGGAGTCTCTTGTGACTAGAAATCTGAAGTGTCTCTTTGCCGTGCAAAGCTTACCACTGCCTGAGTTCTGATCTTTAACCAAACAAAAGACAAGCCCAGTGACAACTACACTACCTGTTTCAGTATAATTTCTTAAAGCCTCTGTCAACTTTCTGCAGTACTTTCTCAGAAAATAAAAACTGGTCTTCAGACCAATGGAGTACAAAAAACTATGATTTTCCTGGCTTATAGGAGAATCACTTTTATACTTATAAAAGTAATTTCATTAAGATTCCTTCTCTAAGCACTCTCTCCCTTCAACTATGCCTAGACATCAAACTGGAAATCAGCTTAACATCTGTACAAATTTGTCCAAGGCAGCAAGTTCTACAGACTTCAAGAACTGAAAGATAGTGATTGGCATCCCAATGCTTTTTAGATAACTGGTCTGATAGAAGATCTGCAGTAAATGGAAACCTTCCACTGACTTCAGGTGGCTCCCAGATTAGGTGTTTGGGAAGGCCACAAACACCACCTGTGCCACAGAAGTAATTCAGGTGATGCTATGCCAGGTCTGCTGCCTCTGTCTGACTTTTCCCTCTAGGCCATAGCAGTGTGCTAACTGTGCTGGGCTGCTTTTCTGGTGGACTTACTGAGTGTGGTTTCTGGACACAGGGTCACCAGGCACCCTCCTGGCCCATCTGGGGGCTGAGATTTGAGTTCTTGCATCTGTGGTTGTGATTGGTTGGCTTTAGCAACTCCCTGAACATCCAGGGGCGAGGTGAGGATGGCTGTGATGCATTCACAGCAATGGTCAGCAGACCTCTGGGAAGCTCTGTGAGATCTCTGGGCACTTGCTCCTTCATCCTTCACCTTGGATTGTCAAAGTGCAGCAGAGCAGATTCCTCCTCTGTCCATGTTGCACACACACTCAGGACTGTGCTGTGCTGAAGGCCAGAGCCACTTGAAAACTGTTGACATAAGTCACAACCCAACAGAATTTACAACCTGGTATTTGCTCTGGCATTCTTATGGTCTTCACTGATCCTTATACTCTGGCTATGATTTACAGCCACATCTGGTTTGGGGAGTGGGGTGGAAGAGGTGAGTCAAATTCAACAGCTGCAACAAGGTCTAAGTAGTGCCCAACATCATTTAAGGCTGGAGGAGAACTCAAGACAACCACAGGGCCCTGCTATTTTTGTACCACCCCTTGTAGCTGTCAGATCAGTGAGGATCAGGCTGAGAACATGAAGGCAGCACACAGCCAGTGTCCCTTCTGTGCTGGGTGCTGGAACAGAAGACAAGGACAGCACTACAGGCTGGGATTTCTCTGGTACACAATCCCACTTCCCAGCTATGCATGGCTTAAAGGCCTCCTGAGTTAGACATCATGCTTTTGTGTTTTGTGGCCCTTGGCTTGCCTTCCTCCTGGAAATTTATTTTTCATGTTTTTAAACCCATGAAAGCTTTCAGCATGATAATTGATAAAAGATCCTTGCATGAAAAGAACCACAGTGATATAAAAACAGATCTTGAAGGATTTCTCCAATATGATGAAAAATTCATGTAAACAACACAAATGGTTTTCCTAGAATATGTATGTGTATACAGAAATCAAAACAAATCCAAAAATACTCAAATATTGGTAAAATCTATACACCTCTTGCAAAATCATTCCTCTGCTTTTCACTGAGATAGTGAGGATTTTGTTCTATTTTTGCTGGCCCTACATGGCCTAAGGGGTTTTGCCCATATTAACAGTGACTCTGTCTCTCTTCCTGCGGTGAGCACTCGCAGTGATGGAAATTCAGGAGCTGTGGTTGCTGCTAGAGGTGTAGGTACCTTGGTGTGGTGCTACAGGTGTAGCTTTGAAGTACCAGAAGCAGCCAGCAGCCACCTACACCCCAATTCCCAGAGCTCACCAAGGCAGGGAAAAGCCAAATTGTATCATCACCACCAGCAAAACTTCCAGTAACTTCCCAAGCCTAGGACCCACTCAGCAAGGACGTGGATGCTAAGAATTTCTGTAGGCTTCCAGTGTCCCACTTGCACTTTCCTGATGGAAAATCTTCTATGTTGCCCCATGGAATTGTTCTGCACCAACTGGCACCATTTTGCAGACACATAGGTCTTTTAATATTTTCTTTCTGCCCTCTCTCTTCAGGAAGAGTGAACAACTGGGTAATGGCCAGGTGAATTTACCAGCTGTGTGACTTTGGAACATCAGGAAAGCTGGCTTCAGAAAAGAAATCTCTCCTGTATTTTACTTGAATTTACAGAATAAATTGACAGGGACTTAAAGCCACCAGATCAAACCTTCACCCTACTAAGACAGATAGCTTCTACATTAGATCAGGCTGTTTGGTGTCTTCTATGGTTTAGTTTTGATTACCTCCATGGATGGAGATACCACCATCTCTCTGGCCTCCTCTGGTTTAACTGCTCTCATCATTAAGTAACTTCTTAATATTGATTGGAATTTTGCTGATGGAGATTGGATCTGCTGCCTCTCATCCTCCCCCAGGCACACATGAGAGGAATCTACTCCATGTTCTTTGTAGTCCTCAGCAAGACTGACAACAGGTGATTTAATCCTTTCCACTCACTGAAAAGAGGGCAGAGCCATGAAACAAAAATCTTCCAGTCCCATCCCTCCCCTCTTTTCTTTTTGGGCTTGTTTTTTCACTGAATACTGATTTTCTGTGTGACTTTGGGCTGGTGTTCCTTGCAATTCTTTCATTTTTTGGCTCCTGCTGACATTGCAGTTTTTCAGGCGACTTTCACTTTACCTGGCTCCTTACATAGCCCCTGTTAACCATGGCACAAAAGCACTGGTGTGGCTCTATTACCTCCTGCAGGAACACTGGCCAGAAAGTGCAGAAGTGCAGCAGAGCCCCTGGGTTGGATGAGAGGTGTGACACCCCCAGAACACAGCCCAGCTCATGGCCCTCGGTGCATGTTGGAGGCTCATGACGATTTTTTCTTTTGGTGGTTCCAATCTCTGCTGAATGTCTGAGCTTGTCCCTGCAGGGAGTGAGCAGCTCTGCCAGTGAGAACTGCCTGGCATGATTTGCATTGCTCTGTTCCATGTGCTCTGTGAAACCAGAGCAAACCTGTCCATGGGCGCTCCTTCCTTTGCTTTAGTTTCTCACCAGATTAAAGCAAACCCCCGATAGGAGCCCTGGGTTTAGCACGGGAGCATCCCTCCCTCTGCTCCGGGGTTTGTATTAGTTTAATGAATTGGTTTAAATTAACATCTACTTGAATGGGTGCAACTCTTTCATGTAGATGAGGCCTGAGGCTACGAGATAAACAAGAGATGAGGTGAGAAGACCTTTAAATTATTCACAGCCCAGCAGAAACCCGTATGAATGGACTGAGAGCTATTTTTGTCTTTGTTCTCCTACTTTTTAAAAGACATCATAAAATGGCTGGAGCAACTCTTAGCAAACAGCCAGGGCCAGGGAGTGGGTGGAGAATGCCAGAAGGTTATGGGTGCAAGTTTTGGAGCTTGTACCTGTGAGTGCCTCATCCCAAACAAAGCCAGAGGAGCTGCCAGAGAGCTACACATGTGCAGCACATGAATGGGGAAAAAGAGGAAACAGGGAAAGGCTGCAGGGCTAAATCCCAATCCCATTTAAAGACAATGGCAGAGCTCCACTGACTAAGATTGGCCCTCAGCCCTGATTTCATTTGTTCTGAGGGTTTCTTGTGCAATTGTTACTCTGTGCTGATGAGCAATAATTGCTAGAGGAAGGGAAAAGTGAGGAGGAGGCAGCACAAAAGCCGTGGAATCTGTCCTGACCCTGCCTGGACTCGGCATTTCACTGCAGGGTTTCACTCTGCTCATGGCTGGAGGGCAGCATCCTCCCTTTGCCAATGCCACATCAAAGTGCAGTGTGTGGTGCAGGATTTCAGCTTCCCGGGGTTGCAGACAGTAGCAGCCTGAGCTGCCTGTGAAATGAGCTGGGAGATGGGACTGCAGCAGGACGAGGGCCCATGTTCCCTCTGGAGATGGCTGGGAAAATGTAAAACCTGATCAGTCATCCAGGGGATTCAGGAAACTCTTGCTGTAAGGAATGTGACAGTGTGACAGTCACACGTGGGTTTTACATACCAGTGCTTCCCCAAGAAGGTTGACATCACCCCAGTGGTGTAACAGGAGCCCAGCAGTCATTGGCAGGGGTCAGATGTAGTCTGGTGGTCAGGGATGATTCTCCTGGATGAGATTGTCCTCTCTCTATTGTCCTCTAACTCCACCATCCAGCTGGGTTTCTGCATTGGGGGTTTTTGTCCATCTCTGGCTGTGCTGGGCCACAGGCACAAATTCCATGGCCCAGCACAGGACAAGAGCAGCTGTTTCCCCCTTTCCAATCTCCATCCCATATGTGGAGGAGCTGGCAGGCTCCCATCTTTTATGAATGCCTGAGACAGCATAACTTCTAATCTTGGATATCTGGTGCATTTTCTTCTCCATATCTTCCCTTCCTCCCTCCAGCCAGCCAGCCTTAACATCTGGAGTGGAGTTGGGAAGATTACCAGCGTGCAAAGGCTTCAGATTGCTCTAAACCAGACCATGAGCAAGCTGTCCTGTACTGCTGCCTCCCCTTTTCTCAGAAAAACATCCCATCTAGTGTTTGCTGCAAGCAGTAGGTGGCTAGTTTTGGTCTCTAATGGGACTCTTCATCCAGCCTTTATTTTCAAACTGGAATGAAAATATCAGTACTGCTTTAAATTGCATTAATAATCTTAGCAGCTGAAAGACTGGGCAGAACTTCTGCAAACGTTAGTTCAAAGTGTGTTTTCATACTTTTGGTTCTTCAGATAAACACCCAAACCAGGTTTTTCTCATGTTCTCTCTCACTCTCATTTCAAGCATTGACAACATAATAAATATATAACAAGGAAAATAGAAAATATAATTAAAAACAGACTCTTTATTAAATCTACAACCTTCTTATTTACTCAGAAGAGATCTGCCCACTAAACCAAATTAATGTTTGCATTTTGTGTCGCATAGTTTAAAAGCTAACACTATAACAGCTATACTGAAGTGTGCCAGAGTTAAAAAATTTTAGTTTTTACATTGAAATTACTTAAAATCTTTACAGTCTGGTATTTATTTTCTTTGTTTCTGTGGCATTATTGTCCTATAGCACTTCAGACTCCCAGGCCTGGTGTTTCAGAGCTTCTGACAGTGAGGATGCTACTCTTGGCTTATGTGGTTTATTTGGCAGTATTAAGGATGTAGAGGAGTGGAGAAAAGATGTGCTGATGATATTTCTGGGTAAATGAGAGGGCAAAAGGGACATTTAAGGGGGTAGAAAAATGAGACAGAATGGGCTTCCAACAGCCATGGAAGGCAGAGCAAGAAGGAAGATGACAGTCATTTGGAAAACTGCAAGCTGGAGAAACAGTGAGGAACTGGGTTCAGCTCCTGGGCATCCTTGCAGAGGCTGGCAGCTTTTTAAAAAATAGGAAACATGTTTTCCTCATTGACTGCTTTTCACTTCCACCTCCTCCTGCTCTTGTGCAATAGGAATTGTTTTTCACTGAATGCACTAACCAAAAGTAAGGACTTTTCCTGGATAGATTGTTTTAAATCTTGTGATTTGGGCCTTTCTTACTCTTCTTACTCTTAAGGTACATAACCTAGTAAGGTTGGCCCACTCAGTTAGTGAAATTGTCCTTTTATTATATACAACAGAGCATTTTCAGAGAAACTTCAATAATTCCTAGTTATAAGAAAAACCCCCTAGAGCTCAGTTTGCCAAGGTGTACTTATCTTCCATTTGTTCTCCAATGTGTTGTTTCCCTCTTTGTGCACCTCTTTCAAACCTGAGCTAATCTTTCAAAGGCTCATCTGTGTCTCTGTGCAGTCAAACATTCCAGTGGCCAGTGTTGGTCAGATGAGATCTCATTTTCCTCTGCAGTAGTTGGAAAATGCAAATCAAAATGGGAGGACCAGAGCTCCTGTGGTCTCCTGCTTTGATTGAAGTCTGAGTGGTTTTGCAGCTTTTATTCCTTTACACACTTGAGTTTTCCTTGCCTGGTTACAGCTGAGGGGTAAAGACAATGCAATGCACAAGTGTATGCCAAGGAACTGGTGTGACAGAGATAAAGGTTACAATCCATCTCCAGACCAATCCAGCTCTGGATGGATGAGGAACATCCCTCACACAGTAATCACACAAGGCATTAGTAGGCTAATGGCTCTCTGTCATTTAGTAGCAGTGTTATATTTTTTTACTTTTCTGTTCATCCAAGACTACTTTTGTGCCATCAGCCATTCCTATCCATCTTCTAACCTCTCTGTTCTCTCTGCCTAAACCAACAGAAGAGACCAAGTCTTACACTGTGTTTTTTAGTGTTTTAGATTCAGATTTTCCCCCTGGTAAATCCTAGGAGGTGAAAATGTTCCTTTCCAGGTGACAGCTATGTTCAGCCCCAAAGAAAAGTGGCACAGCCAGATATGTACAGAAGGTCTGTGGTGCTGCAGTTTCCTTTGGGCCCATGTGTGGCCTTTAGGCCTAAGACACAAAGTGTCCAAAAATCGCTGTCTGTGCTGTTCTGTGTCCCATCCAGATGGCTTTTCAGTGTGGAACTGCAGGTGTGTGTTTGGTGAGCCCTGGTGTGCAGCATGAGGGGGGAGCAGCCATCCCTGAGGATGCAAAGCCTGCTCAGCCAGTGCTGGAGGAGCATGGAGGGAACCAGAGCTGCCTCTGTTCTATCCGTACTGCCTTTTAGGAATGGCTGCTATTCCCCAAGCCATGCCAGGCATTCTCTGGGAAGGGCACAGCTTTATGATGAAAGGCACTGCCAGATCAGTAGGGTGCACAGTTAATAGTCCAGAGCTTAAGTTTGATTTGGTTCTGGAATTAAACACCTGATCGATCTTCAGTAGAGATGATAGGTATTTTCTGTGATGTGATTTTGGGTTGAATTCATCACATGTAATGTTTTGTTAGTGGTACAGACTGACCCAGAGCACACAGCTCATCACAGGTATTGTGACATTTCTGTGGTCAGCCTGTGATGAGAGAGAGGTTTGATGGAGGGATTTTTTCAGGCTTGCTGAACATCTCCAGCTGCTCAAAAAGACTGATGAAGTTGTAGGGAATGGCAATTCTGAGGATTGGGCCTGAAGAAATTATTGTTAAGCATTTTGCTGTGCAAGGGAAGAAAAAGGGAGGGGATGGGAAAAGTGAGATAAGGTTTGTCATTCAAACGGAAACACAGAATAGCCTCACCTTAAATCTTCAAATCTGCATCAATTATAATGCCTTGTTCACTTGCAAATTTCACTTTAAGATAAAGAATCACGGCTGGTTTGTTTGCCATTCCTATAGCCAGAGACAAGCTTCACTTACTCCCCTTTTATTTTCAATGACTAAGACTGAAAGAGCTAAATTACATTTCCTCCCCCCTATGGAAACCTGATGAACCAGTGTGAACCTGCACCTGAGGAGCCCCGGGAACGCCGAGGGTTTGGCCACACAGATCGGACAGTTGGATGCTTAATTGCGTTCCGGGCACAAAGCCTGCCTGAATGTGCGTCTTTTATGAAGTGTGTGGGAGGCCAGCACAAAAAATTAGACCCCAAAAAGATGCCAGAAGGAGGGGAGTGGTGCAAAAGCCTTGCAGTGCCTGTCTCTGCTGTGCTGGAGAGCAGCACCAAGCTGGCTGTGTCAGAAGCCCTCTGAAAATTGTACCCTGAGTGTCAGCTGGGAGCTCGTGAGAAACACACGAGGATTTGCTGCAGGTGCTGGTGGACACCTGGATGAACAGTTATTTATGGAGCTGATAAATAAGGCTGGTGCCAGGAGCAAAAGAAGATCCAGGCCTTAGGGAAAGAGAACCAGAATGGATGTGAGGGGACAAGCAGAGCACAGAAGTAGCTGAAGTGCGCTGGGAGCACATACACCCTACAATGGAGATGATCCTTCAGGAAAAGGATTCACCCAGACATGGAGGTGAAATTCATTCTTGTGAATTTTGGTCTAGACAGAGAAGTGAAGAACAAGGACTCACTGGCATAATCAGATGAGTTCAGGAAGTGCAAATTTGGTCAGATAAAAGGGCCATGATTTTTCAGTTTGTTCAGTTTTTCATCTACTCCAGGTCTGTGTTTGCACTTTCCCAGGCTTTGCAAAAGTAGATGGTACAGAGCCCTTTTCTGGATGGGAGCCTCCTTAATCTGTGTATCCTTTCAGGAATTGCTGTGGCTTCCTGTAGCTGGAGCAAGATCTGTGCCTCCCAGACAAAACAGCCCCTTGTGTCTGCCCCCTTCTACCACCTTGGTGAAGACACATTACAGCGCTGGCACACAGACGCTTGTTCTTGCTTCAGTCACCAACAAGCATAGTGTGGTATAAACAGGCATGTTAATATTTTGAGTTTCAGGACCTTTTCAATCACCTCCTCATTATATTTCGTAGTCACAACCCAGCTGAAGCACAAAAAGCCAGTATAGTTCGTGTCCAATATATCTTACGGTGCTCACTCAGGATTTGTAACTCGGGGCTGTCCTTGGACTCTAAATCAGGACATGAGTGAAGCGCATTGAATGATCCCATTAATATAAATAGCACTAAAGTTAAAAGCAGGGCTCCGTGAAAGGACTTTTGATACACTGGCTGCCGCCGCCCTCGAGTCAGCAGGTGGCATTATAGAACAATCGGGGATGCCCAGAGCTGGGCCGCAGCCGCAGACCTGGGCGCACGGGGGAATGAGCATGAAACGCGCCCGTTCAGCGCAGCTGAGGCCGCACAATGAGCGCTCCCAATTAGGGCCGGGGCTATTGTCTGCCAAAGGTCAAGGGCTGGCCTCGCTCAAATCCTTCAACACCGGCTCCTGCAACATCGGCACTTCGTGTGTTTTATACAGCTGAAAACTTGCTCGGCCCTAGGCAGGGCAGAGCCAGCCTTTCCTCTGCCCTTCCCCCGAATTCCCCAGGCTGGACATACGTGCTGGGAAACCTCAGCGAGGGAGGAACCTGGCTTTTTAATCTGCTACCGCCTCCCTCCCTGTAGGTATTGTGGAAGAATTGAGTTGTTGGCAGGGCGGTAGAAAAGGAGGTGGTTTGGCAACGTGGGCCTGGGGAGGGCGTATGGGACTGGGTTTGTTTTACCATCTCCCAAGAGATTTTCTTTATAGCTCTGGTGGTACATGTTTTTACAGCTTACTACTTTTAGTATCTGTCACTTGAAAAGAATAGATGGTCTAGATACACGGGGAAAAAAACATGTGCAAGCAGCAACACGTAACCAACAAAAAGAAAACTTTCCCATGAAATACCCAAGTGATACAGATGTTGCAGGGTGCTTAAGGAACCTCGGGTTAGGGAAAGACTCAGAGCTTCTGGCTGGCTTCTGCATCCAGAGGCTGCAGATGAGAACCTTCCAGCTCCCTCGGGTCGGATGCCAGATGATCCATCAGCCAAGACATGGCACCTTCC
Organism: Camarhynchus parvulus; assembly: GCF_901933205.1. Taxonomy (NCBI): domain Eukaryota; kingdom Metazoa; phylum Chordata; class Aves; order Passeriformes; family Thraupidae; genus Camarhynchus; species Camarhynchus parvulus. The sequence continues at coordinate 7,910,301 of NC_044574.1, read as the reverse complement.
AGCAGCTGTAAAGGATCTCTTCCAGACTCCAAACCAGAAACTGGGACTCCCCGTGTGCCCTTAGCCCCAGCGCTGTCATTCACTGCTGCATGGACGAGCATTGCCTGGGGGATCCTGGTGACACAGGGGTTTGGGTGGGCACAGAGGCAGGGCTGAATCCCCTCCCTCAATTCCCAGAGGAGATGAACTCCTGGTGTCACCCCTTTTGCCCCTTCATTTGGGGACAGCCCTTATTAAAGCAGATGGTGGCTTTGATTCCCAGGCCACAGTGATTAGTGGTGTCCCCGCGGGCTCTGGGCTACAGTGTCCCCTTGGGGCTGCAAGTTCAGCCTTTAAACCCCTGCACAGGAGCTGCCCTTTGTTTCCACCAGGTTCACAATTAGGGTGGACTCAGGGTGGTCCTGGGGAGGACCTCAGCCTCCCTGTAATTGCTGGTGACAACAACCACAGGCCAGCCTGGACGTGGCCCACATTCTTGGGCTGTCACCACTGTGCTGTGTGACTTTGTGAGGACGTTTTCCAGTGGGCATTGGCCGGGAGCCAGACCACAGCCCAAGTTACTGGTTAAACCCATGGTTTTAATGTGCTAATCCCCGAGTTTGTGCTACACATACTGTGTCTCTGTGTGTGTGGTCTCGAAAACTCACCAGTCTACTTGCAAATGAAAAAAAACACTATAATATTTGCCCATTTGTTGCCATGGTGATGAAGGAGTGTGGGACAAAAGAAAGATATTCTGGTTGCCCCCGGGCCTGTGAACAAGCAGAATCAGAGAGAGTGGGTGAGAATGTGCTGTTAATTGTAACCAGAAATGCAGTAGGTCAGCCACCATCACTGCAAAGTGTTCTTCAAACCTCCTTTCATGTCCCAAAATGACATCCTGTAAAAGCTGGTGAAAGCACCGACAGCGGGACTCCCATTGTACCAGGCGAGACTTGGCCCATAAATTAAGCAAACTGAAACCCTGGCCTCGCTCCCTCCAGGTATTCGTTTTCCTCCCTCTATCGATAACCTGGCAGGAGCAGATCTCGAACCGAATGTTATCTGGGCGCTGCCAGGACTTGCCGGAGTTGGAGGGGGAAGGCAGCGCTGCTGCCTCCCGGAGATAACAGGTGGAATGCAGCAGGCGCTGCTTTTGTCTGCCGTGACTTGCACTTCGAGCTCTCGGATGCTGCCGGGCCCTTCGCTGTCCCAGCCTGCAAACCTTCCTGCCAGCCTGGACAAACGCATGTGAAAGAAATCCGAGGCATTTCACAACTTCCAGGTTCTGACAGCACTGAAAAAATGCATAAACCCCCTATAAAACCCCTTCCCCCATGCATTTGTTGTGCTAAGGAGGCACACTGCTGCTTCCTGGGTACAGAACATGGGCTCAGAAATTTACTGTAAAGGTTGGTTCGTTCTGTATGTGTACAACATTTGGCATGAAAAGCGTCTGCATCTTCTGTAAATCTCTCTTCAATTATGTTGAAGTGTTGGGTTTAATTTAAACCATGTCTGCTCCCACCAAGCTTAAAAATAAAAGAACATAAAAACAGAACCACCCAAATCAGTCATAGTATCTTGGTCATGTTTTTGTTATATATATATTGTTAAATTTGCTCCTGTATAAATGGAAACCTGAGGCCCGCTCTCAGAGCTACCTAGTTTGTAAAGTTTCAAGAGGCTGTTGGATCCAAGAGTAGTTGGTTCTTCTGAGAAATTATTTTCCTGTCTCAACCTACATTCTTCTATTTGCAAGAACCCAGAAGGTAATGCAACCTTCAGACCAATTCCACAACCACAAAAAAGCCAGTACCCTTGGTTCATGGCCATAAGGATGTCCATGCACAGTATTTTTAGAGGCAGAATTACATAACTCTTGCTAGGTAAAATGGATTTTTCAGAAGTGAAAGTGCATTAAAAATGTGCCCAAATTAAATGCAGTCTTATCAATGTAGTTTTAAACACAAAGCTGGTCAATATAAAGATCACAGGATCTGGTTTACAGTCATCAGAGATGGAAAAATACCTATCAGACAAAGCTCTACAAGGGCAGAATCTGGTCCCTCCTAAAAGAGCACTGGCTCTCATCTTTCACTGCTCTTTCTTCCATTAACTTGATCTTTGATCTCCGTTCCTGTTGGAAATATCTGTAAACAGTGATGAAGTCCTAGGCCATTAATCAGATGTTTAACATAGTGAGAAGATCCCTGCATCCAACAGACCATCTGATAAAGAAGACAGATACAAGAGCAATAAATTTATTACTATTATTATTATTGTTGTTGTTGTTGTTGTTGTTGTTGTTGTTTTTATTGTTATTACTATTATTATTCAGGAAAGAAGACATAGCATTTTCATTTCCTGAAGGATTTGTCTGTCACCTTTGAAGCAAATCAGGCTGCTGGAAATGTGGTTCACATTGCAGAATCATCCCTTTCAGAATCATCAGGCTCAAGCATCCAAAGCCAAGCTAATATTTTATTTTAACACATATGAGAGTTCAGTTCAACTCTATTAATTTGGTACTCAGTCCACCACCAAGTTCTTGACCTAAAAGATACTTGAAGAACAGGTACTACAGAAACTGACCTTGTAATGGGGTGTTGCAATTATTTCAGTTTAGCCTCGATAAAGGGTTGAAATCCCTAAAGCTTCCAGCCCCACACAGGTGACAAGCTGGGAGCTCCTGGGCCATGGCTAGTGCTGTGGAAAGGCTGTGTTCCCAGGGAGAGCTGCCTGGAAAGCCTTCCCAGAAACCATCCACCTTAGCCCAGGCTGATGATGGTCAGGGAAAGCTGCAAAGTGCATTTTGAAATTCATAAAGTCTTACCCTGACCTAACTGATGCATAAACCCACACTGGCAGTGCTCCTCACTGAGGAAGGAAGCAAGGAAAAAAGCCAACAGTTTTACTTTATGTTTTTATAGCCCAGTAATTTTGTACAGCATGGTAGGCAATACATAAAGGAAAGGTGTGTGGAACCATGAGGTTAGAGAATTAAATTCTGTGTATTATATAGCCATGATTTATAAGCTATGGCTAAGGCATTATTTAGTCCCATTCACAGTCCTGAGCATTTAAAGTCTATCACTGCAAAAACGAGGCAGAGAAGGAGATCTGCTTTAAATGTACTCCTAATTACTGCTAGAGAGCTTTTATGAAGAACAGACCACAGTACTTCCTATTGTTTTACATTTTGTCCTGTTTTAGAGCCTCAAGAGTGATGTCATAACAGGGGGAAACTTGTCATGGACACACATTAAACCCTGGACACAAGGAGAAGACCTTTGATAACAGATATTCAGATACACAAATGGGTAATTCAATAAGGGGAGAAAATGCTGAATTAAAGGCATTTTTAGAGTTACTTATATGCATGTCTCAGAAATTCTACCTCTGTTCAGAGAGGCACATGCTGAACTGCAATCAATTACAAACAAATGTCCAGGTCTGCAATTTCAATCATTTATCCCATTTATAGGGGTCTTTTTGTCTTGAATTAGGCAAAATGTGAGCCCAACAGGAAATTAAGCAACTAAGCAAAATCAGGAAATTCACTCAAGTGGCTTAGTCAGTGGAATGTCACTGCTATCTTCAAACTAAAACTCCAAAGAGGTTGAACTGCAGTTGGATTTATTTTCAAAGTGGCTAATGTGCTTTTAATTTGTACAAGGTTGGTAACCAGGAAAAAAATACATAGCTCTCATGAAGCTTGCCTTTAATTTTTTTTTTCACAGAAGGCCTCAGCATACAGACATACATAATGAGTTTAAAAATGTAAAAAAATCAGAACAGCTATTTTAATGACAAAGTTTGAGATGCTTATTTTAAATAAGTACCCACTGTCTTTAGAACATTAAAAAAGAACTGAAACAGAAAAAATGCACTCAAAGATGATTCTTCTTCCTCAAAATACATATTTGATGATAGTTCTTGGGGTGGGGAGAGAGGAATTCTTTTACCTGTTTCTAGTGCCTCCCTGCATTTGGGATCTACATATCTGTATGCAGAGTATTTTAAGTGATTTTTCTGGGAGGACAAATTACCTTTTTTGCTTCACAGAAAGCACTCCACTGCCCTGAGCCCTCAAAACAATTTCTTGTTTGCAGGTTAACATTATTATTTATCTACCCAAAGGTACCCAGGAACTCCTGTGATGGTGCAGGTCCCTGTTGTGCTGGGCAGCGCACCAACACAGAATAAGTGCATAATCCTTGCCAAGAGGCACACAGAAGCCAAGAGGTGCCTTTTTGTGGTTTTAAAAGAAGACAGAGGTACCATGGCTGATCTTTATTATAATTCTGGTGGTCCTTATTGTGTTGATCTATTGCAGTTTGAAATCAGACATTTTCTTGTGATTTTAAATAATTATTGCTGCTTACACAGCAATGTAGTGCACTTGCCTTTGATTTAAACTCAGCCATGAGATGCTTCATTAGCTTCAAGAGGAAACCATGGAGCCTCGCCCTGTGGGTAACAAGTTTGGAGCTGGAGGGTTTCACTGCTGCTTTCTGAGCCCAGTACCTGTGTCACACTCCTCCTGCTCAGTTCCCTCCTTCTGAGAGTAAGTCTTTGTGGGCAGCTTTGCTGGACTTGTAACAACTCTTGTTTAGTATTCAAATAGCAGCTATAATTAAATCTTCTACTTTTAACCAACAGTATTAGAGATAAGGGAGGAAAAAAGAGTAGATGTGAGGGTACCAGTCGTTGGTTTTTCTGGGTCTGGACTGGAGGCACTTGAGACAGTAGTTCATGTTCAGACTCAGGTGTTTATCATTTCTTATCAGTAAAACAGTCTCACTACTGTGAGTTCTGCAGCCTTTCATTAGAAGGCACAAAATGGCCAACAATCTCTTGGTACAAGGTCTTAAGACTAAACTATCCAATTAAGAAAGGACACCGAGATTATTTTCCCTTTTAACCCAATAACTGATCCCAAAGAGCCCACAATGCAGACTTTTCTGCCCAATTACAGAACATCACCCAAACCCAAGAAGAAGAAGGAAGAAGAAGCATGAAGAAGAAACCCAGGATGACACCCTGTGCCCTCCATCTTGCTTCCATCCACAATATACTAAAAATCCCAAAACCTAAATTTCTCACCAAGTGATACACCTACACTACTCTCTATAATCTATTTCACACTTTTGTGGATGCTAGTCTATCTTTAAGTTTAGGAAACTTTCTCCATGAATAGGTGTCAAAGTCAGTGCTGCCCTGGGGGTCAGGGCACCCCAGAGCAGACAGAAAAATATTCCCAGTGCCCTGGATTTCCACAAGTAGATTTATACTAGACATAAAGAAGAAATTTTTTTATGATGAGGCTGCTGGAGCACTAGCACAGGTTACCCAGAGGGCGACACCCCATCCCTGGACACATTCAAGGCCAGGTGGGCTGGAGCTCTGGGCAATCTGAGCAAGTTGAAGACATCCCTGACCACTGCAGGGGGGTTGAACTAGATGGCCTTTAGGGGTCCCTTCCAAGCCAAGCCATTCTGTGCTTCTGTGATAACACACAGGCACTGTTGCGTGTCATCTATGCCTGTCTGTGCATATCTGTACACGATGTAACAGATTTGAAACCAGTTGGGCAACTTCAACTGAATTTGGTAGAGGTTTAGAGACCTTCTGGAGATTGCACAAAATTCATGGAAATACTCAACTGACTAGAAAACACCCCACAAGTATTTCTGCTGAACACAAGGCCTCTTAATCAGCTCCTGTGGTCTCAGACAACAGAGAACACTGAAAAAACCCCAAAGCCTTGAAACACATTCAAAAGACACCAAGTTTCATTAAAACAGATTTTAAAATATACTAGTTCCAGTATTATCTCCTCCCTTCTTCAGAAGCATCCTAGATGTCCCATAGTTCAAAACACAGAACAGTTTATGTGGGTGCTTGGAGGTGATGAGGAAAAACCCCTCTTGCTGCAGGACAGATGGATGTCTCTTGCTCCCTTGCACAGGGTTGACTGGGGGTCAGGAAGACATTTACCTCCTAGTCAGGGAAGGAGGGACATGAAGATTCATTTGTCTTTTTTTATCCCTTTCCTCTACAGCCAGCTGACTGGCTGACCTCCTGAATCAGTCAGGTCATCATAAAAAAGCCTCAGGTCATGGTGATCACTCTTGTTTTCTGCTTGTGAAACACAGGTTACTCTCCTGAGAATGAAAATGCTTTAGTTTAATTGAAACCTTTGGGCTTAATATATGAGTACCTTTGTTAAATGGAAAGGCCTGAGGTAAGCAGAGGTCACACTGGTGCACTTCAGTGTCAGGGGGCTCGAGAGGCAGAACAGCCTTTGCTCTAGTGAACATAGACAGAGGCACAACAGCCTGTGGAGGGCTTTGAATGAAAAGATGGGGAGTTTGTGGTTGATACAACTAAAACAGAGCACAAAACTAGAGCCACCAGAGTTAGAAGGTGCTGGAGGCTCGTGTGGCTAAAGGACATGGCCAGACAGCCACTGCAGCAGCAGGGAGTGGGTTTGGGTGGGATGAGATTGTGTTGGTTGAGGGGAAACTGAGAGAAAACGAGAAGTTCTGTTTGAGACACAGCAGGCTTGATCTCCCATGTGTCAGGGACAGGATTTCTGACAGGCTGGGATTTCAGCTGGAACAGAGCAGGCAGGTCTGGGAGCATGAGTCGAAACGTGGTGTTTGAACTTCTTGCTGCATGGGAAATTATCCAGAAATATAAGATGTAAGAGAAAACCCTGCAATACTTGAATATTCTCCATGATTAGCATGCACAAATCTATGTGAAGAATTCATGTTTAAAATCTTGGGTACATATCACTTTGCTTAGCTGAAACACAAGGAAAATTCATCCCTATACTCCTGTCTTGATTTGAGGATTAAAATAGTCCCTGCTTTATCTAACCACAGTCAATTTAGGAATGAGATGAAGTGACATACAGATATTATTGGCTTGCAATCACTTTGTTCTCCGGTGAAGTTTCACATTCGAAAGATCCTTGTTTCCTGAGAAATGGTAAAAGATATTAAGGCCTGACACTGTGACACTGCCCACTGCACATCTTCTACCACTTAACAGTCAAGCTTGAGGCAGAATAAAAGAAAATAATACCCATGCAGGTATAAACAATTCTAACACTTACTTACAAAATATTTATCCAGTGTGTTAACACAGGAAAATTAATTTGCTAATTGCTCTCTCAGGTTCCTGGGTAAATAAAAGTAGAAAAGTACCAGAACAGTGCCAACTATCATCTCCTTGAAACAAAAACCTGCCCAACAACAACAACAAAACACAAAAAACCAAAAACAACCAAAAAAAACCCACCCCAAAAATGAAGCAAAACCAACAAAACCAGCCCAAACCAAACAAAAAAACCCCAACCTCAACTCATAAAAAATTAAAAGCAGATGAAATGGCTCATACAGAAATTCTATATTGAGGATGGTGAACCATAACAAGTGTGATATCTTGTGCAGAGTGGGCTTTAAGTAACAGGGCTGATTAACCAAATTTCTTTGTTAGTTATGCCTGGTATTGGAAATCACTAGAGGAGTTTGCAAGAGCTCTGCAAGCCCTGTCCTGGAGGAAAAACTGCAAACCTGAGATCTCCAGCAGCAGGATGCAGGTACCTGATGCAGTTGTGCTGCACCTGGCTTTTTCAAGGAAACACAAACTGGGGAAAAGTTCTGGGCTGAGAAAAAGCTCAGTCAAGAGATGAACAAGCCATTTGGAAAAGCAGACAAGTGTTGGAAAGTGCTGTACACAGCAAAAAGAACAAGGCACTTGGAAATGTATGTAGGAATGACTAGAAACCTGAGGAGGCAGAAGATGCTTTGGCTGAACTTGTAGTGGTTCAGAGTTCTCAGGAGTGGGGCTGTTCCTCAGGGACTGCAGTGAAAACTGAGCAATGCTGTACTGGCTCAGCACATGGAGCTTGCTTGGCCCTTTTGGAAAGCTGGTGGCTAATTCATACCCTGAAAAAGGAAGTATATCCTGGCCAGTTGGCTCAATTTAAGAAACAGGCAAGTGTGTAGCTGGAATAACAAGTAATGGAGGTGAAAGGCTGGGTGTAGGAAAAGTGTGCAGGGGGCACGGGGTGGAGTCACCCATCCATGAAATCTAATAAAAACTGATTTGGTCATGATTAACTCAACATTTTCAAAATCCTTCCAAGAGTTCAAAAGGAACATAATATCTAGCCAGCTCATAGTGGTACGTGAGAAACCCCTAACTCTAATATCCCTGGATGTCAGCCCTCTGCTTGTTTCAGATTTTGATGCTGAACACTGCTCTGTTTCTCAGTTCCAGCTTACTTATTTAGCATTCTTATTGCTTTATCTCATTTATAGCAGGTTTGTGAGCATAATTAAGGAAAAGTACCTTATACAATAACTTCATTTGTTTGAGCAGTCTGAGCAAGGTCTACATTAAACCCACCAACTGATACATATAAGTAGTGGCAGAACTTCCTCTTGTGCCCAGAATCTGTGAAACCACTCAACAGAGAGAATGGAGAAGTGTGAAAAGCAGCTTTGATGGGGCTCAGCCATGCTCAAACATCCCCTCAAAACAGGAAGAACATCACAGTGAACTCAATAGCCAGGCAGTGTCTCCTGTACCTCCTCTGTGTCAGACTCCAGAATCATCCAGTGTCTTGCCCCACCCCCTGTGTGGGGACTCCCTGGCCTGGGAGATGGAATCCACATTGCCCTCTGGCTCCTCAAGGGGAGTGCAAAGTAACCCTGAGGGAAACAGGATCAGTGAAGGATTTTATTGGATATGAACTCTTTCTGACAAGCCTTCACAAATGTGTCTTTTAAAACAGAGGCCCCTTTGCCACTGTATGTGTTTTATGGGGAAGCAGATGAATGGCCAACAGTGATTTCTGCAAGAAGAGAAATAGCATGATTTGGGGTAAATTTACCTGAGACTTGCTATCCCAACCTGCTTGTCTTGCTTTTGTAATTCACTGTTAAAAGAACACTTTTATGCAGTAAATACACTAAGTTTTAGCATACTAATGTTGACCTAATCAGTGTCCACAGCAAAACACTTTGCAATCAGTTTGAAACAGTGTTGGAAATACTCATCTGACCTTTAAGAGCAGTTGTGCACGTTACAGAGTGTCTCAACTGTTTTTGCACTTCATGACCTTACATCAAATAGCTGCTGGGCTCCTTGTCTACAAACAGTATGAAAATAATAGCAAAAAAAGAACTGAGTTGCAGAGTCTCCTCTGCTTCCCTTCCTGATTTATGTGGTAATTTGCCTAGATAGGCAGCAGCTTCCTTGTAACACACACCCAGAGCATTCAGGTCTGTCTGTTGTTTTTGCCCAAGAGGCAATGCCAAAGTGTCACTCATGTCTATCTGCCATGCTCTAAGGAAGGGAAAACCTTCCCTTTCTTGAATACCTGGATCCATGACCTGGATGTGGAGACAGGAGGTTATAGAGGAGCTGCTATTTCTTTACGGAACATGAGGGTCAAGATGGACCAAACTCATCCTGTAGTGAAGACTTCCATATTCTTAATGCAGCAGTTTAGGTGCATAAAACAATGCTCAGAAGGACATCCTAGAGAAGCCATGCCCTCCACTGGTTCCCTAGGTGAAAACTGCCTCCTGAGGTTCATTCTGATTGCACCTATTTCAGCCTGTGCTTTATTGTAAAGACAGCTTTGTGTCTCTCTTTAGTTTGTTTTCTTCCCCCTCTCTATTTTTTTTTAATTTTTAATTTAGAAACCTGCCTACATTCGTGTCTCACTCTTTTGCTGGAAACAGATGGCCCTTCCTGGAGACACACAGTTGAGTGAACAGACACGGACCACTTTACCATGTGGTAGCATGTTTGTAATTAGATATTTAAAGTGCTAGACAATTACTATCAAACCTTGTCATGAGGGAAATTTAGGTCTGTGTTTACCAAGATCTGAATTATAAATTGGATCCCTGCCAGGGCTTTACTCTTGGGTATAAAATGAAAGAAGGCTCTGGTTGAATACTGAGTGACATTGATTAGAGCTACCACCTGCCCTGTCTCAGACATGATCACTCACTCCTCTCTCCCACTCCATCCTGTAGTTTTTGTTGACCATTGGTACCTGGTTTCCCCATCTAAGTTTTGGGATCATAGCAGGTACCACCTCTGTAATATCTCTTGTTAAAGGCTCATCCTCTCACACAGTTTTGGACTACAGAGAGGTAAAAGCAGTTCCATCCCAAAAGAAGCCAGTATAGAGCCATTGTCACATTGGGAAAAAAGCAGATAAAGCTGGAGAGGAGAATGGAAAGTGATAAATCAGGGGAGAAATTACAGGGGGGTATTACAGAAGAAGAGAGAGAAGTTCAGGGATTTATCTAATGCATTAGGTAGTTTAATTCCTGCAAAGTTTTGCCCTAGATGGGAATATCCAGCCTGTGGAAGCTGAGAGCAGCAGCCTTGGCTGCTGGGGAAGTGCAGCTGTGCCCCTTTCACCTGCCTCCCCCATGCTGCAGCCATGGCTGTGACTGAACAGTTGCAGTCAAGAAACTTCAATTTCAGATACACAGAGTTCATTCTGGTTTTGAAACAGAAATAGAAGAGGAGTTTGGAGGAAACTATCATGGAAACACAATGTTTGCAAACTATGGAAATGGTTAAAGTCACAGGTAAAGGAAAACCAGGTTTACGTCAAAATCTCACACCTGAGCTGCTCTACTCCAGTGGAATAGTTATAATGGTTGTGAAAGACAAATTATATCATGACTTCATTTAAAAACAAACACAAAAAAAATTTGTTAATTCTAAATTTGGATATGGATTTAGCAACTAAATGCTTCAGGGATAAGTTGTTTTCAATGGGGAATTCTGAGAACAAAAACTGATTACAGGATGGAGCCAAATCCCTGCCAAGGATATGAACAGGATCATGGAAGCAGATGAGCTACAATTTCCCATGCACCAGAATCCACAATTGGGCCAGGAGCAAAATCAGCACAATCACAAAGCATTTCAAGAGCCAGGACTGAGCAATGGGAGAAAGCTGTGTACTTTCTTCTGTGTACCTGTAATCGCTTGCAAGATCTTTCTGAAGAGAGGTATGTGTTGATCTTACAGAGAACTAGAACACCGATTTAAATATTCATTGTATAATCAGGGGAAGGAATCTTGGAAAAGTATGTGAAAAAAGTACTGTGGGGTTGTACAGAGTGTAAAAGATGGGAGGAGAGTGATGAAGACCAGCAGTAAAACCTGGTAATGTTGTTTAAAATAAAATTGGGTTTAATTTATTGGTCTCTTAAGGTTCAAATTTGAAAGCAAGCTAGCCAAAGTAAGCATTTCCCAGAAAGACAATTTTGGGTTGGACTCTTCATTGCGACATTAACTTGGATATCTCTTGCAGCATTGTCCTATAATTCACCAAAATCAACCAGGGAAATAAGGTAAATTCAGCTGAAAAACTCGTGGGTCGAACAAAAGGTGAGTGAAACACAACTCCATGTGCAAACACAGGAGAACAGGTTGCAGAAGGCTGAAACAACAGATGGTTGTCACAGGCACAAGAAGAGCTAGATAACAGTTACCGTGAATAAGAAATACCTGCACCGCGGTAATGTTGGGCCTGTGGGCAGCAGTAAATCAGGGTTTGGTTTCTCATGACGTTAAGGATTATGCACCCACATAAAGCAGCCTCTGCCCCGACAAGCGCACAGTGTAATTGTTGTCCAAACACATCCCACTTCCTCGCTCCGGCTGACTCACGGAGAAGCTCCCATCGGAGCGGTTCTGTGGGGCGGGCGGCAGGTGTGGGACGGCGTTCAGCCCCGTTCTGGGGCGGCCTTCAGCCCCCCGCTCTTTGTGGGGCGGCGTTCTGCCCCCCGCTCTTTGTGGGGCGGCGTTCTGCCCCCGGCTCTGAGGCAGTGTTCAGCCCCCGCTCTGAGGCAGTGTTCATCCCCCGCTCTGAGGGCAGAATCCCCGGCGGTGAGGGCGGGAGCAGGGAGCGGGCAAGCAGAGGGCAGTGTAGGCACACGGACACAGCGCCGGCAGCGCCGGCCTCAGGCACGGCCACAGCGACAGCGGCAGCAGCTCGGGCCGGGAGCTCGGGGGTCCCGCCGCACCTCGGCCTGCTTTGACAGGCAAACACATCGTCATTACTCCACACCTATTAAAAAAAAAAATCTAAATTTGGATAGGATTTAACAATTAAATGCTTCAGTGGATGAGCTGTTTTCAATGGGGAATTCTGCGAACAAAAAACAGGGATGGAGCCGAATCCCTGCCAAGGATACGGACAAGGACCGGTGGAAGCAGATGAGCTACAACTCCCCATGCACCAGAGCCCACGGCTGGGCCACAGCAAAGTGAGCACGGGCAAAAAGGGTGCCAAGAGCCACAAGGAGGGGGAAGAGCTATCGGAAGAGGAGGAAGAGGAAAAGGAGGAAGAAGAGAAGGAAGATGAGGAAAAGGAAAAGGAGGAGGAGGGTGCGCATCCCCCTTGCGGCTCTATCCGGGCACGCAATGACGTCATCACCCCCACGAGCGAAGCGCGTCTTCCCCTCCGTGCGCCCTTCCGCACGCGCGCTGCCCAGCCAATGACAGCGGCGCGCCGCCGCAAGGCCTCCTGGGGGTTGTAGTCCATCGCGCGTCCCCCACCCCACCCGGCACCACAGCTGCGCGTCCCTGCCGCGACCGGGGCAGCGCCTGCCCCCCGCCCCTTTGTGGGCGGGGACCGACCGCGCCGTCGGCCAATGGCAGAGCGGGTCAAGGTTCGGCGGGCGGGCGGCGCGGCCAATGGGCGTGGGCGGGCGGTGGAGGGGGCGTGGCCGGCGGTGTTTTGTTCGGTTGCCATTGAGCAGACCGGTCCATACGCACGGGGGAGGCGGCGCGGCCGCTCAGGTACCGGCGGCTGCCGTGGAGGGGGGAGAGCGGGGCTGGGGGGGGGCAACGAGCGCGGGCGGCAGGTAACAACAGTCGTGCGGGTAACAGGTAACAGCCGTGTAGGCAACAGCCGGACAGGTAATAACAGCCCCGCAGGCAGCAGCCGGACAGGCAGCAGCCCCGCTGTCGGCCCGCAGGCAGTGCGGGGCACAGGGGAGGCGGCCCGGCCATCCTCGCAGCCCTTGGCGGAGCCCGGGAGGCCGAGCGCACCGCGCAGCTCCGGGCGGGCGGGGCAGCGAGCGCGGCCCGGGGGACCCTGCGGGGCGGGGGTGTCACCCCGAGGCTGCGCTTCCCCGCAGCGGCACCTCCCGCTGCCGCAGGGCTGCGGGCTGCTCATCGCTCCGGTTACCTCGGCACATAGGTAAAGCGGTGTGCACATCGGATCGTGCGCTTTGCTGTCATTGTCCGTGCTCGGCCCGGGCCGCGCTCCCCCCGCATCCCCGGGGCCGCCGCTGGCAGCTGGAGCGGCCGCCCCGCCGAGAGGCAGCGAGCCCGGAGCCCCCAGCGAAGTTCTCGGCGTTCCCGGCGCTGCTGGGCGCCATCCGGGCCGGCTGCGCGGCCCTGCCGTGTCTCCCCGGGCCTGGCCCGGCCCGGCCGTGCGCGGAGGGGAAGGGAAGGTGCCCGGCCGCGGCGGGGCTCGGACATTCCTTTGTGCCGCTGCCCTGGAAACACATGTCTACAGGCACGTACCCCGGCGATTTTGAGGCGATTCCCCCCTGTCTGGCTGAAGGGTAGAGTTACCTCTGTGGAGGTGCCTGTTTTTCCACAATAGCTGCCTTCCATAATGATTCCAGGGTGGAAACGGTGGCTATTTTCTTCCTGCCCTTCCCCATAGCAATAGGAAAGTTGATTTCTGTTTTATGGCCCCGAAGTTTAAGGACCAGTTAGGCTCAGTGGGCGAGTGAATGGGCCCTTTGTGTTATCCCAGCTTTTCTAAGGGCAGTAACATGGCTTTGTTCTGGTTATTTGGCATATTGGATGTCTTCTGGCCTGCTGGAAGGCTGGGTAGAAATGTGTGGTTGAATTTCTGGGGGCTCTTTCAGGAGGTCGCTTTAGGTCCTGTGAGATAGAGCAGGCACCCGCTGTGGAGGCTTCTCAGGATTGGTGTTCAGGGATCTGAACTCCTGGGGTTGGGATGGAAAAGTTCAGGCCTTTTCCCCTTTAGGGAAAGACGTCCCCATGCCAGCATTCAGAAGTTTTGGAGCAGCACCCCAGCTTTGGGGTTGCAGGGTTGAGAGGGACTGGGTGGTTCTGTCCCTGGCTTTCACCCAGTCCTCTGCCTGGGGATGGGTTAAGCAAATCCATTTTCAATGGAAATGATCAAAATCCATTTTTAATTTTAAGGTAGGCATAGCGAAACAGGAAATGGTCAAATTCATTTTCTGGTTTGCTGTGCCTGCCTTAAAATCAGCTCCTGAGAACAGTTATTAGAGCCAATGCTGTTGCATTGCCTCCCTGACTGATAGCAAATATTTTTGTCAGAAAAATTTGCCATTTTTGGCAAGAACCAGTAAGTTTGTATCTCTTGTGGCAAGCTGAAATGTTGCTGGGTGTGTTTTAATTGTGAATGGTCTGCTTGCTTCTAGTGGGGCTTATGAAATGTGGAGCACAATGTTTGCTGAATAGCAAAAACTTTCCTGGTGAAGCATGTTACTTGATCTGGTTTTATTGGAGGTGCAGTTCAAGCCCAAAGAGCTTGTATCCTTACAGTTACTGAGCTTCCAGAAATGTCTGGAAGAATTGCTCTCAGAGGCAGGAGACAAAAACACACATTTCAAGTAGCTCTACATAAGCTGGTGGAACTCTGAACTAGAAAAATGGTTCACTACTCACTTACTTTGAATTTCCTTGAAATACTGTTCATATTATCATGTCTGCTATTTTTAATGAGCCCTATTTTTTGCATCAGTTGCAGGATGCTGCTCTTCATCTTATGGAAGTAAATGCTGCCTGTTAGACACAAACTCCAAATAGTGATCTGCAAGATCAGCCCCCTAATGATATGATACCTTTTTGGGATGTTCCTGTGGTAATCTGGCAGTCCTCTAGTGGCCTTTACCTGCCAGTGCCTAACCCATGGTTATTGTCTCTCTAACTGGGGAATTAAAGTTGGTTAAATGATTGTAAAGGGTTATTTTAAGATCAGGATGGTTAAACTTCCCTACTTCCTTTCAAAAAGCTGTTTTTCTGCAGGGTACTAGGATTCAGAAGAATGAGGAGGCTGAAAGAAGAAATATTTATATTTGCAACCATTGTGTTAAGCTTTGGAAGTTTAGTAGAGGTGTAAAAGTATATTTATGAAAATATGGTAGGCAGATAAACTGAAAGCCTGACTGTGCTGAGAAGACTACAATTTATTGCATGGATTGCTTTATTTAAAACAAAACCTTGAAGGATTTATTCTTTCCTTTAGGAATTCCTTGAGAGTCTGGTAGCCATTACTGTGGCTCCCTTTTTTTAGTTCCTTCTTTTCCCTTCTCTGTGCTTTCTCCCCCTTCCTCTGTTGCCTCCCCCCAATCTACATTCCTTTGTGTTAGCAGTGATGATGGCAGTTCTAGTCACCTCCTGTGGTTTGATAGATTATTCCCTTTAGAATCATGGTGTACTTAAAACTTTCCAAACACAATTCTTTCCTTGCTTCTCCACTTTTTTGATGCTGGCTTTGAGTTTTGTTCTCAAAATTTGTCCTCTGTGGTTCTGCTTTGAGTTGTCTTTAAAAGCTAGTAAGAAGCTTCCTGAAGCCTTTAGTGGAAAATATTGGTATTTATGTTATGATTTGCATTTCTTTTTGTGCATGTTGATAGTCATAATATAAACAGAAATTTTGTATTTTGGTAACAGGGAGCTTCTCTCTCCTCTGCAAGCTCACAAGTTCTGTGCTTTCTTTTTAGACACAACTTTGCTTGCTTTAAACTGTAATTTTTATTTTTGTTAAATAAACTCCTTGGACTTTTTTATTACTACATTTTTGAGATCTGGTAGTTACCAGATGTTGCAGGTACTCGGTTTTTTAACTGTGAGAGATTTCTGTCCATTTTGGGATTATCTCCAACTTTTACTTCAGATATTGTAACATAACCTTATGGGAGGGGGGGTGAAGCTACTCACAAAAACCTGTGAGGGCTTTATGAACACTCTTGAAGGAGGGGTTCATCAGCACAAGGAAGCCCTGTTCATGAAAAGAATTCATGAAATTCATAGAAATGCAGGTACTTGAAGTCAGTGCAGTGTCTGATACTTTCTTGGTAGGTAAATTTTAATCTCTTGACTCTGCACACCTGTGAGGGAGCCCTTTACACGGACAATCACAAAGTTTGTGTCCTTAAAGAGATCTTAGCACTGAAGAAATGCAATCCAGTGATGAGTCTTTAAAAAAAAAAAAACACCTTCACTTTGATTTCTCTTAATTACAAACACTGTTAGGGGAATTGAGACAGTCATGTTTTCAGAAAATGGTTTTTTTTTTTAAGGATTTTCTTCTCACTCAAGAGGAGGCCTGTAAAAAAGAAAGGGAGGGGTGTGGCATATTTTTAACTCCTTTCTAGGCTGCTCTACATTTTTTTTGTAATGATCCAGCTGGTTATTTTGGCACTGTTGAATATAGAGAAACCTGTGATCAAGGTAACTGTCAACTCTTAACATAGCCCTTTCTACATTTGGTGCTGTCTTGTATTTTTTGGTTGTTTTGGGGAATAATATCATTAGCAAGCTGGCAAGAAGCTGCTCAGCTAACTGCTAATGCTTTGCAGTGGGTGTAAATAACTTCTGAAGGCCATGTTGCTGCTAATTTTTAGGTTGAGGGGAGGAAGTAGGCAGGGTTGTTACTAAATACATTATCTGGGTTATGGCTCTCAGTTTACTGACAGCACTTTTTAAGCAAGCAGTTGAATATTATGCTTTAAGGTAATAGGAAGTATTTCAATAAGGATATTTACTGAGTTATAAAAACAAAATTAATATAATTGGCTTTCTTCTGTTTGAACTCAAGTGTATTCTGGCAGGTTGGATGTTAACAGTAAGATTAAGGGTTCTGATCAGCTGGTGTTCACATCATTGCTCTGAACCTGCTATGAGAACATTGTTTTGAGTTCCTGTGAGAATTAACCTATAGGAAAGCACTGGGGAGAGCTGTCAGTGATGGGTCAGGCCCAGGGCTTGGGACACCCTGTGCCAGTGGTGGCAGCTGCCCTTCAGTGTGTGTGGGTCTGTCTGTGCAGACAGGGCCAAGGGTGTGAAATCAAACTGCAGCTTTTTATTAGGCCTGGAGCTTTCACTGCAAGCGTCATTTGCAAAACTGACTCAGTGTACCAAGACCTACACATCATTGTGGGGAGGGCATCTGAGCTGCAAGAAAGCTGTTCCTGCATTTGCTGAGCTTCAGAATTGGAGCAGCCAGCTGGTACAGGAAATAGTTGAAGAAACAACTGCAGCATCACTGTCTGTACTTTACTTTTGTGCTTTAGCCTGAGATCTGTGATGCTGGAAGACAGGATCTGAATTCCATTTTTTTAAAGGAATACCTATTTCTCCTTAAGACTTGTCAGCCACCCTTATCAGCCAACTTGCTGTTTATTTGTTAATTCACTCCAGTCTTCTTGGGTTATGAAAGATAACATTTGTAACTTGCCCAGTTCTGCATTAAAGTGAAGGTATTAAAAGTTAGGGAAAATGTGTGCTGTCCTAATAAGACCTTCTATAACAGGGCTGTGGCTTTTCTTCTACTGTCACCTCCCCTTTAGCCATTAATAGGAATAATAGAAACTTCTGTTGGTGTTATATTAACTTTAGGTCCCTAATTTGCATCTCAAATAACACTGTGAACAGCATTAATGCCTTCGAGGGGTTTGGGAGGTTTTTTAATTTGTAGGGTAAATGTATTTTTTAACCTAATTAGGCAGTTCAGATTATTATTCCAGTGTGTTTAATTTTTGCTCTGCACAGCTTGTGTTGATGTCAGTGGTTCTAAATCATTCCTTCAGTGCTGTGCACATGTGTTATGTTTCACCTTCTTAATTGTGGCTTTAGATTTGTCTTGGTAAAGTATTCATCCATCTCATATGCTTAATACTAGATACCCCATGATATTTTTGTTCTTTATTTTACCCTCAAAAGTTTGTTTAGAATGAAAATTCTCCTTTTAAAGGTTCTTTTTCCTTTAACTCCTCAATGAAAAATGCGCTTCTCTGTCTTCCTTCAAGGTTTCTGTTGATCTGACCTCCTTTGGTTTTAGACGGATGAAAGTTTATTGTGTTTAAGGAAGGGGGCAAGTGGCAAAAGCTGTGTGTCAAACCCCGTGGTGTTATCAGCTGCTACTTTCCAAAAGTAGTACACAGAATATGGAAGAGGTTAAAGTTTGGAGCCTCAGGTGTTATGCAGGTTATGAAACAGAATTGTGGGAACATAGCTGGGACAGGATGATGGGTCTGGAACTGGGATTCTGCCTTCTGCAGCTCAGCATTTCTTAGTCAGTATGTAAAGGGCCATTGAGGTTGCAGGTGGTTTTTGTACCGTGTTATGTCTTCATAACATAGCAAACTTCTGATCTGTGGATTGTTTGAGGATGTGATTTATTGATTTTTTTTTTTTAAGTGCCGGTCTGCATTTAGATACCTGAGACCTATTTGTGTGTTTGTACAATGTTTTTAATGAACTGACTTAAAATTACAATCCTGGTTTTTAAAAAAAGGAACCTCTTTGCCTAATTATCCCAGTGTGATAGTAGTGGCAAATGATTCATTGCTATCAGTTAGAATGGAGAGTACTGGTGTGTGAGCATGCCTCTAGACTGCTACTGCTTCAGAGTGTCATCTGATGCAGTATTTAGTAAATGAGAGAAGAGAAGGGCAATGAAAACAGCATTCAAGAACTACTTACATGAATTGACTGAAGTACATCATGTATTTCTTGTAGTGGGAAGGGGGAAAGGAACAAGTACCCAGCACTTCATGTTTCATTTCTTAAAAATGAAACATGAAATGAAACAGCAGAGTTGAACCTTGATCAGTTTGAGACGTGTGAGTAACTTGGAGGCTGAACTGAAGTGCTGCTGCCTGTTGTAAGAGGCTCCCAAAGGTGAAGAGACAAGAGGGGTGTTGCTGGATTGGAGATAGTGCTGGCACTGGAATGTGAGCCAGCATGTTCCAGTGCCAGCCTGGTACTTGGCCTGTTCCCTTCTCAGGATGCACAGTAGTCTGCTTGAGCTTGGCTACATATGTGCCTGCTGACTTCATCCTTCTCTTCCATTAGCACCCCATCCTGACCAGACTTTTCTGCTTCAATATTTGGATAAGAAATTGCTGAACTGTGGGAGGGTAAGGTGGACTGCTGCTGCTCTTGTTTTCATGCTTTGCAAATCAGAAGAATGTCCTTTAATAAAGCAAGAAAGTACCTGGATAAATACTTGGGGTACCAAACTATTACACAGGATGAAAAAGGATAGTGCTTTGTCTTGTTTTATGCTTTTTAGGTGGCCTGTTTATGCTTGAGCTCTTAAGAGTTAATTCCTCTGTGCTTTAGTGACTTTGGATTTTGCAGTTTAAACGTGACCTCTGGCTGTAACTAATGCTCTTTGCTTCAACTCCCCATCTGTAAAATGCTGCATATCTTAATTTTTGTTTTAGAGTATTTGGCTGCTGCATGCAGCATTTTCCATCCTCAGGAAGTGCTAAGCCAGCCTGAGGCAGTGGGTGTAAAAGGTGCACACACATGTTTGTGTGACAGTGCCTTGACACCACATCAGTGAAAGCCATTACATCACCCTGCTGGGTTGTTAGAAGGCAAAGCACACCTGTCTTTCTGAAGTAATGGGCTTCTGGCTTCTCTTGGTCACAAGAAAGATGCAGCAGGATACTGCAATATTGCTGAAACTTGCATGCTGCCAGAGGAGGGGATTGATTTCTGTGTGGAGAAAGTCACACCTGCCCCACACTTTCTTTGGTAATAATACAGTAGCCTGATTGTGCAAATCCTGAAGTTTTAATTTGAAAAATCAGAAAAGTAACTTCTAGTTCATTGAAACTCAAAAAACATTGTAGGAGGATAAGCAAAAACATTACAGGGGCTTGAAACTGAGTTTGTCATTAAAAAATAAAGTAGGGCTCTGAAGGTGTAGGCTGGTAGTGAGTCTAAAGTGATTCATAACAGAAGCCTGAGCAGCTCTTCTTTCTCCTTAGTCCAGTGCTTTGCTGTCCTCAGTATTAAAACTTGTTCTGAATATGAAACCAGACATCTTCCTTACTGCAGGTCAAGCTTATTGCCTAATTCCCTTTACATAAGGGACAGTTATTCCTTCCCCTGTAGTAAGTCATCCTTAAAAAATATCTGAACTGTTCTTTGCAGTGTTCCTGTTTCCTTGTCTTGCCTTCCACCCTCATGATACTTTTGTCCTAAATAAAACTAGTGTATTCAGGTCTTCCTGAGACATCATGTTTTTTCAGCTCTGATCATTCCTGTTGTTCTCTCAGGTTAGTTCACACTGGGCTTCAAGTGTGGTGCTCAAAACCCAAGTCTGTACTGCAACTGAGACTTCTGTGCTGAGTGGAGTGAAAAAATGGTTCCATGTGCTGTGGAGCTGATATTCCTGTTTATGCATCCCCATACACTGGACTTTTGTACACCGGTTTAACACTCCTTTCAAGGTCAGCCTGTTGGTCCCACCTAGCTCACAGCCTTCTCCTGAAGAACTTGCCTTCCTGTTTGTTCATTTAATCTTGCCTGAGTGTGCTTTTCAAAACTCACTTGTATCCTATTATTATTTGCAGAACAGTTTTCAAACTTGTCAGAGTTATGCAGGATTTTAAGGCTGTCTTGCAGTCGTTCCTGCTGTTCTCCTACATAGAACAAGGCTCCTGTGCCAGCAGCACATCACAAGAAGCAGAAAAATGGAACTGAGCTGGGTTCCTGCTCTGGGTTCTCCCACACGCCGCTGGCAGCTGCTCTCTGGCTGTGATTGTCCCCCAAGGATGCCTTTGCTTACCCCCCAGCAGCACAAGGCTGTAAAATGTGGGTGTGTGGGCTCACAGGTTCCTCCCTGTCCCTAACCCCTGTTGCACTGAAGTCCCAGTGAGCCAGGTGGGTGCTGCACACCCGCAGTGCTCACAAAAGTTTCCCACTCTTCCCGGTAGTTCTGCTTAAATGTGGGAAAATTAAAGACTCATTGCATCAATTTTGACCTTTTTCTTAATGCAGGCATAGAATAAAGACCGGCCTAACCTCAAACTGATGTCCAAACCCTTGTTTGTTTGTTTTAAGAAAGCCCCAACCATGTCCTGTTTCTGTCTGTATTTAAATATATCACATAATAGCCTGGATCTAGTACCTTGCAAATAATTCCAGGTGTTACAGAGTGACTGAAGTCATCTGTAGTTAGAGTTCTTTGAAGCTGTCCATTCTTGAGATGAAATTGCTCTTTCATTGCGAGCTGTGTGTCAAAGGATAAGCTCCACTATTTGGAACAGCTTTTCTTTAAAGTATTTTTCTTGGATTTGTATTTGTAAGTATTTCTTGACGTCTCTATAGGTGCAATTTTCTCTGTTTGAAATCTTAGTTCTCATATGATCTCCCCTGTCAAACTTGATGCACATAATAAATCTTGTGCTGCATAGAAATGGATTTTTCTGAGCCCTGTCTCTGTTAGGGTTGTTTGACACAGTTCTATAAGTGCTATTTGTTGTTTTTTCTCCAGCACCTCCTTCTCTAAACTTTCTTTACATCTCTGCCATTCAGTAATTCCCTTAGACTTGCTCTTATCATTGCCTTATTTATAGTCCCTGCATGTGTAGCAGTTTATTCTCATCACACATGTATTTGAGTGTAGTTAGAAGTTTTATTGTGCCTGGCTACGGGCTGGAATAATGAGTCTTCCACTTATTCTTTCCAGTGGATGCTCTGAGGAGATGGACAGATGCACTTTGAAACCATGCTGCAGTGTTAAATTGAGCAGGAGTTTAGAAAGTCTGATGGTCTTTTGCTAAAGATATTGAACGTTTGTTAGATGGATTACCTCAGTGACCACTCTGAGCCCACAAAATCTTACCAGAGCAGTAAACAGTAACCAGGCAGCATCACCTGGTGTTGGGAAGTTAAAGGCAATGTGGATGGTGAAATTTGTGCAGAGTGTACTTTAGGTTAATAGTTGTTTGTAAGTGTTAGACCTTAAACAGGATAATGGGGAAGCTATGCTCAGAAAAGCTCTTTCAAGGTGTGTTCATGGCTGTGGCAGGTTTTTCTGTATAAAGTGTGATACTCCCATTTTACTAACATAGTTGGCTGCAAAATTCCATGTGTTCTTGAGATTAAACTTTATAGTCCTGTTAAATAACACAGTTTTAAACTTTGGAACTAGTTTGGGGGGACCTTCCCTTTGTCCTTTTCTCACTGGAGCACAAGCTGATCAAATAATACCAAACCTGTTTCTGAGTTCTGAACTGGCTGTTGAACTGAGCCAAACTGCCATGAAGTGAATGCCTTTTGCACCTGCAGAAAAGGCTGCAGCTGTCAGGAGCTTGTTTATCACTTCAGTTCTTCCTGAGTCCAGGTGCTCAGCCAGTGACTTCCCCTAACACAGTTGTTTGTTTCAGATCTTCATCAGAAAAGATGTCACTGCTTTACGCAGATTTTAGTGTGTTTAACCTTTGTGTGAAGATACCAGGAACCCAGGTGTAATTTCAGAGGTTTATTTTAAAGGAAGCTTAGATGCGTACACTTTTTGTCAGCATTGAAAGATCATTTGAAAGACCACATCTCTCTTACTGTTGACTTCATCAGATAAATCTTTACTGTTTTGTGCTTCAGCTTGCTTACCAACGTTGATTTTGTCAGAATGCTGTCATCTGTAAAGGTACCTGCCCAAGTGGGAGGTTCCATTTCTCCTCCAACTCTTGCTCCTGTCCTCCTTTGCACAGTTGCTGTCTGTGGATGTTGTGTGCTGGACTTGACAGGTGACTTTAACTTCTGCCATTCAAAGCTGCTACATTTCTGTCCCACTCAGGGAAGATTAAAAGTGAAGGCCTTCCTCAATGCTCATTTTTCTACTAGCATTTTTGTTCTCAAATGAAAGAGTTATTTTGGTTTATACTGACTGAAGTATGGCCTATAGTATTTGTGTACTAATTGGCACCTTGTGCCTGTTTGCTTCCTGTACCAGGGGCATGGTTTTACATTAAGGCCTTGTAGCCCATCCTCTGAGTGAACTTTGTAATTTGGAGTTCTGGTGACTTCTGTGAATCCCCTTTGACAAGTAAATCTTTCCATAGAATTTGCTGCTAGAAGTAATGAGCTGTTCATTGAACATCAGGTAGTGTTGAGGTAGTACACAGAAAATGCTGAGCTGTTTTATCAAGCAAAGATGATCTTCCAGTATTTTAAGAAAAAACAACCATAATAATGTAGCTAAAATAGTTCATTTTTTTTTCCTTCTCTGACATGGTGTAACTTTGTCTCATGAAATTTCACTAGTTGATGTAATTGTTACAAATGCTTTTTCTAAATACCTACTGCAATGTGTAGCCCTTGGTTTGTGTCTTGACCTCTACCACAGCATTTCCTGGATCCAGCTGTTCAGTGTGCTGCTCCAGGCTGACTGCATTGAGACAAAGTAGTTATCTGGCTTTTCAAATAGTCTAGTGAACTAGTCAGAGCTGCACAGCTCAACTGAACTAATTTTTATTGAAGTACCTTTAATAGGTCTGGCAAGAGGGATGTCCCTGGTGACACTTGAAGTAATGTCTGAATTGAATGCTGAAAGCACACAGTATTGATGTGTACTGCTTTTGTCTTTGTATTTGATTCCATTATTTTAATGGGCTTTAATTTGTGGTCTGCTCATACTTGGGTCATTTGTGCACTGAGAGGTCACATGTAGAGCAGATTATATGTAGTGCAGCTCCTTCAGAGACTTCACCGTTCAAGATCTTGCGGTATGTGCAAAACACAAGTTGGAAACTAACTCTTAAGTTGATAGGAACCATAGTTTAGCAAAGCAACAAGAAATTCTTCAAACTACCACTCAGTTTTGCTATTTGTAGTGTGATGCCAAGACCTCTTTATTTAAAAGAAAATTTTTGCCATTTGAAAGCTGTGTGGTACCTGGGTTCTATTTTCTGGGTTCTAATGGATCTGGTGACTTAGATGGGTGTTGTAGAACTTGGGATCTTTGTGTGCCACGTCTTGAGGTGGTGTCTCCTGCCACATGAGTTAGGGTTTCTTCAGTGACAAATTGCAGATGGTGAGCCATGATAGAGAACAAGTTTGGGCCATGAGATGGAACTTGGTTGTCAGCTGCACACCATATTTCATATCTGTTCAATGCATTTCCATGCTCTTTCCACACAGATAATGTAGCAGCAAGCTTTAACTATTTTTTTGCAAACCTCCGTAGACTTTACTGTTGTGTAAACTCTTCCTGTAATTTGCTTTCTTTAGGGTTTTATATGAAAATATGTAAACAGTGAACTGCTAAAATAAGGGTACGCACATCCATATGCTCATTCAGTATAGTTGCACAGTGATCTTCTGGAGAGTTCCAATTTTGAGACAAAGACACACTTTTCTTAAGCTGTTAAATTGGGCATAATACTTTGTCATGAGAAGGAAATATTACTCATAGTATGAAAAATAAGTACAGTGAGGCTTGGAGAAATGTGCTTCATGTTGCTGTAAGCATTGAGATGTATGGATATTTACAGAATACTGCTCAGAACTTGAGTTCTAAATTTAGTGCTATCTGCAGTTCACCAGATGTACTATTTACTGAAGAATATTTGGACTACCATAGGTTCCTCATTTTTAATTTCCATAGTCATATGCAAGCTAATGAAGGGAGACTTCCCTGTGTGCAGATTATATAGCTCATTAGATCCCTGAAATGCCATGAAGTAGCATCTTAATATAAGTGTTTTTCACCTGGCCTGAGGCCTCCAGCAAGAACATTTCACACTTGGGATCATAAAAACAAACCTACTAGTTGGGCTTTTTGTTTTAAACAAGCCAACCAGATGTCTGAAACTCCTCAGAATGAACCTGAAGGCAAACAGGAGGAGGTTTATTAGCTGTGTGTGTTTTGGGAGCAGGATGTATGGAAGAGATTTGTGTAATCCCTCAGCTCCAAGCCCATAGGCTTTGGTAATAGAACAGCACTTCAGTGCTGGTGTTATTCCATTCTCACACAGGGAAGCAGGATGTGTGAGGAGTAATCATTATCATTGCCATACAAGTGAAGGGTCAGTGCTATGTTTTTTTCAGCCCTAGGTATTTTTAAAGTATGCATATGTGTCTGTTTTACTTCTCAGTTTTAAGGGCAAACACTAAGCAAAAGTAGGTGATACTACTCGTTATTAATTTTTTCCCCTCTGGCTTTTCCAACTGGTGGAGTGAAGCAAATATCTTGGTAGTAGGGCCAATTGATCTATTTTTTTCATTCTTGAAGCCTTAGAAAAAAAATCTTATGGGTCTTGTACAGTCTGGATCACTTGCTTTAGTAGATTTCTCCAAACACTAATATTATCGGTATAAGTTTCTCTTTGAGTCTGAATTTTGTATCTTACTGGAGGCTTAGTCTATGAAGTAAATACTTCCATTGGTTTTAAATAGCATATTTATAAAAGCAAGATGTGGAGGTGAAAGTAATTTGTGTAGCACCTGAGCTTTGAGCTTTTGGTCATATTCACTGAAGGTTACAGTAAAAAAGGTGCCCACTAGATTCTGTTCTGAATTGCTTAAAAAGGCAACAGCTCTTGGTTTGAGTTGTGTAGTCTTGAAATAATGCCTGTTAGCTCATTTAGTTCATAATTACAGCAAAAACCAAGGGCTTGGTGTTCATGTGTTCAGGCCTCATAGATCAGATTCTGTTCCTCAACATTGCATTGTAGCCTTGGGCTTTCTGTAGTAGGGCTGAGGAGAAAGAGGCCAAATCTCACATTGCAGGGAGGTGACTGGTCATGGGCCAGCACTGATGGCTCATTCAAATGGAACTCCAAATAGAGTCGATGTAAATAATCTTCAGCAAAATTAATGAAATCCTTGCCTTGTCGTTGTGGTGGATTATTTTAGGAAAGAGTGTAAGTAACATAAGCATCTTGGAACAGCATCAGACACAAGGCACAACTCATCTGTTGTCCTGTCTGACAAAGACACTTTAAAAGATGTAGGATGACTTGTCTGTGATATGAGTATTTGGTCTTCATCAGGTCTGAAAGACAGGTTTAAACCTGAGAGACTGACTTCTTACTGATATGAGTTGGCAATAAAAAATGCTTTAACCTCTGGCTGAGTTGTGTTCTTAGCCCTAGTTTTCTGTAGTGATCTATTCCCTGCTTTAATTAGGTATGACCTGGAAAAAGTCTCTTGAGCTTACTTCACCACTTCTATTGCTTTGAGAAATGTACTTTATAAACTCTGACAAAGGTTTAACATTGCCCATATCCACCCTTCTTTTTCCTTTCTGGAAGGTGGCTCTCGTCTTGCTTTAAAGCCAAACTCAAACTGCTGACAGTAACTTGAGAAGTAAAAGGGGTGTATTTATTACAGACAAAAGTTCATCATGTAAAATATTTTGGTTCTAATTCAAAATGCATTAAATTATTTTAGGTCTTTGTTTTGTATGTGTTCCTCAGCCAAGCTGGGTGAATTGTACAGCTAAGGATGGGAAACCAGACCATCAAAGGTAATACCAAAGTAAGGTAATACCTTTAACTTCTTTCCAGCATATCACCTGTCTTTTTGAACTAAAGTGGAATCCAGAGGCTGTGGGTGATGGTTGAGGCTTCCCTTCCTTCTCATAGGAGCTCTTTGATCTGAAGTGTGGGACATGGAGTAGAAGTGAGTGTGTAGGATACAGCTTTATTTTAGTAGCAGTTTATATTTTGTCTCAGCTGCCTCAGTGACCAGCTGGTCTTAGTGATGCTTTAGGGTCAAAACAGTGAAATTCTGGGCTCAGTAGTGATTTTCTGCATATGAGGTAAATGAACCTAATATTTAGTCTCATCTGTCTCTGGAGGCATTAACAACCCAAACCCTAATTTTTAACCTCAGAGTGTAGTCCTGCCTTGCACATTAATGATGCATATTCTAGACAGTTTTGAGCTCTTCATATTCCTTGAGCTTCCAGAACCTGTGGACTATCTGAAATTTGTCTCCAATGGCCATAAGTTGATGTAAAGGATGTCTTCTACCCTATTTTTCTTGTCCCTTTTTGGAGTTTTGTGCTGGATTGTGTCAACCTGAATCCAAGCTTGAAGACTTCATAATATTGAAGTTTCCTTCTAATAAAAACTGGTTTATGAGAGCACTGCATGGAGAAAGAGAAGAGGTTCTGTAACTCATGGAATCTGTCTTCAGTCCTTTTAGAGAAACTCTAGATTGCAAACTGGGTTCTTTGGTTTGTTTGTTCAGAGTTCTAGAATGTGTAGAGTGGGGTGTTAAGGCTTTGTCACATCTGGACACTTCAGGGAGAACAACTACAATTTAAACAGAGTTTTTTAGGTGGTTGTGAAAGTTTCTACAGAATACAAACTAGGATGGTGAACTCTCTTCTCTTTGTCTCTTTTGGTCAGAAGCTGTTATTTTAATGCACTGTTAAAAATCTCTTTGTAAAGAACCTCAGAAAATAAAGGGGTGTTAATTAATTGCATTGAGAGGACTCCTGAAGTATAATATGTTGGAAATGGAGGTGTCCCTTTTTAGTACCAATCCCCCAAAATGTTGATTGATAACTTTATAGCTGTAGGAAACTTCCTAATTAAAACTGAGGTTTTAAATTTTTTTTTTTAAACTTGATGTTGAATTTTGGAAGGTTTGCAGAATAACCACACTGCAGATTAATGCTGGAAAGGATAGAATCCAAATAATTCTCTTTTAAGTGCCTGCTCCCAACAACTTTTCTGGGCTAAAAGTTATTAATAATAGACTTATGTTGTAAGGAATGCTTAGCCTCTCTATGAACTTCTTAGCACTGTAGTAAATATGTATTTTTAGAAATAGAATAGTCTCTTCCCTTTTGGAAGTTAGAATTTTGCATTTCGGGAGACTTAGACATTTTGTAACTTTCTGTCAGATGGCATAAAGTATTAGCTTAGCAGTTTCTGAAAAGCTGGTCCTCCAGCTTAGAGTTGCTTCAAGCATAAGTGGGATGGGACAGATGATGCTCTGTTATAACTTGATCAGTTTTATGTGGTGTTTCAGTTCTGAAGTGCTTCTTGGATGCTGCAGAAAGTGCCAGGAGGCAAAAAATCACATCACCTTTCATCTAGAGTCCAGTAGCAAGATCACCTAGACCTGGAGTTAGTACTGCTGCAGTGATTAGCTCCTTTGGCTTGCTGAAGCAGAGATAATATTTTAAAGGACCTGCTTATCCGAATTGGAATTTTGACTCCAGCTAATCCTTTTCTTCTGCTGGGAGCAAGCTAAGTGCATGTATGGGATTGTTGGTAATAAAGGTTCCATGCAGCACTCAGAGCAAAGAGTGGGAAATAATGTGAAGTCACAGAAGGAGCAACCCTCTGTGTTCTCACAGGTCATTTTAATGCCATAGGCAGAAAAAGAATGGAACAGTGATCACCAAGAAACACCTACGTTTGTGTTATGGGGAAATCATCTAAAAATCTTGTGATCTCTTCTTCTTTATCCAAGATAGAACTTCCAGAAACAGAGAAGAAATTGTTAGAAGTGTTTCAAACAAATGTAAATTTTCCCATTGAGATGAGCTGTTGCTGGAACATTTTGTCCTGCAGGATGCAGAGGAGGAGGAGGAGTGGGTTGGAAATGAGTCTGGCTGCCTTACTTTCTTAGAGCCAAGGAGAGATTTTTTTTTTGGTGTTGGCTTTGTGTTCTTCATCAGGACTCTTCATCTCTTTGAAAGTAGCTTGTCAAACTGAATGAGCTTCTGACATCCTTTAATTGACTGGGAGGTTGGATAATCTGTATTTTTAGTAATCTTCCCCAAAAAAGACACTAGTGATGTCACTAAGAAGATACAGAATTTGTGACATGAGCACTTCTGTTCTATCTCCACTGTTAATTTTGGCAGAGATTTTACAAGTCATTACTACTTGTAGCTGAACTTTAAAGAATTAAACCCTCTCTCCTTTAGTAGTACTGTAGAGATATCATAATGAATCTTCACCTTTCTCAGCCTTCAGAATGAATAGAAAAGAACTTTAAATCAGAGACGGTGGTGATACTGATTCCATCACAGCTCATTCTCCAGCTTTGAGGAATGTTAGCTTTGGCTTGCATTTGGAGTTTGATTTTTATATTCCATTTATTCCTTTTGATTAGTCTGCCTTTCAACAACAGCAAAAAAATCTTCTCTTCCTCCCCACCTCTCGCCTCTGCCCCCAGCTCAAGGAGATCGTAGGAAGACTGAGGCTCTCCCAGGACAGAGACTGAGTAACATCTTTTGTTGTGTGTGTTTATCTTGGAGGTCTCAGCTTGCTCACTATCCTACCCAATCATGCTCCACAAAAGATGGGGTGCTCAGGGGAAGATAGCCATGATCTTGTAGCACTCCATCCAACTTGGAGCTCCAAGGCCTATTGTTATCAGTACAAGGCTTGGAGGATGTTCCTGTTTGAACTGGCAGCCCCTGGCTCTGCTGCTGCCTGTGGTGACAGCAGAGGTGTGTCACCTGTGGGCTGGGCTTCTGGGCTCTCTGGAGGCTGGGGCAGGACTGGATTGTGCCAAGATCTCTGCCACGAGGCAGCTGAAAACATGTAAATTCAGCAACATCCTCATTGCCCTAACAAGGATGGTCAAATGGTTCATGTTACTGAAAATCCAATTAGTGTGAAGTGCTGAGCAGTTTGAGAGGGATTCAGCCTGATAAGCATAAAGAGTATGATAAGGAGAGACTGAAAAATAAAGTTGGCTGCCTTTAACCAGCTCTAGAAAAATAGCGTGGTGGAAAAAGTACATAAAGTAAACAGCTTGCTCTACTCTCTCTGTGGATCCATTAAATACATACCATAGCAGAGAGTCTTGAAATAAATAAACAAAACCCCCAAAAATAGGAAAGTTAAGTGAGGAGCTTCCCTCTAGGAGGTTCTGAGGGACAAAAAGCTTATAGATACATAATAACAAAGATTTAAAATGACCACAGCTAAGTCATTCTGAAGACTCTCTTGTCTCCTGGGCAGCCAATGTTAATTAGCACAGATGAGGAAAACAATTCCTTGTAGAGTATACATAGCTCAGCCAGAGCGAGCCAGGCGTTTGGTCACTGAGTGAAGGTGCTGAGGCTGCAGGGAGGATTTCAGATCCCTTTGAGCTGGTAAGTTTGACCAGTCAAAGGAGTACAAATTGGGAAAGGAAGATGGGAGCACAGCACGTTCAAAGTACGCTTCAGGAGGACGTATCTAATTTCTAATTAAAGAAGAATCTGTGTGGTTCGGTGTAGGAAATGCTGATGTCAAATGGCTTTCTTGTGTGGGGGATTTCTTTTCTCTCTGACCCTGTGTGGTTGGAGAGGTACTTGGACAGGCAGTGTCAGCATCCCACAATGCTCCCACACGAACATTTGTGTCCAGTTCATGGCAAACCAGGCTGGGGAGCTGATCCAGCTGGAAAACAGCATTTCCCAGAAACAAAAGGAAGTGTTTTGGTTTCATCCAGCTATAAAAATTCCTTGATCTAGTTCTCTGATGAGCAGAAACACTTGTGCTGGCACTCTGCTGTGGGCCACAAATAGCCAGGGAAGAGAATGTGTTGGCAGTTGTGATGGCAGCTGAGGTACATCAAACTGCAACCTAGAATGGCTTTCAGTGGTAGGAGTGTGATGGTGACATTTCAGTGGTAGGAGTGTGTTGGTGACATTTTGACCACTTGAAACATTTGTTGTGTCATCCTTAACAAGGAGTGCCCAGTAAGAACAGGATTCTGGTGTAAAACAGTTAATACCAATGTACTGATCAAGCACATTTAAGAAGGGTGAGAAGGGAATTCACTTGTGAAGTGTGCTTCTGATGTGAGCTATGACTCCTGCTATCAGGATTCTGCTTCATATTGAGAAATGGAATTTACTTGTGGTGGGGAGCAGGAGAAAGTGGGAGCAGTGAGATGAAGGCTTTTCAGGCTAATAGCACCTTTTTGTCCCTGCCACATGCTTAAAAATAAAACTTTGTCAGTGGAGCATATCTCCATTTGAAAAATTATTATTATAAGTGTGAGCTGCTAAAATGAAGCTTTCTGGGGGGGTTTCCACATTGCCTGTGTTTCAGAGCTGATTGGGTCCCATGCTGTCAGAAAGGGCCTGAGTGGTTGCAGTGCCCAAATATTAATTCAGTAGCTGGTAGGATTTATGAATGTGGATAACTACAATTCAGCATGATTCTGAAAGTGCTATGCTTCTGTGATTTCATTTGCTTTTCCTTTATCCTTGGATTCAATTGGTTCATTAACTAAAATCTAATGTCATTCTGTCTAGTCTCTCCTTATTTTAGCTTGTATTAAGCTGACTGAAAATTGCACTGAAACATTTTAAGATTTGAAGTACTAAGCAAAATATAATTAACTGATTACAGATTAGTTTTTCTCCCATCTTTGGTAGCTTTATTGGATTTTGATTTTTTTTTTTTGCTAGAGGGAAATAAAAACCCACAAATTCTTCTATGACCCTTCCAAACAGAAGTAACTAAACATGTGCTGAACTTTTCAGTTGGTTCTTAGTAGTAGCCTCTCACTAGTGGAAACATTCATCTTCAACATGAATCTGAAAGTCTTTGCACCAGTTATGAAGCTCTTCAGTATGTTTTCAATCTGTAAAGGAACAACATCTGACCTCCAGTCAGCCTTTCTTGTGACTTCTATTCTGGATTTCCAGATTTACTTTGAACTCCACCAGGTTTAAAAGGGGCACAGCAATGTTTGATTGTGCTGCTCTAGATACTGCTGTGTTCACATGCTTGCCCTCAAACTTGGCTTCAGTATTTCATGAACCACACTTGGCTTTGACTGCTGACATTAAACAGTATAGGTGCCACCTTTACCAGTGAGTGTGTGAATTTGAGAGTTTTAAAATATTTTACCTGTAATTTCAGAGCAAGATGTAAATATTTCAAGTTGTGTGCTTTTCTGAAAGATAGGGCACATGAAGTAAAAACAGACCAACTGAATTTCCAGCTATCTGGATAGTCATTATTTGTGGTGGAAGAGCATTTCTAAGCATTCTATCTTACAGAAAAAAAAAAAAAATAGATATAGGAACAAGGCCAAAAGTTGGGCAGAAGTTACATTTATGAGATGGCTCTCAGGCTGAGGGAGGGTGGTGTGTAGCAGACTGCTGTGAAGGTGAAATAGTGCATGGTTAGCATATGAAAATCATATTTGAGGATGTACTTAAAGGCAGCAGGTTTAAAAGATAGTCTAATATCACCATTACTAATATTAATATCTTAGTTTTAAGTGGGTTTAACTTGACTCATAGCCTCAAGTTGCTTTTTTGTGCTTGCTACTACTGGTTATTTAAACAGCTAATTAGTAGTGTAGAAGAGGCAATATTTTATGGAAATGTTATTTGAAAATAATTTTCTGCCTTTTTTTAAACTGTAGATGTTAAAACTAGAAAATGTAAGTAAGCTTATGGTCCTGGTGGCATCAATGTTCCTTCCCAAAGCCTCATGTTTAAATTTGGAAATACCTCTATGAAGATCTCATCCCACTTTATATTCCATAAGTGGTCCCTGAACATGCTTGGCCAGCTTAAATCATCAAGAATGGTTAATGCAGGTCACTAGAGAGAGGCAATATGTAGAGGGTATTTAAGATAAAAAGAGAGAGCTGATGAACCTAGTGCTTTTGATTTAAATGACTGCTCACAGAATAAAGATATCAAAGCTGTTGTCTGTGATACTTTTGTGTGTATGGGAATCTGTCCTGGTTACCAGATCTGGTGTTTGCTGACAGGTAACAATTATGTAACCTTTAAAGAAAAAGCTGAAAAAAACACAGGACAAGATATTAAAAGTAGCTGAGGGTTTATGAAGTGTGTGTAGTGTTTGTTCCCCACTGCTTCACTTTTAAGAGGATATTAGTGATGAGAAAATACAGTAGAATGCTTTAACATGCCAAGTAGTGTTAAACATGCAGAACAGTTGGGTGGGTAAGTGCCTGTGTCATGTGATGTTCCAATATACCTGGCTTAGGCTTCAGTTGTTTAAATGAGGGAAAGCTTTTCCTCTGCCTTGGGTTAAACTCCTAGGTAGAAGCAGTTCAGTAGCAGGAAACAGCCAAACAGTATGCTCTGATGTGCATCATTAATGAGTCTCATCTCCTTTCTGAAATTTTAATCAATGAAATCTCAAATAAGAGTATTCTTTCATGAGTAGAGATGTGTAATTTGCAATGCCAGGCCATCAGCACTGGTCACAAGGTGATATATTTGCACGAGGGAATAGTCCAAATAAGAGTTGTGTTATTACAATACTAATTATTATATATGCAAGAATTTTTCTGACTTTTTCCTTTTTTTCTAATCCAATTTTACAGGAAAGCAGACATGATACACTGATAGCATTTGGAAATAAACTTTGGCAGTAAGATGGAAGCATAAATCTCAAGATTCTAGGCCAAAACAGAAATGGCTCATGAGTATTGAAGAAAGAGACTGAAGAGCCTCCAACACTTGTGTGAGCAGTGGAAAAGGAGCAACTACCATGGTAACACTAATAACAGAAAAGCTGCAGAACCAGAGCTTGGATGATCTGACCTGTAAAACATACAATATTAATCTGGTAAGGATCTACCAAAACAACATGAAATAAATGTGAAATGCCAAGTAACTCAGAACTGCATAACAAATTCAAGAATGGAGATCAGCCAGAATTCAGCTATTTAAGTTAGAACTGGTTTGCAAGGTTGGGTGAGAGTTGTAATGGGAAGGGAAAAGTGACTCTTCAGTGTTTAGTCTGTTTTTGAAGTGACGTTTCCTTACTTTAATGATTTTTTTAACCTTGCTACTTCATTTTAAATAGCAAAAAGCCAGTTCTCTCCATGAAATAGTGTTCTAATGACTGAAAAGGAGTATCCAAGCTTCTCAGGATTCCTTTTTTACTAGCAAAATGCACACATTTTTTTTATGGGTTGAAGTTTTCTTCCCATACAGACCAGGTGCTTGATAGCTTTATATCTGACAAGAGTACTTACTTATAAAAATCCTTGACTGCCATGTAGGTAACTATCAGCACTGGGCAGAAGGAAAACAGATTATCAAGTAAATACAGTTAAAGTCAGGTTACTACCAGACTGTTGTTGGTGTTAGTAGGATGGAGCCTGGCTTTTTCAGTGTCTCAGATGCCTGGTGCTCTGAAAAACTTTGTAGTTTATAGTGTTATTCTTGCTGGTTTAATCTCTGGGTGCATTGTGTGGTTCAAGCATGCGATTCAGGCATGAAGGAATCTGTTCTCTTCACATCTCTCTTGTGAATGAAATAGCTACTCCAGAGTGAGTAATGCAGAAAAGTCTCTTGTCAGTTCCAGGTGCCTACCTGAGAACCCTGAAAACATGTTCTGTATGGAATGCACTAATTTTGTTTTACTGACTTTAATTACAGTGGCACCCTTCCGTAAGTCAAACTTCAATGTTCCAGTGGGACACAAAAGAACTTAACTAAATGTCAAGGTGTTGCTCAATTCTAGTCTTGTTACTTTTTAAAATAATCAAATATTGGACCTGAAGTATATCAGTTACTTTTAAATTCTGTGTTGTAACTTACTTAAACAACTGAACTGCTTACTTATTGATTTCAAGAGCACAAAGCAAGTGAAGTATACCTTGAATGTGGTGGAATTTGTGCACAAGCACCTGCAATTCTCATGTATGCAGTTCCTTGTCCAGTAAGGATGTGTAACAGTAGGCCTTAATCAAGCAGTTCTGTTTTCAAAACTGTAGCAGATCCATTTAAAGTTCTTCCAATAATTGATTTTACTTTTATTTCACCTGCCTCTTAAATATGTGCTGTTCTTGAAAGGCAGATTTAAGGTATTGAAATCATGTTCACTCTCAGGAGAAGTGCATACTTAGCTTGCATTTATTTTGTCTGATTTGATGAAGCATTTGGGCCATGCAGTTCGTAGGGTAATCTGCTACTGGCAGTGTCATCATTTGTAACTAAACTCTGGGGCCTAATTGTGAGCCAATAATGACTTACAGCCAGTAGCAATGTTTAGTGACAAACATGTAGCAGCACTTCGCAATTTCCAGTCTTTTTACCAATAGTCGCTGAAAGTTTTGGACCACAGACCTCTAATAGCAGAGAAGGACATATTACTGCTTTTACACTGTGTGGAGTCTGTGCAGGAGTGTGTTGGCGTGCTGTAATGTGTTGTAGGTTGTTTGGTATTTATTCCTCTCCTTATCTGGACTCATAATAAAGCATGAAAAAGAACAAGTAGAGCGGAAAATGGCACATGATGTCTCATCAGTTGTTTTGTCCTCAGCCTTCTCCTGTTCCTCTCCTCCTTTTTATCTGTCAAGTAATTGGTTTTATAAGTGCTTTAGTTCTTACAGAAAATAGGTTCTGAGGACAGGAGCAGGTTCCGTTTGTACACAATGGCACCCTGAAAAAGTGTGGAAATTGCATAGTGAGGTGTGGAGGTGGAGAAGCAAGTGTGAATAGAAGTGTGCAAGTAGGTTGCTCCCTACTAAAAAGTATTCATGGAAGCAAATAATGACTTCCTGGCTAAAATGAGAACCTAAGATGATAAAAAAGCGTGCTTTATCCACTGGTGAAGGCAATTGCTAAATGTCACTAAGAGAAAAAGACTGCTGATGATAGCCTGGTACCACTGCTAGCACATTTAGGCTTTTTGGCAAGAAGTTCAGGTTAATGCTGTAGTTTCTTCTAATAGCAGCAGTTTGGAGCAATTCTGAAGTGATCTTGGCTGCACCTTTTGTTACTTGTGCTGGCACAAAGTTCTGTGACACCATGTGGTGAAGCTCATTGTGAGCTGATTGAGGATTAAGACCAACTTTTCTTGCCTGGGTTAATGTAGTTAAACCTTATCAGTTTGGTGATACCTTTTACTGTGCATCTGCCCAAGTGTCTGGGCACAAGTAGATAAAATAGCTGGGGAAAAAGCTATTCTGTTATACAGCTCATGAATGAGGGTTATAAAAGAAGAAAGAATGGCTCTTTCAAAGCCATGTACTGTGCAGCCGAACTGGGCACAAAGACAACATGTATAGGACAGAGTACACTTTTTCATTTGTGCAAGCTGTGTGGTGACCAAGTACCTCTCTTTTATGTTGTAAAATACTGGCTGCAGCTTTTTACTGCTCTGTTAAATGTCATGCTAATTTTCCAAGCTGGTGTAATTCAGACAGTGCATGCTCAGTGATGTTGTACAGCCTTGTCCTGCACCTGCCTTCAGGAAAATGACTGAGTGACTTGCTGTAGAAGCAGGAGGTTGTCCCAAGCTTTTTTCCTCAGTTTGGGTACTGTAGCTCACAAAGTAGTGTCCCTGGTTGCTCAACTCTACCTCACAAAAGAGAAGTTCCGTGAGAACATTGTGACTTTCATGAGTTGGCAGCAGCACTAAATCAAATAGTTGGTTTCTAGTCCCTTGAACTCTCAAAACTTTTGTAGAATTCAAAAGTCTTGGATTTGTCTGTATTCTGACTAAACTTGTATCTTTTTCATATTGCTGTGTAGAATCACATGTTGGTTTGTGAAGTAACAGCATGTGAGCTGTAAGACTTCAAGGTGTGGTATTAAGGAAACATGAGCACTGCCAGTCAAGGATTTGTGAAAGGAACAAGTTTTACACTAAAACCCCTTGGAGGCATGTAGGGTTTTGTTATTTTTAATTTTTGAGTCTTATTTATGTTAAAAGATGTAGAATTAGACTCTCTTCCTCAGAGGAAAAGCCACTGATCAGACTACTTGACTTAATCACTTCTTTGCATCCTGAGAAAAGGTCAAAGTGTTCCTCCTCACTATTTCATATCCAGTCTTATTTGGAGAACATTTGGTAGAGAAACAGAAGTTTGGCATGGCCTATTCAGACTGAGTCACATCTGTATGGTGGTGGTTAAATTAGTATTTCAGTGATAAACAGTGACTTCCCTGTGGTTTGGAAAGGATGCTGATAAATTGGAGGAACTCAAATATACTTAGAAACTGGAAAAAAAGGCCTTGAAATTAAAGCCATTAATTTTAAAAGTATGAAGATGAAGTTGTCATTCTGAGTATAATGAGGAGGGATAGCACAGGCTGTGAGGTCCTTAATGCATTACATTGGAGTGTAGAAGAATAGCCAGAATTATTTTTGTTACAGTTGGCTTCTGCTAGCAAAGAACACTTAAAATTAGTGATGTAAATTATAATTCATTGTCAGCCTCACTTGCACAGCTCTTTCACGTACTCAGTTCAGACTAGGTGTCTTTTTGAGTGAGTATTTTAATGAAAAAACAGCTGTTAAGATTCAGAAATCCAACTGAAACTTGCAGTGCTGTCCGAAATGTTGTACCACACCTTTCCTCTCCTTTTGGACACAGTCTGTCCAGCTGCATAAAAGAGATTCTATTTATGAACAAGCTTTTCAAAGTAGATCCACTTCTTGGCATGAAGCAAACAATTCTAACCTCAGGTGAAACTTGCAGTTTCATTGTTTTATGTGTTTATCTTAGAATATGCCATTATTTCCCTAATAAATTCTCCAGAGGATGAGATCTCTGTGGATGTTTTAACATCTATTCAAAAAGCAGTAGTTGCAAGATGGATGTGTTTCCTCTTCAGGAAAGTGACCTTGTTGAATAATTTGGCCTTATTCTAAGGAAAATTTCCTTCACACAGGGAGTAGCAAACTTCCCTGTCAAGGTTCTTAGCAATTGCAAGCTCTTTTCAAGCTTATAATCACAAAATAAAGTATTAATTGAGGAAGCTTCAGGTAGCTCCTAGCACAAAGGGAATGAGCAGGGGAGGGTTGAGTGTGGCCAGCCCAGGAGAGCTGATAAACTGGTTCAGTGTCCTGTTACAGTAATATCTAGTGGGACTTGTGCCATGTGCTGTATAGATAAAGAAAAATCCTCCCTCCTATAAAAATTTACAGCGTGGCAGGATCTTCTCAAGTTTAGGCTTCCAGAGGTAGTTAAAATACACCAGCAGACACTGTTTCCAAGTATTTTTGTTTCAGTTATAGAAAACCAAGCATATATTGTAAAGAAAATTTGTTACCTACTGTCCTCTTAGTCACTCAACCCTTATTTCAGTGCCTTGAGCTTTTGCTGGAAATAGTGCAGCTTACTCTCCCTTTCAGCATGTGGTGTCACATGACGTGTTCTTAGAGTTTTTGGTCTGAATCTCCAAAGAATTAGCAAAGAATTTTTTGTGACTTAGCAGGATTCTGTGTAAGAGATCCCAGATTGCAGAGGAGATGTCTGCTTGGTCATGGAACTGAGCACTGACTTCTCCAGAACCTGGTCACAAATAGCTGGAAGGACAAGGTTGCTCTCTGAGTTAGAGAACATTGCAGTTCTCTGGAGGACATGTAGTCTGTGTGTATGTGATCCTGCTTTTTCCATGGGCCCCCATGACAAATGGTTTCAGTGCTCTGCAGTTGTCAAAGATAAAGTAGTTTAGTCTGTAACTGATGGACAAGGCTTTTTAAGGAGGTAAAGGTACAGGTAATCAAATAACTTGGACATTCATGAGGAGAACCTTTTTAAAGATGTATTTGGCTGAAAACTGTAAAAACTAAGTGTCAACTGCCATGTAGGATTGTCCTTGAGGTGCTTTTCCTTATGGGTATTGAATATCTTGGCCTGTGTGAACAAATAGTCTTTTAAACAGCCCTAACTATTATGCCCATTTTAACTCATCTTGTTACTCTTTTCATCTGGCTCAGGATAAATCAGCTGTAAGACTTTTTGACGCAGAATTTTGTTATGAAAACACATTTTCTATAGCTACTGTCTGATAGTTGAATAGGTTGGTATTGCCTTTTATTTGGGGAATGATGGAAAGGAAGAATTTGTTGGAAGATCTTATCTTTAAGTCTCTAATTTGTCCATTTTCCCTTTAGGGACAGCTGAAATGTAACTACTGTTACCTTAATGTGCTCCTGTGTTTCACATGAAGCTGGTGCCTGATTAAATTAAAGATGGGTACTGGCTTTTAAAATGTGAATTTTATGGAACTAGCAAGTTGCAGACTTCAAATGGTTTGAATTGGACTAATTAGCAGCAGATCCAATGGAGATTTAAACTTGGGGTTCTGCTGTTTACTTAGAGTAGCTTCTTTAGAAGGAGGTTATGTGTTCACAAAGTAAAAATGAAATGGTTTGTCTTATAATGCAGATGCTGATTAAAAAATAAGAGCAAAAATCTCATTGCTGTCCTATCCTTTAATCTGTTCTGTTATTTCCTACCTGTGAAACAATAACACCAAGGGAATATTACCACAGCTCAGTGTTTGTCTCTGTGGGGCTCAAGGATATAAAGTTGTCACTAGCACTATGTGCTGCTGTACAGAAAAAAAAGAAAAGGCTTTGTAGCCCAAGGATGTTTGTTTAAAAATTGACTTTGTATCTGGAAAGGAAGTGTATGTACAATGCTATCTTCTTTGGCTATACACAAAGAACAATGTTCACATAAAGTGTGTTGCTGTTTTTTAAAGCAATCTTCCTCTCCATCCTGAGGTGGTGGTGGGGGAGTGAATAATGACCCTTGGCTTGATGGAGCTATGAGCCACTTATTTATAGCTCCTTTATAGGATGCTGGATTTGCAGGCTCTGTGCTTTGTCTGAGAAATCTAGACCATTAAGATTGCCTTTGTAGTAATATTTTTTAGGTAAATTAGTTACAAACTTGTCTTACTGTGCAGATGCTACTGATGAGGCTTAATTGAGGGCCTTTACACACAGACCTTGTTTTAAGCATGGCTGTTATGTTGTTTTTCACCAATAAGCTGAGATTTAAAAAGCAGACAGTCTGCTAAAGATGTTTTGATAATAGGAAAGATATTTTTCAATGGCTTTTCTACTTTGAAGTAGTAAAAAAAATAAATTCGCTGCATTGATAAGAAAATGTAAAATACTAATAAAGCCTGATTGGAACAGTGTTCGTGGTGGTGAACTTCAAGACCTTATATGTTTAATTTGGATAAAGCTATTCCTGTCCCTTAGTTGAAGATGAAGTGTTTTGCCTTCTAGCCTTAAGATTGAAAATGGAAACCCAACTGCCAGATTGTAATTTCCTCTCTGCTGAAATGAGAATTGGATCAAAGCTCTTTCATTAAGGATGAATTATCACTCTTAGTTTTCCAGTTTATTCACATGGGCTAATGTTGTAACTCTTGTAACAGTTTGATATTTAGCAATATATCAGAAAACATTACAAATAATTAAGTGCCAGAGGCTTATTTATAAAGATCAGCTGTTCAGGAATTTCTTCAAGTTCCATCTTTTAAAGGAATTGTTAACTGCACATATAGAAAAACTAAAGACTGCATGCAGTTTCCTTAAAGTGAATGCTGATTCTTTCCACAGTTAAAACTTTTTTTTCTGATTGATTTCAGTACTCATCTGAGAAGCTGAACAAAAGTGGCAGCTTGTTCCCTTTCGAAATCAATGGTAAGTTCTTCAGAAACGTTAGCTGTGTTTTACTGAGGTAATTGGTATAGCAAGCAGCCTTTCTTTTGTAAATAAGGTGAGGGGGATGGAGCATGCTGCTGTAGAGCCTGCTGGTTTAAGCTGGTCTTTGAACAATACTGGGAATAGCTGGTTGTTAGTTTTGTACTTGTGATCTGCTTTGCATAGTAAAAAGCCCGTGTAACACTTTTTTTTTTTTGTTCAATATCTGCCTTGGTGTGCAGAAGCACACTAATGCTGTTTTTCATGTTAAACATCTTCAGATTCCTCAGCTAGTAGAAATCTTTGTACACCTTATTATATTCTTTGCCACACAGACCATCCAGCATGATGCAAACCAGAAGATGAAGTCCAGTGCCCTCATAGAAGTGTTATTTGCTTTTATTCCCCCTTGGTCCTATTAGAATAAGTTTCATCTAGCAAAAAGAAAAGTTCCAGTTATTGATATGTGAACTTTGTACTGCCTTATTAAGGCGTGGAGTTGAAATTTTGCATGTTATGTTTTCTCTGAGCAAGAAAGGACTTCTATTTGCTCAGTGGGATTCCTCATAAAACGTGAATCTTGGTTTGTGAGAAGTTTCAAATGGTGCTTTGTCTAAACAGCATTACCAACTAGGCAGGTATCCTGGTGGGAGTCTGTTATAGACCACCCAACCAGGATGAAGAGAGGCAGACAAAATACTCTGTGAGCAGCTGGGAGAAGCCTCACAATTGCTGGTCCTTGTTGTCATGGGGGACTTTAACTTACCAGATGTCTGGTGGAAATACAATACAGCAGAGAGGAAGCAGTCCAGGAGGTTCCTGGACTTTGTGGAAGAAAACTCCCTGATGCAGCTGATGAGTGAGCTCAGCCAGGGGAGAGACCCTGCTGGTTTTAAACAGGGAAGGACTGGTGGTGAGGTGGTGATCAGAGGCTGCCTGGAGTGCTTGATCCTTGGAGAAAGGAGGAGGCAGGGATTAGAACTGCCACCTGGAACTTGTGGAGGGCAGAAGTAGGAGGCTGGTTGGCAGAATCCTTTAGGAGGCAGTCCTGAATGACAGAGGAGTCCAGGAAGGCTGCATGTGCTTTAAGAAGGAAATATTAAAGGTGCAGGAGCAGGCTGTTGAAAGATGAGCCAGTGGGGAAGGTGGTTGGCCTGACTGAACAGAGAGCTTTGGCTGGAGCTCAAGGGTAAGGAAAAAAAGCCAGGAGAGGTGACCTTGGGAGGGAGGGAAAGGCAACTCAGCAGGACTATAAGGATGTTATCAGGTTATGCAGGGGGACAATTAGAAGGGCCAGAGTTCAACAAGAAGCTAACCTGGCTACTGCCATAAAACACAATTAAAAATGTTTCTATAAGTGCATCAGCAGCAAAAGGAGGGCTAAGGAAAATTTCCATCCTTTACTGGATGCAAGGAGGATACAGGGACAAAGGATGATGTAAGCTGAGGTATTTAATGCCTTCTTTGCCACAGTCTTTAACAGTGAGACCAGTTGTTCTCTGGGTACTCAGCCCCTTGAGGTGGAAGACAGGGATGGGAGCAGAATGAAGCCCCCATAATCCAAGGGGAAATGGTCAGAGATCTGCTGCATCAGACCCACACAGGTCTGTGGGGCTGGATGGGATCCACCCAGGAGGACTGAGGGAGTCATGGATGGGCACACTGAGCCACTTTGGCATTTCCCAGCAGTCCTGGTTATCTGGGCAGGTCCCAGGTGACTGGAGGTCACCAAATGTGACCCTCATCTACCAGAAGGGCCTGGAGGAGGATCTGGGAGCTACAGGCCTGTCAGTGTGGGCTTTATGAAAGGCAGGTCCTGCTGGACCAACTCAATCTCCTTCTCTAACAAGGTGACCTGTCTTCTGCATGAGGGAAAGGCTTCTCCTGAATAGCAGGTGACAGGACAAGAGGAAGCAGCCTCAAATTGCACCAGGGGAGGCCTTGATTGGATGTTAGGAAAAATTTATTCACTGGAAGGGTTGTCAAGTATGGAACCTGGTTGCCCTGGGCAGTGGTGGAGTCACCATCCCTGCAGGTTTTAAAAATACATGTAGATGTGGCACTTGGAACATGGTTTAGTGGTGGACTTGGTGGATTTAAGTTAGTGATTGGACTCTGATCTTAGAGCTGTTTTGCAGACTAAATTATTAGGTGCTTCTGCCATGTAAACAATTAAAACACAGATTCTTGACTTTATTTTTACATTAAACTTTTAAATAAGTCTCCTAGCCTGGAAGAAAGCTTCCTAAGGATTTTAAAAAATCAGGTGAGTTCCAGCTAGGAAATTGTCCTACAGTAGATGCTAGGAGTTTCATACATTAGCTGGACCCCATTGTGTTGGCTCTTTTACTTGCATTGAATTATGGATGGTCCCTGCCTTGAAGAGCTTGCATGCTTAAGGCAAAGCACAGTATGTGGTTGTACCCATCTAAAAGAATGGAGGAGGAAGGACAGAGGAATTCTAATAAAACATGTTTGAATAGGCCAGCTGTCTGCACAGTTAAATGATTTTGAGACAATAGGGTGTTCTTTAAATGAGATCCAAATAAACAGGATAATCCATGACATACTTTGGGCATGGAACATGTACAACTATTTGGGTTTGCAACTTTTAAAGCTACTCAGCAAGTCTTTTAGCTGTTTATTACTCTAAAACTTAGTTTAGAAAATCAACCATAAGAATATACTAGTATTCAGTGTTTAGTTTCTATCTAGGTTCTTAAAATAGGTGTATGGGAAAAAATGGGTATTTTAAATGTTCTTTCTTTAAAGCCAGGATAAGTGAAACTTATTTGGCTAATTGGTTTAAATTAGCAAATTTTCTAACCAAGCATGAAGCACTGTTAGCTGGCCAACAGTTTTGCTGCTTTTCAATTTGCAAATCCAAAGTCTGCTGTAGTTCTTCTTACACTTCATTGTATAATGTGGAGGAACAGCTGTAAAATGTGCAGAATGTTCTCAAAGAAACGCTTCACAAAAGAGTGAGAGGCTGTACTGGCAGACTGCTTTTAACCCAGCGTTGCCACTTCAGATGAGAAGTTGTGCACTATGTCTGCATTCACAGTAAGACTTGCAGGAGGTTCTTAAGGGATACTTTATTTTATGCATTAAATTAAGATTTGGGGTTTTTTCTTATAGTCAGAGTGTAAGGGGGGAAGCAACCGTCCTCAGTCTGATTTTACTTTATACTGTTTCTAATTTAAAGTAAAGCTTTTCAGAACAGAGAATGTGAACACCCTTTGGAACTTTTCTTTAATAAGGTGTTTTTAATAGAAAAGCATAAGAGCTAAATGAAGAACAGCAGTCTGAAGTGATTATCCAGCTCTTGCATAAAAAAAAAGTTCCCTGATGGCTTCTTATGTTGTTAATCTGTTTTGTTGTACCTGAGCTTGTTCACTATTCTGTGATTTAATTGTAATGTGTGCTGTGCACTAGGAAACTGTCCTGTTGCTCACTGAAAAAAACCCATTGTAGTTATTCAGTGTGAAGGAAAATGGATTAACAAGGAATGCCCGGATTGGTTCCTGATTAAATACTTTGGTCTTTGTGGTTTTGAATTTTCTATTTTTTTTTTCATAGTGTGAAATTTTGATTAGGAACTGAGTATTTATGGCTCATCCTTCTAAAGATGATTTTGATGACTATACATTAAACCAGGCTTAACACAAATCATTCTTTCTCCTTTCACCTCTCACCTGTATCTTCTCTTGCTTTCAGAAGACAGTCCTTGGAAAGCTTTAAATGGGGGTTACCCAATCCAGCCTGACACAACCAGGAGTTCAGCTTACCCTTTCCCAGTGTGCCCGTTCAGCACCGGCGCTGCCAGCAATGGCAGCCTGCCGTGGCAGCAGGAGCCCTCCAGCACGTCCATGGTGTCGGGATGGATCAGCGAGCTGAACCTGAACGAGAACTCGGGCCAGCCCCTGGCACCGCCCACCAAGCGCCACTGCCGCTCGCTGTCGGAGCCGGACGAGCTGGCGCGCTGCCGCTCCCCCTGGAAGCCCGGCAGCTCCAAGGTTTGGACTCCTGTGTCAAAGAGACGCTGTAACAGCGGTGGCAGCGCTACCT
Source organism: Camarhynchus parvulus (assembly GCF_901933205.1). Taxonomy (NCBI): domain Eukaryota; kingdom Metazoa; phylum Chordata; class Aves; order Passeriformes; family Thraupidae; genus Camarhynchus; species Camarhynchus parvulus. The sequence goes on along the minus strand of NC_044574.1, from coordinate 7,865,791 downwards.
TGCAGCGCTGCAACAGCCACGGAAGTGCCACCTTGCAGAGAAGCACAAGCATCAGCCTGCCACAAAACATCCTGTCCCTAAACAACGTCTTCACCATCACCAGCTTCAACACCTCTCCAGTACCCAGACCTTCCTCTGCCAGCAGCGGGTTTGTGGACAGCAGCGAGGGCAGCACGAGCTCCAGCACCCGCTGGAATTCTGGAGGCCCTTGTGACTTTAACCCAAGGCGCCGCCTGTCCCTCTCCCAGGAGCACATCACCGAGACAGGGAATCTCTTGCCTTCAGCCAGCAGCACTCCCACCTCCACACCCGAGCTCAGCCGGCGGCAGGGCCTGCTCAGGTGCCGCTCGCAGCCCTGCGTGCTGAACGAGAAGAAAAGCCGGCTGAAGCGCAGACGGGAGGAGGATGTACGATGGAACAGGCCATCCTTAGACTTTTTTAAAATGACACGGGTGAGATTTTGCTTTGCTCAGTGTGGGAAGGGAGCTCTTGCAGAAAGGTTGTTTCTAGATCAGCAGCACTAATTTGTAGCTGTAGGTTTGCTTGTGCCCTGTGTCTGTCACCTTTGGCAAGAGAGCACTATACCCTAAAGCAGCTTAGGTTCTGCCTGTGAAACCCAGTTCTTGAAGTGCATAGAATGCTGAGAGCTCTGAAAAGATGCTTAAAAGTAGAGACCACAGAAAAATGGCTTGCTTTTTGAAAAGCAAGGAGGCCATGAGGAATGGAGTAGACATGGTAGCAAAAAGTTGATACCACTGTGTTCCCCCATGCAATGATTTCTGAGTAATCTTGCTTCCCTTGGTTTGAGTAATTCTATGAAGCTAAATAAGAGCAAGCAAACCCCAGTATAAATGGATTAACTAAAGAAGCTTCAAATAAGCATTTGGAAAGAGATAGTATTCTGCTATGGCAACTACAGGTGCTCTTGCTCAATGGAGAGGTGTTTTACTCCAGAATTTTATTTAGAATTCTACTTCCCTCCTCATTAGAGTAGAGGTGCTGATTCAAGAGCTAGAAAACTTCAGTTCATGCCTATACTTTGTATGTAATACAAATGCATGTAAGAGAACTCACTTCTTTGGAGTTTCTTGGTCAACAGAGTTGAGTGCTACAGTTAAAAATGTAAAACTGAATCTAACATTATGGTCAGAGAACACGTTGTGCTTGTGAATATAACCCTACTGCCTTCAGTAGATACCAGACTTGGAAGGTCTGTGTGCTGGTCCTGTTATGACTAGTGGTGAGAAGGCAGTTTGCAAAAGTAGCAGTAAAATTGTAAGGAAGGGACATAGTTGTGCACCAGTGTCCCTGTTTGTGATGCACTGTGCAAAAGAAAAGCTGAATAGGACACAGTGTTGGCTAAAACATGCAGTTTGTGATACCCCAGTATTAGTAGGTTTTACATCAAAATACCAGTAAGATAGTTACTGCAACTATCTGATGCTAACTAATTTATATCCACTTGGCTAAAAGTCTATGACGACAACTGTCCTTCCCTTGTACTTTTGTGAAACAACTTCCTTATATCTTAAAGGATTTTCCTCTTTAAAAATACGACATTTTTGGTGGAGCTGTGAGGGTAAACCAATCTGTTTAGTTACTGATAAGGTTGGTAACCAGTTCTGTTCTAGGTATGACTAGACAGTGTTCTGAGTTTTGGCTGAGATGCAAGTTTGCTAGTTAGCTAATCAGATCTTGCCTGTTTCTCTGTGTTAATCACTGTTGGGATTAGTTTGCTAATCTAGACCAGAAGTGTTATTGGATTTGCCTTCCAACTGCCTGTGTGGTCTGATGCAGGTTTCTTTATGTAAAATTGAAAACCTGCCCCTTTTTTAGGCTAGGCTTGATGCTTGCATTCTTCAAGCTCTGGAAGTGAGATGCAATATTTCAGGCTACTGAATAGCTTCAGTTGCTCAGATCTTACACCTTTTAAATAATCCATACAGCAGTGTGTATGGAAGAAACCTGTTATAGCTCATGTCTGTAGGAAGTTTTTTGGCTGTTTAGAGTTGCTGCAGAATGACACTAATATTTAGCCAGTCTTGACTACTTTTTCCTGTAAGACTATTTTGAAATGATTTCTTGATAAGATGAGTAGTTTATTCTGCAGCGTCAAGACCTGATGTTTTCTTTCCTGCTATTTCAGTAGAATCTTTCTATTAAGATACTACTATGTTTTTAATCCAAGACACAAACTATAGCTTAGAAATACATCAATTTCCAAACACGCTAAACCTTAATGAAAGCATCTGTTGAAAAATGAGACAAATACTGGAAACATTTGAAGTAAAAATTGAATTAAGTTTCCAAGGAATATCAGGGTTTTTTAGAATGTCAGCTTGCTTACCCATTTTATTGTTAGAAGTCTTCTTATCTTACCTTCTCTGTATGCCCCAAATCCTAGCAGATGTATATGCTTTGAAATTTACATTGTGGTCTTAAGCAAAATTACTGCTGTGCAAAATGTCATGAGCTAATACTACAGAAAGCTTGTTTTGAAGTGTCATACAAGGTGTCCTACATCTGCATAGAGCTCAGTGAAGATGAGGGCTACCATTAAGGAAAGTTCAGTAATACCTTCCTTTCATGTATTTTGATGGCTCCTTATTGTTTCCAAAAATACTTGTTCTGTGATTTCAAATTCACTTCCAAGTCAGTTTATGAAAGACCTCTGTTGAAAGCAAGTGCTTTTAAGGATTTTTGTTTTAAGCTTTAATGCAAATATTTTGATGTTCTCAAATCTTCCTAAAAACCTCAACTTACCAAGTGGTTGCTCAAAACCAGGTCAGCAGTTAGAGAATAGTGTTTGTGGAGAGCTTAACATGGGGCAGATTTGATTTATGATAGATCTGAAGGTGATCAGATCAGTTGTGATTGGAGCCACAACTGCTTGAAGATGAAAGTTTTGGGGCTGCAGACATTTCTGCCAATGCTCTGGTGTCCTGAGAGGTTTACACAAACACCTGCTGAAGTTGCAGAAGGCTTCTCAGCAAGGAATTCTCTCAAATCAGTATTTATCAGCACTAAATGATTTATTTACTTCAGCTTGAAGCAAAGGCTCTTGTATCTCAATGAAGATCTTGAATAGCTGTGGTTGGGTGAAGCTTTAGAGGCAGAAGGGGATGAAAGGTGTGTTTTGGTTTGATGTGTTTTATTTTCTTGTTTTTGTTTTGATGTTGGCTTTTTGTGTTTTGGACTTTTTTCCACTACTGAACTGTTTTTTTTTTTGCTAGTTGAGTTCTGAAAACGTACTTGTTGGTTGTTGCTTCAGTCCCTATTAATTTAATAAATATTAGTGCTAGAAAATCAAAAGTCTAATTCTGAAAGCAAAGTTTCCATTGTCATTGCTTTTTAAGTTCAGAATTCATTGATGAGAAAATTCAGATTATTAATTTATCCATGCCTGTTCTTAATTTCTGTCCTTGTTCCTGGCTTGCTCCTTCCTCTGTTGCATCTTTAATATTCTGATTTACGCCTTTATTTAGAAAAGGTAAAGAAATTAGGCAGCTCTGAATACCATAAACATTTTATTTCTATGTACTTTGACTTTGTTTTATTCTCCCACAGACCTTCACACGTCACTGCACTCCCCCTCTGGTGTAGGTTTTCATGCCCCTTTGTGAAGGAATATGCCATATCTTCAGTTCTCATGGAAAATGCTACATTAATATCCAGTGAAGTGAGTGATTAATGTACGTAGAAAGAGATTGAAGTGTTCAGGCAGATTGCTGTACAGGCCTGCTTAGCTCTCATGTTGTGCTAAATTTGGGAAGGATCTTTTTCTGCACTAGAAGCTGAAAATTCAAACTTGTGAAACATCAGACCTTCTAGGACATGAAGACAGCTGTAAAAACAAGTGGAAAAGACTGTAGGAAAAGAGAACAAAAGCAATAGCTGTTTCCAGCCCCCGAAGGCTCAAAATTACTTTCTCTATTCAGTTTTGTGTGCAAGGAGAGCTGTAGGAGTACAGCAGAACATGGTGTCTGTGCCCTCTGAGCATTTGTTCACAACCAAATCAGAAAGAAGAATGAAATGAGAAGCTGGCTGCAGAGAGCAGTGCCAGCCCTCCTCCCTGGCAGCAGACATCCTGTCACCCTGCTGTTTGGAGATGCCTGAGTGTGGCCAAGAGCCTCTCTGGGCTTGTGCTCTCCTGCAGCAAATCCACTCTGTCTCAGAGGCTGCCACAGAATGAGTCAAGGTGGTGTTTAGACTGCTAACTGCAGTATGAGGAGAGAAATGTTTCTTTACTGAAGTGGAAACTGCTGAGTTTTTTTCCAATGTTCTGCTTCATGAGTTATGTCAGTTGATCCTGAGGTGTGACAAGGCAAGAGCAGCCAAGAGGTTGCACATGTTTTTTGGTGTGTAAGCAAGTTTTACTGTGACAGTGAGATTTTATTCTGTTTTAGATCAAACAACACACTGTAGTTTGAAGTCTTTCTGGTGTTGAACATTCTTGTGTTACTCCTCCCCCAGTGTGGTGGCATGAGGTTCCAGAAAGTAATAATCCTGGTAGCATACTTTAAAATCCCAAACTGTTTGTGTTTTCTGTGAAGTGGTGCTTGCTCTGTTTAAATAGTTAACACCAAATACCTGGCTTTATCCACATCAGTAATAGTTTCAGCTATTGAATCCTGGGGTGTCTCATGCATTAATTAGCATTAGACTGATAAGACAAAACAATGAAGAGTTTTAAGAGTCTCTGAAGAGTCAACTCAGGGACTGAACCTGTACTTTCCTAGTACAGGGTGCTTATTTTCTTAGAAATGCTTGAAAGTCATCTGGATTTTCTACTACTGGATTTTCTTGGTACTGAGAGATCCTAAGTGCCACACCAGGTTAGGTCAAAGCTGCAGCTGGCACCCTGCCCAGCCAGAACAGCTGCTTTGAGGGATGCAGGAACAATGAATGTGCAATGTGATACTTCCTCCAGCATGGCCTGGCTCCTGCCAGTGTGCATCTTGGGGCGTTCAGAGTATGCCTCAGTGGTTCAAACTCTGACAACTACTGATAGAGCTATTTTCTATTGATAATCAGCTTTTTTAACCTCATATCTTGGACCTCCATGGTGTTAGGCAACAATTTAATTTTTGTAAGTGGTTCTTCCATCACCTGCAACACCTGAATGCTTGATTTAGTCTTTCTTGAAGTTTCAGCTCATCAACAGGCAAAACACTTGGATAGCTTTGATCCTTAAAGTAAATTGAGCTAAAATTGCTTTATGACTACTACCATTTTGCTGCAGATAGCAGTGGTGTAATGGCTCTGTATAGGAATGAGGGCTTCTCACAGGGTGAGTGTGAACAAATGAGTCAAATACATCAACTTTGACCAAAACAGACAAATTAGTATCACTTACATGTGAGAATAAGCAGCTGGAATAGTTGGTAGTTATTTCAACCAGCAGCAGTTGGTTGAAACAGCAGTTTAAAAACATATACAAGAGGTGAATTTTGGGGGGGGATATGTGAAGGGTAGGAGGAGAAGGCAGTACTTAATAAAGGGCAGAGCACATCAGCAGTGTTGCAACTGAACTGGGGTCAGATTGCTGCTGCTTTTGTTACAGAAACTTTCCTGGTAACTCCTGATCTCAGTTGTGCAATCTCTACATCCACTTACTTGTTTCACTTTGTGTGGGCCAGTTTGTAGAAGCCGTTGTGAATAGCTACAAGGGTGAGCTATAATACTAATTATTTTATTTAGTTATATAACCCAGGTAACAAAATGTGTGGTTGCAGTCTGAGAACTACCAGGCAATGGTTGGGTTTTGCCCTTTGAGGTTACTGTAATGGTTAGTGTGGGGACAGGTTTATGCATTAGCCATACTGTGACATCACTAAGTTTAAGTACATGTAGAAGCATTCTTCTTAATTCTTTGAATTCTTGTTGTGATTAGTGTAGGGAAGGAGCTGCTCCCTTTTGTTAAGCGCTCTCCCAGGTTGCTGTTTTAGCATGTACCAGATAAAGAAGTGATATCAAGTCCCTCACTAAGCTCACAGGGTGCTGCCCTGTGAGTCAGGGCTGCACTGGCTAAAGTAGGTTAAGTGCTGGCTCATGAAGTTCATTCAGATTGTGTTCTGGAAATAGTAAACATGTTGCTTTAAATAGCTTGAGATGCTTATGTAAAGCTTGTGTCTCCTAGCCTCCTGTCTAAATGGGAACAAACAGGTTATTTGGGGTAGATGTCATTTCTGCTTGTGGAGTCAGCAAAGGCTGCTGTGTGCCCTGCACACGAGTGCAGTGTGATTTGGGGAAGGTCTTTAATTATGACTTCAGCCCTTGTGATTCACTTGCAAGATGTACCACAGCATCTCTTGATCAGAATGTAGGTCTGGCTTTCCTACCTGTGTGTGACATGTTGCAGTTCAGTGGTGCAGGGATGGTGCAGCACTGCTCAGATGAAATAGGTGGTGCATGTCCTTGCACTACACGTGGGTATCTTATGCTGCAGGGCACCCTCAGTGCCCTTGGGTTTTGGAATATGGTTTGTGGAAAATACAATACAGATGAGTAATATGTACAGAGGGATTGGGCTGGGGTTGAATGGGTTCAATAAAATGGTGGCAAATACAGATGTATAACAGTAGTAGTTTCCCCTTGTATAAGACTGAGACCAAACAGAACAGCTATGAATGAAGTAATTGAGCCAGGAACAGAATTCTAGTTCTTTTTTTATAATTAAATGCCTATTACCAGGGGAGTCTTTAACTTCACATTTGAAAAATAGAGCTAATCCTGGCCTACCTTTGCTTTGAAAAACACTTTGGGGACTTGTTGGGCTTTTTTTTCTTGCTGTGGTGGTAATTTCTGTAAGTGATCATAAACCAAGAAAGCAAAAGATAACATGATTTGTATTTCAAATATCAACATTGTATCAAAATTGCCTAGCTAAGTAAAACAGTGTTTTAAATCCATTTTGTGTAATTCTAGGCATAAGCATAATTTATAGCTGGAAATAAATTGTGAGCAGTGAACCACAAGGAGAATTTTTCTACTGTTTGCCCATGCAGCATCCCCCTATGTGCAAGAGGCTAAAGACTTCAATTTTTCAGTGTGGTTTTTCTTTAAGAGTAATCTAGTCTTGGAGGACAAATGTCTGAATGAAAATGAGTACAGTAAGATACTTGCAGTTCCTCTAAGCTTCAGTAGAGTTAAGATGAACTCCTGCTATGCCTGCAGGAGTTTGAACAATGAAGTGCAAGCTGGCTTCAATCTGCTAGAAGTTGGTCAAGCTATATTTGTTTGACGTAAATCAGTTAACAGGCCAGAGAATTGCTAAGATCAGGAAGAAATTCTCCTTGGAGAGCAAGGTGGGAGCGGTTTCTCGAGGTGCCTCCTCCTGTGGCATTTACTTCTTGAGCAAACTGCAGTGATGGCTGGTGGCAGTCCCAGCACCACTGACTGCTGGAAGAGCACAGGTATTCCTGAGCTCTGCACCTCTCTGCACAACAGATGTCTAATCAATTTCCAAGTATTTTTGACTTAGACTGTATGTTAAACTTGCCTCTCTGAAGTTAAGCAATATGCATCTGCTATGTACTGTGATGAAACCTCCCATAATCTCAAATTAAATAAAAAGTTGTGTACAGCAGTTTGAATCAAATTCTGTGTGAGTAGCTATTTACGTTTGGCTATCAATCTGTAAAAAACAATTGTGGAAATCATGGCTGAGGAAAGATGTCCTAAATCATCTTGTCTCATTCTCTGTTCATGCATGCTTACTTCCCACAATATATATTTTTCTAGTATTTGCTCCATTGTAGCCTTTTAAATGCCTCCAGGGATGTGGTTTCCCTAGCAGATTAAAGAGTCTTTTGTGGGAAGCAGGGGCAGTTTTGCCTAAGCTGTAAAAGTTATTCAGGATCACTTAAGATACTGTCATGTATTTTTGGATCTCTTCCTACTGTCATGATAATATTTCATGGAAATAGAAATTTAATCTTCCTGATCCTCTAGTTAATAAAAACATGTGAGATGTCTCAGTCTCCATTTGAAAAGAACTTCTGCAGGAGCAAAAGGAGGAATAGCAGATATTAATTGTGCTACCTAGAGCCTGGGAGCCTGTATCCGGCTACACTTCTCTGCTTTGTGAAAAATTTATGAATGACTCTGCTTTTTTGGCCTGGAATATTTTTTTGCCATGAGTTAGAGAATTACACATGAGCAGGAGTTTTTGCTCTGAGAAATAATAGCCAGGGATGAGAGCTTCTTGCAGAGCTTCAAGGACTTGAGTAGGGCCAGGTGAGGTTCAGCTAGATCTCCATTTCCAGTCAAACATTCAGACTATTCCTTTCCCTAATAAGTCTCTTAATTTAAATCCCTTCAAAGTACTCCAGTAAAATAGGTTAATGAAATGAATATTTTGTAGAAATTGATGAACCTTTTTCAGTCATCTTAAGCTTTATTTACGCTACTTGTATAAGGTGTTATACAAGTGCTACTTCCTATGTTGTAATACTTATGTTAGAAATACTCAACTGCTGGTTTCAAAAATAAAAAAAATCTTTAATGATATACAATACATTCAATACATGCAATACATTCTGTGATGTATTGCATCAGAGTAAAAAGCCTGTAAGTGGGCTTAAGCTCCAAATATTTAAAAGAAAACCCCAAACAACCAAAACAACACCCGCCCCCCCCACAATTTTATTTTATGCCATTATAAATCAGTATAGCATTCTTTTAAACTTCTTAATCATATGTAGCAGCTAGTACTTGTCTCTTTGCTGTGTCCATTGTTTGAGCAGGAACTTGTTTAAATAACAGTAGTATTTTCAGGGGAGTATGAAACTATTTTTAGAGTATGTATTTGTGGCATAAGTAGTTGACTTAAAGACAGCTTTTTAACCTTGTCAAAAATCTGTATTTTCCACTGGGTGTTATGTTACTATCTGACAATCAGTTTTGAGTTGGATTTTGTCATTTCAGGCATAGTTGTATGGCTCTTTCATCCTTCTAATCCTAAATAGATGAACTGCACATCTGTTGTGTGAAAGTAACGTAGGAGGTCTCTAAATTTTTCTATTTCAAGAGTGACTTTGTTAACATCAGTTAAAAGGCTTATCTATAATTACACAGTTCCTATTAACAGTGTGGTGTTGCAAAACTGATGTTCATTTTCCATCCTTTCTCAGATGGTTTTTAATGTGAGGCGTGTTAAAATCTTTATTTTTAAAACTGAGTATTATGCTTAATAGCCAGCAAAGCAACACAGCGAAATTAAGCTTTAATTTTTAAAATAAGTGTAGGCACTGTACCCGGTGAAAACAGAAGTACTCTTGTACGAAGAGATGAGAATTTTCACCAAAATGTGTGTAGCAGCCGTGCCTAAGGACAACACTTGTGCCATGACTGACTTTAAAGGGCCTTTGGGAGAGCAAACATTAGGAGCTTTCTCTGCTACTGTGGAGGTGCAGAGATTTAAGTGTGATTTTTAGTTCTTTAATTTGTTGTGACAAATTTTTGTGGAAGCATGAAGAACAATTTCTTAAAATGAAGAATGGAATCTAATCTAATGGATTTTTTTCAGAAGGAGGCAAACATTGTATAAACCTTCCAACATCTGCCTATAAGAAAGGCAGAACGGGTCATAACTTAATTTGACAGTGAATCTTCTAGGGCTGAAGATCCCAGATGGTGTCAATGATGTGTAGCTACTGAACTGATTTGTGTGAGCTTTTCATGTGGAACTTGTGGGCTCCATCCAAGTAACATGTAACTCAGCTCAAAGTGGATTTAATTGTCAGAGACACTGCCCTGTGGCATTCACTTTGCTTTTGAACAGTCTGTGTGCACCTTTATGGCTGCAGTACCTGTGTAGATGGTGTAAGTCAGAGCAGGGCTGCCTTGAGTGCAGATACTGCAAGAGGGAGATGTAGGAGACTGTAGCAGCAGACTGGAGTGATGAGTTTGGGTGCTCTATGCTTGATGGTACAGCATCAATTAAACTGAGACAGATGCTTGAATTTCAAGGTTTTCAGTATTTTTGATTTTCCTAAAAAAAAAAAAAATGTTATTACTCAAGTAGAAGCATCTCTGATAGCAATTAATGTTTGCTCTATCAATTTCTTGAACTTAACAGTTCAGGTAATTCTACAATTGAATTAAGCTAGAGAAAAGGGCATGTGTAATTAAATATGAAATGAGATGTTGAAGCAACTGCTTCTCAACTTCCTCCCAGTTCTTTTTGAATCTGGGATGTAATTGAGACTGCCCCTGCTCCATGCAATAAAGTGTTTATTGGGAACTTGAATGAATTTTTTCAGGTAAGTTCTGTGGGTGAAAAAAAAGTAACTGTATCCTTTTTTGTTCTGAATTACAGACCTTCATCACTTGCTGCTTTAATTTTCTTGTGTTTTATTTTATGTAGATGAAGATGTGCTAACTGTGAAACACTTCACAACCTCTATTGTGTAATTTTAAGTTTGGGCTCTCCAACTACTTGAGCTTTTGTTGTTTAAGGATGTCCTTAAGCAAATGGCAGCATGCAAGGCACTGGTGTAAGGCATTATCTTCCCTGAAGCTGTGCTTTCCTGTGGTCACTCTGCAGCATGTTAATGTCATACATGCTTTGAAATTATGGAGGGTTTGGTTATGGAAACCACTTTACCATTTGTTTTTCCCTTCCTTACTCCCCTCCCCTTGCCACCCCTGTGGTTTGAGTTTTGTATGAGGAGGACTCAGAGGAAAGGAAGCTGAATTCCTTTTCCTTGTTTTCCTCTTTCAAATACAATGGTGATTACAATGTCTGTACTAAACAGGCATTATATTTTGGTAATAATGTTTTGTCTCAAAGTGAGTGAGTCATCTGACTGCCAGGCTTCAGAATATGACAGTCCTTAAGAACTTTCCATATGAGGAAGCAATAGCAGATTTGTGGGATGGCTAATGAATCATGGATAATTAGAGTCCTGGTCCTGCTAAGCTTTAGCACCTGACAGGTATTTTTACTTTCAGTGGGGTGGTTTAGAGAAACATTCTCTACCCAGTTTATAATTTGATCGAATATGTGAAACCTTTAAATGCTAGCTTTTTATATCATGGTACAAAACCAATATGAATTGATATCACAGGGTTACCTTCTGGGTTTTTTTATTTACCTAGTTCTTGTGGGTATATTTTAGGGCCTCACAGATTAAGCTACAATCTATTAAAAATGAAACTGTAGTCTATTAAAAAGTAATTATTATTATAGTGAGGGGGACAAGTGATATATTTTGCCTCTATTGGTGTGCATGTAGTGCTAGCTTCATACTGATTTAGATGAGAAAGAAGGATCCTTGATATATCAAAGACTATGTATTTTTAGCTTAGTTCAAAGTACTACAAATAATTACTTCAGTAAGCTAGAAGTTTCCAGTTGCCAGTATATGACTGCTTCTGAGAGTAGCCTGGGGCACTTAATCATCAGAGCTCACACTCGTGGGAGAGTCCTGCCCATAGCATTTGGTATCTGCTGAACACGAGTGGTCTCCAAATCCTGCTATTTCAGTGCATCTGATGTTTTTCATCTATAGCTCTGTGCCTCGTGCAAAGCTAGTGAAGTTCCTTTGGTTATTGATGATTTTTTGACACTAGAGCTGTTAGTCTTTGTACCTTGTCTGAGGAACAGCCATTTTTGAGAAGGAAAGCCTTTCAAAATAGGTGGTATAGAACAGGAAAGCTTTTCCTAAGAGCTCCAGGGCACATCTAAGGCTTCTTGTATAGACTTATAGGGCAACTGTTCATATTGATGACAGATCCTTCAGCAAGACCAGCAGGTCCTGTCCCAATACCTTCAGCTTCTACAAGGCTTGAATTTAAACATGCTTTTATTTTAGTAAATAGGCCCAGTTGACTGAGACTCGATGTACTCTGGTATCAGTGTAAGTACCTGAGGATTAATCTGAAGTTTGCCAAGTTGTTTGAGATAATGTCAGAGTTAAATTTGATGCTTTTACCCCTTCCTCCCATGAGCAAGATTAATATCTAGGTAGCTTAAGGGGAGGGAAGGGGGTCAGGAATTGCTCTCCATTTCAGATGCAGCTGAGCTTGGCTAATCCAGATCTTGGGTAATTCCCTCCTTCATTATTATGAAAAAGGTCCTTTACTTACAGCTGTAATTTCTAATTAATAGAGTCCTTAATTTGTTAGAAGAAACTTTCTTAGGTTGAGCAGTGTTAGAGGGGGAACATCTTTTTTCCAGTCTTGCTCCTTAAAATGATCTTGCTGTCACTAACAGATTTAAGTTTCCTGTGCTGAAACATAACTGATAACTACATTCCAAACTGGAGTTACATGGGTCATAAAGTTTGTCAAGAAATGGCCTTGTGGGTTTTTTCTAACCACAGCAGAGTATTTTCTTGACCTAGTTATTTTTCAAAGACAGATGACTGTTTTTCTTACCTTAAACATTGTTGCCTGAAGGGGTTAGTCTGGTTTGACACAGTTTGGAGAACCTCTAGTCCCTGCCTCTGATACTGTTGAATTTGGATGCTATTCTGTCCAGCTGTGTTCTTAAAAAAGTAAGATTCTTGAACTTGAAAAGCTCCCTCAGTAACAGGCCTTGAAAAAGGAAACCTTTGTCTGCACATAAGGCGTTTTCCTCTAGGATGAATCTTACATGGTACAAACCAAAAGTGTGGAACTGTTCTACCAGGAGTCAATATTTTTTTTTCAGATGGCATTTAAGCATCTTTACAAAATGCATGTTTGTGTTTACTGGGAATTGGCAACCCAGCATGATGTCTGCTGGCTAATTTCACATGGTCTAAAAACTTTTTCCTCCTAAATGTTGCCAACTTCTTTCCCTATTACTGTATCTGTGTGTTCCTGCGTGTGCTTGTTTTATAAGGATGTTATGGACTATTACTTGCTGCTGTAAGCTCTCTTTCTTTTGGAGGAAGGACAGCAGAACTGAATGTTGGACGTGAGAGCGATTCTTTGTCTATTGCTGTGTGAGAACAGGACATGTGCAGAATTAAATAGTTTACACAGCTTGCCATTCCTTGAGTTCTGCTTCATGTACGTTGCTGTTCTGTGAGTCCCTTTGGCTTTGTTCTGAGTTATTTTTGCAGCTCTGCTCTGCTGCTTTCTGTTTAGGGTTTTTTTTTTTTTCAAAGTTCTTTGGTCTGGTGTCAAAATCCTGTTTAGATCCTTGTGGAGAATAACTGTCCAGAAAGCCAGCTGTCCTTCGTGGTGCTGAGCATCCCTAAGTCCTGCTCCACTTTCATTATGGCAGTGAGGAATATTCTGTGGCTTGTAGCAGAAAGATCCAGTGGAACTGAGTTCTGCTGATCCTCTTGTGTGGTGGCATGACCCACAGTCCTATATAAATACACAGAGCTATTCTTAGGCTGCTGCAGAAGCTGCCTTATACAAAACATTCCCTGACTAGGTAGGCTTGGGATCTAGTGACCCTGATGTGTGCAGGATATTGTAGCCATGGCAAATCTGAGAGCTTGGGCTGAGAGTATCCAGCATCTGTGAAAGCATGTGAGCTCACTCAAACATGTCCCTGTCCCCTCTTTGCTCTCAGACACACAGGACATCCTTCTGCTAATGTGATCAATTCTTTTTATGGCTTGCACTTGTATTTTTTTAGTGAATCTGCTTCTGCAATCAATGACTGTGGTTTTGAATCTTTAACATTACCATATTAAATTGAAATCCACTTAGCATAGTTCTGGCTTTTTCTGTCTTAATACATATTCTGAAAAATATGAAGACCTCTGGGGAACCATGAGACAAGTTGCATGTGTGGCAGTCAGCAGCTAGAGGATGGTGGCAGAAGGGTGGAACTGCCCAAAAGGTCTGTTCCCAAGCAGAATTTGGGGAATATCTTTCTTTTTTTTTCATTGCCACTGTCAGCAGTTTGATAGTCGGGAAGTTGGTGCCTTAAAGCTATGGGTTAAAAAAAGCATGCTAGTGTACTTGAGGAGGGGATGCCAGAGTTTGAGGGGGAAGGAAGGAGTGTCCTCTGCAACCTTCTTAGCTCTATGAATAGCTCTCAATGCCTGTCTCTTCCAATTATTAATTCCCTGAGCAGCACTATTTGTAAAGCTGGTGTTCTTGAGATGGCCTTTGGTTTCAAATGTTTGTTTAGGCATAAATGCTGGGTTTTTTCTTCAGGTATGAGTCTACTGATACGTGCTGGATCTTCTACTTTAGGAGTTTCTCATGGACCTGTGATATAGCTTCAGTTATGATTCCTGTTCTCCTGAGTAGTGATGAAACCAAGTGCCAGTTACACAAAGCAAAAATCAATATACTGCCACGTTCACTGCAAGTAATAGCAGCAATATGAGGTGTTTCTCTGTCCTACAGTGTAACTTGTGGGAGTAGCAGGAACTGTGGCCTAAATAAAAAGGAGATTTAAACTAGTGCTACAACATACTGTCTGCAGAGTGTAACAAGTGACAGGTTTGGGACACTTTGAGTTTCTTCTCTGTTTATCTAAAAACGAAACAAAACAACCTTTTTTTGCTTTGATATCTTACAGGAGATGTTGCAAGCCGTACTGCTTGGTTGACTTAGCTGCTGTCATACTGGGTGGTTTTTTTCTTCTGTTGTGGTGAAGCCTTTCCCTTGCTGTGAAACAGACTTCGTGTCTTCCATGGGGGGGATCATTTGATCTATATTCATTCAGACTGAGGGTCAAGTCCAGTTTTGTAATGGTAATATGGCTTGTAATGCATCTTAGTGGTTTTACCTTTGGGTTACAGCAGAAATAACTTCATCCTTGAAGTTCATGTTTGGAAACTATAAACCCAAGGATTACAGAGAGGAAATGAAGGAGGGGCAGGATGTTGAAATGCGTTTTTAGTGAACAGTCGTACTTGCAATAACCTTTAATCTGTAAGAACAAACCTCAGTGGAACTGTTAGTGAACTATGAGTGCTGCTGTTAACTCCCTCTGCTTTAAACCTCCTTCCCCTTCTACAAGTCAATTCCAAAGCAGTCGTATTTAAATTCTTTAATGTGACTCATGCCTACTTCTTCTCTCCATCTGAAAAGGTTTTGTGTACACAGAGTAAGGCTACTTTCACACTTCACTGGCCAGCTTGTGGTCAAAATATTTTTCTGTGATCTATTTAAATATGTCCTGAGATTTATGATAAATTTGTTCTTGTGTAACATTCCCCACCCTGCTAGTTTCTCTTCCTTAACCTTCTTCGTTAGGTTTATATACTGTGGGAGCATCAATTTCCAAGAAGTACAAACTGTCAGATGTATGGCCGAGCTGAAGTCTGTTGTTGAAAGAGGTTCCTGGGCTTCAATATCCTGTAAAAATCAAGTGACTATTGCAGAAGTTGCTGTGGTTTGCTTCATTTTACTTTAGGATTAGCGCAATCTAACATGGATTTTGATTGGAGCTGGATTTTACTGTTGATTCCCAACATGGTTTGTGTTTGAAAACTGCCATGAAGAAGAAGGTTGTGAGTGATTTCTTAAACTTTCTCATGGCTGATCATATCATGTGTCCTTACCAAGTGTGTTGGTGCCCTGGAGCTGGTTCTTTAGCTCTTCCTTCCAGCTGATCCCTCTGCTCTGTGCCTGCTTGGAGAAGCTTATTGCCAACTGTCTCTTTTGCCATGCTAGGTATTAAACCTGGCTCTGCTGAAGCAGACTGAACCTTGCCTACCTCTGACTGCTATTTTTTTCTGTTTGCTTTTATTCTCTCTCCTTTTACGGCTCTTTTGTGTTGGTGGCTGCAGTCACTTGTTTTTCTTGTCCTGCTCTGACCCTGATTAATTCCTTGTGATGCAGTTTGATGGTGTGACCTTGTGCTTTTCTATAAATGTGCTCATGATATCATTTCAGTCAAGTTCATGAATATTCCAGCCTTCCCTTATGTGGCTGATGTCACTCAGCTTGAACTCCTGAAGTATGTTAATATAATGTACTCTTTGGGGCATATTATTTCCCTTTTTCTAAGCAGTCTTCAGATGCATTGTCACAAACCTGTCTTGCCACCTCCATCTTTGAGTAGTTGTTCTGTTGATTAGATTTCTGCTCTGTATGAGGGTCTCAGTATTGCTGCACTGTGTCTTGCAGAACTCATAAATGATGATTTAGCTGGTCATGGAGGACAACACTAGAGTTGGGAGCAGGTTTGTGTACTACACTTGAGATAAATATACCAGTGCTCTTAAGTACATAAAACTGGGAGATAAAGTTCTTGGAAAACTGTCTGGTCATGATGAAGAAGAAACAATTATTCTCTTCTGGACTTTTCTTTCTGTGTACTTTCCTGGAGTAAGCAATTGAGGTTCAATGTTTAGTTTATTTTTTTTGTAGGCAGTGCCAGTTTGTTGCTGTTAGGGCCTTTAGTACAGACTATAACTTGACTTTTTATTCCAAGTGCTGTCTCATAGCATGGTTTTGAATAACTCAGCCCTTTCCTTTTGGGACAAGGTGTAACTTCCAAGAGTAGTTGTGTCATGCTGCTGTTCTGGGCTCCCTTGGGCTGGATTCTGGTAACTCAGCTCCCTTACTTGTGTTATTTGTGGAAAAGTCTCTTAACCTGCTTTGATTATGTCAGTCAGGGCAAGTAGAATATGACATTGATTGCTCTGCTTTGTGGAGTGCGTGATCTCAGCTCTAAGGGCATGAAGATATGCCAGGGCAGAGGTTTTTCTCTGGAACTATATTCATGGTTTAAGGTCTGTTTGGATGGTAGAAAGTGGGCATGTGGAATAAAACCAAACTAGTAATTCAGGTACAGTTCAGAGGCTTTTGAAAACTTTCTCAAATCTCCACCCAAGAAACTTCCTGTGAGCTCAGTGCACACAAGAAGAAGATAAGAAAGTACTAGGTTTAAACTGAATGACTGCAGAGGACTCATCTTCTGTGGGGTTTTTGATTTTCAAAAAGACTTCTTAAATTCAGTGTGGTATATAAACATATTAAGGAAAATAACTTGCTTCAAACTTGTATCTGTAAGATTACTTGAGTGTAATGACTGCTGGGGATTTTCAGTGAAGGAAGAAAATTGGCTTCCAACAAATGCAGCTGCAGTCCTGATGTGAAATGAGCTTTTGTTGCAAAAATTACAAGGCTGAGGACTTGTGTGTGTAGGGGAGAATTTCCATTTTGAAATGAGAATGGTTTAAGTTTGGAAAAAGCAAGAGGAACCTTGTCTGTTTTAGAAGAATTACCCAGGAATAGGCAGTGCCAAGAAGCCTCTAAAATCTGGGGACTTTTTTGGTATGGTTCAAGGGAGGGAGCCACAGGATGGTCACTCAGTGCTGGTGGGCAGTCCTCTGGTATGGATTTTGAGTGTTTTTGGAATCTCTGGGGGGATTTAGCAGCATTCAAGTGGTCAGGTGTTATAAGGTTTTTACTGTGCATTTTGAAGAAAAAGATTAAAGAATTTTTGTTGAATGAAAAAAATTATTTATGGCAGAAGTTAGTACAGTTACTTTCAGGTGAATCTAAAGAAAATCAGGACTAAATGAAACTAAATTTCTTTCAAATCATGCTGGTTTCTTCATATCCAGATGTTTGGAGTTGTCCAACTTTCTATGCAAGCAAAGATGAAAAAATTAGTTATTTTAACATGCTTTTCTTTAGGTCCTGGAGTCTTTGGTTTTCTTTGTTTTTTGAATAATTCTCTAAATTGATTTGCTTTTATTTATATAAATTATGCATTTATGTGTAGCAGAAGGAGCTGGTTTCACGTTTGCTCTTGAGATCAAGACTGAAAGTGTCTGTTGGGAGTGAAAAACACTGCTTGTATTTGGGCAATGCAGGATGAAGTTAGAACTCATGTTGTTTTGATATCAGGAGGTGTTGCAGCCTTTTCCTGTAGGTGATTTGCTGTTGTCATGGTTATAGTTTCTCTGCACTGTTCCCAGTGTTGGAGATCCCACCACAGATTTTGAGGTTGCTTTGCCACGTGAACACATCTGCTGTGTTGTGTATTTGACTTTCAGGAAAATACTTTGATCAAATGTCACTTGTCTGCTTTAAAAATGCAATTAAATAGTTCAAGTAAATATTTGCATTAGCTGGGAAATAAGGTGGTACCTTGGAGATTAGGTCTGAGGTAATAATGAAATGGTAGAGAACAAAATGAAACTCCTGAGCAGGAGTTGTTAACTCTGACACGCAGTAGAAGGTAAAAAGGGATATTAAATAAAATTTCTAGTGTAAGTCATCAATTGGATAAGTAGTAGATAGGCCCCTTTGTGTTAAGCTTTATTTTGCTATGTCAACAGATGTATCTTGCTGGCAGCTTGTTTTTAAAAACCTGGAGTGGCTAAAATGCTCTGACTTCAACAATAAAGTGGTAGAAATGTGAGGAGCTTGTCTTAGCCCAAACCTTTTGGAGTCTGAGCTGCAGCAGCCTGTGTGGAGCAGGAGCCTGTGTAGTTTTCCATTAGTTGTTCTTGTTGCAATACTGCTGTGACACACTTCATCCGCCCAACAGCCTTTTTTAAGAATCTTGAACTTGCAGTAGTTAAAAAATAACTTGGTTCATTCAGTGCTCTGTGAAATGACTGTTCCATCGATCCGGATGTTTGCTTAACAGCATTTCCATTTTAACTGTCTTCCTTTGCTTTTGAGAAAATAGCAAATGCATCCTCAGTTCTTAAATGCAACTGTTTCTGCTTGCTTCCAGTTCTGCTGAGCCTGAGCAGTGTGCTGATAATTCAGTTATTAATGTGGCAACCTTTTAAACTTCAACCAAGTGACTAAGTACTCAAGTACTCAAATTAGATATAGAAACTGATCAACTGATGTAAACTAAAACAATTTCAACAACTACTTTGTCAAGTATAACTGAAACATTTTACAGCTAGTCTTGGCAGTTTTCTGTTTGTTTTTTTTTTAATCCAAAAGAATATATTTTCTTATAGGCATTATAAAGAATGATGATGGAGAAGCAAAAATGCAGAGTACTTTGGAAACTGGGAAAGGATAGAGGTTCAACTCATTGAACTTTTTTTGCAGTTGTTTGTACAAATTTGTCTTTCTCTGACCAAAGACCATTGCTTCCAGCTGCATGAAATGCAGTGTACTCATCTGAACTGTACTTATGTTTAATTCAACTGTGCTTTATGAATGCAAGGTATACAGGGTGATTTGACAAGGGTTATCTTTTGTCAAACATGTTTCTCCTGTAGTAGGGAAACACCCTCTGGTTTTAATTTGAAAACAACACTAACATTTTTTCACATGAATTATTTTGCAGTATTACCAAAGGAAGCCTGGATTTAATTTTTTTTTCCTAATCATAGCACCAATTTAACTACTTGTTACTTTGAGGGGACAAGTTGTAGGAAGGCCCCACATGTGAGCTGAAGCTTGCCTATGTAGCAGTTATCAAGTGAGAAGGGTGTGAGGTGTGAAGGACAATGACTATTGTAGAATAGCTGAATGCAGACACTCTTCTCTTAGTGTACTGCCTATTCCCAGTTCATTCTTTGTAAATGCCAACCCTTCATCATTTCAGTTTTCTCCTAAAAAAAGAAGGGGCATATCTTGGTATTTTGAGGGTTGCAAAAGTGGGCCCTCTTAGTCAGTCAGTAGAGTTTTATGAACATGAAGTATCTCCAGCACAAAAGTGTTTTCATGATGCGTTTCAGTGGGATAAAATATTGAGCTATATTTTGGAGGCCTGTTGAAAATTTTTAACATTCACTATTTTGCAGTACCCTGGTGTTCTATGCATCATTGCACAGTGTGCCTTGATCAGAAATATCAAAGTGTTGAAATTCTACTTGCAGATTTTTTTTGTTTGCAACTATTTCATTTTCAAAAGGACACAATGTTCTCGTGCAATAGGAGAACAACATCCTGTGCCTGCCAGGGGAAGGAGAAGTGGTAGATCTCACTCTTGGTAGATCTTTAGGTCTGCATTAGAACCAAGGCCTGGCTCAGTGTGTCCCTTCTGGGGTCACTGGTGCCTGCTCTAGGTTGAGTTTCTCCTCCTTCCACCTTACCCAGGAAGGATGCATGTAGCAAGGGGCTGCAATACCACACTTAGTAACATTTTGAGCTCCTGCCTTCCCTCAGCCAAGCCTGAATAGTAAAACCAGAAGGTATGTAGCCTATGTGGTCCTTTTCTCATGCAAGAGGTAGACTAGTTTGTCACAGCTCATAAAATTCTGCATTGGGCTTCCAAAGGTTTTACAAATGCAGAGTTTAAACGAGCCTTTAAGACCAGAGGTTGAGCAATTTAGCTCTACAAAGATACTGTCCTTCTGGGAAAGGGTTTTGCATATTCCCAGTGTTCTTCAGGTGTGGCTTTTGATACTGTATTGAGAGTTTTTTCATTGGTCTAGTTATATTTTAACTATCTCAGTTTTCAGTTCTGTTTTATGTTGATCAGTGTGTGCTTTGCTTGTCTTCTAGACTAATTCACATGACCAGTAAAGAGCAGGAGGACTCGGTGGTCTTGGCAGTATTGGAACAAGAATAATGTGGTATAAATTGCTTAGCAGGACTGAAAGTTTTCTGAACTTCAGCTAATACTGGGTAACTCCATCCCAGCCAGTGTGTTGAAAATTGTCCCTTTTAAAAGGGTATTTAAGTTTGGACTGGTAGGTTAAAATAAGTGGTATGAAGTAGTGTTATGATGTACAAACAGTATGAAAGATCCTAAAACACATATGACAGGTGCTTGTGGCTTAACTGTCATGTCCTATTTTGTAGAGCTTCAAGGTTACTTGTTACTGCTGTGATGTGTGCTGAGAGTGGCAGAAATCAGATGTGCTTGAAGCATAGTCAACACAGAGCCTCACTGAAATTCTCCATTTGTGCACAAAACCAAAATTGATCCAGAGGCTGAGAGACTGTTGATGTGCTTCCAACCCCTCAAATATAAACTTAGTGTGGGGGGTTTTTTTCACTTCTCTCCTTTCAGCATTTACTTGAGTTTACTTTTGCATAATAGCTTGCCTAGCGAATTTTTGTTTTTGAGAATCTTATTCTTCATACTTGTTTTAGGGATACTTTCCTGAATAAAAATATGGACTTGAAGGTTTCAAGTATTGTCCTGAAGTGCTCAGTGCACAGGCCATTGGGTTAAACATTTAATATTATTTTGGTTGTGTAACTCTTGTAACTTGAGCCTGTGTTGCTATAGAACCAAAAAAAAATTTAGTTGAATTTCCAAGGCTTGTTAAAATTGCATGTCCCAGAGCAATAAGCTTGCTTTTTTCAATTTTGAAAAGCTCACATAGTTGGCACAGTAAGGTGTGTTTTCAGGGCATGCAAGTGTGCAATTGGGTTGGTAAATGGCCCTTAAGCTTGTTAAATAGAAGTACTTTGTCAGGTGAGTAGGAGTGTAATAATGGAATTTATTATGAACAGAAATACTTAACTTTGCAGTGAAGTGTGTTTCACTTCCAGACTCACCTCAGACTTAAACTAAAGTATATATGTGCTCCATGTTGAAAAATACTGTTCTCTGGTATTGTTATTCTAAAAGTACTGAATTCTTTCTGCTCTCCTGGGGAGAGGACACCCTGTGGAGGGTTTGAATAACCATAAGAAGTGAGAATTTTCTGTATTTTCTGTTACTAAGGTCCTTTACCAGCAGAAAGCATGGACCTGAGTAGTTAGGTGGTAATTAATAATCATGAATGGCTTCAGTATACTGGGAAGAACTTAATTTATTCCCATCTTTCGAGACACCAATAAACTCTTGGACATCCAAACTGTCTGGTTGTTTTCATATCCTTTGGACAGAACCCTGGTTTAAATTCTGCTTATTTCACCTCTGTTCTCTGGTGGTTGAGCTCTGCAGGAGGTGTCCTCTCCTTGCAAGAGTGGGCAGCAGAAAGAATTCAGTTTTAAGAGAAATTGGTCCTCTAGTCTATGGGATGCCTGCATGTCAAGCATAGTGTTTTTGTTGCATCCTTGTAGTGATACAGTCTGATTCAAAAACAATTAGATTGAACTTTAGGCTGTGGTTAATTTGGTAAATATGTTGTTCTCTGTTTGATGGGGGACGGAGGAGTCCTTTGTAATGCATACTTGCAGTACCTGAAGTGTGTATCCACTTCTTAAATCTTAACAGCTAAAGAGTTGGATTCCCGCCTTTAGCTTGGGTAAAGAGTAGCACAAACTGGTTCAGATGGCCTGCAGACATTGGTAGTGGACACAAGCCAGCGTGTGCTTGTGTAAATACAGCCATTGTAGAAAATGGTGAATTGTTCAATATTGTCAAGGAATTTTTTTTGTACCTGTCACGATAAAATGTTTCTACTAGGAGGAACAAGGGTGTTACCGCTCCTAATCAGGAGGAGTTAACACTGAATAAGTTAATTTTAGTGACCTTGCAGGCTAGTATTGATGTGTTTATTCTGACAAGTGTGAAGAGACAAAGATTTGTTTGTGGCTGCTTACAGGGCACATACACAATTCCTTTATATATTAAAAGGCCTTTCTGTACTTTTTTCACTATGCTTTGCCATTGGAGGCCTTGACATGGAAACACGTTGCTGAATAATGATCATCATGAGGACTGAAGTAATACTGTTCAAAATGCTAAACAGTGGTAACAAACTTATTGAGGTTTAAAAAATACATGTACTTTATGACTTTTTAAAAAAAATCACATTTTGTTCAAACTTCCTCAGTGCTTTTGGAGCATTATTTTAAAAACTGGAAGTTCAAGACTGATAAGATCAGACTTTGCTTATAGGCTATTAGCTACTTAAGTAGGGTAAAATACAAATGTCCTAATGGTTCCTGGTTTTTGCCAATATATGATTTGATACAGTTAAAACCAGCTGTAGATCAATTTCACGTAGGCTTGATATGCAAAAATATTGACAGAGAGGGTTTCAGTGTTGGAGTTGTGGATCCCAGTTGCTCAGATCCCTTAGTCACTGGGGTGGAGGGGAGAGATCCCTGAATGGACTAGGATATAAATGGAGTTTGTACAGATTCTTCTGGCTTGCCACAGTCCCTTTCACTGGCACACAGCCACCCCTCAAATGGGTATGGACTTGAGAGTTAATCACCAAGCCTTTTTTTTGTGATCACTGATTTTTAAGGACAGATAACTGTTGTCTTTCTAGAGCCATCTGGTGTGTAAGGGAAGGGTGGATGGGCAGATCCTGGTGAGCCTGATCCTGGATCTTTTTGCCATCATCTTCTCCAGCTGCTTTCTGAGACTGTGATTCATCTGTCCCTATAGTACTGTCTGAATGCAGAATCATACTAAATGTGCATATGTACTAGCTAAGAAGGTCTCAGCTTTGTGAAAGGAATCAGGGAAGTTACGCCTTCCAAATCTTCACAAAAGTGTCTGTTTATGTGCAAGTAAGCATCCTTGCCCCCATGAAAGTCGGATGCTTTGCTGTAAGGCTTGCAACAAGCTGCATTTTTGAAGATTTCCAGATCCTCTGATTATATTCCTGGTTAATCACCAGTATTAGTTTGCTCTCATGTTGTAATATATTTGCAGGTTATGCAACAGCCTTAGGGAATTGAACTACAAGTTGTAATCTTAGTTTTTACTCTTAAACATACTTGGCAATAAATCTTAAATTTATTGCGACAGTTACTGTATGTGCTGGCTTTTGTCCATGTGCTTTGTGTGGCCACTCAAAGTGCTGCAGACTGATTCTGTCCTTGGAATGGCTTTTATTGAGCTCTCCCAGCTGAGGCAGACTGTCCTTTGAGAGGTGTCCTCTCCAAGCAGCACTGGTCTGGAGTTTTTTTTCCCCATGGAGGGGGACAGAGTGCTTGTCACAGAGTGGGGAGCTTTGGCAGATGGGACACAGTGGTTGCTGCTGGGGCTTGTGGAGATGCTTCTCAGCAGGAGCAGACTTCACCATCCTGGCTCTGATCCTGAGAATGGCCTCTCCATGTACTCTGCTGCCAAGGAGCCTTTCCATGTACCTGGCAGTTTGCTGTACTTGCTGTTAGAAGTGCTGTGTCCTCTTTCCTCCACTGGGGGAAAAAAAAGGCAGTGAAGTGGAAGGAAACATCTCGGGCTGCTGGGTGGGCAGCGCTGTTGTATTTCCTCCACACTGAAATTATTGTTGCATAATGCCAGTGCCAAGTGAATGTTCTATTAATAATACTGTTTTCTTGAAGTTTCAAAGCCCTCAAGACTTTGTTGGAACCCGTTATAGTGGCTGCATGTTTCTGTTGTGCATTTGTAGAATTTAATTTTGACCTGTGTACTACATGCTGGGAATTTTTTTGGTTTTTCTGCTGCACACAGTCTGCTTCCTAGGAATGCTTGACCTGTGCTGCAAGGCCTAGGAAACCAGCTTGCAACCCTTATTGCTGCTGCCCTTTGTAACAAATAAGAACCCTATGAGCTCATATTTTACATGAGTTTTCTGCCTTGCTCTACAGGAAAATTTCTTAATCTGACACAACAGCAAAACTTTGGAGTATTTGTGCTGCTGTTTGGGTAAAAACAAAACTTTTATGAGCCAGGAGATTAAGATGAATATATTGGTGCTATCAAGTGCATTTCTGAGAATTTAATCTGCATGAAGTACCCAGAGCCTTGCTTCTCCCAGAGTTCAAGGAACCAGCAATCCCTTCATTCTGTCCCTTGTCATGCTGCAGAGGCCACCAATGTTGTGTCACATGCTAAAAGCAGAATATGAATGTAAACTCAAAGAGGTAATATGAGGTATGGGGGAGTTTTTGAGTGGGTAACAGCTGCAGCTTGAAACTCATCTCTGAAACAAGGTGCTTGCAGCAGCTGCTTATGATTTCTGTCCCCCTCTAACAGCGGCCTGGCAGAATGTACTTGTGGCCAAAAGAAAAAAATCTATGTGTTTAATGAGGGTGAAACTTGGCAACTACGTCCCAGAAAAGCACTGCCAGGAGTTGTGAACCACTTTTCAGATGGCTTAATGCAGTTAATGATCAGTTGTTTCTTTCCAGATAGTAACCTCCTTTGTGTGAAACACATTGCCCCGTACGTTAAAAAAATCTGCTCTGTTCTGTGAAGACAACATATATAGTGTTACATCAGCCCAAGACTGTCCTTAGTCAGCAGGTTTGATTTCCAGAACATGATTAGGAGGATTGCTGCACAATACATATTCTGAGTGATCCTAACTTGTGTTTCAGTTTAGACTCTGTGGATTCTTTTAAATGGGCAAGGAAGAGGGAGCTGGATAAAAGTATGCTCTTGCCTAAGCAAGGGAACAAGCTAGAAAAACAGATGGTGCTAAAAATAGTTTATTACCAAGGTCTAAATATGGCTCTGTGATTCCCCCTTATAAATAATGCAGCTATAAATCCTGCTAGGTATCAATAAGTATTGAATTAACTCCAAACTGCTGAGTGTTACAGAACCTTTTGGCAGCTTTCCAAGCTTGGTGTTGCCCTTCATTCGCAGGATCAACATTTAATTCCTTAACAGGGGAAACCTGGAGAATTCATCCTCTTTGAATGGAAACATAGACACAGGGAGCTTGAATGAGTGGCTCCAGGCTCAGGCATCCCATTGCAATGGAAGGGGAGCTGTGCTTGATGAGTTTCTGCTAGGTCACAGCCAGGATGAATCTCCTCCTTTCTTTTCTGCAACGCATGAACAATCAAAGGCTCCTTTTTTATCTATTGTTGCCATGGAGGGCGTCCATTTAAAGTTCAAATTCCAGCAGGCTTGGGAAGAAGGAAAGGAGATAGGAGTAGGCTGGGCTGGGAGATGATAGGCAAGCATCAAAAGTGAGCTGAAGACAAGCCAGCACTTTGTCCTGTGACAGGACAGACCAGGCTGGGGGTACTTGGTTTTGAATGGATGCCTGGAAGTTTTTTGGAGCAGTGAATGAAACGCTGCTGAGGTGGCAGGCACAGAGAGCATCTGGCGTTTTGCTTTCTTTGCCTCGGCACAGTGGCTCACAATGTGAAATTAGGCCCAAAATGGCATTTAATGAAGTGAGCCCTTGTGCTGGAGGTTCCCTGTGCTCTGACAGCGAGGGAGTATAAGCCCTGAGGAGAGTGAAGAAAAGGAAATCTCATTAAGGATGGAGGTTTTCCCCCTCTTTTGTGAATGGATTCTGTAACAAAGGTCTTGCAGATCCTCAGAGCTGCTCATCGCTGTTGCTTTGCCATACCTGCAGTCAGCTCTGCATGGATGTTTATGGTACTTTCCTGTAAGTAACGTGCTGAGAAGAGGAGGCAGCTCAGTATCTGCTGCAGAGTTGCTTTTCCTTTTTTGCAAGTTCCTGTGTGTACAATAAGCATTTGTTGCTGAAAGAGCTAATGAGTACCAGACCAGCTGCATTTGACATTACGAGAAAAGAAAGGGGCCATCTATTGACTCCCATGCCAGGTTTCAGCCAGCTGTGGATATTTCTTTTTTAATTATTACTTATCCCATCAGAAAATTGGATTATGCTAAAATTATTGGTGATGTTGTTTGGAAAACAATGCAATACTGAGTTGAGAGCTATGGTTCAGTGTTAAATATAGGGTACTTACAGTTAATGTGCCTAAGCTGCACCAGAGGGTTTAAAGAGAGGTGAGAGCACTTTTCTCAGGTTTTACCATCTGGGTTTTGGCAGGTGGCAGAGGATTAAGTTACTTTTTTCCCCGTACTCTAAATTGCAAGAGATGATGGCTAGCAGAAGTGTTGAGTAGTGTTTCATCATTGATACAGGAACTTTTTCCAGATTTTTTGGCAACAAATGAAATCCCAGTGTAATTTCTAAAATTTATTAGAAGAAGTTGTACATCTTTGAATTTAATTGAGGGTAATTCAGGGAGAGGGCTCTTAAAATAATCAGCATTTTTATAATAACATGTTAATCAAATTAATAGATTTGTACATTTTTGTGTTACTTGAATGTAAGGACTTAACTCTGAAACTAGACTCTGTTCTTCTATACTCTGTTATCTGTTGTGAAGCTTCCCTTACTTTTTGACAGTCACTTTCTGATTCGATGCATCATCATCTAAAAGAGACCTTAAGCCAAGTTGATTCATCTGAGGCTTTTCTCTGCAGAGGAATTTCTTAAAATCACTTGGAAAAGTCTTAAACTTAATTGTCACTTGGTCTTTTGTTAGACTTGCATTGCACCGATCAATTCCTGCTGCATGTGTGCACTGGTGCATAGGTGTGATAAAAGCAGAACAGATATCTCAAACCTGTGAAAATGAACTGATGGGAATTTCTCTACATCACTTAGTGATGTCAGCTTTTCCGTTAGGATGGGAAATATTGACTTGTTTACATGTTTTTTCAAGTACATAAAAATTGAAGAGAAGTTTGTTCTGTTCTTAAGTTGCTGTTAGATGCAACTTCTAATGGGATATAGTTAATAAGGAGATGTTTTCTGCATAAGTGATCTGGGAGGTGATGGTTTACTGTTAAGGTGAGCTGCAGATTTCTATTTCTATATTTGAAATAGAAATATATTCATCTATTTCTATATTTGAAAGTACTCATTTATTTTTATTCTGATGACATGTGCTTTGCAATAAAACTGAAGTATTAGCAGAAAAGGAATTTTAAATAGATGAGACTTCTGATGAGTTTCCTGATTTCAGTTTTCATTGTATTAGTAACCATGTGACTAACACTCAAAAGTAATCAACAAAAAGGAATGCGAGGAAGTTTGCAAGCTGGGGTAGCATAAACAGATCCTCATCTTTAAAACAAAGCACATGTAGTAATTGAATGTACAGTTTTTTTGAATGTTGCAGCTTTTTTCCTGCAAATTCTGGATTTATTACATAGTAGAGGAAAGCTGAGGCCATGCAGTGAGAGGTTGAGCTCAGTTTTAATGTTACCTCAGTGTTTTGGGAATGTGAGTGTTGATTCTGCCTTACACAAGCTGTGTATACTTTGCTTCTCTTCTGACTTGGCATGATGTGTTTTAAAACATGTATTACACTGGAGGGTAAAGGACCACATATATGGTTTCCTGACTTGAAAAAAAACCCCCATACTGAGCATCAACTGCTGACATGTTGTCAGCTTTGGTATTTGAACCAATAAACAAACTTGTCTGAATTTTATTTAGCAAACAGAAGTCTTAGTACAAGTTGACTAAGTATTAAAAATATATAGTAGTCTTGTCACTTAATGTCAAGATCACTTCCTGAACCATATTATTTCAAAAAAATTCAAATAGTCCAAAATCAGATACTGAGCTAGAAAAGTGCAGTCCTTGCACCGTTCACCTTCAATCTCTGGTACTAATTCTTAAGCAAACTCATTGTGTTCAATTTAACTTGTCCCTGGAAATAATTAGTGGTCAAGGTCCACCAGTTTGAATTAATACTCTTGGAAGAATTTACTGTTAAACTGTGGGCTTTGCATTGAGCTGAGCAAAAGATTCATAGCAGCACTTGTACTTTGTCTGTGTGTCTGTGCCTGTGTGTCCCTCTGTGCACTTGCATAGCAAGATCTTGGGGCTTTGTTTTGGAAAATTGATTTGAAGAAGGAGGAACTGTTCCCAAGCTGGTGGGGTAGTTTTCCCTTTTTTTCTCCATCCCCCTCCCCTGGCAGAAGTGAACTTTATGGCCCAATTATGGAATCCCTTAAAATGCTAGTTATGATGGAGCTCCAGCATAATGCAATAATATAGGTGAGTCTGACATCTGCCAGTAACTAATGAGGGCAGCATTGCAATCAGGATTTAGGGTTTACTTCTCTAATTTCTCCTAAGTTTGACCCATCGCATCAACTTAATATTGGACCTGAGGAGAAAAATGAAATGAGAGCATGCAGGAATTTGAAGAGAAGTTGGTACATGGATGTACGCTGCAGCAGTCGGTGCATATGTGATTCAGTTGTTAAAGTAATTGTTTGCAGCTCATAGCAAAGTCATGAAGGAATAAGACCTTGGCTAAACTTCTCAGGAATAGAACTTCTCCATAAAAATAGATGACACATAAATGGCAGGAAATGAAGCCAATATGGTCATGTTTTGAAGCCACAAGGGTCAAATCCTGTCTTGTGTTACTCCAGTGCATAATCAGTCAACTTAAACCTTGTTACTTGAGAGCAGAGTTTGGCATGGCAAAGCAAACTTTGAAATGTCACTTTTTATTTGAAGTTTTGTGGAAGCCCAGGTAGAGCTTTTTCTCTTGTCTAAATGTGCCTAGTTAGAAACTGAGAAACTTATTAAAACTCCTGGGGTTAGAGGTAACTTTTTTGTTTATGTTGTTTCAGAGCTGATTGTAGTCTGTTAATACTTCTGTCAGAGGAATAATACATCAGAAGGCTTTGACTACCCAGGGTGGTCTTTGTTTTTGGATCCTGAATGCTGAACACTGAGAGATGGTACTGCAAGCAATCACAGTCTTGTTAAGCAGTTTTCTTGTGCTGCTCCTTTTGTGCCTATGTTTCTGTTTGGGAATGTGTGTGTAGCTCATGTTAATGATGTGTGTGTGCGCCTTCTTATTTCCCAGTCTGAAATGTGGAAAAATAGATGCATCTTTCATCTGTATTAATTAGATTTGGTTTAACTAAGTCTTCATAAAATTATTTTATCATAATACTACAGAAGATGGTAATACACAGTTTGTTTCTTGCTTCTGCAGCCTGTTTTCTTTCTGAAAGGAAAGGTAATAGTTCTTAAACAGGAAAAGAGGGAGCAACTCTGGCAAAGCATGAATCACTTCTGCAGGGAGAGAGCATGTGCTTACATTGTTTCCCTCTGTGTCCTTCTCCTACAAAACCAGATGTGTTTATCATCCCTGTATGCACACAAGTGCTGCAGCTGTTTGTTCATCACACCATTGCTCATTAGTGCTGTTGGCTGATTGGATTTGCCAGACCAAAGCCTCTTGAGCTTATGCAGCTCAAGCACAGTAGAGGCCCAATTCCATATTATCCAGCTCTTCAGTCTGTCCATAAGATAAATAGATTCACTATCCATAATAGAGATGTGCTTAGGGTCAAGCAGAGAGTAGTAAAATAATCTGGATAAAGGTGTGCAAAGACAGTGGTTTACCTTAAGGCAGAAGAATTTCTGTGGTACTGCAGAGATCCCCTGTTGCTGAAGCAGAGCAAGAACCCATCATCCAAGCCCTTTCCCTGCTCCTTCAGTGCCCTTTGGAATAACTTTTTTTTCCTGTGGTGCTTCTTTGCCTTTGAAGAAAGCTCTGTTTTAATGCATGGGTGCATTTCAGATGAGGACTGCTGCAGTATCCAGGAATTGTCCTGTTTGGCTTAAACCTCCTCCTCCCTGGCCCAAGCCTTGTGCTTTATTATGCAGCTGAATAAAGCAATGCCCCTGTGTTCCACTTTGGCACTGTACTGATTCTTGGTCACTTCAGAAGAGTTAAATCTTCTGTGTGAGCCCCCTCTGTTGTAGCTGATGGCATAATTCATAGCATCTGTAGGTGCCTGCTGGACTGGTCCTAAGAATAGCTGAAACTTTCTCTGCTTAATTACATGCAGGTGAAATAGGTAGGCCTGATGTTGTAGGGTGCAATTCCACATTCTTACAGTAAAAGCTTGCATGATTTATACTTAGTCAGACAGGGGAGGTAAAAGGTTGCAGTTCACAAATCCACTGAATTAGAAAATCTAACATCTTGATTAAAATTCCATACTGTAAACTTTTAAAAATGGGGTTTAATGTTGGTTTGGGCTTTATAAAAAGGAGAATTGCTATATATGTTCACCCTCTCCATGTTAGCAGTAGTGTTGAATCATATTCTTGACTGTATTACATTAAGTACTGCATTAACTTGCTTAGCTTTCAGTTTGTCTTTAAAAGCAAACAAAAGTTAACCCCTGAAATGAATGGTCCTGAACTTGTAGAAGCTGCTAAACCCCAGCACTGAGTTTCCTGCACTTAATTGCCCCATCTGGCCAAAATTTACTTTTTAAAGAAATAACTACAAAATTATAGTAGTGGTTTGGCTGCTTAAATTCAGTTTTTAAACACTTTTAGGCTGACAAACTATTCTTTAATCTGGTTAAATTCCTTAGTTTCCTATGTTACTTCATGTTGGGACTTCCCTGAGTGCACGTAATCCATGAGAGGGATGAGCTGATGGCTCTGAGTGGGGCTGGGGATGCTCTCAGTTGTTCAGATCATCTTTGCAAACCACTAAAAGGAAAAGATGCTTTGTCTGAGGGGATATTTAGAGTGTGAAATTTACTGTTTATGTGCAATGCCTGTGATGGATGATTTCTGAATCTGAGTTTGAGGCAGGGGGCAGTAGGTATTTGGGTTGAACTCAATCCATGCTGTTTGTAATCCCTGATGTGTTTGGGGTCTGCCATGCCTCCAGCTTGGCTGTTTGGATTGTGGTGCGATAGCAGTGATGTTAACTGGGTCCTACAAGTTTCCTGGCTAGGTGAGTAGGCTGCTTTACAGCTCTGAGGGCTGCAGTGCCTGAGTTTGAGATCCCCTCAGCAGTGCTGGGCACCCCGTGTGGGTGCAGTGAGGTTCAGTCAGGGAACTGCACCCTGATCTCCCCTCCTGTTCCCCAGGCTTTGTGCATTTTATCATTTTTCACTTGGAGACCTTAACTGTTCCAGTGGTTTCTCTCAGTTTACACAATGAGCAGCCTTGTATTCTGGCATATCTGAGCATAATTAGGTAAATTCAGCATTTCACTTAAGTATTTCTTTAGGACATACTATTTTTTTTTCAACTAATAGCACTAAATAGAAAGCCAAATTAAATCACAGGTTCTTGCAGCTTATAAACAAAGCTTATAAGGATACTGTGGCACAATTTAGAATATGAGCATAAATATCTAGGCCAATAAATAGATCAACTTTCATGGTAGACTACACCAGAAAACTGCACACTTAAATCTAGAACAGTCTGGCTAGTGGGAGATGAAAGCCTGTTACATCATGATGCTGTTTAGCATCTGATGTGAAATGAGTTGATGGCAGTTTCCTTCCCTCCCTGGGCACCTACATCTAAAAAACTTGAAATCATCTTTGAAGATACAGCAGAGACAAAGCACTGAACAGTTGTCATTTCAAGTCATAGCCATATTGCTGTGTATTGCTGTCAGCTTGTAGTGAGTTTTAACTGGGTCTTTGGCATTGCAAATAGAGTTTTACCTTATTTGACTACAAGAATTGCAGCAGTAATTCTTTCTCTGCTGGAAGGAATGGTTATTATAGTTCAGTGTCTATTTACATGGCAGAATGTTAGAGGCTGTTTGCTCTTTCTCATTCATATCCACTATTCCAGTCCTTTTCTGATTACTAGCTACAGATGATAACATAAACATGACATTTTTAATATATAAAAGTACATGTCAAATTTCCAGGAAAATGAGGGATAACTGCAGAGTTAAAAAAGAAACAGCATCTTTGGTTCCCAAATCAATTTGAACAGAGACTTGATTTTGCCCATGAAGGTGTCAGGAATTTTCTTGGGATTTGATGGTTTCCCCATAATATACAAATAAGTACATAAGAAATGGTTTTGTTCACTACTTGTTTTTTAACCTGGTGCAAGAAAAATAATTATGGGTCTTTTGATTTACTTCAAATGCTTAACTTAAAAATCTGCAGTGGTTTTGGACCTGAAGTATTTTCCTAGACACTTGAATTATAAAATCTAATTTATTTCTACAGCTTTTAATTTCTTGTTTGAACAGGGAGAGATTCTTTCCCACTTAACTTAGGGGTTTAACTTCTAGTGCATTAGCAAGCCTCAAGCATATAACATGATGGAGAATACTATATTGTTTTCCTGCTGTCAGCACCACTTTGTACCAGTGAAGCAGCATTTCTACTCAGCTGCATGTTTCTTGAAAGCAAAGGTTATCTACAAACACTAGAGTGTTCACAAAATGCTCAGTGCAATTCAAGACAGAAAAGTCAGAGTCAAATGTCAAGAGATTTACTCTACAGAGAGATTAATAGTTTGTTACAGAAACACAGCATTTTTATTACTGTTTTTCACTTCATGCATAGTAAAAGATGCAGGGATTGGGACTGTGATAGGATTTTTTTTTAATCTGTACAACAAGTTGACATTTCTAATTGTTTACAGTAGACACTGTACATATCTACAACTTTGTCACAGGTGAAGGTACTAATGTAATTAGGTGCTTGAAGTAAAAATTCAGTGTACAGGAGGGAGGGACACCCTGCAGATGTGTGTGTGGTTGGCTGTGATGTCAGCCAGGTGATGGTTTGTTCCATGTGATGGAGCCCTGCTCAGCACCAGGCTTTTGTGTCAGTTCTTACAAAGTTCTTCCTTAAGCCTCCCCCTTAGCTTCACTGAATGGAATCTCTTCAAAAAACAAATTTATTCCCTGGTTGGGTTTTGTTGCTGCTGAGACTCAGCTGTGACCTCTTTGGGGACAGGTCTGAGACACAAATGCATTGTGCTGTTTGTGGTGCTTCTGATCTGAAGTTTAGCTATGAGTTACCATCAGTAAAGGCATTTTTGGAGCCAGTCTCACTAATCTACAGGAAACCTAATTCAAGGAAGTGAAGTAAGGACCCATGAAGCTCTCAAAGGGAGAAGTGCAGCCCATCTGACTTGCCCCATCTCCATCAACTGGCTAGATACAGGGAAGGAACAAAAAAGCCACATGTTGCTCCATGCTTGGCTTCTGCTACTTCAGTGTTTTGCTCTTGGGTTAGATGCTGATGCTCCAGGAAATTCCACAATCTCCTCGTCATGAGAACCACTGCACCATCCATGTATTTCATATTACAGGTAGAGAGACAGTCAAGAAATCCTGTGTGCCAGTCTTAAAGCAGCATCTCTTGTGCCATTGCAGGCAGAAGTCTCAGGATGGGACAGGAAGCAAACCAAATAATCAGTCTGATTAGTCTGGTGAATTCCCTCTCTGCCCAAGCCTGTGCCTTCAGGGAGCAGCCCATCAGTGATGCTGAGAAAGCAATAGCATGGGCTGAGGGCTTGTGGTGGTTTCAGGCTTCCTCTGCTCCTCAGGGAGTGCCAGCTGCTGCAGCTGCATCTCTTCAGAGCAGCTGGATCTTCACCCCCACTCAAAAAGCCAAGGGGTGGACTTGGAGGATGATGGGGGCTTGGGGGAGAAGCATGAGAACTGCTGCTCCCATTATACACTAGGTTTTCATGCACATAAATGTCTTATTTTTTCCCTTGACTACTGTAGCAAATGCTCTAGTTTTGTTAGTAAAACAAAAACAACCTTTTTATTGCTTCTTATATTTGGAAAGTGATGTATTATGGGTTTCTGAAGTGAAGGTTTAATAAAGAGTACAGACATTAGCTTCCTTTCAAGCTGCTCTGGGCCTTTCTTGTTTGCTTTGTATGGCAAGGGTCTAGAGAGATTTCTTTTATTTCCTTCTCCACCATTGTTTTTGGTACAAAGTTGGGGTTTTTTCCTTAATATTCAGACATTTTATCGCCTCACTTCTTTTAAAACTCTGAGGGGTTTTTTTTCCCTTTTTTTCCATCACACAAAAGAATACTTCTAGCTGATTGAGTTCTATCCATTGCCAACTGTGGACTCTTTTGTCGTGCTAGTCCAGCATCTTTTATAAAATGAGGACCATTGAGCGAGTACTCGCAGGCTCCCCACTGAGCACAATTGTTCTTGAAAGGTGTGGTACTGTACCAGTGTAGCATGGAAAGCTGCAGTTCAGAGGGCCTGAATGCATTGCAATTTCTACCTTTTGCTTTGTGAAAGGAGCTGGATTGTGCTGCGAGATAATAAATCCACCTATTTTTAGTTTGGTGAGGTTGTGACAAGTGGGTGAACAAAGAACCAGTTGAATGCACTTGCAGTTGTGTTGAAACCAGCTAAAAGTTCCCATTCACGTGGTTTCAGCACAGTACAGCTAACAGGCAATTTTCCATTTATGTACACAAACCTTCTAGAAAGACAGCTGTGTGGTTGGATTAATTTCTAGCAGTAAATTGAATAAAAGATATCTTGAAGGGGGACTTAGGAATTCCTTTCTAAGACACTGAAAGCAGAACTTTCAAAGCTTCTCTTTATTTGGTTCCTTTTCTTCCCAGTTCCTACTATAATTTTAAAGAACTGAAAATATTGTCCCCTGTATGGAGATAGAACACATATTGTGTTTTTCAAAGCAATGAGATAGACTTAGGATTAAAATATACTTTAATGTTTTTTACTTTAAAAATATACTAGTTTGCTTTTAAGTAAATAGGAGAGAAATTTGTACCTGTTAGTCATAGAAAGAAACTCAAATGTTCTCAAATGTTTCTGCTTGAATAAAATGTAAGTGAGCTATATGGAAACATTTTGAAAGCAGGAATGTATATTATACTGAAGCTGTTTTCACAGGGGAGTGAAATGTGAAAATAGAAATCTTTTAGATCATGCAAGGTTATTTATCTTATTGATGTTAGTCACATGCAAAATTGGATGTGGGCTTTAACCATGGCTAACAAAGACTTTGAATTCCTCCTGACAGAACTATAACTAGCAGTATTCTTTTTCTGAAACCTCATCTTCAGATGCAGGCCTTGGAGTTACATAAATCAGCTCCTAGATGAGGTCTCTTTTTGTCTGTTCAAACAAATTAGATTATCCCTTATAGCTCTTTCTGCCTGGAAATGTATGACTTGTTAACTAACCATCTAATGTGTGTTGTGAGCTATGGAAGCTGTTTGAGCAGGGGAAGAGCAAAACAAACCTCTGATCAGTAGAGAAATGTATTGCATTGGTGTGTTGAATGTGGTGCAGGCTCAGGGCATGCTGCTGCAATGCCTTTCCTCTGGAGGGCTACCAGTGATGGAGCCACCATCCCATCCCACCCTCAGCCTGCCTGTGCAGTGACTGAGCTCCAAACCTCGAGTGCTCTGCTTTGTACCTTTACCTGAACTTTCCCTCCAGTGAGCTTTCCATGCAGATTTGATGTAGGTATGTCCAAGGAACTCTGTGACCTTGCAGCATGGCTGTGAGATTGTCTGCAAGGTGTTCCACACGTTACATCAACCTAAGGGATCAGGCTAATCCCCTCCCCCTGGTGAGCTTTCCTTGTTTAACCAGCTGTTTACAGACAAGGCTAATTCAAATTTCTTGTGAATTTGTGAAGTTTTGTTTAAAAAATACCCAAAGATATTGGTAAGCTCCCTTATGTGAGTGCTGGTGTGCATTGGTGGAGTAGGAACCATTACTCTGTTGTCTGGAAGAGCATCTGGAATACAGCATACTAGGAATGTTGCAATGTTCCCATTTCAAATAAACAAATATGAAATACTTAAGAAATGACAAATTGGGGGAGGAAGCTGGAAATGGGTGTGAAAGTTGGTCCTGTTCCCTGTGGATCTCCTTGTAATACAATGATTGCTGTCTGTGAGGCTGGAGTCACTTAACCAGTGAGAGACTGAAAATGAGTGTGACATTATTTTGTCTTGCACCACTTCTCAGAGGAGCCCTGGCTGTTTCACCTTCCTCTCACTGGGTGATTACATGAGGTACAATTTGGAAGTTTCTCACTTGTTAAAATCTAAGTTCTGCTCTCTCTATATTTGTTTTTTTTCTTAAATGCTCTCCCTGGATTCTAGCCAAGGATCCCTTACAGCTCCATGAGGAGCTCAGGCATTTTTCCTTTATCTCTGGTACAGAGGTAGCACATTTACTGAGTTTTTCTTTTCTTTTGCCATTATACAAATAAAGATGAGTGCCCCTCTAGTTTTAATAGCCTTTGAATTTAAACAGAATTGCTCCTGAGCTTCCTGTCCAGCTGAAAGACTAACCAAGCAAGATGCTCCCAGTAGAGGTTGGGTTTCTTCTGTTTGAGATTACCCAAATGTGCCAGTTGTCCTGGCAGTCTCTGAGGTGACGCCTGAGGGCTCATTGTCTGCAGGGGAAATTAATTGTTGACCAGGCTGCAAGGCAGCTGTCTGACCTAAATGCTGGTGTCACCAAATGCTCTGCTCTGGATTTGCCAGAAACCCAATACAGCAAACTGGGTGGGTGTTTCTCTTTCCTCATGTAGTTGACCAAGGGTAGGTTTTTGGCTCTTCCTGCATAAAGAAGGGGACTGTTTTTCTCACGGATGGGAATCTAGGCAAAATATCCATGCAAAGCCTGACTGTGTAGTAAGTAAATACCATTCTTCCTCTTCCTTCATGCCTCTCATTTCGAGGATTACTTTAAACACGTGGCACTCTTGAGTACATACACTCAAACCATTCAAGAATTTCAAGAATTTATTCTGTTCGTCCTGTCAAGTCATGTTTAATATAGTCATGGTTTCTCTTTTTTTTTTTAATTGCAGACTTTAAAAAATTCCAAAAGTCTTTGCTCCCTTGACTATGAAGATGATGATGATGACACACAAATGAAGACAATTGTGTCATCCCCATGTGACTCAAATGATCTTATGAACATCATCACCCCTGGCTCCAGCCCGATGAAAGAGCAGCTGGATGAAGGGAGGCACCACGGGTCGTGCCAAGGTGGCTTCAAAACAAGGGATTATAAGAAAGCAGACACGGTGTGCGAAAGCGACGAGGACACGAGCGATTGTGAGAGCACTGAAGAAGGAATCTTCCCTCTAGACTGTGGGGACTTGGACCTGGAGCAGATTGAAAACAACTGAGACTCCCAAGTTGTGTGCTAGAATCAGAATTGTTCTAAATTAAAGTGATAGAGGATTACCTTTGCCATGCATAATCCATGTCCCTGAATCTCTGTATTGCCTATCTTTGGGGCTGTGTTAGAAGAAATGTTTCAGGTGGGGGAAAAACGTGAACCATTGTTACCTGTTTAGTCTATTGGTCAATATGTGGATGACAACAACAACAACAACAAAAAAAAAAGTAGGAGGTTAAATGTTATTTTGAACATTAAGGAATAATTTTGATTAAAAATTTCCTAACAAATATTTTGCATTTTTATGGCTTTTACAGTTCTGGAGAAAAAGCATCTCTATTTTGAAACGAATTTTCAGAAGGGCATTCTATAAAACTAAATCTGTCTACAGTGATTCTGGTGCGGGTCTATGTTGCTTTTGTTAAAGAGCTTAATGTGAAAAGTGAATTGCATAATGAAATTGGTAATAAACCTTCAGATAGAACTCTTAAAATATCTGGTTGACAACTGGTCCAAAATATTTAACTGCCATCTTTGACAGTGTCTGGTTAAAAAACAACTTCATAACATGTACAAATGTTCTTTTCATACATTCAGGACTTTTTTGATCAAAATATGGTAGTGACCTTAAAGGTTAACATTTTTCATTATTTTACTACTTGAATTGTTTTCTAGCCTGAAGCAATGCTAATTTAGGTGGGCCAAAACTGCAAGTAGCTGCCCACCTACTTGGTCATTATGTTTTCTGTGTTTCAAAAGAATGTACAACAAGAGCACTTGAACTTTTAGACAGGGACTTTGTAATGATCAATTCCCCAGGAGGTGATCCCTTCAGCAATACTAGAAGGAAAATAGTCCTTGAATTAAATAAAATGACATTTTGCTTTGCACTTGTGTCTGTTCATGGATTTTACTGGTGAAAAATGTGGTAGATTCTGTAATGGGGTATTTATGCATGGAATTTGGTGGAGGGGAAGGGCAGATTTCTGGTTGTCTGAAACAAAAGTGATGTCAGGTTTGTCTGGAGCTCTGTGAAATAACTCATGCTGGATCCCAAAAGTGTCTCAATGATTACATACACTGGACTCATCTCAAATGTCATACTGCACTCATTGCAGACTATTGCAACACATACTTTTTAGTTCAGCTACAATAAGAAAGTTCCTCAACAACGGGGACAATTAGCCTTCAAATGGTTAAATGGGGTAGGAAACTCAGATAATGGCATTTTAGTCCATCATGTTAGTGTGCTTAAATGAGCCAACTCCTACTGGAACTTGTGCTGTAAAACCAAAATACAGCAACCAAGTCAGCTCATGGAATATGATTAAAATATGAAAAAAAAATATCTTGAGGGATGTGCCAAAGTTTGTGGCAAGGTATGATACAGGATCCAGCCATGTGGTTAGGGTCAGCCTTTGATCATAAAGGGATTGGCCCTTAATTACTGAACAAGTGCACATAACTCAGAATCTAAACAAAATCTTAAAATTCAGTGAGATGCTCTAAACTTTTTTCTTTTACAGCTCCCACTGAAGTGGCAATGGTCTGTGCTATTGATACTGGCATGTGTGTGTAGTGAGGTGCAAGAACACTGCAGAGACTTGCCAGGTTCTTGGTGTGTTCCTGCACATTGTGTGGGAGCAGTGAAGCTGCTCTCTGTTGATGAAAATCACTCTCCTTTCTCTAGATGAGTAAATAAAGGAGTTGCTCTTGGAGCAAAGACTTGAGTTCCTTCAGAAGCTCCTGTAGGGAATGTCTCACCTTACAGACGCTTGCCGTAGGGCAGCACAGAGCCGACAGGTGCTGGCACAGACAGCTGTTTGGAATAATTCTGTGTGATGGAGGATCACTATTCCTGGTGTTTTTCCTCCAGAAACAGCGAGTGAGGTACAGCCAGAACCCTCACTGTAGATGGGAAAATGCTGCAGTGTGGTGATGACACTGTGGGTAGTGGAACAGCCCAGCTCACTCCTGGGCTGCAGTTGCTGGCTGCAGAACTGCTTTTCCTCTCTCAGTACTCTTAATTGAGCAATAGAGGTAAGTAAAAGTGAATCAGCTTTAATGCAGGATTGTAGCAAAGGCCAATGGTACAACTGGGATCACTTAAAAGCTAATTTACCTATTTGAAAGCACTAGTTAAAAGTGTAATGGCATGGAATAAGAAAGCTAATGTGGCAATCCATTTAGCTTTTCCTCCCCCAAGGAAGACAAGCTTCTGGAAGAAGTAAAAGAAGAAAATGCCTCAGAGGACACAGATAGAAGGAGGTTAAGATGTGCACTGTCAATGAAAAAATAACAAAAGCTGAAGCTATCAATAAGATGGTGATAAAGCAAAGGCAAGGGTAGACAACCAGATAATATTTGTTCTAGCTTTGAAATACAGCCTGCCTGTGGTGTTAATGAATTGCTTTTGTAGGTTTGCTGTTTTCAGTCAACACAAAGCCACATTCCTACCCTGTCCTTGGAGTAGGAAGGGGTTTCCCAAGGGAAGTTACAGATACATTTGCTCATGGTAACACAGGACTCAGTCTCCTGCTAAGCCAGCTGTTAAAACTCTAAATAGCCTTTTCATGGAAGCAAACAGAAAGGAGTGGATTTGGATACTGAAGAATGAATTTCATGACAGTAGGAAGTAGTAATTATCTAGTTTAGGCTTGTGTTAGTCGGTGACAGGAAAATAAGCAGTTGAACAGCTGTGCAGTGACACTGGCAAATGAAGAAATCTGCTGGAAGGAATCTGTGCACTTTGTCTGCACATTCCAGTGTAATCCCCCATGAGAACCAACAGCAAAAGGAATTGTTGGTTGAAACTTCCTTCAGATGGGGCAGGCTTGGACTTTGCATCCACCCTGTGAGATCAGAAATCCCTCTCTAAAACAAAATCACAGATGATGAACATGGCCCCTTTGCTCTTGCTTATAGGATGGTGTAGAGGCTGTTGAGCAAACAAGGAAAAGTGTAGTTTCAGAGGCTGAGTTGTGCTTGGAAGCAGCTGAGTGGGCTGTAAGCAGCTCTGCTCTGGGAGTGGTTTCCTTCCATCTTGCACCCAGTGTCAGAACGGAAGGCTGTGTTGCGTGGGGCTGTGGGAGTTGCTCTAGGTCACTTATCTTTCATTTTTATTACAACCTGGATAACAAAGTAGTATGCACATTAAATCCACAGTCAACAGGAAACTGGAGAGATGTGAAAGATAAGATAGCATTAGAATTCAAAATAATCTTGTAGAAATGGTTGCAGCAGGGAGGAGATGGTAGGGAAAGACAAGATCCTTTTTAGCAAGGCACTAAATTTAGGTAGGGTAAAACAGCTGCACAAATTCAGAGTTGTGACAGCTTGCAAGCACTGTTTCAGATGAAGCTGGTCCTACTGGTGCTAGAAAAGCTTCAGGCTGGGGTTCACAAATGGTAATGCATTTGGGGAGATCCAAGATAATCCTGTACTTTAGAGGTGCAACTTGAGACACTGCACATAGGGCAGGAAATGGCAGTGGAGAGTGGTGTGACTGATACCTTGAAAATGTGGGAAAAGGCGCTTGTGAGGATGCAGTGGAAGGACTGAGCTTGGAATCATATGGTAGACGAGACTTAGATTGTAGCTAGGATGAGTGGTAGCTTCTTCTAAGGCTAAGTATTTAAAAAAAGGGTAGGGAGTCATTGAACAGATGTGTGGGGAGCCAGTAGTAGCCATTCCAGAAATGGGGATCTGTTAAGAGCAAGACATCTGTCAGCAGCAATAGCTGTGCTACAGCTTGCTTTTGGGCAAGGGACATGGCTGGCTGACTTTCCACACTCCTTTTCCTCTGGATCTGTGCAGTTTGCATCTCCAAGCAAGCTTTGACGTTTCAAGGTAAATAACTGCTGGAGAAAGAGCACTTGAAAATAAGGTGGCAGGGAGAACACTCTGGAGCAGAAAGGAAGGACCTCTCATGCATGCAGCTGGGATCTGTGGGTCCTGCTCAGTGCTGACACTGTTAGAATATAGGCCTCTGTGGTGTAAAGTTGGGCTAAATCATCTCAGAAAAACATAAATATGTATTTTTGTGTATGCAGGTCCATTCTGAGGGGCGGTGCCTAGTGAATTTACCTTTGCTTTCAAATCACAGGTGAAGTTGCTGGTTACCTGTTGGTGTAAAGATGGCCTCTACCATTCCTCTATAAACCCACAGGTTGGAAAGCCCTCAGTGGAGGTCGGCAGATGCCAGGATAATTTTTCTCAATCTGTTCACTGTGTTTATTTTGCATTGTTTTTTTCAAAAGTACCCAAATCTAGATCTGTGTGCTTGCAATTGGGCTGTCACAGCAGGGCTCATCCTTTCATTAGGAATCATCCAGTGCTGCTCAGCAGATCACCTGGGATGTTTCCTTCAAGGTCCTGTCATTAGAAGAGGTGACACAGCTGTGCTGGTGGCATGTGTGACACAGGCTCCTCTTACCTGGATGTGGTCCAGGAGCTGCAGGCTGGCACTTCCACCACATCTCTGCAACTTTTCATCACCATTATAAAAGGATGAGCATCAAATAGCTGGGTTCTGGGGCCCTGCTTGTTCGTCCTTGGACCCCTTGGTGGAGCTTGTTAGTTGTTGAAAGGACACAAAATGCAGTTTCAGTGGAGCGTTGCTGCCATATGCTGAGCAGCCCAATCAGGTGTGTTTTCAAAATGAGTTTGGACATCAGTTGTTTTGGAGTTTGTGTGTAGCTAACATCATCCAACTTACTGCTCCCACCACCATCTGGTCACCACCATAGTCACTGGCATGCTGAAATGCTGAGTACTTACTAGGAGAAAATGAGGCTGCTTTCACTATCTGCAGCTTCTTGGACCCATCAGCAGTACTGCTTTTATGGATTTTTCCTGCTGTAAAATGCCTTTGAGATCTACTCTGTGTGCTTTGAGCCAGGGAAGTATGGCATGAACTCCATAGAAACAAGTCTAAAACTTCCTTAGAGCAGCATTTCATTTCTTAAACTCTTTAAAACCCAAACCATAAGCTTAAATCTTTCATGATGCCTCAGTTTGGATGAAGAGCTGCGGTCTCCTCATTCAGGTAAGCCTGTGTGATGTGAGCAGTGATGTGAATTGGAAGTGAGGGCTATTCTGTAGAGGACTCAAAACTTGTGTCCCATTTTCCCAAACTGACTTGGCTGAACTCCCTGCAGCAACGTGGAGTGAGGTTGTACTCCCAGAGCACTCAGGTATGGCCTGGGATGGTGTTCAGCTGCCCCAGCTCCACATTTTTCGGTTAGGTTTTCCTTTCTTTTTTCTTTTTTTTTTTTTTTTTTTCTCTTCTTTGCTTCATCTCACAGCTACTCTGCATCAGGTGAAGGCTTTGGGGACACTGTCTGAACAGGCTTCTGGAAATGTCAGAGCTCATGATGAAGTGGGAACACCAAAGGAAAGGTCACTGCTGTAGCCCTTGCTTGTGATTTTGCTGCATGACTTTGCTTTGTTATCCCAAAGCTCTTTCCATGCACTGAGATGTGTTCCCATGGATAATGGAGCGTGTTGTTACATGAATGGACAATCTTGCAAAATACAGAAAGGTGCACAAGAGCAAACTGTGGGTCTGTAGGCAGCCTTGACTCTGCTGTTTGCTAATTCTGAGGGACTTTTCAATGTTCATCTACCTCTAGCACAGTTTTGAAAACATTATGTGGTAGAAATCCTCCACTGAAACAAGACAGGAAAATATGCTACTTGTGCAGATTTGGTCATCAGCATTGTCATGACCTTTGTAAGTCCTATGAGGAGCAGCTGAGAGAGCTGGAGAGAAAAAGCCTGGAGACAAAGAGGCTGAAGAGAGACCTTGTCACTCTACAGCTCCCTGTGAGGAGGTCAGAGCCAGGTGGGGACCACCTTCTTCTCCCAGACAACCAGTGAGAGGATGAGAGGACAGAGCCTCAAGCTGCTCCAGGGGAGATTCAGTTTAGGCATCAGGAAAAATTTATTCATAAAAAGAGTTGTTAAGTCTTGGAACAGACTGCCCAGGGAGGTGGTGGAGTCACTGTCCCTGGAGGTGTCCAAGAAATGACTGCCCATGGCAGTGCTGTGGTCCAGCTGACAAGGGGGTGGTTGGTCAGAAGGTTGGACTCAATGGCCTTGGATGTTTTCTCCAGCCCAAATGACTCTGTGTCATTCTGTGTGGCCACATCAGAGTCAGTCTCTATGCAAGCATACAGCCTAAGATTACTGCAGTTGTTGTCTGATAGAATGGATCCACCAGAGAGGAAATAAGAGACAGGTTTTGCAGATGTCTTCATAGCTTTTTACTTGCCAAGACAGCAATGTCCATGCCTAGGGAGCAAAGGATTTACTCTGGAATTTAGTCTGGCTATTACAAGATGATCTAGTTCTGGTTTTCCCCTCTGACTCATAAGCATCCCTAGTGCCTCCCCATCCCCATCATTCTGTTCTATCCTCTGGACTGCTCAGTTACATCCATTATCCTCTCTCAGTTTGTAAAATTATGTCCAGAGCTGGTTTGTTGGATGGATTTGGGTGGTGTGTGAGCTACCTGGGCAGTGAGAGAGCCGGGACAGCAGGTGTGTGCCCATCCCATGTGAAATGTTCGGAGAGCTGAGATGTTGAAATTTCCAATCTCAAATAAGAGTTTACAAACTGCTGTGTTTCTATACCTTAAAGGAAAGGTCAAAATTGGATGA
Source organism: Camarhynchus parvulus (assembly GCF_901933205.1). NCBI lineage: Eukaryota > Metazoa > Chordata > Aves > Passeriformes > Thraupidae > Camarhynchus > Camarhynchus parvulus. Next base: position 7,821,713 of record NC_044574.1, on the reverse strand, counting down.
AACTTTATAGGAATCACAAATGCTGATTTGTGACATGAGTGTTGTGAGTCCCTGTAGATTCTAAGGCTTCTTACCTCAATGGTTGGTGGTTTGTTTTGGTTTTGCTGTTGAACCAGTTTAGCTTTTTTTTCAACAAATGGAAGGCATTAATCCAAATCAAATACCTGTCATGGAAGAACTTCAGCCTGAACACCGCAAAGTCATTGGAAACAACTCTAAAATCAGGCTCTTGTAATAAAAATGTTGTTGGTCTGGGAGCTCCTTCCCATCATGTAGGGCAGGATGAGTGTGTCTGACTTGCCTGTCTGATGTGGATGTTCTGTTTTCAAATGTTATTATACTGGAATTTGTCTAGGCAGATGAGAAAATGGTGACAGAAACAAAGAGGGAAAACACACAAAATCAACACAAATAGCAAAATTTGAATAGAAAAAAACCTCCAATATAGGCAATCATAATTTAAACCAAAAGGGTTGTGGCACAGTGTTTGAACTGTAGCAAATGCAAATTGTTCTACCCAGCATATTTTTGGTCTGAAACACACATTCATTCTAAAGGAAGGAATTTGTTTAAGTCAGCCTTACTCAGGGCTAGTGGGAATGGCTGGGATAGTCTTTAGGCACCAATTTCTTTGAGTTCTTGCCAAGAGAAGTTTCCTAAAACTATTGCCCTTGAGAAAAAGAATGTGAATTTAGCGATAGGCAGGAGAGCACTGGGACTGTTCATTTTATTTGTGCATACACAAAGCTGTTGAGACCTTGAACTCCTGAAGACACCTGTATCTTGCACAGCACGAGCTGTTCAGAGTGGTAGCAGTGACTCTCAGACAGGAAAAGAGCAACTTCAAAATGTACATTTTTTGTCTAATTTGTGTAGTGCTGCTTTTTCAGAGATTCCAGTATTCAGAGTTACGCCTGTTCCTAAATCCACTTGCAAAGAGTAACATCCGACCTCATTTCCATGCTCCTGGCTTGCCTCCCAGTGAAGGCTCTGTCCCAGTGGATGTTTCCATCCTCCTCACTGGGATATTTGTATTCCCGAACAAACTGAATTGCTGGAGAGGGGCTGAGCCGGGAGCACTTGGAGTTCCCGGCACAGGAGACGCCGGGGTGGGGGAAAAAGCTTGAATATGCAAAGGGGAGAGCCAGACATGGGGACAAAAGGGTGAAATAATCCATTTTGCCAATGGCCAGCTGTTCGGCTGTGGGGCTGCCCCGCTCCTCCCGTGGATAGTCATGCAAATGGAGGGGAGCACAAGAAGGCAGCTGGACCACGGCTGAGGCTGGAGGCTGGGATTTGTATCCTGAGCCTGCTCCTTAGTCAGGGCGTTCTGTGTGATTTGGGATGAGCTTTTCCATCTGCCTGCTGAGAGTTTACCTTCAGCATGCCCCAAACTCCAGTTGTTTAGGGGAAGAATGCTGGATTCCCAAGGCTGGATTCCGTGCTTTGGTAGAGCAGGCTGGGTGACTCCCCCTGCTCCTCCCTCCCAGCCTTATCTCTTCCATGCCAAAGGTTTTTTTGTTCATGAGAAAAGTTTTGTTTGAAACTAGGCAGAGGGGTGTGAAAAATTGTGATGTTTCAGCAAGCATCCAGGCTCTGCCACAGCGAGTTGACTTGTCCCGTGTTGTTATTACCTGTGAGAAACAGCTGCTCACTTTGAAAATTTAAAGAGGTTTATTAAACCTTAACAAAAATACAACAAAGGACTACATAAGGAAAAAGCTGCAGAGCTGGGAACTGCCCCTGTGGATGCCATGTGGCTGGTTCATCTTCAAGATGGATGCTCAGTCTTTTATACCCCTGGGGGTTGCATCAGCCAGCCCTGGCCATTCCCAAAGTCTGTCAGTCAGCTCTTCTTTGCCGTTTATCAATGGAAACTGCTTTCTTGTATCTTGATTGGAGGTCAGGTGTTGCCATGCCTCCCGCCCTAAGCACCAAGCTTTTCCATTCCCAGCTGCCCCATGCAAGGGACACCTGTGCAGCCTTCTTCTACCTGTCCTGGACAGCCCAGGCTGTCTGATGGTCACAATACAGGAGGGGAAAGGGAGCTATGGGGAGAACAGAGGACATCTAAACTACATAAATAACTACTAAATAACTACATAAATAACTACTAAACTACTAAATAACATAACTATACATCACTAAATCTTTTATTAATATTCACACAATAGTTATCCCTTAATTGTGAGAGCCAATCATCTCATTATCCATCTATAACTTTACCCCTGTTTTAACCCCTCTGACCATGTGCTGAGGTTCCTGGGGTGCTGTTCCCACCTCTCCTCCTTGCCCTGGTGTCAGATTTGCTCTGCAGTGAGCTGGAAAGCTCCAGGTTTGGGAGACAGCTGGGTGGGTTGTGCTATCTGAGCTCAGCTCCCACAGGGAATGGGGGGTTCCAGCATGGGGGCAGCTGCATCCCCCTGCTGGGCTGTGGAATGGGGTCAGGTTGGACATCAGTGCTGGGGACAAGGGCCGGGTGACCCCAGGCAGGGGCAGCCCAGGCACAGGCCTGGATGGGACAGGACATCAGCCTGCATGACTGTCCTGGCTCCAGTGTCCCTGGTGAGGAGCTGTGGTCTGGTGCCCTACAGCATCACTGGGACAGGGACTGGTGGCCTTGGGCTGGGCTGAAGCAGGGTCAGGATGCCTCACAGACCTTTTACAAAGGGCTGGGCCCCTTCCCTCCTCCCTACCTTGTGCCTCCCTGTCAGTCATTGTGTTTCTCATCCGTTGGCAAACACACATCAGCACCTGGGATCTCTCCCCACTGAAGCCATAAAACGAAATTTCTCCAGAGCTGCCTGCTAGGAGTGGAGGAGCTGCAGCAGCACCTCTCCCTTTGTATTGCACGTGAGTGGTTGCACAACACACACTCCTGCAGAATTGTTCCTGGAAAGCCCTCCATGTGTCCAACACTGACATCAAAACCCCTATCAGGGTTCAATGGATGACAGGGACAGGGATGCTCGGCCCTCAGTGCAGCCAGGGCACCAGGCACATGGATGCAGGGAATTCAGCACCTTCCTTTTGGGCAGAGGTGGGAGAAAGGCTGGGAAAATAGGATCCTCAATTCACCTGGCTGAAGGCCAAGCACCATTTCAGGTGTTGAAATCCACCCCTGCAAACTTTGAACTGCAATTTGGCGTGTAAATTGTTGGGTTCTTGAATGATAAATTGCATTGCTTGGAGAGGGGGAATCAGGAGGGACAGACAGACAGTGGGGGCTCATGGGGGGCTGGGGCAAAGCTGCTCATCGTGGTGAGATGTCTGTGGGGAAGGGAGGTTGTCTTGGATGGGTCAGTATGTGGGTTTCCAAAGCCACAGGAAAAGAGTGAATCATAGACAGAAAGAATGGAAGAGTTCCACCTCTAAGGACATTGAGCCAGGTTTGAGCAGTGCAAGCCACAGAGAAATTTACTGGATTTGGCAGCAATATCAGCTGCATGTATCAACACTTTCAGATGTGTAGTGAACCTTGTTCTCCCACAGTCTTCCTATCCTAAATATTAACTGGATGCATCTTTCAGATCCCCACTGTGCCGTGCTAGGGAGAATGAGGTGGTGGCAAAGAATGAAGAAAAATCTCACCACCATCTGTAAAGGGTAGGTGCTTTCCCCAGAAACACCCTTTTTGACTTGTCAAAACCTTGTTTGAAACCTGACTCATTCTCCACGTCTCACTTTCTCACCAGAAAGTTGGTGCTTCTACCAATGACAATCCTTGCAAATACCTTTTACAGTCTAATTTTAATGCATTTTGTAAGTAGTCCATCTGAAAGCACAACAGATTACTATGGAGATCATCCAGACTACTGGGAAAATAATGTGTCTTTACTGCCTGCTAGATTGTTGAAAGCTATTAGTAAAAGGTCTTCCAGAATCACGATTAGTTCCCTTTTTTAGCCTTTCCTTTGTAAGTGAAATGGAAGGTCTGATTAGTGGAGAAATCTGTCATTTCCCTAATGAGGTTAAGTGATCAGATGAAGGAAATTCATGACCACAGTATGTCCTGGCCTACAAGATCCATGCAACAGTCTGTGCTTTCCAGACTGGGAGCAATTCAGCCTCCTGGCCATCATTTCTTTTTTTTTGCAGCTGGGAGAGAAATATGCTTTTTTACTGACCACAGGACTGTCAGGATGATTCTTGGCTGTGGACACCAAGGGAAGATCTCCTCCAAGAGGCTGTGCTTGCCTGGTTGTGCCTGTTTAGACACTGCAATGGCAATGCTCACAATTTTCAATATTTTCTTGTACACTCTGGGACTGTACACTGCTGACAGAGCCTGCAGCAGAGCTGGGGGCAGACTCAAGGCTGCTTCAGTCTCCCCTGTGCTGCTGAGTGGTGCTGGAGAGCTGGTCCTCAGGACTTCTAACATCTGACATTTTCTCTCCCCTGGTTCTCCCAGCAAGACCCACGTGCCGCAGCACCTTCAGCATCCTGGCTGCAGCCACTTTCTCTGACTGTAACACAAGGCTGCCCTGATGGATTTTCTGCACCGTTTTGTAGCCTGACTGTTTTATTTTTTAATTTTCCCGCTCTGACTGGAGGCTGACAGGGTCTGTATCCTTTCTGCCCGCTCAGCCCCAGCAGATTTCAGTTGGAGCAGTTTAACGAACGTCAGCCCTGGCCTCATTGTGCTGCATTGTTTTTGTGGGTGTCTGCACCTTTCAAACCAGCCCCAATTAGAAGAGCGGGGGAGAGAAGAGGGGGGAAAAAGAAAGGAAGTAAACAGAGGCAAAATGATTCAGTTTTCAGCAAATGTGCAGGCTGTTTGTCAGACAGATGGAGCCCCGCAGTGGATGGCTGTGCTGCAGCCTGGCTCCCGAGCAGGTGGGTATTTTGGAAACCAGGAGCGGTTTGTCCTGCTAATTCGTGGCCACGCAGCTCACACAGGACATATGTTGATTACAGCTCGCCTCAGCTCCTGCTGTTGCAGGCATCAGAACGTGTCCACCCCTCCCCACCGGGCTTTAAAGAGAAATTGCTGGAATAAAAACAAAGAGAAAAAGTTACAGACACTTGTTGCGTTGGAGTGGGCAGGACAAATGAGGGTTCAGAGCCACCCGGGCACGATTTCACTGAAGTACTAATTGCCAAGTGCCTTTCATTAAGAGACCATCGTGGTTGTCCCAGCAGCATTTTGAACATATATGCAGATGGGCAGATGGCCCTTTGCTGTGGTAGAGGCAGACACATCTAGTGTTACAGATGGATTATTATGTTGATTCACCACGAAAAAGAAAAACTTATCTCACAACAGGGCACTCATTGGAGCACCGTTCCTCCTTGAGCTTATGTTTCTTCTCTGTATTGCCAGCTTTTACTGCTTGAAACACAGTTTTCAATCAGCAAGGCTAATGTTTTCCCTTCTGTGCAGCATAAAAGAAAAAGAAAAAAGTTCAAGGGCCTGTCTAAGAGTAAAAGGGTCCTTTGGGAAACCTAGAAGGTGTTGTACAACTTTAACTGCTGCTGGGCAGGGAGGGCACCTTTCCTAAGTGGTACCAACTCTTCATCTTTCTTACTTGTGCTGAGCTGTGGTCATTTCTAGGTCATTGTCATCAGGAACAGAAATATCATGTTGCCCTTATGGGAGAGGAATCAGTTTAAAGCTGAAGTTAACTTGCCCAGAAGATGATGGTTTAGCCTCAAGCACCATCTATTGGGTTGGTAGATATGGTAGATGTGAATCAAGCTATTGCATTGGTAGATATGGGTTCAAATGCCTGATCCACCACTATGGTGGGATGAAAATGGAACTTCCACAATGAATGCTGAGAAGATGCAAAGGCTGCATGGAGTCTTGCCTGGTTATTTTGAATGATAAAATAACTTTGTGCAGTGTGGGGGCAGGGGAAATGTGTGGCCTGCTTGCCCCAGGCCCAACGGGAGCAGGACAATGAAAGAAGTGGATGGGTGAGTTATGTCAGACCACAGCTTTCCTTGGAAAATCATTCTTGCTGCTCCCGTGGTGATCATCCTGGGCTGCATATTTTGTCAGAGTCTTCTCTAAGGTAGTTCTTTTCCTGTGGACATCCTCCACAGGACACTGGAGAGTCAAGTAGAGCCTCTCATGTCTCTCATCACCAGCTACATTGCAGTTGTGACAAGAATATCATTCTTGCTTCCCCCTGTTTAAAAAAGAAAATGAAGGGGGAAAAATCTTACTTTCTGCTTGACCTTGATATCGGGATGTTGAATTTTGCATCCATTAGAGAAACTCATTTCCTGCTCCTTATCTACCCAGCTTTTGTAACTGGGTGCTCTCACCCTGAGCAGAGCTCTACCAGAAGTTTGACCAACAAGAGAAAAGCAAACAAAAGATGAACTTGGAGATATGAAATCTGGAGCTGCACCTGTTGCAAACAAGGTTATTCTGAAGCTGGTTGTCATTGCACGCTTCAATAATGAAGCAGCAGCAGAAGGTCCCAATAATACAAGCAGAAATTGCCCCACAACTGAGGTATGCATCCCTATGATTGTGTCACTGCAATAGCTGTCTGTCCCGAGGTCACAACTTTTCCCTTTATGAGGTGTGGTTTAACATACCCACCACCCTAGGGAGGTCTGGGGAGTTGAAAATCCTCTGATCACGCTGGCATTTCTCCAAATAAAGGGGGAATTTGAGTGCCAAACCCTGAAAATTAGCCTCCAGAGACAGCTTAAATTTGCCAGTTGTTCCTTGGGCAGATGCGCCTCCCACCCAGGCTGGATGCAGGATTTCAGATTTCCAGATGTGTCTAGACAGTCATTAGCTATATGGGTGTCTGGTTCACAGGCTGCCTCAATGATATCTGTCAGGGTTTGGGTCCAAACAGCCCCCCTGAGTTCCTGCACATGGGGCTTGGTGCTGCTCTGTTGGGCTGGGAGCTGCTGGGGACTCCAACATGTGATGAAAGCCTGCAGATAAGGGATATCTTCAATAAATAAGCACGACACTTATCTGTGGTTGCAGAACAGACAATCATGGAAGGCAGCGGAATTTAGAATAGACACACATGTAAAATACCAGGAAAAAGTGGTTATATAACATGAAGAAATATTGCACAATGCAGGGAAAGGGATATAGTCCTTAAAACAGAAAATGACCTTTTGGTTTTAGTTTCTGAATTACATCAGCTGAGATTATGCAACGGTCGACCTGTCTGTAAAACAGGGCAGTTGATCTTTACCTGCATCCCCACCACAGGAGTCCACAATTAATGTTTGCAAGGCAGTTGGAGGACTTTGGATGAGTGACTCTGCAGTACAAAGACAGGCTTCAGAGCCTCCTTGCCGAGGAGCAGCAGCAGCCAGCGCCTTCACGTGTCTGCGCACAGCCCCACGTGCCCACCAACAGCTTTCCCAAAGGAACATTGTGGTTCCAAACATGCACCAAACACAGCCCACTGTTAATTATTTAACTTCACCCTACCATGCCCACCCTACAGATGTGTTTGTCGTAGTCAAAAAAGGAAATGGTTTTTGTACTGGGCATACAAATTCAGGTTAGACACTTGCTGTGGGTCCTCCTGGCCTTGGTTTCATCCTATCAGAGCATGAAAATATATCTGCTTAAACATGTCACCTGTACCTAACAACATTAACTTCAGAGGCGCCTACCTCCTGCAGCTGTCTGATGCTGCCAGTGTGACATTATTTCCCAAGCTCCATGGGAGGCAGAAAAGTGAAGTGCCTGTAGGCACAGGAAGCTGTTCAGGGCAAGCTTTGGTAGAAGGTCTTTGCCTTCAGCTGCTCCCACTCTCATTTTTATAATTAATTTTTCAAAGAGCCTCTTGGATCTAGGGAAAAATCCAGGCTGTTTATTTTCTGTGCCTACCTGGGATTTGAAATACACTTTGAAAATATGGCCCAAATATTTCCTCTGTAACTAAAAAGAGGAAAAATTGTATTTCTTAGAGTTATAATTGTCAAGAAAATGCTGGCGTCTTTGTTATCTGAGGCAGAGCCCTTGAGACTTCTCACGTCTATATTTTGCTGAGAGGCACTATCCTCCCATATGGCTCAGGAAAACAAGGCAGTCAAAGCTAACACTGAGGGAATCATAGGATAGCAGTGATAACATCTTTTGTGGGGTTTATAGTGACCTCATTGCTTCGCACTGTGATTTGGTCGGCTGTTTTGAAAAAGATTGAGTGAATAAACCAGGGGGAAACAAGCAGCCCATCAGTCTGAGGAAAAAGACAAGAAAAACTCTTTCTAGATCTTGTTTCTGTAAAAAGGAGAACCTTCAGCAGTCTGCAAAGGATGGGCTTGAGCTGGCAACAAGCTTTGAAGGTGGAAGACAGCATGAGCATTGGGGTTCTGCTGCCTTTGAAGCCATCTTTGTGCCAGAGAGAATTGGAACTTCTCTGAAAAAAAAGAAAAAAACCCAAAAAAACAAGCTGGTGTTTCACAGAGAGAGCTGATAAGAGCAAGTGGTTTGCAGCTAAACCAGGAGATAAACAGATGTCTTAAAATGCCTTCTGTGTATCCAGGCCAGGATGAGAAAAGGGGAGCTCTTTTCTCTGCTGACTGCAAAATCAGGAAGCAACATCTGCAAAGTAGAAGTTATGTTAATGTTTGGTAGGGTCCCATCCACTCTGGCTGAGGTTTCCTTTTTTCTAGGTGGTTCACATCATCCACAGCCTCCATCCTCCTCTCCTGCTTGCAGAATTCCAGTTTCCAAGCTGTCAGCCCCACTGCATAAAGGAAGACGCTGGCTGAGTTTGTTAAGACCATGCTGAACATTTATATTACAGAATGAAAAAGTAAAGGTGAAATGTGCAGCCCAGGGCTCCCAGTTCTTTCTTGTGTGCTCCTGGGAATGGAATTTTTGTCCATTGGACTTGAGCTGCTCTAAAAAGCACAGAACAAAAGCTGATCTTAAAAGTGATCCGCAAAGGAATAAATGGCAGGCTCACTCTTTGTTATTCATGTATGGTGCTCAAAGAGCACTTGAAATGGTTGGGATTTTCTGCTGAACATTTTCTTTTTTATAAAATTCTGCTTGGGTTTTGTGGGGTTTGGGTATTTGTTTTAGCAGTGGTTCAAGCATATGTCTCTCATGAAAAACGTTATGGCTGGCTGGGAAACCCATGAGGGGACACATGAGAGTGAAATGGGCAGAAATGGGAAAAGCTGGGTGCTTGGAGGGGTGATATTCTCCAAGAGGCAGCCTGGCTTTTGTCTCTTACTTAATTTTATTCCTGCCTGCCCTGTGCTCTGTGCCACACGATTTACTCACTGAATCATGCTCAGCAGCTGTATTCACAAGCTGGCATAAATTTATTTTCGTCTGCTGGCCAATTACACCAACTGCCTCAACTGTTGTTTATTTTCTTCTGTTGCATCCTCTTGAGTTACTGTTAACAGTGTCCCTTTTGAGTAGAGATGGGCTTTTTGGCATGGGGGCCTGTCGGCCTGCCAAACTAATGGACCATATCTGTTATTTAACTAGTTGTAAAGGCTCCAGTTTCAGGACAGCTTGCAGTTGCTGTGGCCACCTGTAGCACATTGGCAGGGCTGGAGGCCACTGCCCATGTGGGACGTGTCACCCCAGCTCAAGAGGGTCCCTTAGCACTGATCTGCCCACAGGGGACACCTTTGGGGTTTGCCTTTTTGGGGAACAAGGACACTCTGCCCTTCTGTGGCTGTCACCTCCCTTGGCTGGGTGGCACGAGCTGGGCTGTGCCAGGGGAGCCTCGCTGTCCATGAGGTGGCCAGCTCTCAGCTGCTCCTCTGGCCAGAGAGGGACTTGACCATGGGAGGGAAGAGCCCCCAAGGCTACAGCCCCTGAATGCCCAGGACTGGGGAAGATGCTCAATTAAAGAAGGAATTAACCTGAAAAGCTGATTAGGGTAAGGACATCTTTCATGCAGTGCAGCTGTAACTCTGTCCCATTTTGAGAGGCATCTCTGTGTGCCTGTGAGACCAGCAAGGATGAGCTCCTACCTTGGCAGGATGCTTTGGGCACAGAGCACTTGCACCCTGCAGGGTCTCCTCTGATTATTTCTCGTATCTTTGTAGGATCTGCACTTGTGCTCCTAAGCTAGGCCTCACAACCACATTTGCCTGTTTCAAGGGAAAAGTGGCTCTTGTGTTTGCAAACTAAGGTTTGGCTCCTATTTAAAAAAAAAAATCATCTTAAGCAAGAGCCCTACAAGCATTACTGCAGGAGCAAGGGCTCTGCAAGTGCCACAGCAATGCTGCCTCCTTGCCAATGCAATCTGGCCAGGGCAATGTCTGTCCATAACCATTTGGCCACATGCCTGAGGTGTGTAGGCTAAGAGTGTTCACAGATGAGCATGACAAGCAAACTCAGCAGCCTCGAGGGGTGAGATCTTCATTCCCTTTGAGTCATTTTCATGAGAAACCCCGTGTGATCCCATGGCAGCAGGGCCTCATTTCTAGATGTGCTGTTGGCTCCTTGACAGACATGACTCTGCTGGACACAGGAGCTGCCTGCATCCTTTTAAGAGCCACAGTTTCAGTGGGTGTTTGCCTTTGTATGGAGGCCTGTGGCAAAAAGCTGTGCCCTGAAAGCATCCTCTGAGGCGTTTGCCTTTCTGTCCCCCAGAGAGTGGCAGGACACTCCAGCAAACCTGGGCCTTGTGCTGCCAAGTTTGGAGTCATTCTTCTCCCATGTGCTCAAGGCTCCCTGGAGCAGAGGTTGCACTGGAGACTCACCCACAGCCCTCAGAAATAAACAATAAACAGGAAAAACCCTCAGGGAGGCCGACAAGATGGAAATCGAGCCTGCTCTGACCTTTTGTTCTTCCCCTCCCCTTTTGTCTCCAAACTAACAAGGTGTCCCTTGACTTGTTGCTCCAAGAGCTGCCAGATGGAAGTGATGGAAGTGGAACTCCTCCTTCCTTCAGGGGCTGTGGTGGGGCTCAGCAAGGCCTGAGGTGAGCAGGGAGGCTGGAGGGGCTCAGCTCCCTGCATGGCTGAGCTGGGCCCCATTTCCAGCTGGGGACATGGGACACGCCACCTGCCAGCCACACCCTGGCTGCTATGGCACACTTAGACGAGGACAGGCTGTCAGTACTTCCACAGCCACTGTCTGCAGTGGGTTTTGGGGTACAAGGGTGCAGGGCATTATCTCAGCCCACTGTCACTTTTTGTTTTGTTTCCTTCCGTAATGTTGCTGATATGAAGGGGAGGGAAGCCTTTTGTTTATGAAATGTTCTCTCCAGCATTTCACTGCAATCTCCCAGAGCACCAGAAGGTGGTCAGGAAATCTTCCCCTGTGCTAATGAGGCTTGTCCTGCTCTGAGGGGACCAAGAGCCATGGCAGGAAGCAGCTCTCTCAAGGTATACCTCTTCAAAGCTGAGCAAAAAGGGCTGGTCCTCTTCTGTGTGAGCTATTCCATCCCTTCCAGATTTAACTGGCCTCAGAAAATATGAATGGATGAGAAAATTCTGTGATACAGAATTTGTCCTGGAGACTGAAGGCATGGTTTAGTGATAAGGATACACAACTTGTGTATCCTTAAGTTGTGAGCAAGAAGGGGGAGTGAGAGCTCTGCTGCATGCCTGAATTACCAGGTCTCATTTCTCTCCACCTGGCCCCTCTCTATCCCCACTGCTCCCTCCTGTGAGGGTACATGCCCTGATCCCCTGTGTCTGAGACATCTTCCAAGCACCATGGGGCTTTGAGTCTTCTCCAGGTGGAAGAAGAGCTCTTTTCTCATGCCCTAGCTAAGCTCCTGCCAGCGAGCAGTGTCACAGAATCCAGCTTGCAGCAGCTGTTCTCAGGTTCTGTAAGGCTTCAGCTGACTTTCTGTAACTCACCTCCAGCACTTGGCTTTGCACCCACAGGGACTCCTGACTCCTCTTTGTCAGCTGGAGTCCCACTGAAACCATGAAGGGAGCTTCCTTCCAAGACCCCATCTTTTCCTCCTGCCCAAGACTCCAAAAGAGTGTGTGAGGATTTGGATCCATGACACATCTGCAAGACACTTGGCTGCAGAGAGCCAAGGCTGTTATACTCAGTGGGGGTGAGGTGGTTAATGACTAACTTGTAAAACTGCTGGCTGCATGGGTGAACCTGAGTAGGTGTTTTCAGAAACAGCTGAGCCAGTTTCCCCTGTCAGGATGGGCTTGGGTGCCAGCCAACTTTCCTGTCACACTCTCTGCTTGCAAAACTTTGTGGGGTTGAGTTTTGGTTTCTGAAACCTGTCAGGCACAACTAAAACGCAGAAGTGGCATTGCTTGGGTTTGCAGGACTCCGTAACAACATTCTGTAAGAAGTAGAAGTCAAAATACCACTGCCAAAATTACTGCTGCATCCATGATTATACATTGGTTATACTAGGAGCAGAAGCCCAAACCCACCTGGAAGATGGTTGCCATACCAAGAGCTCAAGGGTCTGTACAAAGTGTCTGGAAATCTGGGTTTGAGAATGGCTGGGAGCTCTAGGATGTCATTTTGACATCTGAGCTCTTAATAACCTACATTGTAAACTTCCAGTATATTTAACTTTGTATGAAAATATTTCTAGAAAGGATTGTCCATCAGACACAAATTTGTTCAGAAAAACACTCGGCAGTTCAGGTCTCTGCCTCTTAGGGCAACATGTGGCCCAGAAATGGAGAAAGTTCTTTGTGATCCAAGAGGCAGACAGCTTTTCTTTCACTGGACTCATTACCTGGGAACAATTACAGGTGAGTCAAATTTTGTGCAGCAGGCCCGATTTGGCCCATGGAATGTAGTGTCCTGTCCACTGCTCTTGGTGCCCAGGCCTTGTCCTCCAGGCTGTTGAACCTGCTACAGCCCCTGACACTATTTTTTCTGCAGAGAGCAGAGATCTCTAGAGCAATTAGTTCTCTTACAAAACTGGAAATAGGAGTTTCCACCCACTGATACTATTAATAAGTAGACAGTAGTGGCCTTGAACAGGAATCCCTGCTGTTCCTGATGCCACTTGAAGACTACATGGTTGTTACAGTCCCATCACAGAACCTGTGGCTGTGAAAGATGTTGAGCCACTTATGTTGAACCATTTCTCTTTTATTCTTATCACACTTGAGCACTTGTGAGTGAGAGGTCTGTCTGTTGCTTTCTTCCCTTCTCTCACTCTCCCTCTGCAGGCTGAAATTGGGGGGGTTCTGGTGGACCTTGTCACATTTGAAATTTGGCCATGCAGAATGAAATATTTAAGTGGTGTCAGGCTGCTAATTGTCCTGTCTTCTGCACATGTTATGGGTGGCACCTGGGTGCACCTGGGTATGAATTGTGCATAGTTATGCTTTTTGCAAGGAACCTATGCCAGGGTCAGGGGAAAGCCAACCCACAGATGGAGCAGCCAGTTTCTAGTGTCGCTGCATGTGGGGACACGCCCCACCATCAGCTCTTTGCAAGCTGCAGAGCTCATGCTGACACTTGGCACACAAATGCCACTCCAGGTCTCTGATCAGCATTTCCCTCCACAAAATTTGAGGGTGTGCAATGGACTTTTAATTTTGTTCTCTGCCCTCTTCTGATAAATGCTATCACTCTCTGTTTCAAAGCCTCTGGGCTAGAATGTTCAGACAATTATTCACAATTATGTCAGCTCTTTTTCTGTGTATGGCTAGGATGATTTCTCTCACATAAATTAATCTGTATTTATTGATACTGACTTTTAACTGTGGCTTCATTGCCTGGCTATTCATTGTCATATTTCCACCAAAACTTGCATTCAGGCTTAGATCAGAAAATCTTGGATAACTTTTAATACCTGATCATTGGTCATTTTCCCCCTCACTCATTCTCTTTCCAGATTACTGTGATTGCACTAATCACTTGAAACTCCAGCACAGGTCACAAGGTGTTGGGGGACTTTCCAAGAACTCTTCTTCTGTTATACATGTCAGAATGTACAAATATATGCAAAAATATGGACCCATATGTGTATGTGCGCATTCATACCCTCCTTTATTCTTCTTTTAACTTCCTATGTTTTAATCTGGTAAGAGTTTATGATAGTCTATGGCAATAAATTTTTTGGAGACTTTACCAATAATCAGTGTTTTTCAAAAGCAAGGTGCACTGAATCAACCCAGCTGCTCTGTCCCTCATGGTTGGCAATCCCTCCAAAATATCTGATAGAATTTTGAGGTACAACTTTGCAAAAACTATGTTTGCTTCCATTTATTGAGTGATCCATTGAACAATCTGTTGACAGAATCACAGACACACTGGTTGGGAGGGACCTCTGGTGATCTCTAATCCAACCTCTATCCAAAGCAGGCCATAAGAGGTGAGGCCAGCACAGCCTTTGTGCCACCTGCTCTGGAAAACCTCCAAGGGTGGAGTTCACACCCCATCTCCAGTTGCAGGTCCCAAAGCTGCCAGTCTGAGCCTTCTGAGCTGCACCTGGGAACCTCCTGTACTCCCCTTTATTACTGCCTCTTGCTCTACCCTCTACCACTGGCAAGAGGAGTTTGTTTCCATTACTTATGGCTTTTCTTTCAGTAGTTTCAGTTTTTGGATTCTCCATCCTTGAAGATACTTAAAAGTGGAGCAGACAGCTCTGAAGGTGACCCTATTTCAAACAAGGGTTGGAGTAGGGGTCTCCAGAGGTGCCTTGCATCCTAAATTATTTCATGATTTTGCAATTAGGCTGAACTCTAATAGGTTCCTCCACAAGAGACATCAGTCCAAGGTGACATACTAGGAGGTGTCATCTACTAAAGCACAATTCTGGCATCCCAGGTACTGTTGGAAATCTTCCAGGCATGTAGACTTGAGAATCCTTGGTACGGTGGAGTAATGTGAACAGGCAGTTCGTCCATGTGTACTGTTCGTGTTTCTGGGACGTGCCTGTCTTGAGCAAGAAGCTGTAAATTGATATTTTGCCACTCTCTTATCTTGGATTGTCAGTCCATTTCTGGATCTGGTACTTTTTATAATAACATGGTGTCTGGAAGACAAGGCTTATGTCAGCCCTTACCAGCAGGGCATTCTCCTGGAGATAAAGAGCTGGAAAGCAGCATGTAGGAGCAGAGAATTCTATCAGAGCCAGCAGCAAAACACTTAAATGCTGAGATAATTCAACATCTGTTTGGAGCAAGAGCTATCCATGTGAAAGACTCTGATCTGTCACAGACTTCCAGGCTGGAAGAGACTGTGATGTTCTTTCAGTCTGACCTCCCCCATGGTTCAACCACACAACATCATTTTGTATCAAACTCAGAGATTCCAAATGAACTTCTGTTAAAACTCTTAAATGAAGGACCAAAGGACCCCATTTTGGGGAGATCATGGTAAGGTTATCCTCACAGCTGGGAAAAATACTCTCTATTTCAGTGTTTTAATTGGGCTTCCACCCTCTGGGTTTATGTGGTGATTTGTTTTCATTTGCTGGTTTTTGTTTTGTTTTATTTCTTTCTGGATTAAGCATTCTTCTACTGCCAGGGTAAGTTTGGTTTCCAAGAAATATTTTGACCAACTTTCTCACCTTTTTAATACCCTCCATAGAACCCAGAAGAACTATTTGTGGCTGGGCTGTAGACATTGCAGATAACCTTGACCTTTGCTTGTTTCTGCTAATAGTGATCCTCTGTAAAACAGAGACAATTCCACTTCCCTCCCTCTCACAGGTGTTGGCTGTTCAAAAAAAGACCATTAACATTTCTCAAATGCTACAGTGGGAAGCCAATATTAAAGCAGTCAAAGATCAGAGGCTGGATATTGCATTCCCAAACATGGTTTAGTGCAGCAATCTTATCTACTAGAAACTAAATTCTCTGATAGCCCTGGAAGATATGAGCTGTGTTTTCATATATGGATATTGTTGTTCTGAATGAAAAGGGGTCATCTAAAAATGGTTGTGTACATCAATAACTGGATACACTTGAAAAAGAGAAGGTATTTGGTGAGAGTAGGGGTTAATTCTTTCACTTGTAAGGGACCTTGGGATAAGGCACTGCAGACCTTGTTAAGACTACTTCTCATAGGAAAAGGCTTTTAAAAATGTAAAACCAGAAGCTGGTCTGTTTGAGTCAGTTCTTCTGTTTACTCTAGATGGGTCTTTTACTTGTAATGGAGCCAGTCATCTCAGCTATCAGCCAGACCATTTACAGTCAAAGGCTAGACCAAAATAGCTCCTAGGTCCTTCTGATTTTCTATTTTTGTCAATGATCTACTTAAATGCTGACTATATCCCACTGAGGACTCTCGGATCAATCTAATTGGCTGAGCATCACTGAGCTGCATGGTGGAGAGGATCACCTCTCTATATTTGAAATAAATGTGTGTGAGGTGTCCTTGGTGGGAAAGCCTGGCCCTGCAGAGCCACGGCTGGGGACTGGGGAAGATGCTCCACCTCAGAACAGGGCTGGGGTCTCCCACACTGCTGCTCTGTGGCGCAAAGCGCTACACAGGGATGAGTCAATGAAGTGGATTCTCCCTCTGTCACTTCCCATGCTGGAATCACCTTGTCCCTAAGAAGTCACCAGGGGTGGATTCCACTTCCCTGGAATGACTCAGTGGTGTGGGAGTGCTCTCAGCCATGGGTCAGGGAGCAGTCTCTGCTCTCAGCTCAGCTGTGGCCATTGCCTGAAGGCCTGAGGAGGTGCTCCCTGCTGTCCACCATTTTTGGTTATTCATAAGTGATGTAGGTGGCTTTATTTATCTGCTGCTCCAAACACAGTGCAGAGCTGGTATTTGGGCTTGAGCAGCAGCCCAGAAATCCATCCACATTTCCATACACAGGGAATGAAAGGCTAATGCCTTTGCCTTTCTGCTACCCTGTTGACAAGTTATCATCAGCAGAGCTGTCTCCAAGTCTGTATTGCAGAAATAATTTATCCTCTGTGGCAAAAACAGCTATTGAATCAGAAATATGAGCCTTCTAACAGATTATTCCAGGGTGAAGGCTTTGGTCATGTGTCTTGTGTAGCTCCTGTAGATCATTTGTAGGTTGACACAGAGTAGTTCAGCATTAACCAGCATTAATCGGTAATTATTTAGCTGATTAGTTTCAGCTAAGTAGAAATGCAGAAGAGGTTGGATCCAGCTATCAGAGTGATTCTCTGCACACCTGCCTGTGTTGTGCCAGAGTCTCACTTCTGACTTCCAAAGCAGGAGGAGATTTTTTAAAATCTTCCCGGAGCCCACCATTGCTGTTTATGAGATTATGTAGACTCTAAAAGGAAGTTATGAAAAGCAAATATCCTCTTTATTTTTAAATGTAACTAGCTAAAACAGATGAGTCCTCATGTCCTCTCTGGGGAAGGGATTGGGCCAGGTGTGTGTTTGGGAGCTGTTGGGCACATCAGGGGATTGTGCTCAGTGGCACTGAGTGCTCACAGCCTTGCTTTTGTGTGGAGAGCACGTGCAGACTATGTGGAGTTACTTAATAAAAACCAAATCCCAGCACCTCGGGACCAGACACAAGAAAGTCCTGGTAGTTTGGTCACAGGTCCCATGTAAGGTCATAACTGACCATGGCAAAACAAACAAGTTCTTTAATGTTGTTCTGTATTACTTGAATTAATTACACACTGAGAAACCCAACTCATAACCTAGGTCTCTTGTGGATTAGTAATTACAAAAACTGCTTTGGCAGGATCATAAGTAGCTAGGATCCTTTCCTTTCCTTTCCTTTCCTTTCCTTTCCTTTCCTTTCCTTTCCTTTCCTTTCCTTTCCTTTCCTTTCCTTTCCTTTCCTTTCCTTTCCTTTCTTCATAAATTTTATTTCCTTTCAAAAATTTTTGAAGAAAAAATAAAAGGTTCTGGCATTTTCCCACCCACCCATCTTGGATTTAATTCAAAAGTGCTGTGTTCAGGATAATATTTTGTCTTTGCCAAACGGGAAAATTTTGGATACTATTGTGGAATATGGGTGTGTTTTGTCTCTTCCTTCTGCTGAGGACATGCCCTATGTTTTTGTTAATGGTGTTCTTCCTGTTTTGGGCTTTTCTAGTATCCTATCAACAATATACCACACAATGTTTTAATGAGCAGTGTTAGTTATATGCAGTGTGTAAACAGATTTTTTTCTTAAAAG
Organism: Camarhynchus parvulus; assembly: GCF_901933205.1. NCBI lineage: Eukaryota > Metazoa > Chordata > Aves > Passeriformes > Thraupidae > Camarhynchus > Camarhynchus parvulus. The sequence goes on along the minus strand of NC_044574.1, from coordinate 7,803,732 downwards.
TTCTGCCTCTGATACATGACAAAAGAAATTTACTAAATGGGTAACAACCCCCCAGTCCATGCAGTGTGCAAATTAAAACCTTTATTACTTTGCACCAGTAACTTTCCTGGTGTTATCCTACACATCATTCCAGTGGCATTAGTGCAGGGTGGAAAAGGAAAGGAAATTTCAGTTGTATTTGATTATGTGAGACGGGGAAAACTTGTGTGACATTGCTGGTTTGAATTTAATAGCACAGGCTCAGCTGATGGGCTGCTTCATTGCTCTTCACTGACCTGTCCTGCAGCTGAGGATGCAGGAGGTCTGAGCAGACATTTCCTCTGTCTCTCTCAGAAAAGGGAAAAGCACTTGCCAAGGATATCTGCACTCAGAAAAAAAAAAAAATAACATTTATGAAGTTATCCTCTCTCTGGGAACAGCTTTGGTTTAAGCTGTTTGGTTTTTGTAAGCCTTACTTTTAGTGGAGAAGGTACCCATGGTTGCCCAAGGTACCTGAGAGCTGGACAACCTGCAGGTCCTTAACAATTTCTGGAGACTGTGAGTGCACCTCATCAGCAAATTTATTGCATTTTTCTGTCCTTTCCCATGCAGTGGTGGTTGGGTGCCCCTGGCACGCTGCCTACTCCAGAGGTCATGGGGTGTTCGGAGGGATGGGTGGCCACCAGGTGAACAGGTTGAAAATAAATAAATAAGTGCCTGGGGGGGTGTATCAAGTTCAGGTCTCTGTGTGTGTGACAGGGAGGAGCACGACAGGCAGAACGGACGGGAACAGATTTTGTTTAAATTTAGCTGCAGTGTTGTGGTTGGAAAACGCTGATGAGAACTTGGCACTTAACTCCTCACCTCGTACTGCTCCCCCCAGTAGGGCTGTCAGCCTCCAAACACAGCATTGCTGGTGCAGAGCCTGGGCAAACACCCTTTAAATAACCTCTTCCCTCCTGCAGGACTGTTTTGCTGAGCTGTTCTGTTTCTTAGCATCCACAATAGTGGCCAAAAATTTAGCACGTGGAGGGGGGAAGTCCCACACCAGAAGCAGGTGGATCATGGACTGCTGTGAACCTCCCTGCCAGGCAACCACCATCTGCAATTTTGGGTATGTTCCATGACTCCTCTCCCACCCTGTGGTCCAGGTAGGAGATACACCAGGTAAGACAGACCCATCTCCCATCTCTTGAAGCCAACTGCACCATGAGGCCACTCTGGAATGCACAGGAGCTGATCCCAGCTTCCTGTTCTCCTTCGCTCTCTCCCAGCCCTCTCACTGCCCAGGGCAGGTGGGGTCTGGGCTTGTTGTTGACAGCTGTTTATCTCCTCAGCTCCACTTCCCATGCCAAGCCCCTCTGTTTGTCTTCTGGGATATGACACCTCCAAGTATCCCCAGTGCAACCTCAGGTCAGGAAAAGCTGGCACAAGATTTTGGCAGCTGATGACTCCAGGTCACCCACGACCACCCCCTCTGTGCAGGTCTGTGAACTTTCTAACTCACAGCAAGTAAGGGGGGGCACTGGAAACTGTGCTGCCATCAGCTTCCTGTCTGCAGGGAAATTGTGGATTTCCCCAAACTGGTATTTTGCCCAAAAGTTACAGGGGAAACATTACCGTCCCCAAAACTAGGAGAATGCCATGCTCATCTGCATCCCAGGTAGAAGGGAAGCAAGCAAAGAGAAAAACCTTATTCCCTATCTATCCTTCCCACCCCAAAGGAAATAGTCCTCTGAGTTTCCCTATGCTGGCCCATCATAAGCACCAGTAATGTAATTTTTTCCTAGCTACATCCTGAGCCTCTGACTTTCACAACAAAAATGCCAGTGCTGTCCCTGTCACCATCTGCAAACTTGCTAAACATGCCTGTTGTCCCCACTCATGGGATGGGGACAGGGCTGTCTATTTTGTGTAGTCCTACAGAAAGCACATCAGCTCCAGTGGAAACAAGCTCTGGATTTCACTGGAGAGGAGTGCTGCAGGCTGCCTCTCATCATGGCTGTTTTCCATGCTGCTATATTTGTTTTAATTTTGGTGACAGAATTAATGACCCCTCAAATGAGTATTTAAAACTTCCTTTATTTTTCAGTTTAATTGGAAAAAATAAAGGTCTTTTCAAAAAGTTGTGTGTCCCTGTTTTGTGAAGTAACAACTTGTTTTTCATCCCCTGTCCTTCTAGGTTACATCCACCATGACAAGTGTTTGTTTTCTGCCCCAGGTATTCAGTTGCAGAGTGTGTTAAGCACCCTGAAGAAAGAATCCTCACTTGTGTCTGTGCTGCTCAGCTCAGGTCAGCAGGGCTTGCACTAGAGATGGACCTTGAAATGGACCTTGGATGTGTTGATGGCATCTTTAGAACTTCTTCCAAGAAACGAAGGAGAACGCTTGGTCTCTCCTCTCTGTGCCAAGATGAAATCAAAATGGTGCACTGAAAAATGAATAATTGCTTCTGGCCTGAAGTTTTTGGAAGCCTAATGCTGAAAATATGAAGGTTTAGGATAGTGTTTTTGTTCACATTGTAATGGCCAGGAATTGTGTCCTCGCTGAGGCTGCAGGACTGAATTCCAGTGCACTGGGGGAGCTGGGGGTGTTACTGCACTCCCAGTTTTTAAGTCCCTTTCCCCTCTCTTCCTCCCTGCACAAGAGCCAAGCCCAGCTGCCTGCCTGGGGAGAAGACCTCTGTCAAAGCAGGCTCACTGACAAATGAAAGCCCCTTGTGCTGGATGACGAGGAACCCTCTGGCCGTGGGAACCTTTAGACAAGGATACATGAGCCTCCCCCTCCTGCCCTGGCAGTGACCCCAGCTCCAGCCCACATCCTGCAGCGTGACCACGACTGGGGCAGCTCGTGACTGCTCTTGGCCATGGAACCCAGGGCCCCAAAGGTGAAATGTGAGGACAGAGCTCCAGACATGACCTCACCTGATGGACACGAGGTGGGAAAAGCTGCTGGAGCATCCTTGTACTGTGACCTTTGAGGAGCAACATCCCAAACAAGTGCCATGGCATGGTGGGGAATGGCATTGAGAGCTTCTGGACGTCAGGAAGGAGTCTAAGGAAGGGTGACCACCTTTCCAAAACAGAGCATCTTGCAGCTGCCTGTGGCACTACCTTGAAAAAGTGATGGGTTATGTGTGGAGGGAGAAAAAACTATTGAAAATAATAGCATAATTGGCTGTCTGGCAAGCTCAAACTTCAGCAGAAGCTGTGATTATACTTGTCACTATCTGTTAACCTTCAAAACAGGTGTTGTGCATTTGAGGTGCCAAATCGGTGCTCAGGCTGCAATCTGTGTGTGTGACAGGAGCATGGGCTGGAGGAAGGGCTGGGGACCCTGCCAAATGGGCACAGGGGCAGAAAGGGGATGGTCCTGGGCAGGCAGAGCATGTGACACAAGTGGATTTGGCTGGCTTTGAAAGGGGAGCACATCCCACAGTGCTGGGACCCAGCAGGACGTGTCCGCAGCTGATGGCAGACGTGCTCCAATGGGGACCCTGGCAAAGGGGTTCTCTTTTGTAGGCTGATTTAACAGCTGAAGGGTTTGGGCTAGGTTCATTACAGTTCCCAGATTACTGAAATCCGTAATAATCAGCTGGAGGAGCCTTGACTCCTGCCACAATATTGAATTTTTACTTGGTTTTACAAATTAGGAGTATAATGCTTTGTTGCACTCTTGGTCCAGCTCAGTGTCTTGCTTTAATATGTTTATTCTTGTAAGAGCCATAGAAACTGGTAACATTTTGTGTTTAATGCTTTCTTAAATAAACAAATTAAAATGCAGTGTTTCAGCAAAATGAAAGAAAAAAGAAAAAGAAGTGTTTTCTTTTTTCTTCCATGGAGCATTTTCAATATAAACCTCGTTATGACAAGTGTGTTGGGGTCTTGCAAGGCTGCATTGCTAAGTAAGTCAACAAGCATTGTAATGCTTGGCATGTGTGGAAGGTGAGTGAACAGCATTATATGGGAAGATTAGGTAGGACTCTGTAGAATACCTAAAGAATTTGAAATACAAGACTTTGAAGAAAAATGTTGGGAATGAAGATGAGAAGATTGTAAGGTGCTAGTCACTGGCATTTGGCATGGCTTGCAAAGCAAAAAGACTGTCAGCACACTTAAAAATCTCCTCATCTTGTCTAACTTAATGTAATTAACTTTAAAATTCAAACTCAATCAGGGATGAAAATATGCTGATACCACATGTATGAGCAAGATAACGTTGGGTCTGAGTTCCACCATGAGAGTTCTTTTAAAGCAATCCATGTCAGGTTATCTGAATGCTTTCAAAATGACACCTGTATCATGCCCTTGTCCCACGTAAGAGCAACTCAGAAACATTCTCATGTGAATGTGTGTGACAGTCATCAAGCAGAAATAGCTGATTGCTGAAATAACAACAAGTTTACTCTAATTGTTGATGAAACTCCAGAGTTAGTATTTTTTATTTCTGCTGCTGTTTATTAAACAGATGTGGGTTTGGGTGTGAAGCTAGCAGGTGTGGAAAATCTGTTTCTACCATCAGAGCTGGTGCTGTGGGGCATTGTCTCAGTTTGGGGTCTTCTTTTATACTGTATTTTGGAATATTGCAAATCATAATGTGATAACAGAGTACCCATAAACAGCCTCCTGGCAGTTTATCTCGATGATCAGAGATGTGGTGCAAATGTGCCTCCTTCCCTCAGGCGTTCTCATGCACCTCCCATCCTGCTCCTGAAAGTGGGGGAGCTCACACTGAAGGTTATGATAGCTCAGGCTGTGACCTGAGCAAAGCCTGCTGTCATTTCCAGGCTCTCTGCTGCAGGACAGGGGTGGCTGTGCTTGGTCTGTCTGAGGAAGGAAGAAAATCCCTCTTGGTGCAAGAGATTTGCAGCCCCTGCAAGCCTGGCTCCAATGCTGTTATTCCCAGCTGGAGGTGGAATGGCACACACAGCATTTGGGAGGAGGCTCTCCTTTGCCTTCCTTCAAGAGAGTCAATGGGCACATTTAGAATTAAGGAGGAGTGAATTCTCATAGAGAGCCAAAAGCAGACTGATATCAATGCAAAGCTTTGTTTTTATTTAATTTATTTAATTCTTGAACGGTGCTTGCAAAAATCTTGGTGTACCTGCACCTCTGAGACATCAAGATTTGAGAGGACAGAGCTGTGAAGTAGAGGAGTTTATAAAAGCTGAGGAACTATGGGATCTTTAAAAGAACATTTGCTTTAAAGCAGTGAGCAATGCCTTCTCTATGGCCCTAGGGAGAAATTTTATTAAAGAGAAACATAGATTGAAGTATTGCCTTGGAAAAGAGGGCTCTGCTGTCCTGCTGCGAAACACTAGATCAATTTCTCTGAAAAAAATGAGATGTTCAAGGGACTTGTGTGGCATTTAACCTGCTGATAAGAGTGAGTGCCTCCTACAGGAAAATAGCTCTCAGACTGTGTTGATTCCATTTCCACTGACCACAATGGAAATTCAGTCACTCTGCTGTGGTCCTGTGTCCTAATCTTGGATCTCAATCCCACCCCTCAAGTCACAGACAGTTTCAAAGCAGGTGTGATGGTTCAGAGATTGAAAGTGAGTTTCATCTCCATATGGTAAAAGGGCTGTTGGGAAAGGCAGAAATCGCGGCACGGAGCGATCGGCAGCTCGAGCCACAGAATTCCCTGAACCCCATAACCTGCGTTTGCACACTCCATCTGGGAGAGGGGATTATTTCAGAAAGTTCAGGACAAAAAGGGAATTTATCTCTTCACCTCTAGGAATTGATATGCCTCATTTCAGCAAAGAAATGACAGATTTAAAAGGAAAAAAAAAAAAAAGAGGAAGCATTTCAGTTATTTTTGGAGACCATGCTTCATGCCTGTTTCTGACTTGGGTGGAAATTAGATGGAATTGACTGTTTGTCTTCCACTTGTTTCACAAATTCTTTATGTCTTTATATCAGAGGTTAATTACTGAAGCCTATGTAACAATAGAGAGAAGAGTATTTTGTATCAGCTGTGGATGTCTACAGGTGTTTTGGATTGTACTTCCTTAAAGCCTTAAGCCATTCTAAAAACAGTATAGTGACAAAAAACTATTACTTCATCACCACAACTAAATAGAAATTTTAGAGATTACAGCTGGTAATTTTACATTAAAAATTAGGTCAAATTTTACAGGCACTAATTAGGACATCCTTCATCCTTCTGAGATTGATAACAATTATTTTTCAAAGAAAGTAAGTCTGTATTTTGTGTCACATTTTTCTAAACCCCAAATATTTCTTACCTGGTGAATATGCAGAATATTTCCCATCTTTTCTGGAGATGAGAACAAGTGAAATCAACAGGACTTATCTGTCTCTGTCTTTGGCAGTGATTATAACAGCAAATTTTAGAAGCTCTGTTTTCCATAAATTGCAAAATATTTAGAATACCTACTTGAAATCTTTAGTAGTTAAGTCTTGTAAAAATTTTCTGTTATTTCAACCCTTAGTGAGTGCCAGGATGTCAGATTTATACTTATTTGATCATTTCCTTCACCCTGTCCAAACATTGCAATAGTATTTGCTTTCTCTCATGTTTCTGCCACTGCTGGGCCTGAGTTACTAAAAGCAGCATCCAGAGGAACTTGCTAACCTGCACTTTTAGTAGCCTTGGTGCCACGTATCTGGTTGTTAAAAAGTTACTTTAGTAGTGACTGTATTCCTTCCATTTTGATTAGGGCCTGAGTATAAAAATATTCATTCTTTTCTTATGATATGAGCATGTCCTGGTTTATTCCTGGGAAGGGAAGGAATACATTTGTTAAACACTTCTGATTTTCTGCATTATTACTGACTATTCTGGTGCTCTTACTATTCATGGGCTTTCAGTATTAGTAGGGTTAGTCTTGGTCCCAATGGATGGAAACATCTGCTCCTTACTGTCTTCTTTTTTTTCTTTTTGTCCATATATATTTCCTTGCATCCTTTTGCTTCCTTATTAATTTTGTATAGTTCCAGGATGTATTTTCAGTGTTTACAACATCTGTTTTATAAACATCCATCCATTATTATTGCTTATTTTGCATCCTCTTCTGTTCTAGATTTTTGGAACCATGCTTGCTTCCTTACTTACAGTTTTAGTCCGATTTTGTTGTTGTTATTTGGTTATTTTTACATCTAGCTAAATCATTTTAAACTATTCACTGCCTGCACCACATTTAGTCTCCAGTCCTTCCTTACAACTGGCTTGTACTTGTTGCAGCTTTGTGAACCTGGTTGTGTTCAAGACCATGTGTTTTTAACTGGCTCAGACAGGGATCCAACATAATCATTTCCACCTTAGTTACCGTTAGCTTTTGTTTCTTGGTTAGAAAATTGTCATCCATGATTTGTAGAAATTCCAGAGGAGTTACTACTGCCAGCAGGAGATTTTGATATATATCATCCTGAGTCAATTTTCCCGTGACAGTCCTGCACCCATGGTAGATAAATGGCTTTGGAGCTGCCCCACCTAATTTTGAGGGTGGTTTAGCATTGAGGCAGGCAGTTATTATAACCTCATTTTGTGCTTTACCCATCTGGACGTGATCAACGAGCAGTCAAAATCATTTGCTCCTGAGCTATCACTGCTACAGAAGAAATTAATGCCAGCCTTGTTCTCTTCTGCACACCTGATGCTGCTCTGCAAGGTTGCAGTCACTGCCTCCACCTCACTCAAAAAAGTAGATAATTTCACTGGGTCTCATTAGCAGGAATTAAAAATAACAGTTTGACAAAGAATTTTGAGATAATTCACAAATGTTGATGAGCATTTTAAATTGTTCTTCCAAGGTTACACTTTTGCACATGAAACCTGTGCTTTCCCACTCTCTCACTAACTGTAGCTACGACACCTATAAAATGCTTTAACTTGTAATAAAAGTTTTGTTTGACAAGCTGTGAATGAGGGAGATATAAGTCAATTGTTTCACAAGGCTTCTTTCTGAACTGTGCTATTAAAACATGGCAAGGATGGGAGAAGGGATAACTTCAGAGGCTGAGTTCCAGTTGCTGTGATGATTGTGTTCATCAGCAAAGGCAAGAAGAAATTCTGTAATCAGAAAAAAACTGAAGGAATTAAAGTGATCCAGAACAGGATCCTTTTGCTCTCTGCTTTTGCTTATTGCTAAGCCCAGGCTCTCACCACCTCTGGGTTCAGCAGACCACACATGGAAGAATTCACAGCATTTAGTGTCAATTTTCAGCATTTGAAACTGCTGGTCCAGAAGGGGGATGCAGGAGAGGGGGGTGACATCTCTGGGAGCAGGAGGCCCCATGGAAACACTGCTGTCCCCAGGTGGTGACTTTCAAGCCCCATGCCCAGGGGCTAAATGTTACTGAAAGACAAATATTGACTTCTGGCAGAGTTTGGAGAAATTCATGTGGGTATTTCCAAGCGTTTATGAATTAACCAGAAGTGGAGATAAGTCCTAGGCTATCTATTTCATCAGCTAAGAAACTGTTGACTGAAGCCTAGCATGAGCCAAGTACCTACATGCACTGTGTTTCAAAGAATTAATCATATCTTCAGATGTGGAGCTTGTTAGTTAGTTTAATTACTGTCCTTTTTTTTTCTTTCCTTCTTTAGCTAAATGGATCTGATGACAATTCATTTTTTTTAATAGATGAAAGAGAAGCAAGCTTCAAAACAGATAATGAATTTCTTCTAACTCATCTGGAGACTGAAGAGCCAGAATTCTGATTGATCAGATATGGTCTGATTCAGAGAGGCACCAGATGTGGTCCAGATTTTAAATAGATGCTGCTACTGTCAAAATGCATTCGCTCCCTCCTGGTGTAACAAAGTGAAGTCCATCTGTCTGGAGTTGTGCACTTTTTTTAGTGGTAATAACAGTTAACATCAACAATAAGCTTTGTCTCATTAGTATCACATAATCCCTACTACCAAGTCCCCAGTTTCTGGTCTCCATATTATCTGCCATGGAAAAAATAAAGACCACAGCAGGAGCTAAGAAGGTCAGTGCATTCTCAGGGTAATCAGCTGTAGTAAATTCAATTCTGACAAGACAAGGCTTGCAAATGTCTGGGGAATTAAGGGATCATCTATAATTTCATATGTTGAGTGGGAAAGTGTCCTTCCAAACATTTATTAATTACAGATGAGGGTGCAGTATGATGATCATCCTTGGAGAAATTTCTGCTGAAGCAAAGCAAGAAAAATAGATTTAACTGTTTGCTGCTATTTCTAAAGAAAAAATACTGATCTCACTTGGCCTTGCAATGGTTTCAGCCAGTATTCTTTCTCTCCCAGTGTTTATTGCTCTGTCTTAGCAGCAGATGCCTGCCACTCCTTATGAAGCCTTTTTCATAAAGGGTTCCCACTGCAACCAATGGAGGAACTTGCCTTGGCTTTAGTCTGGCTCAGCGCCCTCACTCCAGGGATTGCACTGCTTGAGAAGTAACAAGTGAAGAACAACAGACTAAATAGCTTCACATTTAGAACTGAACTTTTCACTTGAAGATCTTGGAGCACTTAGGAAAACTTAATTACTCCCCTTTGAGGTCTGTGTTCTTTCTGTTTTACCGATGAGGAAATTAAAGCACAGGGAGGTCAGAAGCTAACATTTTCCAACTTGGGCAGCTGAAGGTAAATGCTTCCATCCACACCTTTCTTCCCTGAGAGGAAGTCCTCAACACTTTCACATTCTTTTTGCATCTGCTTTTTGAAAGTGTGGGCTGTATCTTAGCCAAGAGCTCTCTGAAAGTCCCCAGAATTGCTGAAAAGGCCATTAAATTGTATTAAAAATAGGAGATGTAAAGTGTGTAGCTCATTTCCCTTACTGCGACCAAGACTGAGGAGGAGCAATGTAAACAAAATGCATTGGGGACTAAATATTCAGGCAGGAAAAGAACTTTTTAAGTAAAAAAATAAACTTGCCATGAGAACAGATTGATCTCAGCTAAGCACAAAGCATGTGTTTAAGCATGGATTGAAAATTAGGAGTCTTGTAATAATCAGAGGAGTGAGGTCTGAGGACAAATGGGGAGCTTGGGGAGAGTAATGTCACTCAGGTTGAGATGAAGTTGGATCAGCATGTAAGAGAGAAGAAGGGATGCTGTACCAGCATTTCCAAGGGACTGGACTTGATGGTCCAGCATGTGGCTCCATGCTGTGCTCACAGTATTGCAAACCACGTTCTTAACCCACACATAAACTCCAGGACAAACCAGTCTTCCTCCTTGCAGGGGCCCCTGGGTGCTTCTTCTTTAGGATTGAGGTCGTTTGGGTAGGAAAATGCTATTGGTGCCACAGGAAAAAAATTAATACCTGGTGACATCAAACACTGCTCTCCCTTCAGACCTGCACTGCCTCGTATGCCAGATTGCAGCTATTGTATGAAGAATTTTCAGTTCCTTTTTGTGCCTGGCAGCTGATTGAAAGTTCATATTATTTATGGCAGAAAACAGCAGTGTACTTTTGAGCCTGAGGAAGCTGGGAAAGTGCAGTGGGTGTCAATCAATTAAGCTATTCAACTTATTTATGAAACAGGACAAAACAATGTCTAGGATATGAATTCCCATCTCAATGGGATCCCCCCTGATATAAAATGTCAGAGCTGAAAAAGGGTCAGCTCATGACCCTTGAATATTCTTTTAAACTATTTGCAAATCAATACCTCTTCTTTGGGTTTATGCAGGGACCATCATTCCCTTTTATTATGAGTCACAGGGCATAGACTGCTTATCAGGGAGTATGGAGACAGATCACTGCACTAAAGCAGCAGCTGGCTTTGGAGACTGGGCCTGACTCTCATTTCTGGGGGGGCTCACTTCACTCTACTCTGGTAGAGCAAAAGATTTTAAAGTGAGCATAATTATGGGTTTTGCTGACTCTCAGGCTCCTTCGTATCTGCTGGAAGAGCAAAGAAGTTCTTTGCCATGCATGCAGTTGGGCTTGTGTCCCTCTTACTAGTGCCTATATCAGCCAGGAACATCATCTGCCATTTTCTCTTCCAATTTTTTTTTTGTGTTAGGAGGATGCTGTGTCCCTGGGTTTTGGGGCTGCAGTCCCAAATTGTCACCCTCCCTCTCTTAGCAATGACCTGCTGCACAGGTAGGGCTTGCATGGACAGATGGTCTGATCCTCAGCTGAGCATCTGGCCTATTAAGCTCTCTAAAAAGGCATCATCTTTACAAATCCCAGTCTTAATCTCCTTGCCCACTGTGTGACCCATGGGGGTTTCAGAGCAGTGCCAAAGAGGGGAAGAGGAGGAGAAGGAGGGCAGCTGGAGGATCTGTGGGTCAGGGGAAGGGAGGTGCCTGCAGGGCAGGGCTCTGAGCTGGTGCTGGGATGTGACCAGTTCTCACCATGAAGAGCTGGAGAAGGTCAACAGTCCTGGCTACCTTGAGCTCTCCTGCAAGGAGAACATGCACAAAATGAATCCTTGAAATAGTGCTCCTGGCATTCGGGTAGGTTTGTCTAAGGGACATCCCACTGAATCTTCTCAGGGCATCTTCTGTATCCATGCAAAACCATGGCATCATCCCAGTGCCTTTCAGCAGTGCTTGGGCCAGCTCAGGCTGACACAGGTGAACTGAGGATAGCACCGAGGGAATGCCCAGTTGCCTGCTGAGGTTTATCAATGAGGGCTTTTTGCCAAAGGGACATGAAGAAGACAGCAATTTGCAAGGAAGGGGGTTGTTCATGCCAATGATCCCATTCCTCATGGGCTATCGGTGTACTCAGCTCTTGTCTGGAAGGCCAGGAGTGGGGTATATCCTCTGAAAAAGGGGCTCTTCCTTTCACTTTGCCTGTAAAAGAACAAACCTTGAGGTAAAAATTTGATAGTGTTAATAGCACGTGAAAAAGGGAAGAATTTCCAAGTTGAACCTGCATAGCACCAAGTGACCTGAAAATGGTCAGCTATGGACTGGTTTCGAGGTAGATGAGGTCCAAATAGAAAATAATTTAGAGCAGACTTGGATTGCATTCTATTAGAATTAAAGACATTTAATTCTAAACTCAATTTACCATTTGAGTTCCCTGAGATTTTCCCCACAAAAAAATCAGAATGAATTCCTTAAAAAAGGAATAGCCACAGACGCATTAAGTGCTTTATGGTAACTAAGCATAGAGATGGTCCTCTTCTGTTTTTCAAATCTAAAATATTTTAATGCATTTTTGAAAGACCAATGTAGCATTCTTTTTTTAATTCAACCAATTTTAATACCTGAAAAAGTGAGTAATTCTGATATTTTGAATTTGTGCTGCTGGAAAAAATGTATCAGTGAAAGCCTCTCCTACGTCTGTAAAAGAAAATTTGGACACTACTTCCTCTGCAGCTTTGTTTGCAGTAACTCTGGTGCAGATCTGTAATGATGGAAACATGAAAAAAAAGCCCCCAAAGAATCTGAATCTCTTGTTGTTTGGATTTTTTAAAACAGGATTTTCCTTTAATTAGTGAATCTTGGAGAAATCACTATTCACTTGGGTCTAAGATGCGCAGTAAAATCCTACATCAACCCAAAAGGAAAATGAACCTCTAGACGTGAGCAGGAATGTAATACAAGTTTTTTCCATTTATTGCAGACAGCCACTCTTCAAATTTAAGTCAATCATTCTAAATCTTTGTTTCAGACTTTCATCTAGACACATTATTTTTGGACATTCTTAACTTTAAATAAATATAGAGTTCTCTACAATACTATTAAAAAGGACAATTCACAGATACATCTTAACTCTGATATGCCTAGGAAGGAGATACAATCATATTTTCCCCAAATAATCAATCAAAATTGTTCATTATCAAAATAAGAAACAAGGCGTTCATTAGCTATCAATTCACAATTAAGAGAAAGAAAACAAGTCCAAGAATAAGAAAGAAATATCTATGTTCTATTTATAGGCATGTAAGCAATATCTTTAACATGACATTCACTGGAAAACTTTCTGGATAGTTTTTCATTGAAAAGCGAAACAAAATTGAGTGTAAACATCTCAAAAACTAGAATATGAATACAGAAAAGGAAATTTCCAGTCAGCCCAAGGTTTGTTATTAATAGACACTTGCCACACAATACTTCTTAGAAATAGATTAGGAGTTGAAAGTTCACCATGATGTAGCTATATTAAAAAAAAAAAAGCAAAAAAGCAAAAGCTGATGAATCGCAGTTGTTTCCATCTAAATAAAGAGTAACTAACCAAGGAACCATCTGTCAGTGTATGATTACCAACTTTCTTTTTGTCTTTCAAAGCAGCCTGAGAAATCAAGGGCACTGGGAGTAGAGGGGAGAGCACACACACGCTGCAGGCTTGCCAGCAGCCAGCCCAGAGGGTCTGAGCTGATCCTTGCCTTTTCTCTTGGTGCACTGATTTCACACTGCTGGTTTTCATCTGGCATGCCTCTATATTTCAAACACTTGCTATACACACTGACAGGGCTATTCTGCACTAAATGTGCGTAATTTTGGTGCAGTTGAGAGCTGAAAAGTAAAACTTTTCTAAGAGAGGAAAACCTCAAAGTCCCCTCTCTCAGTTTGTGAAACCAACAGAATAGTATTAATTCATTTTTTCCTCTGTTATTGAACAGCAAAAAGCCTCAGATACCCTGAGAAAGCATATCCTTAATGGGTTTCTTAAGCCTGAATGCCCTACTAGCAGTAAGAAAGACAAAGCAATAAGATCTAAGGCCTTTTAGTCTCTAAAAACTGTGTAGGTTTTCATGCTGGAAAAATGAGGGATTTATTCCTTTTTTTTTCAGTCACATGAATTCAGGGTCAATGTACAATTTCTCTTTTTGTTTCTATTCCAATGACCACCTCTTTTGGGGTGCTTTATTCCCCCAAACCCCATCTGACTCTGATCAAACTGGCTGCATCTGGCTCTTTGTTGCTTTGCAATGCCTGCAGCCACAGACCCACAGCCTGCACAAAACCCAGCACCCACGAACCACCCTTCCTTTGTGAAGGAGGAGAGGTGGACACCAAGAGATTTGCCAATGAAAGTCTGCTTCCATCCTACCCCAAATGAAATTTTTTATGTTATATTTTTACAAATCCCCTGCCCATGGCTGCATGCCTTGCCCTCCCTCAACTCCTCCAGCCGTTCTCACACCCCAGGTACCCCTGCCTCAGGCTCACCCCCTCAGCCTCTCTCCCTCCTGCATCTCCCCTTGTCCCCAGCCCTTAATCCATGCTTCCCACCTCTGACCCAGTGGCTGGGAACAGGTGGAAAGGCAGGTGATTATATAAATATTTATGTCAGGAAGCCTGCGCTTGGAAATGTTTCCTGGTGGAGTCATCACACTTAGAAAAAAAATGATAAGAAAAATAAATCCAGTCCCAAAATACATGTACAAAGGCACAAAGAGGTATATTTCCTCTGCATGGCCACCAAAACAGAGTCCCTCTGAATAATCAATAGTAAAGCTCAGGAGCATGAAATTCAACAGACCTGAAGTTGCCAGGATCAGCTACTCAGTGAATTTCTACAATTGGAAGCCAGACAGCAATTACTATTCTACAACTACATGAGCAAAGCAACTATTTACATGCTCATCTTGTCAGTTCAATATGCTGGCTTCTGACTCTTGTCAAGTGTAAATGGGAACAGCCATACTAAAATTTCTATTTCTATACATAATATACTGATTTATGTGTTAGTGTTGCACCAGCCAGTCCAGCATGTAGGTGCCAGTGAATATCCTATGGTCACAGATTTAAGCAAGTAAAACAATTTGCAAGCAGCTCTAATAAGCACCATCCCACTGCTTGCCTGGAAAATCTTTCAGACTCATTAAGCAGTCAGCAAATAAGACACATTTGTCACCCATTAAAGAGTAAATTGGAAATACTGAAAGGAAACCTATGCATGGCTGTGATTTGTTAGAGAGTGTATTAGCAGGAGCAGCCACGGTATGTTTAGCAGTGGGGTATGAGTTAAAGCAGGAATTGGAGTGAGAGGAACTATTTTAAATTGTCTCTATTAATAATCTGAAAGTAAATTTAAAACCATCAGCAGTCACAGCCATCTTTGACTCTTCCAAGAGGAAGTTGCCATTTGTTGCAGAGCCGCTGTTGCTTTTATTTGACACTCAATATGTGTTTTCCCCACAGTATTAGATATCTTGGGCTCTATCCAGGACACATTTGGAAAGGAACTGATCCCTGTAGTTCCTATGCAACCATGAGATTTACTACTTAGGTCGATGTGTATCTTCGGTGAGTCAAATAAACATAAGGAACATTAATTAGGGCTGCTTGCTGAATTTAGATTGCATTCACACAAGCTGATAGGGTGGCTGGTGGGGCCAGGCTGGTTCAACCAAGGTCTCACTGGATGAGACAGGCAGCAACCAGGGCCTGGATCAGCTGTGGGCTGAAAAATAACCAGCTCTGTTGATCTCCCCTCAGGCTCAAGGCTGACTTTGGGAAACTCCTTGGAGTTTATCTGAATTTAAGAAATTAAGGCATAAAACCCCAACCTTTTCTGGATAAAGAGAGGTCTGAGATCGTTTAGGGACATATTAGCAGTAGAGTGGTGCTGTGATATTAAAACTGATGCTTCAACACACCACAATACTCATATATGTGGTAAGTGAGTGTTATAAAAACTCATCTTTAAAATATTTTGGAATTGGGTTTTCATCTAGGAGGCTGGAAGAGGCTCCATGAGTGTTGTTGATTTCTGTTCTCAGCCCTGCATTAATTGTGGTCTCTAATGACAGAGACAGGGCTCTCTGGAGCTATTTGCCTCTGGGTGCCCTGAAATAGAGCACCCTGTTCCAGAAATCACAAGAGCTTTCCCTTCCCTCAGCTTCTGAGTCCTGAGTCCCTGCAATCTCAGAGAGGAAAAGTTTTGAGGAGGCACTTCCCAAAGAATATGCATGGCCAATACAGCCAGCATGTATCAATGTAATCACAAACATTTTGCAAATCATTTGACACCTTATATTGTGGAGGAAAACTACCTAGAGAGACTAAGTCTTAGCAGAATCACTGTAGTTTTCACCAAACCCAAGCTGGACAGAAGTCGTCTTTGGTGTCCTACCTAGAGGGCTGTAATCAGGGTTTTTTTGTGTCCTGCTTGTACTGGGGCTGTGATCAGTTCTTTATCTGCTTTTTAAATTTTTTTAAAATTATTCCCTTACCAGTGTTTCCAAGGGCCACCCCCGCTGAGGTTGCATGAAACGGCCCTAAGGCATCTCAGCTGCCGCTGGGTAAAACAGAACACTGCAGGGACTCCAGCGTGGGAGCTGCTGAGCCTTGAGGAGGGAACAGGTAAGGCTACAACCCCCTCATGTCTTCAGCAAGTCAAATAAGGGTGAGACTCTCTTGCCCCAACATCCCCCTTCTGCAGCACACACTGACTGAACACATACAAAGCTCCCAGTACTGACTTATTGTACCATGGATCTTTCCACGTCAGATGATTTTGCCAGAGGTGATATCTATTTTAACATTTTAAACATTATTTTTTACAGCCTCACTTCTGCCAGTGTTGTGTTAACTCCCTGCAGACTTTACAGAGGTGGCTTTGGGAAGTGTTGGTTCCTGTGTGAGTGGGGAGGAGGAGCAGAGCAAGGCAGATTTGCATCCTTTTAACTTTGCTGCAGAGCATCTGCGCAGGCAAATGCTCCTCTCTGCTGCACAAGAGAACAAAGTATCTAGCTGACATTAAGGTATCCATCAGACATGAAAACTGGAGGGCAAATGTGGCTTTTCCTCACTGACTGGGGGCAGATCAGGGCATTTTTTGTAATGCCCTGATCACCTCTCTCTGAATGCTCCCTTGTCCTTTGCTGGTGGCATTGAGGTGAGGTCCACCATTCCCCACCCTTGGCTGTCACAACATGTCTGCTACATGGCATACAGAGGATCTCCTTTGGCATGTCCCTGATATATAGAATCATAGAAACATTAAGGTTGGAAAAGACCCTAAGTTCATCAAGTCCAGCTGTTAACCCAACACCACCATGTTCACCACTAAACCATGTCCCCAGCTGCCCCGTCCACACACATCTGAGCCCTTCCAGGAATGGTGATTTCACCACTGCCCTAGGCAGCCTATTCCAATGCCTGACCACCCTTGCAGTAAAGAAATTTTTACTAATATTCAATCTAAACTTCCCCTGGTAACCTGAGGATATTTGCTTTTGCCCTGTCACTTGTTATGTGGGAGAAGAGCCTGAGCCCCACCTCACAACATCCTCCTTTCAGGGAGCTGTAGAAAATTGTAAGTTCCTGAGCCTCCTTTTCTCCAGTCCACTGAGCCCCTTCTTGTAAAATTTGTGCTCCAGACCATCCCCAGCTCCATTTCCCTTCTCTGGACTTACTCCAGCACCTCAATACCTCTTTGTTGTTGGGGGCTCAAAACTGAATCCAGGATTCAAGTGTGACCTCACCAGCACTGAGTGCAGGGGACAATCATTGCCCTCATCCTCTGTCTGGGGCACATCCCCTTCCTGGGGGTGCTGGAAGGATTTGGAACAGCTTAAGTGCTGTGTGCTGGATAAAGCCTTGCTGTTTGAGTGAGATCCCACATCTTGACAAGGTTTTCTCAGCAGAGCCAGGGGCGAGGAGCTGCCCTCACAGGCAGCAAGCATCTGAGCCAGGGGACATTGCTCACCAATCCACCTCTACCCACTGTGGATAGCCAGAGGGTAGGGTAAGGATAGGAGAGTCCCAGAAGAATCATTTTAAAAAGAAGAATGAGGTCACATTACTTAGGATGAGATCAAGGAATAAAATAAGCATGTAGGGCACAAAGGTTTCCGTGCTAAATGAATTACAACCAGTGTGGAGTGTTAGGATACAAGGAGAAAGGTGCTATAAATACAGTAAAGTAAGAGAAAGACAGCAGCAGGCGTAAGCCCATTACCTAATGAGGAACAGGAGCGGCACAGATGACCTAGAGAAGGCAAACATATTTAATGCTGTTTGCTTCACTTTTCTCCAACAAAAAACCCCAAATGTTCCCAGTGATATAAAACTGGCAAGAGATGAGGCAGAAGAGAAAAAGAACAGACAAGGGACACTGTGATTAAACTGAATATATTCACCAGAGGGTACAAAGGAAAGACACCAGATGAGGGAGGGGATTCTGCTCCTCTTCTCTGGTGAAACCCCAACAGCAGAGCTGCATCCAGCTCTGGGATCCCCAGCATAAGAAGGACATGGACCTGCTGAAGTGAGTCCAGAAGAGGCCACGAGAATGCTCAGAGGGCTGTAGCACCTCTCCAGTGAAAATAGGCTGAAGGAGAGGAGAGGAGAGGAGAGGAGAGGAGAGGAGAGGAGAGGAGAGGAGAGGAGAGGAGAGGAGAGGAGAGGAGAGGAGAGGAGAGGAGAGGAGAGGAGAGGAGAGGAGAGGAGAGGAGAGGAGAGGAGAGGAGAGGACAGGAGAGGACAGGAGAGGACAGGAGAGGACAGGAGAGGAGAGGACAGGAGAGGAGAGGACAGGAGAGGACAGGAGAGGAGAGGAGGCTTCAGGGAGACCTTAGAGCAGCCTGCCAGTACCTAAAGGGCTACAAGAGAACTGGAGAGAGACTTTACAAGGGTTTGTGTTGATAAGGCAAGGGGGAATGACTTTAAATTGAAAGATGGTAGATACAGATTTAGTTCAGCTGTTAGGAAGAAATTCTTTACTGTGAATGTGGTGAGGCACAGACTGCCCTGAGATGTTTTGGATGCTTCATCCCTGGAGATGTTCAGGGCCAGGTTGGGTGGGGCTTTTAACAACCTGGTGCAGTGAAAGGTGCTCCTGCCCATAGCAGGGAGGTTGGAATAATATTTAATGTCCCTTCCATCCCTAAAAATTAGAGTAATTTCATCCCATATTACATGGAAGAACAATAAGATTTTGTCTGCTCTGACCATAAACTGTTTGGGTTTGCAAACAAGACCATCACAGGATATTTAAATGCCCCAAGTGTAATTAATAGGGATGGGAGGCCCCACACATGAATTGCTGGATGCACTCATGTGGAGGATATTGGGGGATGCCTCTGTGAGCTGTACAGGGAAGGAGAGGAGGATGAGCCAATTAGATTTACCTTGCTTTTATGCATGGTAGGTGTTTGAAAACACCAAAAAAGTAAAAGAAGGCTGAAAGTAATGGATGACTTGGTGGGAGGGATTTTGCTGGTAAGCTTGGGTGAGATAAAAGCAGGGAGAGGGAGGTTTGCCAAGGCTTTTGAAGACAAAGGAAAAGGAGATGTTTTTCAGGATTCCCACTTGCTAGTACTTCTCCCATTGGTACCTACTAATCCTACCATGAGCCTTCAATTTGCAGGTTAAAAAAAGTTCAAAACATTCTCAGATTTTCCCTCCAAGGGCAGAGTGATTTTTGGGGATTATGCCACGGGAGATACACACCACAGAAAGACAAGAATCTGCCCATTCAATCCTGAGTAGCATTAACGTGTACGTGACACCTTGTGCACGTGACAGCAAATATCAGTTTCATGTGTTGCAAAAGCTTTGGTGTGTGATCAGAACCTGATGTATTCAGCTTATGGACTGGTGCTACTCTTCTATTTATGTGGTCTAAGAAAAGGAGAAGAGAGAGGCAAGCCTGCAGGGGCAGTGACCCTTTCTTTATTCAAACCTGAACAGAAGGAGAGTTTTCACTTCCAAGAACTCATTTTTTCTTTCTTCTTGCCACACAATGAGGACTCTGAAAGAATAGGTCCTTCAAGCTAACAAGGTTGATCATCAAGGAAACTTCTGTGCTTTCTGAATCCTATGGTTGTGGAAAAGATTTAGTGCTTTACTGAACCAGCCTTTGGAAGCAGAAGTTATGAAAGCTCAATTTAAATTTTAAAGCTGGCTATGCACAGACATTTTCTGCTCTTCCCCTAAACAACACAGCATGGACCTCTGTATGCCTCAATCTCCTGAAGAGCCAAATAATGCCCAGTATTTCCCATATGATTGCAGCAGATGCCTTCTACAGTCAATAGTGGGCCCAAGGTTAATGTTTAACATTGAGGGGGGGCAGAAATACAATGGCAGTAAATTATGGTCATGATGACGGTAGGTTAAAAGCAGTGTTGCTGCAGAGAGGCCCTGCTGGGAATGCTCTGCTGGGGGGGTGTTAAGTAGAACAGCCTGCTAGAAAGGACAGCATGAAGAAATATAAATAACTGCACACAGGAGGATGGGATGTGCTCCAGAGGAAAGAGCAGTGTGAGGGTCGAGCTGGGCTTTGAATGATGTTAATGTGACGGTTTTTATGCCCACTTGTATTTTACACATGTAACATGGTGGTGAGAGCAAGGAAAAAAGCTGTTTGGAGATCTCCTGGTCCATACTCTCCCATCTCTGTGTGAGGTCTGCTGGTCCCTGCTTTCCCATCTCTGGGTAAGGTGGCTCTGCTGTGGCACTGATGTACTTTATCCGGTCTTGAAAGTGTGTAGAATAGTGCTAAAAACAGGTAAAAATACTTGTGTGACATTGTGTTCTATTCATTAAATTCAACTCTTTCTAAGTTCTAATTTATGGATTAGCTGCCTTCATGAAACCCTTGACAGAAAAGGTGAATCCAGAACGCTGGAGTCATCTGCTTGGACACCAGTGGAAAAGCTATCAGGAGTCAAAATAAACTAATTTAGGAAGAGTATAGTTGAGAACAGCTTTAAATAAGTTTTCTTTCTGTGCCCAGCCTAATTTCTTGCTGTCCAGGAGTGCCACTGCTGTGTGAATGACACAGCTGGGCTCTTGGTGCTTCTGCAAACAGCAGCCTGGTCATCGACCACCTTTTGCTCAGCTACAGGAGCACAAACCAGCAGCCTCTTGTCTGGAGCAACAGTGCTGTCAGATGATGAAACAGTGAGTGTAAAATGTGTGATGTAGTTGCAGTTGCTGTTGCAGATCCAGGAGATACATTGCTGATGTCCCTGGAGGGTCAGCAGCATACAACTGGTGTGAGAAGAAAACAAGTTCTGTCAGCCTTGCTGGTTCTATTTATTTGCTAGTTTTAATGTTTAAAGTGTGGTCTGTGCTAAGATACTGACTCTTGGTGATCCCACTGGAAGAAACAAGGTGAAGAGGGTTGACATCAGGCTGTTGCAGTGTCCACCCTCAGTGCAGCACACAATACCCCACCACCACTACCTGCCAAGTGCAGTGCACAGCTGTGCCTAGGCAAGGCAGCACTGTGGCACACCAGGGACATGCCCAGGACACCAGGCAGTGTCTGAAGTGAGCCACACTTTGTCCTGACCCCCTGCCCCAGGGCTGGTGTACCCCAGCTATTCTCTTCCTCTTCTCCTGGGCCACATTTCACAGGTTCATCCCTTACATGTAGTGTCCCTGTCCCAT
Source organism: Camarhynchus parvulus (assembly GCF_901933205.1). Taxonomy (NCBI): domain Eukaryota; kingdom Metazoa; phylum Chordata; class Aves; order Passeriformes; family Thraupidae; genus Camarhynchus; species Camarhynchus parvulus. The sequence goes on along the minus strand of NC_044574.1, from coordinate 7,782,484 downwards.
GGAGAGAAAGGATGGAGCTGACCTCAGACAGGTCATCGTCATCATCTCCCCACTGATGACCTGTGGCCACTGACCCCAGCTGAGTTTCCCATACTTCTGGGCCTTCTGGAGAGCCCAGCTCCTCCCACAGCTGCTGACATAGCAACAGAGCAGAGCAGAGGGGCTGCAGGGGCTGTCAGTGTGAGGATGGATACTAATGACTTTGGATGGGCACTGAGCAGCAGATCTGGGGGGGCTGCAGTGACACACACACCTCTTCCAAAAGGTCAGTGCTGCGCAGGGCTTGACCCCACATTCCTGGTGCATCCCTGACCCCGCTGCAGCCACCCAGACCCATTCTGTGGCACCATTAATTTACAAGATTTATGCGCTTGGGGCAGTGGGAGGAGAGCTTGATTTCATTTCCAGCATGGTTTTTTGCTTTCCTACCCACATTCATGTTAATGATAACAGACATGGATTCAGCTGGAGTAGCCAGGGAAACAGCTCAAGCCTGACTCTGCTCCCAAGCAGATGTGAACCACTGGCTTATTCTTTAACAAAGTTGTTGACAACAAATGGTCTAATGGGGGGGGAAGCAATTGATTTTGGATAACATTTTAAAACTACAGACTCAGCTCAACAATTTATAACGCTGGTGGTGGTGTATTTCTTTGGCAGAGTTAAGTGGATTGAGTGGCCATAAACTTCCACCAGTTCCTTGTTACCATGATCCATGCTTAATGCAGTTATTGATCTTGATCTGTCATTTTCTGAAAACAAAAGTTCTCTTAAAAAAAAAAAAAAGGCAAAAAAGCTCCTGCAGCACTGGATGTGATAAAGAAAGGTGTTCCATTGCATGAACATGCAGTTTGGCTTCAGGGAATTCTGGTTCTCTTCACACCTGGCCTATTTTTGGGTAATGCTGAGCTGTTACTCAGCTTATTGAGCTCAGCATGTTATGCAGTTTATTGAGCTTCATTCCTCGTGCAGAAGAAACAGGAGGTGTTGAGCACTGGATGAGCATGAGCCTGCACTTTTAATCCAGGAATTATTTGGAGAGAGTTGAATCTGCGTGAAAGACACGAAACAAGGGTGTGAGCATGAGAACACAAGGGTGTCATGTGAGAGGTGCAGTGAGAGTCATTCCAGGACAACCTGCAGTTCAAATCCTTCTTTTCTGAACCTGGACTCATCCAAACTCAACCCTTCTTTCAGCTGACTTCTGGTTAAGTCCTTTATTCTAGAAAAGGTGGGATCTTTAGCACCACTAAGAGGAACAAAAGGAGAAAACCTCTCTGCCAAAAGACAAGTCACCCTACTTTGCTGCCTGAGCTCTTCCCTTCTGCAAAATAAGGATGATAAAACCCAGCTGCTTCAACATGTTGTGAAGATTAATGGATTAAACAGGTCTGATCCTGCATGAATTGAAGGTTGCCTTTTGCCAACTGTGTTGGACATGGCAACTCTACTTGCTGGTGGTAAAGATTTCATTCTTAATTATTCATTCTTAATTATTATTCTGAATAGTGAGGTTCCCCTAAGTATCTCCCAGGATTCACCCCATGGTCCCTAGGACTGGGCACATAAAAAGAACCAGAACAAATGTAGTCCATCCTTTCTGCCATGTGAAAACTGTTGGTACTTCAAATATTTTGTTGTATGAATCGTTTTTATCACTCTACACCAGCTGTAAGGTCTTTGGTAAAGGACATTGCTGTGTCCACACTTTCAGATCTCCTGGGGAGGCTGGTCCTTCCTCAGTGCATCCCAAAACAACAAACTGGTCTGCCCAGAGCAACCCATGTGACTCCCATCAGGATGCAGGGAGGGAGGAAGGGCAGGTGGATCAGCACAAGGACAGCAAGGTCATGGGTCACACACAGAGTGTGACACCTCACCCCCTGAAGCCAAAAGAAACACCACAAGGAGAAACAGAGTGGGCTGTGAATGAACTGAATCAGTAAAAGTGAGCTGTGGTGAGTGAAGAAATGTTGTGAAATCTGTGCCTAGCTTTCCTGGCTAACCCTGCCCCAGCAATGACTCCAGAAAGCTGGATCCTGGGAGCTTGTGTTGCAGGCAGCTCTGGTGCCTGCTGCAGAGCCCAAGATGAATGTTCACACCTCCCAGAGCAAGGGATTATCCAGAGACACACCAAGCACTCACTGCAGCACTAAATCGTATCTGCTGGAAAAGGGCTGCATGGCTATTTTTGGGGTGACTCGTATAACTTTCCAAGTTTTGGTGTATTTTAATTTTAAAGTGCTTGGCATCACTGAGGCAGGATGTTTTGGATTAACAATTATGCAACTCAAGTGCTGAAGCAAAGGGCCTGCTAAAGGAAGCGAGAACTTAGCTTTGAAGTTTATTGGAAAAACAGCCAAGTCTATAGGATCTAAGGAAATAGTCCTGCAAAACTGGTTTACTTTGAGAAGAAACAATAGAATCAATGGGGCTTTTCAGAGATCTTGGCAAATCTTGTATTATCTTCTTTTAAAATGCACTTTTCTGGGGAAAAGAGAGAATAAATACACACGAATGGGTCCTTTTCTATTTTGGATACAAAGTGTAATCCTAGTCATCCTCATGTTCAGAAAGATGTGGGAGAACTGGCACAAAGAAAAGCAAAAAGGACAGGGAAGAATGGAACAACTTTCATGTGCAGGCTGTGAGCTTTCAGCTTGGAAGTGAGGTGGCTGAAGGCAATGAAGACACATAAAATCCTCAGCAGTGTGGAGAAGGTGAATACAACCCAAAAAGTCAAGGGCACCCAGTCAGATTATCAGGTTTAAAAATAAGTTCTACGAAAGCTCTAATTTTTCACCCAGTGGAATTGTGAAAATCATTGCTAGGGATGATGTGGAGGCCAAAATTATAAATGAGTTCAAAAAGGCATTTTCAAGGAGGAAGAGTCCAAGAACAGTTATTAAATAAAGTGTTCTTCCAGCTCGGTAAATCCCTGGCTGACTGCACTTTTGGGGGGTATATCATGGAAATACTTGACCTACATATGTTGTGTTTGCTTTCTCTCAGGCACTGATAGGACTAGGTAGGGCATTGCCCTCACTTGAGGTGATCTATTCTGCAGTTTTGCCCAGAAATATCTGTGTAGAATGAGAAATGCATGATTGTTTATATTTTAATCTAAAGTTGATGCCCTGATTTTCACTACCTTAGACCAGCTTCTGCTTTACACAGACATTCAGGGCCCATTTCACAACTTCAGCAGAAGCAGGGCTCCCACATCTCATTAGCAGTGCCCTTCTCTGCCTCCCAAAAAGACATGCAAAATTAAGATCCCTTTTCCAGTACACCCTCTAGAAGTATGAGCAATTTCTTCTTTCAAAGACCCAGGTGTGATTGTCAGTGCCCCTCTGAGCTATGACCCACAGCTATCCAGGGGATTTTCAGATGTGCTGCTCCGTTCTGCTACTCTCTCCTTGGGTTTTTAGGTCAGGGAGCTCAACTCTGAACACATGCCTACCTCTTTCCTTGAAGATCTGAAACCTTTAATGAGTAGGCCAGATCTTCATCTTGTGCAACTGGCAGAGTTCCACTGCCTGCAGGAAAGCTGCAGTGCTTTATAAAGCATTTCCAAGTACCTTTGCATCCACCTCAACCATTTCCTGGAGTTACTATTTGCAAACGTAGCCAACATCTGTTGAAAAAGTGATATTAAACAGCTTCAGGTTAGCATATTTACCAGTGGAAACCTCATTTTGCAGGTATCATTCAAAATTATTTTCTTCTTCTGCCAGTTATCTTAAACCTGGAGTGAGAGATGGCTTTTCTTCAGCTGCCTGAGATGTTTGCTCTCTGACCTTTTGAAGTTATACTTCTTTATCTTCCTCAATGTTATATTCTCTTGGAGCTGGTTCTGATACCTAAGGCACTTGCAAAATTTTTTCTTTCTCCTTACCTTTTTGACAAAGTCTAGGTAGATTGTTGAAACTGAACCTCTTTGAAGCTAAGGATTTAGCAAGGTTCAAGTAGGAATTGGACATTTTATACTGAGAGCAAGTGCAGAGTGAACTGTAACTCCAAAGCTAACAAAACCAGAGGCTTGGAAATACTATCAGGCCTCATTCTTCAGGGTTTAAGTGTTTCAGTATAAAGATTTAGGATGAAATTGTCCTGGCAGGCAGATTATCCCACAGCTGCATGAATTTTCTCTGAAGCATCTGATGCTGGCTTATATGTTAAAAAATGTCTTGCATGGATGTGCATTAGGTCTGATCCAGGCTGTCCCTGTTGACTAGTGCCCAATCCACTATTTTAAGCTTTTCTGTAGCAGTTTGTGGAAAATCACAGTGGGACTTTCTTATAATCTGAGACAGACCTCTCTTTTAAAGAAAATGCTTCAAGATTTTGTAGTTGGGATTTTATATTTTTTCTATTTTCCCCCCATCTTTTAAGGTTACTAAAACTCTGCTAGAACAGACACCAGGAAATTTATTATGGTGTGATCTCAGTAAAAAAAACCCTTTCCTACCTGGAACTATAATAGAGTTTGCTCTTCTTTTGTAAAAGCCAGCACAGGCTGGCCTGAGGTGGTTAAAACTGGTACCCAAATATTGTTGGTCTGAAATGAAAAGGATACCTGACAATATGAATGGAAGATCAAACAATATTTTTTCAAGCTAGAAAACCTCCTTTGTATCCAGTTCTGCTTTTAAGACGCTCACCCTTATTTTCTCACTTTTCAGATGAAATGAAGATTTACAAAAGGCATTGTAGAGTCTCTGTGACTGCAAATTTGGCAGAACAGCTCAGACAGACAGCATTGGGAATGGTCTAGGCAAATGGATCACCTGATTTCTACTCACGGAGCTATTTGTCCTTGGAAAAAACTGGTGCCATTACTTCCAAGGAAAAACCATGACAAATAGAGGCATGTTCCTTAAATATTTATACATATATATATGTATGTATGTATGTATATATGTGTATATATATATGTTCCTTATATATTTATACATAATATAAAATGTTTCATAAATAAAGAAGCATGGCAAGGGCAATGGATGTGAATGAGTTGTATTTTTGATGTTCTCATTAATTGGCTCCTTAATTCTCATGGGAATCAGTCCAAACCTCTGTGCCACACCTCCTGGTCATCATGTGAGTGACTCCATTGGAGTTTCAGTCTTCTTGGCTCTGTATGGAGACATTTATTGTGTAGAGGGCTTACTACCTCTACGGACGCCCAGCATATGCTGAAATGGATGTTTGGGACTTTCATCTTAGTAATAAACTCTCTGCTTCTTTGCTAAAGCACTGAAATTGTAATCAGTAGTTCAGACACTCTTCCAACATAGGAGGAATTTATTCCTATTAGGGGAAGGGAAGGAAGGTGAGGAAGATAGGGACAAGCACACATCTAAGAGTTCATAAAATGAGCTGCATTTAAAGGATTTCTCTGAAAAACCCTGAATTTGGAGACAACTCTCTTGATGTTGGAGATAACTCATCTGCTTCCACAAATGTCTTCTTTTGCCAGGAATGACCATTTTCTAATGAAAAGGATTCCACTTAGATATTTCTACAGAAGAGCAGCTCTTCCCCTACTTTCTTTAAAAACTTGGGGAGAATTTTTTTTTTAAGTCTAGGTAAGAATTTATATTTATATGTCCATCATCACCAGGTCATTTGCATTCAGGCTATGTAAGGGCCTCATTCATCTTTGACTTGAAAAATTCTGCTGCTTTCACTGACTGAATTTAGGCCAATGAAATATTTTTGGTCCTGTAAGACGTGGCTTGAAATTATCCAGTGCTGTGCCTATTTTCTACCAGATTATACATTACCCCTCACTACTCTTTACCTTTATAACAATTATATATTTTTGCTGCAGGGACTTTGCACTGAGTTCTTGCCAGGCCTCTCTCCCCAGCATGAGCAGCAGACTGTTAAAAAGTGTCCTGCTCAGGGCTGAGGTGAAACAAAGCCACTCCAGGCTTGTGCCCAAGGCCACTGCTCTGGCACTTACCTGGCTCCATCAGCTCCCATTTATTAGGAAAAACAAGTGTCTAGCTCTTATGTTTGCAAAGAAGGGCTTAAAATTCACTCCTAGTTTATTTCCTGTTGTTAAATCTTGTCCTGTTCTTCCATAGTTGGGGTAGGTAGGTCCCAGGGTGGTGGGTTTGGCATCTCCTCCGGGACAGTGCAGGGTGCAAGGGCCAAAGCTGTCCCCTGCCTCCCCTCTCCTGTGCCACTCCCCCTTCCAGGGATAATCCCCTCTTTCCTGAGCTGTAGCTCACAATCCCCACCCACTTGCTTTTATCTGAAACCTGGACCCTTCTGAAGCTTCTCAGGACAATTTCCATGGGAAATGTTTGTCTCACAATGGAGTAGTTTCCCATACTTTTGGGAGCAGAGGAGCAATTTTTTTTCTCATAAGCTGGACTGCGCACCATTGTGCATACTGTAAACCCCTGTCAGAGGCCTGAAGAAGGTCTGGTTGCCTCCAGCTAACAATACCACTGGGCTAATTGGTAGAAATAATTATCCCAAAGGCTGGAAAAACTCAATTAGAAGAAAAACACATTAAAATATTGTTCCCAGATACTCTATCTTCATTATAAGAGACCACCCATGTGAGTCCTGTCCTCCCACTGTTATACAGAGGTGTTATTTTTAAAAAGTAGGAGATTTCAGACAGGGCAGGGAAGAAGGCAAGGGGAGCCTTTGGGAGAGACACAAATCACACTGTCACTCTTCACTGAAGTGACAGTGTTAGAAGAGTAACAAGCCATTAGTGAAAGCCAAGTGCTGAGGCTTCACGTTGTTTTTTCTTTTTTAATAATGTGTGGTCCAAAGCCATTGTATTAAATGTAAATGGAGAGGGAAATTATATCCCATATCCTCCCCACTGTATTGTAGTGACAGACAGACAGCTGGTTGCAGCACACACAGCCTGAGCCACCTCTCTGGCTGTACGTGCCATCCTCACTGAGGTCAGTGTTATTTCTTGTCCTGACAAGGATTCTCTGCTCAAAAGACTTTAATTTTTTTTGTCTGCACCAAGCAACAGTGGGGGGTATGAGCAGGGCATTTTTCTCAAGGGATGAAGTCTGTTCCCACGGCTGTGGGAAGGAAAATGGAGGGAAGAGGGAGGCAGGAACAGGAGTGGGATATTCAGAGATATGAACTTTGGCAGGAACATTTGGATGAAGGCACTGAAAGTAGGTTTAAACCAGATCTGTTGTTTGAGAGCTGCAAGGCAACAGGGCTGCAGTCAGCAGAGAGTTTGCTCTGGCCTGTGCCTCAGATGCAGCTGAGGAATTATTTATCCAATATTTCTAAACTTGCATGCCAGGAGAATGCTGTGGCACAGCAAGGAGGAGCACCCAGGGCACTGCATGCTCAGTTCTGGTTAGTAGGACACCCTGGTTTCATGTGCTGGGCTGGTCTCAGTGAGATGGCTGCATCCCTTCACCCCACATGGTTATACTGGACAGAAGGAACACCTCAAGATATTACTGGTTCTAACATTGCAGGGATTGGGGGATATTCTGCACCCAGGAATGCCCTTGCTGCTAAAATCAGGATTCTGGCCTCCAGGAGAAGCAGCATCCCTGTGCTAGGGTGGTTGTGTCCCCTCCTCCTACTGGAATGAGCCAGGAATGAACAAAAGGATGTTTCTGATCAATGCCTCCTCCCTGATCTCAGACTCCAGGTACCTTTAAACATTGTCATATTGAGTGCAGCTTCCCCATCAGATAAATCTGACTACAAAGCTGCAAAGAGAATCACAGAATCATAGAATGGCTTGGGTTGAAAGGGACCTTAAAAATCATCTAATCCCAGCCCTCCACTGCCTTGGGACACCTCCCACTGGACCAGGTTGCCCAAAGCCCCATCCAGCTTGGCCCTGGACACTGTCCTTCAGTAGTGGGTGGCATCTGGCCACTCCTTCTTGTGCTCAAGGTTCAGCAGAGTTCCTTGTCCTTGAAATGCTTCTCTTTCCCTTCCTTTCATGTAACTTGCAGCCTCAAAGTGCATCATGCCTGTGGGAGCACACATGAAACCTTTGGTCAAAAGCCTGTGCTCCTGTATTCAGGAATTTGTGCATAGCTGGAAATTAAACAGGGAGCAAGAAGAGTTGGGTTGCTTTGGGGGATTTTTGAGATGCAAGTTGGAATTTAAGAAAAAAAAAAATGTTAATTCCCCCTGCTTAAACTTAAGCTGGATCCACATTTTGGATGGCTATGCTTGCAGATGGAGTGGCTGTAGTCATGTAATCGCCTCTCCCTGTGACCAGTAATGACAAATTGCTACTGCAGGAAGGGAGAGAGGTGTTGAAAGACATTTTACAGCTTAGAAATGGGGAAATTCTTCCCTTCTTCCTCCACACATATATGCCATAATGTGAGCAAATATGGCAAAGTGCAACTATGTGGCACATGTTGAAGCTGAAATCTGCCTGGTCCTCTCCTCTGGGACTGAATTTGACAAGGTCTCACTATTTCAGGAGTGCTAAAACGAAGCAGCAACATAGTGCTGAGCTTCATCCAAACCCAGTTTTATTATATGAACTACTTTCATCTACTGCCTGTGCCTCTTCCCATCCAAATATGGACAGAATAAACACAGCAAGCCCACAAAACTCTGCTGCTCTGCTCAGAGCACACAGCAGCTACCCAGTACACTCATGAAAAAATTCAGATATCTCACCTCTGTATAGGAATTTTTATCTATAGTTCCCAGCTTGCTGTATAAAGGAGGGAAGAGCAGTGTGTCTGTTTTTCTGAAGACGAGGTGGGATGAATAAAATGTAAACCCAAATTCTTTAGAAGTTTGCATCTTGACCCCAAGATGGGAAGATGTAAGCGTCTGTGTGGCATTCACATTTTCTGGAAAAATCCCTTCACCCAGGATTTTTCTCCTAAAAAACTGAGAAGCCTCAGAGAAAAAAAGAAAATAATAATTATCTGAATTGCTTCTCCTGTGTTTTACTCCTTTAGAATGTGTTTGGAGATTGTTTACCAAAGGTGATTGTTTCACTGGATTCTGGTGTGAATTGTTTTCACTCTTTGGCCAATCAGGGCCAAGCTGTGTCGAGACTCTGGAGGGAGTCACGAGTTTTCATTGTTATCTTTTTAGCCTTCAGTAAGTATTCTTTCTGTATTCTTTAGTATAGTTCAGTACGGCATTCTTTAATATAATATCATATGATAAAATGATAAATTAGCCTTCTGAGAACATGGAGTCAGATTCATCATTCCTCCCTTTGTCTGGGAGGAACCCAAATACAAAATGTCTGGATGGAAAATGTAATATATTCAAACATGTCTGGTGCTGGAAATCTTTAATAGACATGGCCCAGCCTCTCACTGAGTGGAGATGCTGCTCTGGGCAGAAAAGTGCCAGTTCACTCAAAAACTGGGAATTCTGTTTTAGCAAGGCTGGTTGAAATGCCAAGTAAGCTTAGCAAGATTCCCAAGCCTGCTGAATTCATGAGAATCCCCTTAACAGCATACATCTCTAGTGGTCAAACTGCTAGATTGTTGAAGAGAATTGTCAAAAAGCTTCCAGCTTAGGGGTTTCTAGATCTCCTTCTTCTTTTATGACCCTTCTATATGACAGCTCTCCTGAGATCCAGGTGGGGAGCAGCCAGCTGAGCTGGTGGCTTTACAGCAAAAGAACCAACATGTTCACAAACAAGTTCTAATAGTGTCTGACCAGTAGGATAAAGAAATAAAATTCAACCAACAGCAATATTCTGCAGACATGCATAGTAGTCATTTTAGCTGGATGAGCTCATTCAGCACCATGGAACAAAGTTGTATAATTGCCTGGGGGACAGAGAGGGTGCCTTTAAGGGGCAAAGGATATTAATGATGTTATTCAGAAGGATTAATGCTATTATATCAGAGTCCCCCATGACTCCAAAGAGCACATCTATTAATGAACTTACTTATGATTAAAACATGCTGAGCAAAACAATAGTTAATTGAGCAATGGAAAAAAATACAAGGGAAGATTTTATCTTTTGTGAAAGTAGATTTATACAATTTAGTTTGTGACTGCAATTGTCTGTGAGGTGCATAGGATCATGTTTTCAATCAGGGAATGTCATCACCTTTTGGACAGGACACAGGAACTGGCCACTGTGGGCTTTTTGCCATCCCAAATTAACTGCTGCACATCTGATGCAGAAGAGCTTAGCCACTTCCCTCCATTTTACTGCTGCAGTACCTGCACCATCCCATCTGCTTGGACAGACAGACTGAGGGCCCAGAAAGGCCTGAGACAAAGTGTGTAGGGATTGAATGTCTGGGGCTTTGGACAATCCAGCAGTGAGAAGTCCAGGGAGGAGTTGAGTGATGGCAAGCCAGGGTGTTGCTGGGCATTTGCTGAGTGTGATAACTGCTCTGTGCCTGGCCCTGCTCCCTGGGGACACTCAGGGACTGTGGCAGGCCAGGGAGGGGCTCTGCAGACCCCACATGGAGGGGCTGACTCCTCAAAGAGCTCAGGACTGTGGATGTTGGCCTTGTTTCAGGGCTGGTAGGTGACATCTGAGGTGTGGAAAGGGACCTTGCTGGCCCTGGCTGGTGCTCCCTGGACTGCAGAGACAGGAGGAGCCTGCTTGTGGAGCCCATGGTAAGGGATGCACATTTCCATCTACACTTGCACTCCTGGACCAAAGGGTTGGGACAGTCCGAGGGTCTATTTGGGTCAGGGTCCATTTGGTTTTCTTGCTCACAAGTGGTGTTGTGTGTGTGAGGGGCACAGCTGCAAGTCAGGCATGGACCACCCCCACCAGGCAGCTGAAGGTGGGAAGATTTGGATGACCTGAGTTCATGCAATCTGCCTTCCTAGGAAAGACTTTTTGGGGGATCTTTCAACTCTTTTTATGAGTAAAAGCCTGGCAAGGTCTCCACTTCAACAAGCTACATCAAGAAGGAGTTGAAGGTTTCTCTGAAAACTTCTGACCAGGCCTGTCCTAACCTGCAGCTTCTCAAGTGGTTTTTATTATTCCAAGAGCCATGTGGCTGCACTGCAAATTTTGTTTCACTTCCTCAGCCTTAATTCCCAAAAGTCATCAGAGACACATTGATCAAAGCGTGGCTCTGCCCCTCTGATCTCTGGGAACCTGCTGCCAGAGGATGTTGCCCTCTGCCTTGCCCAGCCCCAAGGCTGGAGGTGGGATATCCACATTTCAGGGTGCCCATGCCCATAAGGGGAGTGGAGCAGGGTTGCTGGTCCCTGAGCCTCTTGCCAACTCTCTCCCTGGCCACCTGCCATGGTCTCAGCTGCAGGTCAGCCCCTCTCCATGTCCTCAGAGGGACACAACCTCTACTCACATCTCATCTGCTTTGGTGCAAACTCCTCCACCTTCCCTGCAGCACTCAGGGCTTTGGGGCAGGCACAGGGCTGCCTGTTCCCCTTTGTAAGCAAACAGCTGCATTTAATTTTCTACTTCATGTCCTCCTTTCCCTCACGAGCCACACTACACAAGGCTTTTCCTTTAAAAAAGACACTCCCCTCCCTTCCCCTCCCTCCATCCTCAGTGAGTGCCAAGCCCCACATGGCTCAGTGTCCTTGCTGAGCCCTGCCTTGGCACCACCATGGGGTTTCTTGTTCTGGGGCAGCTGGTGTGATCTATCCCTGCACATAAGCACTTTCCTCCTGCTGGAAAAAGAACATTTGGGCTATTAGCAGAGAGGAAGCTCGCAGTGTCATGAAAGTTTATATCAAATAATTGTTGTACCACAGGAGCTGGAAAAACAATTTTTTTAAACAGCACTGTATCATTTCCCATTTTTTTTAAACAAAAGCTCAAACATTTCAGCTGTTAAAAAGTGGACAGTGTATTAACTCTTCATGTTGCTTACATAAAGCTAAAATAAATAACTGTAGGTTTCAGTCCAGAACATTGTCTCTCTAATCCTTCATGCTGTATTCTTATCTCAAAGTTGTGTTTCAAAATAAGCTCTAATAAAAATTATTCACCAGCCAAGGCAGGAAATACAATCCTTGCCCTACCCTTTCTATCTTGTTCCCCATGATTGCAGACCTATTGAGTGTGCCATAAGGAAGCACACAATAGAATGAGATCAAATAATAAATGGAAGCAATACATCAGCTGTATGCTCCTTTAGCCCAAAACAACTTTCACCTCCAATTCCAGTCCATGAGGCCATGAACTGAGCAGCACGTCTCACCCTTTGTGGGTAAAATGTGTGTTAAGGGCAGAAGAAAAAAGGAGAGTTGATTTTGTGGGTGAACACATAACAGAGTTTGCCGAAGGAAGCTTAAAGCAGAAAAAATTGTGTGGATTCAAGTTATGTATCACAATGTTGACTTTTGTTTAGCAATTTATTTCAGAAGATAGGTATTTTGTTGATCTGTGTGATCTTTTTCATTGGGGGTGTGAAAACTGTGGTACCCTGGGTACCCTGAACCAAGTGTGTTTTCTTGGTTCTGGGTACACTTAAGTCTCTACCAAATACTTGCCCAGAATTCTCTCAGAATCAGAGAGAAGCAAAACATCTTCCCATGTTTTGCATCCTGGCTCAACTTTGATAGACTCAGCTTGCAGAAGTCTGTGAGAAGTCTGTAGTGGCCCCAGACTACAAGAATTGCCATACTTTACTACAAAAGCTCTGGGTTAATCCAGAACTATGAAATAAAAGGCCAGTGATTTTATCATTGGTTTATTTCCTGAAAGATACTGACATGTTATTACCTGTTGTTCCTAAAACGTAATAGGGAACTAAAACACTTGCCATAAGCAAAGTTACCCTATATGCTGACATTAAACAAGTTATGTCTTACAATTAATTTTTGATGATAAAAAATTCAAAAGGCTGTTTCTATGAAATCATTTATCTATTTGTAAAGCTGCAGTTGTAATACAACTTTAGCATTCACAATGCAGTTTTGCTGCTAATACTCTATTAGGTTTTGCAATCTAAATGTTGTTATAATAGACAGGGTGAAACACCATTTTGTCTGTAAAAGGTTGAGCAAAGGCTAAATATCCTTAAATTACACTCATGGCAGTATAAATGTTTTGAGTTCTTTTGCAATCACAGTTTTGTTAAGCAGCAGCATTACTTTTGTTGAACTTGTAAACTTTCCAGTACAAACTTGCTTTTGTTGACAGTATGGTTTTTTGCAGCATTTTAAAGATAAAAAACTATTTTGATGATCAGAAGAACCCTGGCATAAGAAAAATAGGAACAAATGTTGACATTATTTTTTTGTCCTATTGTGGTAGGCACTTGCACAGGATAAAGTCCATTAATTCATGGGAGCTGATGAGACACAATAAGAGTGATGTAAATACATTAAGTAGATAATTGTCTGGACAGTTGCATGGAGTTAAGCGTTTTAAGCTATTATCTGTGTTTATTGACTGGTCCATAAGCATCTGGGTCTGCTCTTCATGACCAATATGAGCTGGGAGTGGAGAAAAGCTGTGAGCTGCAGACTCAGCCTGGGCTGACCATGGGGTGTTTCAGTGAGCTTAGGCCTTAAATTATGGTTGGGGTTACAAAGGGAGGACCTGGTTGACTTGATTTCCAAGTCTTCTGCCCTTACTCTGCAACCTAATAACCCAAAACTGTTGCTATCGCCTTCCTTTAGCAAAAACCCTCTGAGTGTGGCTCCTTGTTTGCAAAGGGGAATTGGATGCAGCTGCTGGGGTATGTAACAGTTAGTAGCCCTTTACGGCGTAAGTCAGAGGGAATGAACTAAATGCTCCCAGCCTGTGTGCAGGAGGAGAAAATGACACTAATGCCTGTGGAAAAACAAAAGGAGGCAAGCAGGAAATAAATGAAAAAAATCCATGAGAAAATGGATTTTGTGGTGTATTTAACCATGGCTCAGAGGAGGTGCCTATGAAATGAGAAAGTTTGCTTGCTTGCTTGCTTGCCTGTAGGGTTTATTTATTTTTTAAAGCTTCCTTTTAAAAAAGAACAGGGGAAAAAATCAAGCAAAAAATCAAGTTTCTCATCAGCTGGTGACTCAGACAGCTCAAGCTGTGAGCAGCTCTGTGATTTCTCACTAAGCAGCATGTGGTTCTCTCAGCCTTGGTGCAGAGACCCCCTTGCAAGATTCATTTGGACAAGCCAAAATTTATGCTGGTGTCTAAAGCTAGGCAAGCAGATGGACTTTTATTGGAAGAGGAATGCCCTGAATGAAAGCAGGATTAGCTTTGTGGAAAATCACCTGTGTTAAATACTAGTTTGGGCCAGTGACTGATTTAGTGGCAGTGGATGGAGAAGCCAAACATCTGTTTCCCTCAATCATTTTTAAACATTTCCCTCATCCCTTCATAGCATTGAGCCTACAAGTATTCCCAGATCAAAGTTCTTACCTTCCTGAACATTCTATATTTAGTGAACACCTGAATGAAGCAATGACCTTTCTCCATGAGAGAAGAGTTGGATAAACTGGAATTCCTACATGTTTGCACAGCTTTCTTCCTCATACCCAGCATGGTTGTGAGTGCCACAATGACACATTGCTGTAGTGCCAGGCTTATCTGGCATAAGGTTTCACATCCATCAGTCAACCTTTAGGATCTCGTTTTCTAAAGATGCAATTGATCCAGGATGTGTAAGATTACAAGAGGGTAAGACTTGGGTTTCCATCCCATGTAAATTGACAAAATGTTGACATTTTTGGACAGAATTTTTCCTTTAGCATTTAATGCAGACCACCTGAAATCTTCTTTGATCATTTCTAAGCCATATACTTTTGAGTCAAGCTACTATTTATTTCCTAGCCACTTTATAGATACATATTGTAGAATACATATCTGAGTGTCAACATGCAGTGATATTTTTTCTTTCATTGAAAAGGTTAAAATGGGGCATTCTGAGAATTCTGAACCTGAAATACCTTCCAAAACTTTTTTTTTCTAGTTTCTCCAGAGAATTTCCCTGCAGTCCTATAATGAAGCCATTCAAAATAGAATAAACAGGCAAAGTATTTAAATTACAATATTCCAAATGGCAGACACTTCAGAGAGAGGCACTGGGACATGCTATGTGTTTTTCAGCACATCTTGGTCCTTTGGTACATATGTATTAAAAACATGTTTCTTTTTTCCATGATACTCCTCGTTTGAGGAGGGTGTGCTTCTTGGAACAAACTTGCTGTCCAAATGGTCTCAGGATGAGGGCTATTAAAGTTGAACAAGTTGTATAACTGGCCTTTTGCTAATTAATGGCAATATACCATACAGTTGTTAATAGTTATGTCATGGGTTGTGGATTTTTTTCCAAACTTTATTTTCTATTGCTGAGGCTTTGATTATTTTTTGAAAGAACAAGAATGTTGACAGTATCTGCACCCATGTGCAGCTTCTGGAAGAGCTTAGGTAGATTGAAAAAGCATTTCCAAGAGCTGACTGAATTGGATAATCTTTGTTTTCCAGATTTTTTTCCTTTCTTTTCTCTGTTTCATCCATACTGACATGACTGGCATTTTAATTACATAATATTGCACTTTTTGAAATTGCATTTCCCTGTGATGGTGGAATAGCAGTTCTCCCATCAAGATGCATGAAAGTGTATACGGTTGTGGGTGGGGGAAGGAATTTAATATATTTTATGCAAAACTCATCTATACTCCAAAAATGAGCCAATTTCCATGTGGAAACAGATTTGGCCTCCTTTAAAAACTGGCTGACTTCCCTGGAAAATGTATCCATTTCGGCCAACAACTCTCTAAACTAACAGAACTTTCTTTGCAAACATTTTAAACCCAAAACTCAATACAGAAAACTTTTCAGGATGAGTTTGTTTGCTGTTCTTTACTTCTTCAGTGGTCACCCAGCTATGAAATTGGCTTGGTGTCATGGTGAGCAGCTTCAGCTTTTCCAGAAGTTAAGACAGCAGCTACAGTCCCAAGCAATTGAAAACCTGGGTTTATCCTCTCATCTAGAGCCTGGGATCAGCCTCAACACAGAGCTCCTTGGTGCCCATGCTGGGACACTCATTCTTGATTCATGGAGAGGAATGCCCAGCACAAACTAATCCCCAAACCAAACCCCAGGCCCTATCCTGCCTCTGGGCCTGAAACATCAGGATAAGCCATCCAGGCACACTGAAAATGGAGAAAAATGTATCCATTTGCTGCTGTTGGGAAGTTGTGTGAGGAAATTGCTGGGCACCATGCTAAGGTTTTCCTGTAGATTTTGGCTCGGGCCAAGGATGGATTTTGTTATTTGGACCTGCCAGGTGCCCTGCCTTTGTCTCTAGACACCCCAGACTGCTGGGGGGCAATACAGATTTGCACAGGCTCCTCAGGGCTCAGACAAATGCAGCAGGAACAGCAGCAAGAAAAAGGCATTTTGCCCCTTTGAGAAAGGCTGTTCTGTTAGTGAAGGGTGAGGGAATATGCAGCCCAATACTTGATGTTTGGCCTGTTTTTGAAGTCAAAATATCTTTCCTTCTGTCTTCTTTATCATCCCAGTCCTGCCAAATCTCACTCTCTGAGGAAGTGGTTTTTGGTGGCTGGCATCCATTTGATCCATCCTGACCAGCTCCTACTTGGCTCTGCTGTCAGAGCACAGTGAGGTCCCTACAAGGTTCTGAGTGGCAGGACACAGTTTCAAGAGCCCCACATTTTGGCTCCATCCCCTGTCTCATTCAGCTGGCCCACTGCAGCTGTCCCCTCCCGTGACCCAATGCTCCAGGTGTGTCACCTGTCACCAAAGGGGACACAATGAAGATTTCTGTGTCCCAGAACAAGTTTAAGTTTGCAGCTCTTGTCCCCCTTGAGCTGGTCTTTGACTGTTGGTGACAGCAATGGTGCTTTGAGTGACCTGGTTTAGTGGAAGGTGTCCCTGCTGATGGCAGGGGTGGAACTGGGTGATCTTTAAGGTCCCTTCCAACCCAAACCATTCTGTGACTCTGTGATAAAATGGTTTTTCTCTTGGTCACTCAAGTGAATGGGAGAATTTGTTTTGCAGCAGGTTCCTCTCTGTCTTAAAGCACACAGTTCAAAACCCACTCACTAGCAGCTTAAACTGCTAAAGAAAATTCTCTTTGAGGATTCTATTTTCATGGTGGGTTTTAATGTGCAATCATCTTTCCCTTTTGAAAACTTACGTTAAAAACTCCAACATAATTTCTTTTCTTGCAAATGTCAATGCAAGAGAAGGAAGAATATTGTCATTTGGATTTCTAATATGCTATTCTGGGTTGTCATAGCAATAAAATATTATTATTATGTTTGATTTTTATTTAGGAATTTCCTTTAAGCTCGAGATTTAAACTGAACTAACAGATTTTCTCAAACGATCGGTGCCATACATTGGACAAGAAGATGCTTAAATGGAAAAGAAGAGGCAGTTCAGGTGCTTTTCCATCTTTCTGATAATTTTACTTATCCCCTTGATGCCACTGTCCTTAATAGAGACATCCTGAAGCTGGTTCAGCTAATCAATACATTTATGCAACAGTCAGGAGCTGCCATATGGCGATATTCTCTTCTGAGCCTGTTCCCGACTCCTGGCTGGGTCTATTTCTGGATTTACTGAGAATCCTCTGAGAATAACAGCTGGGTGTAAAATGATAGCCTGAGGGTGCTGTCCAACACACTCTTCAGATTTTGGATTATTTATATATTTAGGCAGATAGTGATAAAGTGGAACTCTCTGCCTTATGGTTTCTGATTCTAGAAAGCAGGGGTTTGGGGGTTGATTTAAAAAAAAAATAAATTCTTTTTTCTTTTTTTCCGGCCCACAAATGCTCTGAGTGAGGCAGTGGGGTAGCTTCCTGGAGGAACTTGTTCTTGGTATAGGCACATCTACAAAATTACCCTGCTGAAACATGGAACTGTGGAGTGCTTGTCTTTGGTGCTGAGCATATTTTAAATACTGAGACTGCTGGAGATTGGACTTTTTTGATTTATCCAAATTCCTGGAGAAGATGGTGGAAATGTCCCCCTGACCTCTCCTTGGGCTCCTCAGGTGTATTGTTCCTCTATTGTATTGGCTCCCTTGGTGATTTTTGCGCTTGCACAGAGCAGCAAAGTACAAACTAATTCCCTCTGTGTTTGGATGCAGCTGAAAGCCATTTATTTCCCAACCTTCTTAGAGCTGCTTTTGTCATTTCCCTTCAGCACACGCTGTTCAAGACTGTGGCCAAAGGAAGCTGATTGCAGATTTTGCCCCTCATTCTGTGTTATGCCAACATTCCATGGAAAGTGAGCAGGTTTGCAGCTCACTCCAGATGCCACTCAGCCCCTGGGGTTTGCTCCCAGCCCGTGTGCATTTCTGCAATCTCAGTGTGGAAGGTCCACAGCACGTATGCGCCAACAGTCCCAAATGCTTGTCTTTGGTCTGGGAAAGCATCGTCAGAGTGGGAGAAATTGCTTGCAATTTACTCTGCAAAAGGCTTCAAATAACCGCAAATCATTCACCTTTTGAAATCTTTTAAAAGTCCCTACAACTGAGGCCAGTTTTTTTCAACTGGCTGGGCAGTATAGCGTGAAGTAATGAGAAAGAGGAGGAAGAAGGTTTTGCAAACACCAGAGCAGATCAGTCCAGCTGAGGGTCCCCACGGGTTACTTGGTGCTCAGTGGCTGAGCTGCTCACAGCCCTTCTGTGAGGATGCAAACTGCTCTGGGCACTGGTGATGGGGTGCTGCTGGTAGCTCTGGGTTTCTGCCCCTTGAGGAATGTGCCTGGCACGGTGACCATCACTCAGTGTACTTCATTTCAGCTAGCACAAGCCCCATTTCAGCCCAGGACCTTCTCACGTTTCTCTTTGCTTTCAAGACTGAAGCTGTGGGCACCACCCATGAATGATTCACATTCCTAGAGGCAATTGTTCCCATTAAAGAATGAGTTTTATTTTTTACATAGAAGTGAATGACCCTACGGAGAGTAAAATATTTTCCTAGCCTAGCTTATTTCTATGCTGGAAAACACTACCCTAAGACTGACGTATCCAAGGATTTCCAGCTAGAACTTCCAACTGATTTTAGGAGTAAGATGAATTTTCCAGGCAGACAGAGGCCAAAGGACATTTCTGTCTGACTGCTCACTGGTAATTGAGAGGTGTGCATGGACTGACTAGAGAACAGTCTATGGTATGTCTTGATAGGGTCTCATAGTCAGATTTGTGGCCTACCATTAGTGGAGGTAAACACCTGAAGTCCAATAACATCTTCTGCCACTTCCCTTTCTCAGTGCAGAAGGTAAAAAGTGAGAGGATCTGTTAAAGAGCTTCTGGGAGACCTCTGAAGATTTATGCTGGAAAGTGTTTTGGTGTTTATAAGGCACATTCAGTGACCACAGGTGGTGTAGGGGTGATGGGTATTTTAGTGCTGATGCTGAGAAATTGCAGGAATCATTCCAGTGGTCATGGCATAATGGGAGGTGTTGGCATCTCCAGAGGCCAAGCAGTGCAGTTAGGAGTTCATGGACCTATTCCTGATATTATTCACAGAACAGAGACATGGGGTTTGAGATGGGTGTTTTATTTTAGCCCTCTGTCCCCACCACCTTCTGGAATCCAAGTCCTGCTTTGACTTGGATGTTGTCTCCTGTCCCTGCAATTATGTGGCCTTTTGAGAGTGCAGATCAGGGCCAGACTGAGCACCTGGATAATACTGTGCCCACCATTCCCAGAGGATGTTACAATCTCTACCTTATTCATCTGCATGACTCAGAAACTAAGCTTCCTAGACATGTAAATAATCAAACAAAATAAAACCAATGCAGTTGATTCAGATCCTATGAATGGGATCAGTCATAAGGTTATCCCCATGCCTAACTTTCAGGGGAGGATGGAGCCCAGCTCTATCTTCCCTCAAAGATGGAATTATCCCACAGATTTATCCATCTCCAAGGTGAATTCTGAATGTGCTGCTCTGCTTCTTCTTCTTGTCACTTCCAATACAGCGTCAAAAGAACAAAGTCAATGAAAAATGTAATTTAATTTTTTTTAGATTGTAGGTAATCTCATATTAACCAAAAAAACACTCAGCATCTTGAATGACCAATGCCCGCCCAAACTTGGGATCAAATAGGCACCAAATGGGGAGAGGTGGCCCTGGGGAACAAAGCCCAAGGTCCACTCAAAGGTCCAGGCAGGAGCAAATGGAAATGAGACTGTGGACAGGACAGTCACCAGCTGAGGATGGTGCTGATGCCCCTGGGCTGAGCTGGAATGGGGTCCTGGGACACAGGCAGGTGTGTGGGGGGTGTTTCAGGGGAAGCTGGGCAGGGACATTAATACCAATTTATGCCCTTGGGACCTTGGCACTGTCTGATATTTTCTTTACATTTCATAAATTAACTTCACAAGACCAAAAGACAGGGAGCAGCACCTTGGGAAGGTAAGCAGGAATGTGCATTCAGAGGTGTCAGCTTGTTAAAAACTCTGAGCTTAGCAGCCCTTGAGGGAAGGGGGAACCAAGGAAGAGAAATCATTGAACCAAGCCAGTGTTCAAGGAGCTTTCTGCCATGCATAGCAGTTTATGGGCCTCAGGTAGCCTTGAAGAAAGTCACCTGTAAGTTCTGTAATTGATTTCAGCAAGTGTAAGTTTAAGGCTGTATGTTTAGAAACCCTGTTGGCAGAGAGATTTTGCAATTCCCTTTGAAAACAGCACTTTGGTGTGATGAGGGCTTTCATCGTTGCTGGATGTTTATCCAGAGCAAGAACAACAGTTACATACTAGATGAGTGTGAGTGACCACATAAGAGGGTCTGTCCCTGGCTGTTTCATGGCTAAAATCCAAATACAGCTTCATCCCATATATTTGCCCATATAAACACAGACACCTTGCTAGCATGTGTGAGTTGGGAATGAATTTGCCATGGGCTCTTTTCATAATAAATGGAGGTAGAAACAAATCTATGACTCAGATCTTGGTGAGCTGAACTAATATCTGGAGGGAGAAGAAAGCTTTGCTTTGCTCAGACTACTGTTTTTTATGGGCACAGACAGGCTGACATCCACGTCTTTCCTACGCCTAAACCAAGGTCAGATAAATCCATGCTGGAGAGCTGGTTCTTCTTGCCTTCTTCCCTCACCTATTAAATGACACATGTTCTGATCCTCTCCATGCAGCCAGCACCTATCCAGGGAAGGGAGGTTTGATTATGCCCAAATACCAGTCCTGCCCTCCTGTTCTGCCCATGGGACCAGCATGTGGCACCCATGGTTTGGAGTTAATTTTCTCCCTTTGAATGGAATCCCAAGTCCAGATTTCTTTAGCATGGATGGTGAGGAAAGTGCGTCTTAAATGTGTGTAAAATGGCTCAGACATTCACTGGAGCCTCCACTTGCCAAGGGACACGTGCCTTGGAAATATTCACTGGGTATATTAAGAGACATCATGTGACAAAGACTTTTTAAAGCTGGTTTAACTTCCCATTAGTGCATATTAATTCTTAGTAAACCAAGCAAAAGGTGATCTTAGAGCCAGGAAGATCAACACAGCACTAATTTTTTTTTCTGTTTGCTCATTCAGAGCACATTTCCAAGAAAATCCTTAGGGCCCAACTATTTTATTGCCTAGAGGGCTTTAATTTGGGGATGGTTAAGGGCCTTCCAGGCCACAAAGCAACTGGATCCCCTGATGTGACTGCATTAATAGCACTGATGGGAGAACACTAATCCAAGAGAAATGTGAGCTGTGGGTGGGAGACACAAGCCAGAGCTCTATAGTTGGTACAAGTGTAGGTGTTCAGCCTAGACAAAAATGCAGAAGTGTGCCTGTGCTGCCTTTGGATATAGGGCCCTCGTGGGGAGTCCTAAGTGAAACACCAAAAGGCTTTGCTCAGAGCCTAACTCTGTGCTTTGATAATAATGAGACAAAACACCCATCCCCAGAAAAGGTGTGCTCTATTTTCTGACAGTTAATGCAGTGAAACAAGTTTGCCGACTGGCAGCAAAATGAGATACTGTGATTTCCAAAGTGTTTGGGCAGTTTGAAGGGCTTGGCAGACAGTGGAAACTTTTTCAAGAGCTGGAGGCCAGAATGTTGTTTGGCTGCGTAAAAGTTTTCCCCCACATCCCCACGTGCCCCCAAAACTGACCTTGTGCCCAGGGAGGCTGGTGGAGGTCTGGCCCATGTCCTCCTGGGGAAAAATAGCAGCCAGAAGTGGAAAAACACCTGTATTGAGCCCAGCCAGACAGAGCTGCCAGTCTGAATGAGTCCAGTTAGGAATTAAAAGCCCCAGCTGACATCCTGTGGTGCCAGCAATATTTCTTTCAGTCAGACTCGTCATATGAACTGCATTAGCTCTACCAATTTTCATCAGCATGCTGTGTGGGTACTTGCTTTGCTGTGCATTTCTGTGAATGAAAAAACTGCACTGGGCCCACCAATTTCTATCAGTGCACTGTCTGGGTGCTCACTTTGATGCACACTGCTGTGAATGAAATCTCAGCAGATCACCAATTCCAGCATTCCTGAGTACTGGCACTGCTTATGACTCGTATCTGAATTTAGTCCCAGCCCAGGCCTGGCATGTCACCTTTGCCTTGAACAAAAATACAGATCCAAGCACTTTCTCTTCTTGTAGTGTTGGATTTCTTGACCCAGGTTTCTCAGCTCAAGGGTTTCTTTTTCTTTTACTCTTCTTGCCTTCTTTTTTTCCTCTCTTTCTGAGTTACACAGGGTTTATTTGTCATTTATTAAGTTACAGATGAGAACCAAAGGCAGTCTCTGCTGATAAGTTACATGCTCTCCTTATTATGTGTTTGGTTTACAATCTTTTTAGTCCAACTTTGCTATAGGTTCCATGATACTGTTCGAGACAGGAAAATTAATCAAGTCCGATGGTAAAAAAAATCCTAAAACATTTGCTAGCAAACATTTTTGCATTGTTATGACTGGTGCAGGTAATGCTGGTATTGCTGTTTGTTATTGGCTGTTAGAAATCAGCGCTGATTTCACAAAGGCTGTTATTGTGAACCTGGTAGTCTGTGAAATTGAAAACAACCTGTCTGATCTTCAGCACTGATGGGTGGTTTAGGTTATCTCTGGGCTGGAAGGTGAGTAATTATATGATCATAGCCAGCCCATCTTTGGTCAGAGCTGCGTCTTGCACTACAGACAAAGCCCTGCTTGAAGGTGCAGGATGTGACCAAGTAGCCACTGAGGAGAACTGAGAACAAGAAGGGACTTTTAAACTAAAAGGGAGTGAACTTAAATTATATTCAAGGAAGAAGTTTGTTGCAATCAGGGCAGTGAAACACAGGAACAGTTTTGTCACGGAGGTGGAAGCTAACCCCTGCCTAAGAACATTCAAGGACCATGGTTGCCCTGAGAAACCTGACCTAGCTGGAGACCTCCCTGCTCATTGCAGGAGGGTTGGACTGGATGACCTTTAAATGTTCCTTGCAACTCCAATTACTCTATAATCCAGTGAAAATCTAGAGGCAAAAATGGGTCTCAGCGGCCTCTGTTCCTCTAGTAAAGAGTTTGCTGGGAGCCTCCTGCCACTGTTCTCTTCCAAGTGCCACTGGGAGTTTTGGTGTCCTTTGCATGTTTGCTGGGAAGGGTTTGGGTGGTGTGGCATGCAGATGTGTGACCATTTTTATTTGTCATTGCAAGGGATCACATCACCTGGATCACAGAGTTTGCTTGAAGCCAATCAATTAGAAGCCAGTGCAGCTGCACAGATTTCTGTCAGCTGAAGATATGGCAAGTAGTTTCTTCTGCCAACTGGAAGAAAATACAAATTATTTTGTGCTCATCCTGGGCTTCCCAGCATGGATGCTGTTGCAAACCTCGCTGCTCCCTTCAGTTCAGCTGGTATTTCTGCTCCCTGTGCACAGTGCACTCCAGGAGCATCAGCTGCCTGAGCCAATGTCAGTAATCCAGGGCTTGTGTAGGACCCTTGGGGGGACTCAGAGTAGATTACAACTAGAAAATGTGAAAATACTGAATCACTAAGTAGCACAGCCTTTATTTGGCAATTAATTAATAGACAAAGTGCCTCAAAGAAAGAAAGCAGCCTATGTATGAACATGTATATGCACCTCTCTCTCATCATACTTATGTGCAGTTATTTAGTCACACAAGCCATGTATACAGCTGAATTTATCCTCCTATGAGTCTGTTTTGCTCCCTGAGCAGACAGAAAGTCTCAGATTGTGAAGGACTGTGGAACATCTGCAACCTCATTTCCTCAGTGCTTTGCCAGGTGGCCTGGGGTAAAGAGACACAGTCCAGAGGCTGCTTTTGGTACCTAAGGAAACTCAGCCCCAGGCACCCTAAAAGCTGTGTAAAAGCAGGACATTTTCAGAACTACTTCCTTGGTAAGACTTTTTTGGGATCTCGTAGGAATCTGACAGCATGGGTGCTCATGTTGTCAGTTTTCCCAGAGGAGAGCCCTCAGCCAGGGAGTGAAACACCAGCCATGGCCTGTCTGAAGGAGCACAATGGTGCAGTTATTTTAATGGAACCCAGTGACTGGAATCTTTGCAGAAAGCAAGGACTATGCTGAACATATTTGTTGGCGTACTGGTCCCCCTGTTATGACATGCACTATGACATTTTGCTACAAGTATAAAAATATTTGAAATTGGTACTGATAAATAAACTAAAACTACTAGGAAAAATATGTTAAAAATCCTGAAAGCCTTAGTTTTTGTTCATGCTTAGCCAATCAGTCTTTACGATCAGATCACAGAGTGGGGAAATGTGTTTTTAATATCCAACAGAATTGTTAATATATTTCTTTGACATTGCCTTGAGGACCAGGCTGAGGATTCCAGTTTCCACTGGGATCTCTGAGAGTTATGGGAACACAGTAGTCAGTGCACTTTAAAGAGCATAAGAACCATCTCATGCTGACAGCTCCCCAAAAGCCTCTGTTAGTGGGGGATTATTGAGCACGGATGTTTCTGGAAGAAAGACATAGCAATAGAAATCATCTGAGTATTTGTCAGAACTTTTTATGAATGAAACTGGAAAAAAAATTTACTGATAGAATTTGGGGGCAACTCTGGAGTTGGTAGTACAGCCAGGAATAAGAACTGCATGGTCATCCAGAAGCATAACTGTGATAAAATATATTGTGAATCAGCCAAATGCAGTACATACATGGGGGAAAAGAGAAAAAACTACTTCAGAATTATCCAGACGCCACTGAGGAAAAACTCATCTGCAGCAGACTGAGTTCTGCTGTCATGGTTTATCCAAGGGGTTAGGAGGGACCAGAAACACTTTCAGTATGGAGATACTTCCACCCAAACAGTGTAAAAACGTACTCAGTTTTGGTGCCTATAATTGACAGAAATACCATTACAATGATTTGAGGATTAAAGAAAATGCCTCCACATATACCTGGGACATACAGAGTACTCTGTTCAGCAAGCCCAAAGGAAGTGAAGTGGTTGAATTGGTTACAACATCTACACATCCACTCATGAAGAAACCACCAGATTCTAAAGTGCTCTCTCAGTTTATGGAGAACATTTTAGGGAGTGTCTAAGGGCTGAATCCAGACAGTTTCAAGCTGATTATGAAGTCTGAGTTTTAACAGTGAAGGTAACTAACCCTTGAAGCAAAAAGTGATAAGAGAAACAACCGTTTCTCCATCTCATACTGTCTTCATTTCATATCAATATTGGTGGCCCTTCTAGAAACAGAAAAGTACTCTAGTATTGCACAAGTGATATCCTCATACTGATATCACATGACTGGGAGAAATGCAGTGTCCCGTGAGAAAAGTTATGCAAATCGATTCAAAAACCCTTTTCTTTCCTCAAAACCCTGTGAGCAAAATTGCACATTGGACTATTTCAGGTTGAGCTATTTAAATTCTCTGAATATTTTGTGTTAACAAGTTTTCCTGAACAGCATCAACTAGAGATGTGACAAAGGCTGTGAAGGTATCCAAGGACACATCTACATCTTCAGGCACAAACAGATGTCTGTGAAATGTTGATTTGGTGTCTGGCTTTCCAGCACACACCAATTGTAATGGGGCTGGAAAAACTGCATTTACCCACTGGGTGGGTTGTAGATATCCCAGTATCTCAAATCCCCAGAGTAACCACTCACAATATCCAGTGTGAACTAATCAAGCCACTGCTAGAATCAAATGTAATTGGAGTAGCCCACTAATCAAGCTCTGGATTTCACAGGACTTGAAAGAGATAGTGGCCTTCATGAGGGCTGCAAGGAGACTGCAATGGGAGAATTAATGTATGTATGCTCCCTTTGCTAAATGATTCTGTAATTCTATGGTTGGACTAGGCAATCCTAAAGATCTTTTCCAACTTAAATGATTCTCTGATTCTGTGATTTTCTATGATTCTCTGATTTCCTGTGTTTGGTTCCTGAATGAACTCTTTCAGTCTAGTTTTTCATTTCAGTTTCAGAATAATTTGCATGTGGAGTTTTAAGCACTGCATTTTACCAGCTTGAAAGACAATCTCCCTATTGCAAAGAGCTTCTTCTGTGCCATCCGTGGAGAGTTCAAACACCTTATTTATTTCAGATGCCTGGCTCGAGCCAAAGGTGACCTCTCACTGCTTTTCAAGCAGGATCCATCCTCTGGCCAACTGGGCAGGCTGGGGTGGCCAGCAGAGCAGCATGTGCTCCTCCTGGCTCAGCAGCAAGTAAGACAATCCTGGGACACTGCAGAAGGTGAGGGGACACAGGAGATCAGGGATGGCTAGAGG
The DNA here is from genome assembly GCF_901933205.1 of Camarhynchus parvulus. Taxonomy (NCBI): domain Eukaryota; kingdom Metazoa; phylum Chordata; class Aves; order Passeriformes; family Thraupidae; genus Camarhynchus; species Camarhynchus parvulus. The sequence continues at coordinate 7,755,888 of NC_044574.1, read as the reverse complement.
AGCCCCAGGAATCCTGAGAGGAGACACAGTGAGCACGCAGTCTGCAGGGAGAGGGCTGGGGCTGAGGTCAGCAACAAGGTGCAGCTGCTGGTTTTGGGGTGGCACAGGCACGTGGGAGATATCACACACAACCCCAATATCCTCTGTGCACCTCTGAGCTCAGGCTGAGGCTGCAAGGCCATGCTTCAAACGAAGGCAGGGAGTATTTAGCACCTTCCCATGCCAAGAACCTCACTGTTGATCCTCCAATGTCTTTTCCACCCAGCCAAGTCAGCTTGTGCTTGGGAGAGATTTAATATCAAACATAGTGTGAAATTCAATCTCTCCTGTTAGACGAGCTCTGACAATGGAGCTGCCATGTGCTTGGTGGGTCATGTCAACCTTAATTTACTGCCCCTGGGTACTGTGGAAATGTCTCAAGACTGTCACACTCCCACACTGCTGAGCTCTTGGCTTGTACACAGTGACCAGGCAGAAGGTAATCACAGGAATGGGACCTTTCAGAGGGTCAAAAAAGCATTCAAAAGCAGCCATGGGCACCCTCAAGTATTACTAGACCTGTTAAAATTTATGTGGACTGGTACATTACTGCCAACACAGCAAGCCACTAAATGACCAAAAAAATCAGAGTTATTAAAAGAGAAATTCTTGGAACATTCAAGGAAAAGAGGAGAGAGGGAAGAAACATTATATTTAATTCACGATGTGGGGAGAAGGCGAGTCAAAAAAATGTCAGATGACCCCTCCTCAAGTGTCAAATCCACTTAGACTGTGAGAAAGGAGGTTAACTTCTTTTACCATATATAAAGCATACACAAAACTTCAGTATTCTTTTTGTTTTCAATAATAACAAAAAAGGGAAATAGTCAATGGCATCTTTCATCTGAGTCAGCTTCAACATCTTTCTCCTGCCCTAACCCAGGCCTTATTGCTGCTGTTTGGTTCTGGCAGTTCTTCCTACAGCTTACAGAGCTACAGCACACATGAGGTTAATTCTGCAATTTTAGTTCCATTTCCCACTGACAATTTTTTTTCATGTATTTCAAACAGTGTGAGCAAAGAGACATTGTTTTGCTTGTAGGAACCAAGCATTAAGAAATCAGAAGTGAAATGGCGGGACTCCCCCGTTAAAGATGAAATACAGATGCTGTATGGTGCAGTTTGTAGGCAGACTGTGCAAGCAAAACTCCCTGAGCCTGTGTAAGCTCCAGGCCCAAGAGGATTTGCCTGTCCCCACACTGCCCCTCTCTGCAGTTCAGAGATACCTTGTTTTGTTCTCAGCTCTTTGGCATTGGATGAAAGTCCATGTACTGTTCTTTATCAGATTAGTGGTCTGAATGGGAAGACAGATTTAAATAGTTTTAAGACAGAGGAAATCTTTCTTTCTAAATAAATATCACAAAAGGCAAATAGTCATCAAAATACTGTTTGTGTAGGAAAGAGGCCAGTAAAATAATGCATAAAGGTGCTGAGCCACACTGCAAGTTTATTGATTTTCCTAGCACAGACCCCTCTGATGTAGCTTGTGGAGGCTTCCCCAGCAGGACCTTCTCAAGCACCACCAGCCTGGGGAATGAAGCTATGGTTTTTGTGATGGATGTTCCAGATGGGGCTGCCAGAAGTCCAGCTTTCATTCCCTTCTGTTAATCAAGATAGTGAGGTTTAGCTCCCAGAGGATCTTACAGAGTCTGATACACTGTGAGGATCCTTCTCACCCCTGCTCCCAGGAATTAAATGCAAAATACCTAGGTGGCTCCTTGGGCACATGTCCTTTGTCCTCTCCCCCAGTAATACCCTAAACCCTCTGCTACAGGACCTGTCCTACCACGTGAATTTTGTGGTCCATTTCTAGATGTAAGGACAAGATCAGTGACAGACATTGTGGGTCTGAGGAGCAGCTGTGCCTATGGCTCTCCAGTGGTCAAATATCTGAACTGCCTCAAGCTCAGCAGGGAATTGAACCAAGGACTCCTACAATCTGTTTTCCCTGCTGCTTCTCGAGTGAAAACACAAAGTTGGTCCCTAGAAATGGCAGAGACAGGTCCTGTAAAGAACAGGGGGATCAGTACTGTGCCAGCAGCAGGACTCTTCAGCTCACTGACAGTATAACTGCTGTGCAAGGTGGGTGAATGATGATCTGATTGTGAGCCTATCTGATGTCTTCCTAAAAATCACAATAAAGTGACTTTCCCAAGGTGTTGAGGAAAATCTGTGGCATTAAGGGCTCCATTTTGGGGTGAAGTTTTGCATCAGCCTCTAGTTTGCTTGAAACCTCATCAAAAATCATGCAGTGCTCTGGTACAGCACTGCACAAAGTTATACTGGTGCAACTTCAGGCTGAAAATTCTCTCATGGGCTTTATCCATCTTAACATTTGCCTTTCAACCAAACCAAGCCATGTATGGTCCTGCTATGACCAGTGGGGACAGACACCTCCAGGTGGAATATCATCCTCTCCCAAGGGAAACACCTAAGCTGCTACCTGCCTTTCCTCATGGGCTACAGTCAGACTGTGTGACTGGCTCTGGCTGGATGGCTAAGGATGAATGAATTGAATCAGATCTTAAGCCACAGAGCTTTAGTTTCCATAGAAAAGATGCTTTGGGTGGGTGAAACCAGCATTTTCTCTAATGCATGCACTCACAGCTGCTGAGTAGCCCTGGGCCACACTTACGGCTTCTTTGAGCAGGAGCAAACTTTAGATGTAAGGGTCATGTTCAAAGCTGCTTTCCAGCCTTCCATTTGTGCCACAAACAGTGTTGTACAGTGTAGAAAGGCTCTACTTCTTGTTATAGGATGGCATTATTCTTGTTTCATTGTCTCTGTTTCTGGGGCAAAGGTTAATGGAAGAGGTGTGCCTGCCGCTCATTTGGCACACGGCTCTGTCAGGCCTGGCAAGGGTCTGATTTTATTATCAAAGTGTCCCCTGGCCTCACAAATCACCAGGTAAAATTCTATAGCTCATGAAGAAAGCCATACAAAACCATCATAATGGTCCCTTCTGGCTGCTCCAGACAATTTTCCCCCCTTACACTAACTTCATATCTGTATGATCCCTCTGTCTTCATGAAATTTCAAAGGAGAATTGGGCTTTCTGAAAGCATGCCTTTCAAGCTCACTCTGAGATGGATGTGCAAAAAGTAGAAGTCAGTTTTCCTGATGAGGGCTTACTCAAAGAATCAAGGTACAATGTGTATGAGTTCTTCCTTAGAGGAGCAAGAAATTAACAGAGAAATTAATGGAAATCCTGAAACTATCAAGGATCATCATGCCCTGTGCCGTGTATAACGTCACTTCCTCATGCAAGAACCACAGCTCTCTGCTTTTCCACCAATCTTGTGCAGGCAGGATTTTCCCCCTAATTTTGCTTTTGCTGCTGTTCAAATTCCACCACCCTTATGTAGCACTTTCCAAGTGTTTGCTATTTCTAAGTGTGCAATTCACAGCTGAATGGGAGGTGAAGCTGCAACCCAGGCCGTGGAGAGAGGACTCACAAACATCCCTGTGTCTCTCCAAACACCTTCTCCTGCTTCCCCTCCTATCCTGGCTGGCAACACATGGAAAGTTTTTGTCATGGAGGACATTCTTGGGCAGGAAGGATGTGAGGACTGTGGCCAGGAGCCATTGTGGCCACCTGCTTGGATGTTCACTTCAAAGGACAGCAAACCGACAACCCCAGCGTGCAACCAACCAAGAGCTGAACATATCTGCATGCAGAGTTCACCCAGTATTTGGGGCTGGGGCATAAAAGACCTTTGCCCAGGCTGTGTCTGACCTCAAACAGCAGCAGCAATTGGATGATGGTGCCAGCAAGAGCTGAGCCAGCATTGTGCTGGATGTGCTCTGTGCTGCAGTACATCTGAGGCATGCCATTCTTCCCACATATACTGCTGTACCCACCCAGTTATGAAAGAGCCCTTGGCTGCCTGCCCTGCTGCTACAACATTGCATCTTTAGCCTGAATTAAACTCCAGTCCAAGCCCTGCTAATGCTCCTTGCCATTATTGCTGTTTGGAAGGAGAGGACTCTCATGGTTTAACAGCCTGGAAAGACTCTGAGGCAACAGCCAGCACTCACAGCAAGAGGCAGGTGGACTTGTTCCTGCTTCAGTGTGGCTTGTGCAGGTCAGGACCAGCAATGGAAGTGCTGCTAGAGAGGCATTAACTGATGACCACAACCACACTATTAAACCATATTAAATCTCTGGAAGATTTGCTTTCTGGTTCCATCCATGTGCTGATATCCAGGCTATCCCTTTGATGGTGCAAAATTCTATTTCCTGAAGAGAAGGGTCACTCTCAAGGAGGATTGAGGAAAAGCTGCTTGTAGGAATGCAGTAGCAAAGAGTTCAAGGATCCTGGGGGGCTCGGAGAGAAATAGCAAAAGGGTTCCTGTCCCTTGTAGGGAAAGGCAGAATGACCTGGTCTCCTGAGGTTAGACAAGCAGCAAGGTTCTTGTGTGTACTGGTCACACCTTCCTTTTATTTATTATATTTTTCCTTCACAGCTGACCTCTATGTATTTGCCCTTATTGTCTTTCCTTGCAGAATGGAACCTAACTCTGGGACCTGGCTCAACACCCTTTTTGTCCACAGACCACTTAGGTAGAACTTAGCAATTTACTGTATCAGAATACCAGAAAATGGCCAGTCTGAATGGGCCATTGTACCCAGTCCTTTGTGGATGTGACTTCACATGAATCTGCACTGGATCTGTGTTATTAAATGGAAATAGTAAGGAAACAAGAAATGGGAAACAAAAGATCCTCTGTAGATGGTAACTCCTGCTCTTTGTATGCATTTATTTCAAATAGGGCCAAACATCACAGACAATGCTGTTTCTCTATGTTTCTAACCAGAGGGGCTTATTCTATCACCATTATATGGTGCATTTCTGGGACACCCTCTGCTGGGATGTTGTGAGTAGCATCACCCATTACAGTAACTGCTGCTCACCATGGCCTGAGCCAGAAGCAGGTGACAGAGAGATGTAAAACAGACATGACCTTTTCTCAATATATCTGGAACAAAAAATATGTAAAACTGAAGGTATTGAGGACAACTCAAAAGTTACCCCAGGAACTGGTGAATGCCACATGAGCAGAGAGTGAGGGGTCCTGCATGTCAAATGAGAGCCCTGAGTTTGTAAGAGTTTGTTTGTATTACCTGTGGGTTTGAGTTAAGAGATGCAGCATTTGGCTCTGCATCTGAAGGTAATTGTTTACAGTGTATTTTATGACTGTTTACGAATGTGGTTTGAAGAAAACAATGGAATATGTAACATGTTGTTTTTCCCCAGGTCTTCAGTCCATTAAGTTTGCATTATTTAAAGTGGCTAGACTAGAAATTTAAGTCATTGTTATTTATATTAGAGATAAAGCTAAGGATTCAGCTGAGCTCCAGGCTGCATAGTGAGAGTTGCTGTGTCAGGGTTTGAGAATGGTCTTGATCTGAAATACAAAAGGATCAAGACAGGCTGGTTAATCCTATGATTAGATATTCCCATAAGAACAGGCCTTTACTCATGGTCCTATTGCAAGCATCTTGTGCAGCCACAGTCAGCCTTTTAGGGTTATTTTTTCGGGTATTTATGGGAAAAAAAACCCCAAACCAAAACCAAGGCAGTGGCATTTAGGGAGACTGAAATCCCCTGATAGATTTAAGTGCCATAATGCTGAGATTAATTTAAAGGTATTTTCTGCCAGGTATGGGGTAAACCAGCAGTTCTCACCTGCTGAGACCTGCAGCCTTCACTTAGCTCACCATGAGAGACTTAGCCCAGATCTGTAATGGCTGATGGTGGTTTCATTGATGTTCAATGTCTTTTTTGATAACCATTCCTACTGAAACATCATTCTGGTTAGCAAAAAGAGAGAGGAGAGATGCTTGTGCCTAAGGAACAAGAAAAGGATGCAGAAATTATGGACAATGCCCCCAGCTGTCACGCAGACTAGCTGGGTGATTGGGAGGGGGTCTGCTAATCTCTCAATAGTCAGGTCACAACTTAATAATAATAACAATCCTTCCTTCTTCCTACTCTTTGTGTTTGCTCTTTAGCTTTCCAAGTCCCAAAGGCAGGAAATATCGGTGTGAGATGTGCCCTGGCTGCTATCCCAAGGCCACTGTCAGGTGAGGAACTTCTGGGGGCAAGAGTGTTGGAAGAGCTCACATCCATAATAACCAGAAGCAGAACCTTTATTGAGCAGACAGAAGGGACTCTGGAGCTGAATGAGCATGAAGATTAAACTCATCATGCTGAGAAGTGCTGCCCCAAGACAGACGGGGGAGTTGCAGAGGAGCTTGCCTTGCCAATGAACATGAACACTCTACCTGTTTGTAGAAGATTATACACCTTGCTCTAGGGCTGGCAAGCCAGGGCTTATCTGCTTCAGAACAAATTCTGACAGAGACTGGGTGCCATTTCTGTGCCCCAGGCTGCTGTAAGCTATTCTCCTTCAGCAGCAATTCTCATAGGATCTCAATCCAAGGTAGGGTTCTAGCTACCCTGAAATGTAAGATCCATTGCAAAATCTGCAGGCAGCAGTGCTGGCAGCTCAGGAGTTTCCTCTGGGCCTGGCATGTGCTTAAACTACTCATGAGCTATCTGAGCTCCTCAGCTTGATTTCCATCCTTGGTTGACTCATACTTTATTTCAAGGATTGTTTGCATTTTTATGCCTCTGAGACTAGGTCCCGTGGGAATCCTTCTCAAACTCGCTACATTGACCTCCTGTTTTTCCAGCACATAACCCCTTCTGAGAAGAGGCCATTTGATCCTCCACCATAAATACATGAATCAACACTTTATGCTTTTATGGGATTTTGCCTGAGTTTTCCAGTCTCACAGCACCTTTGAAGGTGGGTTCAAGGTTTGATGGTGCCAAAAAACTTGGTCTAGTAGGTGGCATCCTTGCCCATGGCAGGAGGTTGGAGCTAAGCGGCCTTTAAGGTCCCTTCCACCCCTAAACTTTCTGTGATTCTATGGTTCTCTGGTTCTGTGGTTTTGTGATTCAGGCCATTGTGCTACAGTGAGGTTCAAGGGAAGAAATCAGAGGAGCATTTTGAGAAAACTTCACCAATTCTTCAGATAAATCTGTCAGTCACAGATGTTAGCTTGGCCCCAGCCTGTTAACAAGCTTAACACCCATTACCTAAAAGATCTAACCAAATAGTTTACTGAGATAGATACCTCAGAGACAGGTACAGGATGGGGGAACAGATCTGCTATAAATCTCTTCTGGCCCTATGGGGAGGCCAAACACCTTTGTCAAGTCTTTATTTGTACATGACTGAAACAAATTCAGTCCCACCCTAATTATGGAGGGCAGTCTAAGAAAGTCGAGCTTATGTATTCATAGAAGAGTGCCCATGAGTAAAAAAATAATTATATATGCATAGGAATTCACAACTAGTACCCACCAAAGCTCATTTCAGTTATCTGCACCTTCAAAATAAACAGTGCATCTCTGCACTAGAAACCAGACCTAATTTTTCAATAGGAACCCATAATGTCATGGGGGGGGTTCAATGGAAAGGCCAGTGCAAGTTGTTGACAGTCTTAATTCATTGCACTTTCAGGGCAGATGTTACTGCCTGTGACCATGGACCAGGGCAGTAAGCAATACCCATAGATGCACAGCTAATATGCAGATATCAAAGGCCTTTTCTGCTTGTATGTGGCCCACTAGCTGACTGTTGGATGGTAAGTCTGGGCATGTATTTGGTATTACCCGGTTAATCATCAAAGAAAGCATGTCCTCCTGAGAACAACCCAAAGAAATTATGCTTCCACTAAAAGGAGATGGATGTTCTGGCCAGAGTCAGAGTACTCTTCCTATGCCTCTGATCTGTGAGACAAGAACCTTCAACCATGAAATATATAAAGGAATGTACAGTTTAAATGCAAAAGATAATGGGCAAGTAAATTAACAAAAGGTTTGCAAAGATATGGAAAATCTTCTGGGTGGTGAAAGAGGAGTTGTTGGGAAGGTCTGGAGCCAAATGCTTGTGCTGGCCCTTGCTGCTCCCTCCCTGCTCTGTGGGCACACAGATCTGCCTCACACCAGGAGAAAGGAGGCTCCTAAGGACTGCTGGGTCCCAGCCCCAGCCTTTCACACATCTCAGTGCTCTGTGGCTTCAGGAGTGGGGTGGCTCTGGTGGGAAAGGATGGCTGCTCTGGGCTGCCTGCTGGGAAAGGAATGGATGGGCAACACCTCCCAGCTCCTTGGCTAAACCCAAGGTGCCTCATGCTCCTTTCTGATGTGGTTTGCACTTTACCAGAAATGCTGCAGCTGCTGGACCCAAAGAACAGAAAGCTGTAGTTGTTACAGCAAGAAAACATCACTGAGTCTTGCTGATTTGCAATAATGCTGCTCCATCATGGGTGTTATCCTGAGAAACTTAAATTCCTTAGTCCCTTAGGGCTTGTGGTGAAGTGAATGGCAAAGCCTCAATCAGTTCAAGAGCAAAAAAACTGGGATTTTATTCAGGTAGGTGTTTCTTTCCCCTCCCAGAAATGTGATGAGACCACATCCTGTGCTGTAATCAAACAGCACTTGTGCTTGTCAGTCACAGTCCCCCTGACCCTCCTCTGTACACAAACCAACACACACATAGGTGCACAGAGTCCAACTGAAAAGCAAAATAAAACCCTAACAAAAAGCCCAACCAGCTTTCTCTGAAATAATTTTGGCCAGACTCCTCTTATTTAATAAAAGGTTGTGATACAGTGCAACAATACATCCTGCATGCCAGAACAGGAAGAATGCTACTTTTGTGTAGGTAGGGAAATAGTTGTGATGTACAAAAGAGATACTGTTTTTCCAACACTTTGGCCAAACTTTGCACTTAGCTTCTCATGTTGGGAGAGGGTGTGACAGTAGATAGGATGTAGCCTTTGAAACTCCATCTCCAGAGAGAAAAGACAGATGGAATCCAGCTGGCGGATATCACACACGTTTTCTGTTCCTCTCCATATCACAGATCTGATAAACACAGAAGAATAACAAGCCTTTATAGAATGCAGATGAACAGAGGAGCTTATCTGTATGTAAAAGAGAAGGGCCTCACTTGACTGAATGCTTATTTCTCCTAAATGAAAGTTAGCTCCCACGATCTCATAAGGCGAGAACCTACCTGTTCGAGGCACACATCTGATTATACACATACAAATTTCTTGACCTCCCACAGCTGTTGTTATCCTGATCTCATTTAACATCGTGTCATGTCAGACTGACATGGATATCAAGGAAAGGCCATTCAGGTGGAGGCTGTCCAGGGGAGTTTGCCGGGCTGTGTGAATCTCTGTCTTGGAGAGAATGATTGCTGGTCTGTGATCATCCAAAGCATGCACTCTGGCTTTTAAAATAAAATCTTAGAAACCTGGGAATAATGCGCTAAGACAAGTGTTGTCTGGTGATGGGAACCAGGAAATGGTAGCTGTGAATACCTGAGTGTGAATGACTCATCCAGTGACCTGCTTTGGCTCTGCTGTGTCCTCCTGTAACCTCCCCATCTTCCCTGCTTCAGACAGAGCTGCAAGGCTTTGTTACCCAGAGGACTTTGTGATATGATTCTGTGCTCTCCAGCAAACCTGCCACAATTAATAATAGAAGATGCCTAAATTAGGATCTGATGTTGCTCAGGCTATTACTGTGCATTTCACCTGTGCAGATATTGGGTCACATTCTAAAATGTTTTTGATTAATAGAGGATGAATTTTTATCTCCTTTCACCCAGTAAGGCAGCACTGTCTTAATGGAAAGTGAAGCCATGACAGAAGGTGGCATTATGCTAGTTTTGATTTCCTCTGAATACAAAGGAGCTGATGCTGACATGAACTCCCTAAAGAGAGAAATTTTATGTGTATATTCATTTAATTCACCCCTGTACTGGGATGGTACTCAAACATCTTTTTTCTGTTTTCTCCTGTATAAATTACAGCGAAGCATTTCCTTCCTTTTGTGCTATTCTTTTATGGATGAAGGAATTGGTGTCACACAAAGGAAATTCCAGAACGAGGACTCTCTATCAGTATCAGCAAAAGGCTCAATTGTCTCTTAGATGTCAGCTCCTGAGCTTGGCCCACTGCTACTATTTAAATCTATTTATAATTTATGAGGTCATGGCCATAAGTTTTTCTTTTAGTTCTCCCCAAAGGAAGCAGTGAAACTAATTTACAAAAGACTTCTGGACTCTGGAAAGACACAGTGAAATACAAATAAGATCACAGGTTGTTACAGAAATGTAGATTATTGAACCTTAAATTCCTGTCTCCAGCAGTGGCCACATCTGCAGCTCCAGAGCATGTAGCAATCTCCTCTTAACCCCTAAATACTTTGGAGCCCCTCTGGTTTTGCCTGCTGGATTTCAAACCAAGAAAATAAACCCATACAGTGAGATACCAAAAACCAGGGTATAATTTTAAGAAGATTTACCCAAAGCCAATTGCACTGAGTAGGAAAAATCTACTCTTAACTTTCACTGAATGACTTTACCCACTCCTCATGTATTTTTTACCTCAGCCTTTCAAACTGAAATTCTGAGTTTGTAGCGCCCCAGCTCCTGTGCCTGCAGAGAGGCACTTCTATCTATGTCCATTTTGAAGCACACGAGGCATTGTGCCAATTCTGAGCCCAAGTGCCCAGTGCCTTTCCTCCTGTGCACTCTGCTGCACACTGGAAACACTGCCTCAGCTCCAGCTCTGATTTCCCTTTTCAGGACAGCAAGCACATGCCATGTTTTCCACCTGATGTCTGAAAACCACAGATCAGGAGAGAACTCCTATCCCTTGAAGGATAAATAGTTTTTGCAGGTGATAGGTTCCATCTGTCAGACAGCAAGATAAACATAGAGGCAGAAATTGAATTAGAAATGCACTTTAAAGGGGAATTTTTTAATGCATCCCTTAAATTTTGTTTTGTTTTTCCTGAAGTCACTATAGTGGCTTTACTATCATTATTTCCCTATTTTCAGCCAATTAAAATCCTGTTGGTTATAACATTAGAAGAGAATACAATATACTAAGGGGTTTTGGGAGCTGTGGATGCTTTCATTGTTTCCTATTAATTTTTCAAGGGTCCTTGGTTTATCTGCCCTTTAACCCGAGTTTGATTTAGATTATTGAAAAAATACCCCATTAATAATGTCTCTTAATGCATGGGATGGTTTTCCAGCAACACACGTTCTATGTTTTGTTACTTTAAATAGATGCAGTTTCATTTTAGGAAGATTCCCTCTAAGAAGATTTCTTTTAGGATGCCTGAATTCTAAATGTCCTTTCTATATAAGTACACAATATGGAAAAAAGACAAACCTAACCCAAGCCTGAAAGAATTGAGTTTGGCATTTAAGAACATTGAATGAGTGGTAACAAGTTTTGTAGTAGTCATATACAGCAGAGAAGCTCTTCTTGTGCAGTGGAGTAGAAGCTCATCACTTTCTAGCTGATTTGGGAATTCTATTAGATCATGTTCCATAAAGCACCAGGTCCAAGTATTGATACTTCCAATTTGAAATCACAAAGGTATGAAAAGCTACACAGCTACAGCCAATAGTTGTGCTGTTTCCCTGAGGAAACAAGGGGTTGAAGTTTTGCTTTCCTAACTAATTTCTCTGGAATTCACTTTTTTTCACTGCCATCTGTAACACAGACTAGGAATCTTATGAAAAGCCTGTCCTGCAGTCTGAATTTTGTCCCAGACTCAAAACTGCTGTGAATATTCCCCAGAGAGCCCCTGCTCATGGGCAGCTGTCAGTCACTTGTCCTTTTGCTTCTTGAGACAAGTTAAATATTGATCTTGATCAGCTTCTGCTTCTTCCACCTTTCTGTTCTTCCTCTTAAGGTTCTACATCTTCTGATGTTTCTGGCTTTTTCTCTGGAGCTTTGATGACATCTTTGTTCTTCACTAAGGTTAATTGGCATTGACTCATTTATCCCTGTTGTGTTCTGTTTTCACACTTTACAAGTGTTTCTGGTCTATATGCTCACACTCAGAATAAAGGGCTCCGAGTCATTGATAAAGCAGAGAATTTTCTTGAAATCTTTAGATCTGAGCTATTTTCTGGACAGAATAAAAGATCTTAGATTCTACAGACACAAACCACAAACTATCAGCCCAACCTTGACAACACCCATGTAGGAAAATGGGTCCATTTAATACCCCAGACAATTACACGTGTTTTATACAGAACAATACAACTTACAATTCAGTTCCTGCCTCTTTTTACCTTCATGGATCTTCCCAAGCTTTTTACCACCCAAGTGTTTCATATCATTCCAATGCTCACAAGAAAACACTGTCATGTAATATCAGTGGTATATTGTCTGCAGTAAAAGGGAAAAGGACAAGACCTGAAGTTCTGAGACTTTCTTCTTATCAGAAATATTCCACAGCATTTTCTGTGTGCCTGAAAAGAAACTTGAATACAACAATGGTTTCTCAAACCAGGACTAGAGTCCCACACAATCAGTATCTGGTGGCAGGTGTTCATCAGGTTGTTCCACTTAACAGAAGGTAACGCATTACCTAACAGACACAAGTTTGAAATTATAAAAAATTATAAGTATGATCAAAATATATATTTTGATAACATGTATATATTTAAATATATATTTATATAAATAAATATTTCTCTATATATAGGTATAGATATAGATATAGATATATACAGATATATATAGATATATAAATATTGTCAAAAAATACAAATGAGAGCAGAATTTGGCATAATCACTGCTAATCTTCTTCCTTTGGTTACATATTCCTCACTGCACCTGGAAGTAAAGAATATTGCTTGCTGACTTCTTTCATACTTCCTCTCTCATTTTTTTAAAGCTTTCTAATTATTGTGCTATGAAAGAGAAGGGAAAATACCAAAGACAGGCATGAGGTGGAAGAAATACACCCCCAGGACTCAGCATCAAGTAACTTGTCAACCTGACTGCTTTCCAGACATGAAAAAATTGCCTGAGAAAAGGAGAGGAAGAAAACACAGATAGAGAAGGCCCTTTTAATCTAGCAAAAAAGAACCATCACAAGAACCAAATTGAAGCCAGACTCACTCATATGAAAAATAAGTCAGTAACAAAGACGATTAACCACTGGAATAGTACAGAGGGAAGTTGTACAATTATTTCCTATGTCCTGATGTCTTCAAATCAGGACTCTATTCTGTTCTGTAAAATATGCTTTGATCAAAGAAATTCTTGGACTTGACACAGAGGAGGTCAGCCTAGATAAGGTGGTCATTCCTCTGACGCTAAAACTCTACAAGTATGTACCTTCAGAGAGAAAGGCCAGACTGTGGTTGCAGTCTGGCACAGGGACACCAGAAAGTTTGGTCCAAGGCCTGGCTCTGTTACAGATTTCCAGAATAATCACAAGGAAGTTGTGTAATTTATCTGTGCCTCTGTTCACCATCTGTAAAGTCTGGAGAATAATCCTTCTCCTGTTCCATTTTTTAGCTGTTTGGGGTATGGAAAGCTACTTATTAGGTGTGGGTACGACCTTGCCTAAGGTCTGCAAAGGCAAGTGTGTCAGCATCATTGCAAAGCACAGATGTCCATAAAGAAAACTTGATGGTGCAGGAGGAAAATATATTAGTAGGGAGATAAAGAAATGCCTTTCTTTCAGCAGTAGCCTCCTGAGTGCACTTAAAAAGCAACATGTCAGAGTGTGGGGATGGTCACTCAGCCAGAGAATTATGATTTCATCTCAGGATGCTTCTGGATACAAATAGTGTCCAAGGCCTCTTCATGAGGGAGCCTCTCACTTCCTCCAGTGGCATTTGCAACATTGCAGTCATTTATGTTCTCAACAACAATAATCAAATGACCACTGTCTGTCTCTATCCATGCACAATGAAGACTTGTGCTCTCTTTGCTTAGCTAAGAAACTTTGTGAGCTTCTGCCAAGAAGCGAAAGATCATTTTGAATGGCTGGAACAAATTCAAACTGTGTCCCAGGGAGTTGGAAGGCTCACAGGCCTTGTCCACTGCCCAGCTGCTCCTCCCTTCCCTACATCTTCATTGTGTCTGTGGGTCTCTATCACTGCAGGAGCTAAATTAGCTTCTGCTCCACCTGGTAGCTGGACACTCTTCCAGCTTTGCCCTTCTCCTGTCACTGGGGCTGAAATATGAATAGCCTTTCATGGCATGTAGGAAGTGGGTTTTAGGAAATGAGCTGAGCATGAGCAGGGCTTCTACTCAGCCAGGGAGAAAAGGGCTGAATCCCAGCTGGAACCTCTGAGCAACAACTCAATGAGTCCTTATGTGAGCTGCTCTGAGTTATGTCTGCTCCAGAGAGAATGGGGACTTACACAGCAGTCTCTGCTAAGATTCCAAGTACACAAGACATGCTCTTTGCTCCAGACACTTCTGGGTTCAGTCCATGATGGTGATCAACGTGGACCTGCATATGTGTGTGTGCATATACATATATATATATATATATATATATATATATATAGTTACATAACATGCATAACAACCCTTCACATATGAAAGGGAAAGCACTTATTTATCTACAAAAATGCTTTCTTTTTCTATTAATAAAACTACTTCAGCACTGAGATTTACTCCTAATAATACATTTTATTTAAACAGAGAAAACAGAGCTGGCAAAGAAAGCAGCGGCCACCAGCACCCAGATTTTCTTGGGCTATGCTAAGGGTTGCAAGAAGAATAATAGGCACCATTGTTTCCAGTTCCCACTACCCCTAAAAAGCCTCATCAAGCTACAAGCATGACCACTGTCAGAATAAGGCACTGAAAGGGTGCCTTAGGAGGGTTTGGAGAAGGAAAGGAAGAGACACCTGTTGGGATGAGTGGAGAACCATATCAGAAATACAGTGAGACATAGCTCCACAGAGCTAAAAGATGCACTTGTGTTATCCTGCCAAGTCCTCCTTGGCACAAAGTCTCTGTCTGTGATCCTCTTAGTCTATCGCTGGGTCCCTGCGATATGTGTCTATCTGCTTTCTGCAATAAACCCTTCTCCTGCACTAATCTCATTTAACAGTTCCACTGACTTGAAAAGAGCCCAAGTAAAATTGCTGTGCAATTTCTGCTGGCGCTATTATGGCTGTATCACTTGTCAGCTTTCATAAACAAGATAAATATAGTTAAAGAATCAGATATGAAGAAATTTGGCATGTTACAGCAATTCATCAGAAATATTTTTTGAAAGGTACCTTGTAAAAAAAGAAACAAGAGGATGCCAGAGAGGATAAAAACTTCAATTTTCTCTTTTTGCAAAGTTCTTTTGCCCGAGGAGGCTGCAAGAACTCAGTGTGCACTGCCTTTCCAACACCACGTGCTGCCACACACAGCAGCTGGACCCGCACTGACTCCCTAAAAGCAGTGAGCTTGGTATCAGTCTCTGTATCTCAAAGAGCCTCTCTCTCAGATTGCATCACTAGGATCCAGCTCCCTGGGGGATAAAAGGCAGAACATCAGGAGGCATGCAAAGCTGGAAGGAGGGGGGAAATGTTCCTGTTCCTCTCAGCAGGGGAAACCCCGACTCAAAGGTGATTTGTGACGTGTTTTCACAGCAAGAGGACACCCATCTGAAGGGCCTGTGTGAAAGACCATCCCCCACTCTTCCCCACACAAGTGGTTGGTTTGTGCCTGCAGCTACTCCCTGCTCCACAGAAGACAAGAATCTCCCCTCCAGCACCTGCATGAAAAGACCAAGCCCAACAGATCTCCCCACGCCCAGGAGGTGCCCATGCTCTGCTCCCTTATCACCTCCAGGAGCGAGGTGATGGAGAGGCAAGATGGGGGGAGGTAGGAGCACAGCCCCACAGGTGCTAACCAGACTCTGCAAGAGGCACAGGAATGCCTAGCTCAGGGACACTCCATGGGGTGAGCCTGGGCTCCCCCTTGCTGTCCAGCCCTGAGTCCTCTCAGGGCATGTGGAGGTCAAAACAGCATCAGCAAACATGAGTCAGCTGTGCTGAGACCTGAACCCATGGCTCCAGGGAAAGTAGGTGCTTCCTAAGGTCAGTATTCTTTCTGGAAGAGATTGGGGGGTCACAAGAGAGGCTGTATTAGCTCTTAGCCAGAGAGGAAAATACCAGCCCTAAAAATAACTGAATTATAAAGGCCAGTGACAGAGGTTGAGACACTGATGCTCAGAAGATGAAGTAGCTGGTTTCTGCTGTTGTCTGAGTGCTATCCAGTCAATAAAGTACTCCAATAATGATTCACCTCTCATCACTGATGCAGCTGTAAAATATAATGGGACAGATTTTCAGCATTAGGAAAGTTTAAGGCATTTATGATGTCACTTTTTTTTTTTCCCAGAAATATTGGACACCAAAGCCTTGACAGAGATACTTGTGGGGAGGGGTGTTGAAATTTGACGGGGGCAGACTGGGCAGACAGGTCAGGATGTTATGATCAAATAAAGACCTCTTTGTCTTGTGGCATCTTGCTTTTGAGGAAATAAAATTCCCATCTCTCCACACCTGTGTCTTTCCTATTGCAGTAAAGAGCAAAAAACATGCAGTACTTCTCTGGAAGGTGATGGGAAAATATTTTCCTGCATTAAATTGGGGCAAAGCAGTTATCTTCAACCATTTCCCTCAAAGAAATAAAGGTTCCCTCTAGAGCTGTGTATAATTGTGTGACAGAGATGAATTTGAGCCCTTGTTTGTAGTCATGTTGAAGGTTCATCCAATTGATCCACATGTAAACAGATATCTTCTTAAAGATAAGAAGATACAGGCAGTCCAGGGGGATGCCAGGTTCTTCTGGGCTGCACCTCTAGCACTGCAGATCTTACCACATTGACTCCAGACAAACATCTGCAGTCTCAAATGGGTCAGAACATATACAGTTGTAGCATCCCAAATTGTCTAATGCCAACGAACCATCAGGGAAAGTAAGTGAGAAAGAAACTTCGAGTTTAAATGAGCTCACTACTCTTCTTATCACCTTGGCTCGAGGAGGCTCCCTACTGCTTTCCTACTAGAGCTTTTGCCTGTGGTTTTAATTAGTGACATATTTTATATTTTATCTAATAAAGCATTTTTCCACTGATTAGTTATGCTAATTTCTGGAAACAGCAATAAATAGTCTAGAAAAAAATACATGCTAGTGCATTTGCTGTGAAGACAGTTATGACCTGTCATATATCAGCGGGCTGTTATTGATCAGAATGTTAGTTTTATAACTTTATGTACTTTCTGAACATTTACAACCTTCTTTCAAGTAATTAAAAGTCACTCTTCATAATAGACAATAATTTACTTCATAAAAATATATAGTCCCAGGAACACTAGTGAGTAAATAGCCTCAATCTGTCCATGTTTATATAGACTTTTCCAGATCTTTAAGGCCTATAAAAATTAAACAAGCTGAGTGTGTGTCTTGAAAGGGTAAGAGAACTCTTTGTCATTCATCTTTGGCCATTGTAGTAAGTCATATGCCAGACAATTTGTCATTGAAGGAGAAAGGGAAGAAGAACACTCCCAGGAGAGAAACCTTTACTGCTTTCTCATGCACCACTTCAAGGTCTTAACAATGATCTTATTAGCATGGCTGCTACCGTTGTTCAGAGTTGTCCTGGGGCCATTGAACTGCAGCCATGGCAGGCAAACTGGGTTTAAACCAGTTCTGATTTTTCTCAGAGGCTTTCCTCAGCCTCTGACCTGCCATGTGGATCACAGCTGGGCTGGACCTGAGCTGGCTTCAGTGGGACAATTTCAGCTGCTGCTGGAGTCACAGCAATGCCCGTGACAAACCAATTGTGTGTGTGAGAGAGAGCATGAGGGCTGGACAATCCTGCCTCAAAAATATGTTTAAAAGTACCAGTCCCTAGTGGCAACCATAAGCCTTGTCTCTCTCTGTTTCTTCTCCCTGGCTGAGGAACCCTGGTTAGTTGTTTTGTCCACAGTTATGGAACAGCTCCTGGGATGTGGAGGATCCTGCTTGTTCTGGTTTTCACCACCTGCAGCGGTGACATCCTTAACTGCATTCCAGTCCAACCAAAACACAAGCACTAATCATATGGTTACAAAGTCCTTCGGCTGCTTCAGATGGAAAGATTTATGTCCTCAAAGACTTGGCCAGCCCATTATTGCTCATTCATTGTGTTTGCCTACAAGTTATGACTGCTCTTTCCATTAAATTTTTAATGTGACTGTAGCCTTGCCTCACTAAGCTCCAGGAAAATTGTAAAGGCACTGGCTGTTGCTGTGGACCTATAATCTCCTGGCAGAAGCAGTGTGGGCAAGCAGAATCTCACCCCATTGCACAACAGCTCACAGCACCACACTCTGACCCTTATGCAAGAACCACATTTTTCTTCAAAGCAAGTGTGCAGTGCTC
This sequence comes from Camarhynchus parvulus, assembly GCF_901933205.1. Taxonomy (NCBI): domain Eukaryota; kingdom Metazoa; phylum Chordata; class Aves; order Passeriformes; family Thraupidae; genus Camarhynchus; species Camarhynchus parvulus. The sequence continues at coordinate 7,737,557 of NC_044574.1, read as the reverse complement.
CAGTCAGATGCTTGAGCCACAGGAAAGAGCAAAATGTCCCAGATGAGGCATATGGATTCAGTGAACATCTGAATCATGCATTGTGGGTCTACATGTGGTTTATTGCTGTTCATAAAGCTCATTGCTATCTTCACCTAGTGTTCTCTTCTGTTTCATTTTTTACTGAGTGCTCATTGTCTCACTATCAGTAGTCAAGGTCCTGAGGGGAACTTTAATAATTCTGGCCCTTAGATTTTAACCCAAAGCAGATCACATTACTATGACATTGGAATTTAGTGACTTAAGAAGTTTTCCATTCCAGTTGTTTTTATTTAGGCAGCATATCCCAAACCATCTCTTCATTCTAACTTTCCAACACTTGGACCTCCTTTGCAGGTGTACCCAAACTGTGGAGCCTGATGCCAACTATCAGCAAACCACCTACACAGTGACCACCATCCAAACCTGGGCAGATTTTTAATATATAGGCAGGAGATGGTTTGCCTGCTGCCAACAGTACAGGGTACTGTCACATGCATGTAGATGCCTCTGCCCTGGAGCCCAAGTTACTCACCCAAAATGCCCTGAATGTCTCTGAAGCACCTAGAATTACCAGAAAGGACCAGAGATGCTCAAAATGCCTAAGAAAAGGCAAGAATGGAAAGATACTATTGCAAATCTGCATGGTCTGGGTTAAATTTCTTTCTTTCCCAAACAACTGCTTTGGGCCCAGCAGCTGCAGCATTTCTGGTAAAGTGCAAACCACATCAGAGGGGACAGCAGACTGAGGTTTTAGCCAAGAAGGTGGTGCCCAAACATCCATTCATCCCTCAGCAACCAACCCCAGCATCTGCCCTTTCCCTCTGGGGCCACTGAAGGGGTCGGGTGGCCCCTTCAAACCAAATGCCAAGCAAGAAATTCTGCTGACCATGCCAGGAGCAAGCTGAACAGCAAAGAGTCTTTTGCTGAGGCACCAAGGTCTCATCCCATTTAATTTTCACAGGGACCACAACTTGCTTCTATTGCAGTAGATGCTGCTCCCTGGCATCCATCCCCCACTGGCTGCAGGACAATGAGGGTTCCTCCAAAGTCATCCCAGACACTGAGGGCTCTGTCCTGCCCTAGTGCATGTCTGAATCACAGGAAAACCCAATGCAGACTCTGGCTGGGGCTGGAGTCCCCTTGCTAAGCCTTTGTGAGAGAGCTGGAGTGTCCCAGTCACTCGTGGGATGCCCAGCATGGGTCAGTCAGTGCAGGGAGCAGCTGCAGCAGCTCCAGCCCGCGTCACCCTTGGCAGAGAGGCCATGGCAGTGGGAGAGCAAGCCAAGGTGCTGCAGCTGATAAATCATTCACAGTGGCTGGGAGACCCCATGAGTGAGCGAGTGAGAGGTGCCCTGAGCTCCTTGTTTCTCCTCCATCCCCTGCCAGCGCTGTGCCAAGAGCACGGCCACAGGAGCCATTCCTGCTTTGTGCATTTGTGGGCTCAGCCTTTGAGGCCAGGAAAGGCTGTTTCCTTCATCTGTCCTTAGCTTGTGTTTCATGCAGCACCACACCTCACACGACCCACAGGATCCACAGCCACAGCCCTGGCTATTGTAGATATTCAAAGTTCAGTTGGACCCAACAGGAGTTGACATTTCTCTCCTCAATCTCTGCAGTTTCTCACCATGGGCAGCAAACTGCCTGATTAATAATTACAACAATTAACTTTCACCAGATAATAGGAAAAAAAAGCATCAGATTAAGTTTGAGGTTGGTAATCTGGGGGTCATTGAAAAAATCAATGTAGCCAATAAAAAATGAAAGCACCGTTCCTTTGTTTATCAAATGAGTTATTAAGTGTTTTCTGCATCAAAGTCTATGCACTGTGATATAAAATAGAAAACTAAGGGAATTTAAATAGCTTGGCTCTGTCTATACAGCGGTGGTGAAGTATGTCTTCCATTCTTTGTTAACTCTTAGAAATTACTATCTTCTGAGAAAATTTTTGAGTGAAATTATTTTCAGAGATAGAAAGACTTTTTGGTGGGGTCCACATTATTTCCTCATGACACCTGTGTACTTTTTGAAGTTAAAAAATAACCTTTGTGTCAAAAATCCACCTGCTGGAGATATATATAACCCATTGGATATGGCTAAGGATAATATTTTCAAACCTGATTGTCCAAAACTAGACTTCTAGAAGGAAAAAATAAAAAGAACTTAAATCAAGGGCCTAACAATTTATCAGAAATATGTGTAATTTTTTATTTTTTATTAAAAATTAAAATTTTTTTTGCATTAAGTCTGTGGATAAGAAGGCATAAGCCAAAGTGTCAGAGAAGTCCTCAACAGCAGCAAATCAGGATTCTCTAGTAAAAATTTGCACTTCACCTTCCGTCTAAGAGCAATCACAATGATAAATGGTGGGAAGGCGGGAGAGCCTTTCATGCTTGCAGCTGGTAAGGAAGACACATTAATGTCATCACATAAAATTTAAAATGTTGCTGTCCAAAGGACTAAAAATTTTTAGTACTTCTGAACACTCTTCCTCAATATATTCTTTGTCTGTGGCACCATTATGCTTTCTCAGTGAGAAATTATTATGGAACAATTAAATTTGAAGCATCTTGCCCCTGGGTTGGCTATACCCTGGGCATGAATCCTCTAAAAGTGCTGTGAATATACTAATTGGCAATGCTTCATGAAAAATAAAGGTCACTCTAAACTTATATATTTATTTCCATCTTTTGGATTATAACATTGTGATAAAAGCTTCAGGGGAGGATGTTTCCTAAGTGACAGACAGAGATTAATGACTGACTCTTCCTTTGGCCGTGCAAGCTCCTCCCAACTGGTCATCAATTCCCAAGAAACACGGTAATTCTCTTGAGTGTTTTTGGTTTAGCTGTACTTTTAATTCCATGCCAGCCATTAGGAGTGGTGCCTCTTGCATTACAAAGACATCTCTTGAGTAACAGCTTTATGCCCTCCCACTTTATTTGGTACTTAAATCTTGTCCTAGAAGTCAGAGAGGGGATTTACTGTGACAATTATTTAATTATAAATACGGCTGTAAGGGCAACAGAAGAAAGCTGGGAACCCAAAGCTGCTCCACCATGAGAAAGGTGCACCAGGAGCTGACGGGGGGTGGGGATTGCAGATGCATAAAGGAGCACTGACTCCTGTGCTGTTGCCCAGCCCCTCCTGGAGCTCCTTGCACACAGCTTGTCTGCACAGCACCAGGCAGTGCTGCTGAGCCACCCAAGGTGTGGGCATGCTTGCTCCTGGCTCAGGGATTAGGCAGGGAGAAGGTCCCAGATGTTGGCAGGTACTCTGCTAGCTTGCTTGAGGCGGATTGCTCAGGGATATTCCTCATCTTGCTCCAATTTACAGCCAAATCCAAAATCTTAGTCAGGCTAAGGCACGGCAAATTCCATAATAATGGTGTGTTTGAGAGTCAGATGTGCTGATCCAATGGCAGAAAGGCACAGAAGTCACTGTTCAGGCTGTGCTTTAGAGCAAGAGTGAGGAATGCTGCTTTCATGTAGCTGTAGGACACAGCACTGTGAGAAAAACTGGAGCAAGGTGCATTTATTTTTACTGATATGTCTTTATTTCCTAACCCACAGACTTTGTTGTTGTTGACAATGATTGCATATCAAATGGAATTTGTATCCTCATGCAGATCCCCATGTTAAACAATTTAATATGGGGGATTTTTTAATCCATCCTTTCCCAAAGGCAGTAGTTATCATTTTGTACAAACATGTGGGATTTACAGGTGCTTACCTCACTGTGTAATGCTGATGCACAACTGCTCAGTAATTGAACAGTGTTGTGATGGCCAGGACAAGGTGACCTGTAAATGATGTACACTTTGTACCTAAATGTGTCATCCAAACATAATAGAGCACTTTGCACCTCTTTCTGTGTCCTCTGATCACCTCAGAGACACTTTGTCAGCTCTGAAGACCAGACAGGAAAGGATGCTCATGTTTTATAGTGAAATAATCCAGCAAGGAAGTGCCTGATGGAATGAAAGACTGCTTTGTTGGGTGAGTTTAGAACAGTTACAACTGATACTGTACTAGAAGCCTTTGCTGGATGCAAAGTTCATGCTGACTGAACTTTGGATTTTTAAGTTCAGGTTAACTGCTGAGTCTGGACTTTCTGAAAATTAAGTAAAAAAAAAACCAAACCAAAAACCCAAACCACCTCTCAACCAGTACTGGAAATAGCAGAAATATCAATATATTACAAAACTGAAACCAAGTTGTAACATGGATTTTAGGATGCAGAATCACTCTGCACAAAGCTCAGTAATTTTAATCATAGGCCCAGATACATATCTTAGCTACTAGAAGGGTGAAAAAAATAAAGCTTGTTTTAATTATATTATATTTATAAACAGGTACATATTTGTCACTTTGCTTTAAGGAATAGGTTGGCTGGAGAAAAAATTCTTGACAAAAGCTTCCAGGGATCCTCACTAAAGAGCTGATTTCCCTGTTTCCAGCAGGAACACACAGGCCCAGCATAAACCTGTTAATGCACATTGTTATCACTTGTTCTACAGCAGTAACCAAAGCTCTCAGCCATGATCAAAGACTTGCTCAAGATCATGTAAAAACCTGCTACAAGACAGGATTCTCTGCCAGCTCCCCCTGAGCATTTTTTCTTCTGTTTTTCCTCTTTCCATAAGAGTAGTTCTAGCTTTAAGGTTAGAAACAAACCATAATGCTTTTGAGCAGATAACAAGTGGCTCCTCCAAAAGGAGGAGGTTGGGTGGGGAAGGCAAGGGCAGAGGAGGAGGAGGAGTTCCTAACAAGCACTGCTAACCTGCAGGAGAGCTGTAGCAGCCAATTAACCTCTGCAACACGGGGTTTTCATGAATTGCTAGAAATGGGAATGATGAGATCACTGCCAGAGATGGACCTGGACACTGCCATGAGGTTCTGTGCAGGAAGGACAACTCCAGACACAGAGAAAACAGTTTCAGGCTCTTCTGGCCTTAAAGAGGGGGAGGGAGAAAGGGCAAAAAGCATCTGCATTAAACGTTTCTATTAAAATCAACTGGCGGATAATTAATTACAAATTCAGAGTTACCAGCTTTGTCATGAGTTTTGCTCACCAGAAATGTAGACGTGTAGGAATCAGGAGAAAGGCAATTTTCTTATGTGGTGTATATACATGTATAGTCCATATTTTAATGTTTTGCCTCTATTGATACAGGTATAGCTGTTATGTGAGCAGGTGGGAAGGTTCAGCTTAGAGGAAGAGGATTTTAATATTTAAATACTGAGCTAGTAACACTTTTCTGGAGTGGCTGGACTAGCTACCCACACCCTGTAGCAAATACACCTTTTGGACCTGAAGTCTGAGAATGCAGAACTGAGAGGTCTCCTTCAAGCCCTGACACAGACATGCACCATCCTAGTTTAACCCACCCATACCAGCCAAAAATTAAATTATGTCAGTTGACTCCATGCCAAAGATATTGCCTTATTTCTGCTAACCTACAAGGTTATTTACACATTGCTCCACCAGAAATTCCTCTGGAACAAATGGATCTTTTCACACCCAGTGGAGTTGGCCCATCATGATGCTCTGAAACAAATTTCTAAAGAACATAAGTGACAGACATAAAGTTTGCTGTAATCTCCTGGCTGCACTTCTATCAGTGCTAACCACAATCCATCATTACTTTTTCTCACGTCTGTTGCTGTGAAACAGCACCAGCCCTCTCTCCTCACCTTGGCTCTGGCCTAAGCAGGGCTCACACACATTGTATAGGAAAACATCAGTCCTCTCACTTTGAAAATAGCTAGATACATTTTCAGGTTCCTTCATAAATCACCTTCCCTTCTGACCCCAAAGATTTCTAAATCCATTTGAATTCAATGACTGTACTGCATTTCTATGCCCACCTATAAGAGAAAAATAATTTACCCAGTCTCAATCTAGTTGGTAGTAAAATATGAGTACTGCTGGCAGCAACACTGCCATGTAGAGAGACAGAGCAGGGAGCATTTCTTCACTTAGTAACTTTACATCTGTAATATTTTCTTATTGATACCTAACCATTCTGCTGAGCTTTTGCTCAGTAGAAATGCCCCTTTTGGTATAATTCCATCAAATTACATGTCTACATCACTTGACATATTTACAAATTTTAATATCCTTATCATTAATTTGTTTTGCAACATTATTTTCAGCTGTCCTTAGAGTGATTACCTTGAATGACATGAGAAGTGTTAATGAATATTTGTCATTTCAGGTAGTAGAAATTCAATGGAAAAGTTGTGTTGGATACTTTCATGGCAATAATCTGTGGCAAGTACACAGCTAATTTTTCTCTTTTTTTCCCATTAGACCATTAGAAGGTTTCTGTAGTAAATTTGGCCATTTCCATAAGACTTTAACTCCATTGGTCCACGTCTTAATGTGATTAGAGAACTGTTCCCTCCTACATTTTTTGTTTGTTACATGTCCCCTTCTGCCACCTCTAGAAAGGACAAACTCTGTACATATCCTAGGAGTTATGGACCAACACAACAAAGACCTCTGTCTCTAAGGATTTTGAACTTTACCCAGCAATGCTTGGTGTGGGAGAAGTTCCTGTGCCCTCTGTATAAGCCACATATTTTTGGTCTTTGCAGATATCTCCCAGAAGAAACTGTAACTGCTTTGTCTCGTGAAACACTCAGAAACAAAAAAAGTTGCCAAGATTCAGGATGAAAACATTTAGACTTTTTACAGAAGGCCAGGAAAGTTTTTATTCCATAGAAGATCGCCACAGACCAAACATACAAGTCCTAAGAACAGCCTTTCCTTTGGCATTTTATTACTGTCTTTTCCAAACACAGATGAAATCAAGAACTAGAGAACATGCAGCTTTGAAAAGTTTTGCTTTGACTTTCTGGGAGAAAGAAGTCCCAGAAGAGGTTTCCAGAATTGAGGAACTGAGTAATAAGATTGAGTTGAGTCTTCTGCTCGTGTTGTGTCACTTTATGCCTGAGGAGCCCTTCCCCCCCATCCAGAATGTCCTGGGGTGACTTTATAGAAATACAGAGAACTTTCTCCAGGGCCACCAAGGTCATTGTGGGAGATCAGTCCCAGGCCTGGCTGTGGTGCTGGAAGGTGGCAGCATCTCCTGGATGTTGGCAGAAAGGCTTTTCCCTCCACAGTACTGACCTGAGGGCCACAGCTCAGACTCTGCTGTAGGTTTTACCAGCTTGCTCAACCCATGAGCACCTGTGGAAATATCTGCATTGCTTCTGCTGGATCTCCATGCAATGCCTGACAATGATGGCTTTGTCAGATGTGTAGATCACAGGAGGTATCTCCATGGCTTCTGATAATGTAGGCATGCATTTATTGAGGGAATGATGCCAGTTTAAATCACTTAAGATTCCTGTGCTTATGGATGTGAAATTAGAAGTGTATACTTGAACCAATTTCATCAACAATCATTGTTTTGCTTGCTGTAGGCTATGAAAACAGACTTTTAAACAAATTTTGTCTTGTGCCTTACCCCAGCTATCTGCACACTGAAGTCCTAACAGTGTCCTGACTCCTGCTGGGAAAATATTAAAAATGTTTAATACTCATTTGTATATAAATAGTAATATCAAGAACATAAAATCTACTTATGGACCAATTCAGCAGCCAGAGCTCTTGTTCTTTCTGGTTGTCACTTTGATAATGCAATAAAATCACAAGGGCTTGCAGTCCTGTCTGCTTGGTGTGCCATCATTCATAACACATTATCAGAGTGACAGCTGGCAGTAACAAGAGGCCAAGTGCCAGATATGCACGGTGCATCTTTCTGAAAAATATTTCCCCTTTAAAAGGCAGATAGGTTGATTAAGAAGTGAGGGAATTCCTCCCCCTTCCCCAGATGGCTGAACTGATTCATTGGAAACCAACCCAGACATAGCTTGTCAGTGCATTGGCAAAACTCCATGCTCCACCTTCCCTCCTCTATTCAGGTTATATCCCATGGGGTTCATCAGGAGAATTCTGCTTGACAAGGATTGAAAACAGTGATCTATAAGCACTGAGCAACATCACCATTTGCTTTAATTAGGCAGGACAAAAAGCTTGCTGGAGGATGCAATGCAAGGAAATACCCTGAAGAGGGTCCTGTTTGCACTCTTGCTTTGTGTTTGACCAGCCTGCTTTCTCTGTGGCCCCTTGACTTCAGGCCCAGACAATGTGCTCTCAGAGCTTTCCAGTCACCATAAATCCCTGCCCCCTTCCTCAGTGAGACTCCTTCTCAGGCACCATCTCCAGGCATCCTAACCACCCTTCACTGATCCAGCCTGACCTGTTAATCAGTATTATTGAAGAGTCACCCCTTTCAACTTCAGGAAGCAATCTGGTGTATTAAGTCCTTTTTGTTCCACTAAAAAGTCCTGTGACCTCACTAAAAACCCTTCAAAAGACAAGAAAGGAGTTGTGTCCCCACACACAGGGTGCTAATTTGGAATGTCCAATGAGTTAAAAGAGCAGCACTAGAGAAGATGCTTTATGAGGTGATAGAGTTAACTGGCAGCTACTCCATTCTAATGCCAGCTGACTGTACAGGACTCCACAATGTTCTCAGGGATGTGGGGAGCGGTGTGTGTTCCCTGGCAGAGACCCAAGATCTAGATTAAAATCTCCCTGAGTTAATTTAGGAAAACAATAATATTTAAAGTTGGAAGGTTGGGGTTTTTTTTTAGGCTATATCCCATCATGAAACATGTGATCCCTGGGCCTATTTCTTGTCCACATAGATCTTTCCTTGTGGATTCTGTGAATAGCTGGCCCCACATCCTTAAGTGGGAGGACCTAACAGGAAGTTAATAAATTAGTATTTTGATACTCAAATAAATATGAGTTTTCAAGAAATGCTGAAGTGCGTCTCTAATTAAATTATTGTCACAACCCCAAATGCTTAGTAAACTGATCATCACTAGTTAGCTTGTACAAAGCCCAGCATTGACCCCAGTCTTGGCTGAACTTCTGCAGCTCTTTTAATTCCTTGTAACTGCTCACCTGAGGTAGTGTAGTTTCCTCACACTTCAAGCATTTATTCCTAGAGCAGAGGACAACTTGCAAAATGGGATCTGGACATTTGCTTAGATCTCAGAACCATCCAGTTGCCATCTAAACCGCCATGGCAGGGTGGTGTCTACCACACTCCCAGGTGAATATTTATGTTGTAGGGCCAGTGTTGGCCTGTGCAAGGGCTGGGTGGTGTGCTGGGGAAAACATCCCTGCTGGTCCAGCTCTGTCCTGGAGAATGCTGTCCAGGTGCCACACAGTCACAGAGAAATAAGAAAAAGAAACTATTTTCCCCAGGTGTTCGTGTTCAGGCCTGTAACAGAGGCCAGAGTTGTAAGGTTTCATTGTACACCATAACTTCTGTTTTCACCCCTGCTTCTCCATGTGTTGTTGCATAAATGCATCAAGTTTTTCTCTTTCTCTTCACTTGCCATTTGAACTCTTTTTTCACCCCTTTGCATGTTGCTGTGTGCTATGAAATTTTACTTTATCAAGGATTAGTTGCAGTTTTGTTCCCAATGTTTGTTCTTCACAGATCTTAGCTTTCCTGTAAGAGATGGAACAGGTGAGGGGATAAACCAGTTAGAGATGAGGACTAGCAGGAACCTCAATTTCAGTGTGTGCACCTCTTTGTCTGAAGCAGGAATCAGTATGCGAAAGATAAGAAGCCACCGTTCCTCAGCCATTACAGTGCAGCTTTGTTTGAGTGTCCTGCTGCAGGCAGCTGGGTGCTCTTCTCATCCCAGCTCCCTCACATGCACCATGGCTAGCTGAGAGCAGGACAGGCACATTTCAGGGGGAAAATCACCATCTTTATCCATGGTGACAGAGGGAGGTGCTCAAATCTCCTTTTTCTTCATGAGCACTTTTCATTTAGTGAGTCACCAGTGGATCTGTGCTAAAGCACCTCTGAGTATCCCATCTGTAGATGAGATCATTAGCACCTGATACCTGCCTCTGAGCAACATTTTCAATTATTTATTTCAGTTATTTATATCATCATTTCCAATGGGGTAGATGTCTGCTCTATGCAAAGATTTGTTGCGGTGATAACAATTCTGGGAAACATTAGTTTTGTTTTCTAGTCAGCAGAGTCCATGCTACAGAACAAGCAAATTTATACTAATCCAAAAATACTGCAACTAGTTCCCCTTCCTAAAGTAAAACTGAGCTGGCAGCATTATAACTGCATGCAAAATTGGGTGTACACAGGTTTATCTATTTACACAATGTTAATGTGTAGATAAGGCCTTAACAGACATTTCAGTGTCCCTATCATCTCGGAACGTGAGACTTCAGGGGTACTTCAAGAAATAAACTTAAAAAGTTAATCTGCACAAAAATGGAAAAAGAAGAAAAATATTTCTTGCTTCTCGAAGACTCATTTCCACAAGTAGATTTTGCAAGAAGACAGACACGTCAATGCACCTAGGGCTGCCTATCTGACCAGTCAGAAAAAAAGGATTTTTGTGATGTCATCACCATTAAACCTTCCCCATTAGCAGCATTAGTATCTAGTTAGTAAGTTCACATCTAGTAAGCAAGTCCACATTTGCATTTTAGCTTTGCAATTAAAGTAACAAAGTATTTTAAAACTCTTCTCCTTCTGTGTCTAACTAAACCAGCCCAATTAAAATTATAGTCACTGCTCAGGGAAGACATTCATGAATACCTGGACTGCTGAGGCCAATAGATTTTGATCAGAAACCATGATGACACATATTAGCTGCAGAATGCAAAACCTGGCCTAGTTTTGAACTTTTTAACAAGATTATATAGTTTCAGCTTAGTAAACTGATTGAAGATATTAGAAGATATTAGAGGAATAATACAATGTATTATTCTTCCATTGTATCCTTAATTTAAAACCATGCTGTTTTGGAAGTCCACTGTTATACCTGATACTTAGTCCCTGATTATGAATCTTGTAGTGGATTAAAATATGCATTTTAAAAAAACTTAATAAATCCTTATCTCCTAGTATTAACAGCAACTAGTCAAATTTTGTGGGTTTTGTTGGGTTGCTTCCAAGGCAAATCCACCAGATCTTTCTGTTGAAAATGGCTATGTAAATCAGGAATATCTCCGGTGAAGCCCATTAGAAATGCATCAATGGAACACTGGTGTGAAAAAAGATTCAAACTTATTGATTTCCTCTGGAATTTGTATGAATGAAGAAAGAATAAAGAAACTGAAAATTTTATTTTTTGCCTTGGATTTTCTTTCAGAAACCTTAACTCCCAAGAAGCATGGCTGAAATAATTTCTAATGAATAATTAAACAGGTTATTGAACTGATTAAAATGAAAATGAGAATAGGTAGAGAGGAAATTTGGGGGGAAATACTAGGAACATTTGCAACAAGAATTAATCTTTGTCAAACACTTGTGCCTGCATGTAAGACCATACTTTTAACTGGTAAAAATGGTGCATTATCAGAGACTGGAAGCAGAGATGGGCTCTGACAGAGTGTGGTCCCTGCCACCTCAACAAGGCAGGGATCTAATGGCGAGAAGAGAAGAGAAGAGGAGAGGAGAGGAGAGGAGAGGAGAGGAGAGGAGAGGAGAGGAGAGGAGAGGAGAGGAGAGGAGAGGAGAGGAGAGGAGAGGAGAGGAGAGGAGAGGAGAGGAGAGGAGAGAAGAGAAGAGAAGAGAAGAGAAGAGAAGAGAAGAGAAGAGAAGAGAAGAGAAGAGAAGAGAAGAGAAGAGAAGAGAAGAGAAGAGAAGAGAAGAGAAGAGAAGAGAAGAGAAGAGAAGAGAAGAGAAGAGAAGAGAAGAGAAGAGAAGAGAAGAGAAGAGAAGAGAAGAGAAGAGAAGAGAAGAGAAGAGAAGAGAAGAGAAGAGAAATTATCAGACAGAGGAAGAACTGTTAGACACTATCCGTAATAACATGAAAAACCATATTTAGGAGAAATTAAAGCAAAGCAAATGCAGGAGGAATATTTAAAAGAAGACCCAGAACATCCTTATGGCAGAGAAAGAGAAACTCTGTGACATTTTCTGTCCCAAGGTTAATCTTCATAATGTTCTGCTTCTCCTTGCTGGAATGGGCTGTGATTGGAGAATGGTTGGAAACAACGGCAGTCAATGAATTAGTCATGAAGGTATTTCTGTGTCTAATTCTTAGTGAAATCAGTGAAAGTTAATTTTTTTAAATTCAGGTCCTTGGTCCCTGTCCAGGTTGGTTTAGCTCAGTGTGGGTCTGTTAGCTTCCAAATTGTGCCCATTTTGAACAATTGCTATTGTTGCATATTTTTTCCTTACTGTGTCAATATTTATTCTAGCTTATGGCCCTTTAAAACCATGCTCCAGTAGATACAGGCTTCTTTTAACGCCTTCTCTAGTCCTAACATGCTTTTCTTTCCAGTCTTTGAATGGGAACTGCAAGGATGGGTTCTACAGGTATTATCTTTCTTGGAGAAAAATATGACCTAGTCTGTTTGCCATATAAGTGCTGAGCAGAAATGTTTTATAGACCCTTTAATAATAAAATTTTTTGCATGGCTATCTGTATTCTGTGGATTTTTCAGCTGTTCATTTGTTTGGTGTTAAATTATACTCTTTTTTTAAAGTTTGTTGTTTTTTTAAAAAAGGGTTTTTTTCCGGTTGTTTCCTCTTTGGAAAAAATATTAACAATACTTAAACTTGCAGTAGGTCCTATTTAAAAGCATTTGGAAGTAACTGCCTGTGAACTGTTCACTAAAAAAGGAAAAAGTGAGTCTAGAAGAGGAATTTATTAAGGACGTGAATAAATAATTTCTCCCTCTCATTGTCATGTCATTTTCTTTACCATTTGGCACTCACTGCACTTGGAAATTCCTCCAAGTCTTTGTGTTCCTGAGCTTTGAGATTTCAGAAAACTGTCCCATGGCCCCCAGTCCCTGCCAAGATTGCTACTTTCATACTCCTTTTCCTGTGGATTACAAAACAGGATATTATTATAAAAACAAACAGAAATTGCTGTTCACTGCTGCTAATCTTGAAGAGAACCATAGGGGAATGAAAGCTCTGCAGTTCTTCCTTTTTTAAGTGGCTCAGGCCGGGATGACTCCTGTTCTGCTGCTGTCAGGTAAAGATCAAACACTTTTCATTGCCAATTACCAAAGGTCACAGTAGATAACTCTGCAGTTTTCTGTCCTTCCTTTGAAAGTTTTAGTCATTGAGAGATGAATTTAAGTTTTCTTAAAGTTTTTTTTTCAGTTTTTAAATTTCCCAGTGTGTTTCATGATAAAGATGGGATCACTTATAAACCAAAGGCAGTATATAACAGAAAGCTAACTGCAGATATTTCTCTGCTCTGTACATGTCTGCAGGCTGTTTCAGCACTGGGCAGAAGGGTTGCTCTATGTTGTTGTCTTGCTTTTTCCCTGTGGGTGATGTAGAAGGTGTTAAAAGACCTGTATTTGGCCCTTCTGCAGCTGTGAACCAGGAATGTCCTATCTGCTTAATTAAAAATATGGAAAATATGGTGCCACAAAGCAGAACCCATGTGTTGGTTGTGTAGCTCAGGAATGGGAGTCCAAGGTGGTATCTGGGGCAGAGACAGATCTCAGAACAAGTCACCTTTCTTTTTTCCCCAATTTATTTACTCTGTTCCCCATAGTATCTAATCCCATTAGGAAAGGATATTTTCTCCACAGCTCTCTTGCAGGATTCAGAAGTGTGAACCATAGTTTTGACAGAGGGAAAGTGGGGTAGATGCAGTTTGGTGCAGATCTTGCAGGAAGGGTTGGGCTGAACTGGGAATAGAGTTTGGGACGTTTGCTTTATTAACATGCTCTCTAACATGCATCTCCAAATTAAACTCTTCTTTTGACCATCCTGTCTTGGAGCATGAGGATGATGTGCTAAACTATTAGTAGAGTACAAAGATCTCAGTCATGCTCCTTGGGCTTCCACCATTTGCCAAAGCAGATTCCTTACCTTTGGTGAGGCCACATTCACCACGTGGCCATGCCATGAAGTCAGTGAGGGTGCTGTTGAGCATAACATCAGGTCAGACCCCAAACAGCATCATGGACTACGTTTGAGGCCTCTTGGCTACTGGCTGCTTCTTTCCAAACTTGAATTAGCCCCATTTTCCGTTTCCATCCAGTAATAAACAGCAGCTCACCCTGGTTTCAGTTCCAAGATGAGCTCCGTGGAGCTTCACTGACCTGCTCTAGGCAGTCCCCTGGAGCCATGTGCAAAGTCCTGAGGTGTCCCCAGAGGGCACAAGTCTCCTACCAGCCCTGTTCCAGGCACAAGGAGCTCAAGGGATCTTGGATTGTCTTTGCCCTGAAAGCAGCAAAGCCTACACCTGCATTCCTGCATGGTGGCACTCCCTTCATTGAAAGGCTGGAAAGCAAACTGGGCTTGGAAAAAACAAACAAACCCAGAACCAGAGAGCTCTGGGGTGTGTGTTCTTGGGAGAGTCACTCAGGGTGTGGGTAATGAGCAAGTGGCTGCTTGAGGGCTTTCAGCAATGGGATCAGCTCTCTGATAACACTGCCCTGGTTCCCAGGCTCAGGCAGGAGATGCACTCTGGTGGATGTATAAATTGGCAGATGGATCGTTCGATGGGTTTATTAATGTTCAGGACTGCCTTCCTCTCAAAATACGTGATATATGGTGGCTTGTGTGGTGGCTCTGCAGACCAGTTTCCAGGTTTTGAAGAGGTACATGCTTTATTTATTAAATTCTCTGGGCTCCTTTGGACATTGGACAAGAACAGTAATAGAAAATGATGAAACTTCCCTGATCTTCTTTTGTCATTTCCAAAAGAGACAATACAACCCTAATGAAAGTAAAACTCAAAGATAGGTTTCTAACTAATGCAGAATGCCTTGGACAAATCAAGATCCCAATTTCTAACATTTTTTTCCTCCTGTGAACAAACAGGAGTTTTAGATTGTCTCTTCATCATTAGGATGCATTGAAATGGCCACACTCTGATAAAACAAAAAAAATTATAGAAATTAGGCCTTGGAAAACAGATGAAAATCAAGTGTTACTTGGCAACAAAACTTACCTGAGAAAAGTAGGGAGCTCAAATGAGACAAATAAATATAAGTCCAGGACCAGGTCAAATTAAGACTCCTATTAAATGTGTCATGTCACTAAAACCATATCTGAGAATTGCAGTTACTAGGAGAAAAAAAGCAGTTTGTGTTGGTAGAATATAATATTTTACATTATTGACAAACACCTAGCAATTTGGCATGATACTTATATTTTACAATGCTTTAAGATCACAGTAATATTTTAGCCAAAAGTGCTTGAAACTGCTGCTAGAATTTTTCATCGGCTTAACAT
Source organism: Camarhynchus parvulus (assembly GCF_901933205.1). NCBI lineage: Eukaryota > Metazoa > Chordata > Aves > Passeriformes > Thraupidae > Camarhynchus > Camarhynchus parvulus. Next base: position 7,722,253 of record NC_044574.1, on the reverse strand, counting down.
ACCATAGACATTGTTAAAATGTCATTCTAAGCCCATTTTCTGACTTTTCCTTATAAAAGGATTAACTTGTCTTTAGAATGTTAAAAATGCTTAAATTACTTGATATTAGATAATAAGGTTTAGCTCATGCTCAGGAAAAGTTGGAGAATTTATTAGGGAAATATGTATACATTGTCTTTTGCTCAGTGGGTGTAAGTCGGGCTCTGCACAGAAAGGATCCTGCTGATGCAGGGTAATTGGAGTGAAGGTCATCTGCAGTCCACTTGCCAGGTACCTGACATTACAATCAGGTGAAAACTGACTAAATTCCAGAGCAGAGAGCCCTAGTACAAATGCAAGTCCCAGTATCTGCTTTGGTTGGAGTCTAGGTGAAGGGGACACACAACATTCATGCATGTGAATGACATGACATTGCCATTTACTCTCTGTGTCTCTGAGACTGACTCTGCCTGTTAGTTGATACATGGCCCAAACTGATGGGTAGGGCAATCTGCATTTCAGTTTTGGTAGCTCTGGGACCAATGGCAAATCCCAAGGATCTGGGTGTGATACCCAGAGCACCCTGTACACACAGAATCTTGCTCCTTTTTCCACCAAGTCATGTTGTTTCATGGCTCTCCCTCACACTTGAATGCCATTGTCTTCCTAATTATAAATTGGATTTGATTTTTTTTTCCTTTGAGACACAGTCTTTAATCATCCACTGCTTGTCTCCTGGCAGAAAGCTGCCCCTGGAAGCAGAGTGGTGAACAATGGCAGCCTGATTTTTTGGATCACTGGTTGGACCACCTTGTGGGATGAAAGGCACATCATGACCACAGCTGGTCTCCTGTCTCTGATGGTTCTTCAGGTGTGTTGTGTTTCCCAGCTCTGTTCAGGTTTAACAGGGAGCCAAGGAAGCAAGCAGCCATGCCATTACTGCATCCAATTTCAGACCTCCATTTGCTATCATCCCAACAGAGCAGGGCCATCTGTGTCTGCATGCTGCAGAAAAGTCTCTGTACTATCTGTCTGCAACAGGCTTCTAGGAAGGACAAACTGAGAAAACTCACCCTACATTTGCCTAGATACATCCAAGGGAGATGAGCTGCAGGCTTCTCATCATGAGTAAGATGGGCAGACACAGTTTGTTTGGCTCTCTTTGAATTCTGGCCTTTTTTTTTCTTAGTCGGGATTAGCAGTCAACAGGTTTGCGAATGTGGCATTTGGCTCTCCCCTGCTGGGTTGCAGAGCATGCCCACCACCCATAAGTGTAAGGAGCATTTTTGTACCCTTGGTCTAACCAGCTGCCAGGTTGGCACAAATTATTTATGGGGCTCAGCCCTGCATCCTGACTTTGTGGTAGAGGAGGAATGTCAACTCTCCTGTGTCTTTCCCCTTGCTCTCCCCAGCTCATGTGAAGCATGGGGTCTTGCACACTTTACAGCTCCTTCAAGAAACCAGGAATAAATGGCTCTTACCAAGGAAATTCTTGCTGTCAAAGGCAAGAACAGCCTCTTAGCTGAAGTCTGCAGTTTGCACATTGCACACCAGCGAGGGTTTAGGTGTGACCAGGTAATTACTCCTTAAACCCAAGGCCTTAGCTGTGCCCAGAAGCAATCAGTCCTGTGTGTTATTTACCACTTCCTCCTTGACTGCCCTTTCATTTCAAGCTTGCTTTGCAACAGCCTGATTGATTTATCCAGTTCATGCCATTCTCTTAACGTAGGCCCTGGATTAAAAATAAACCCTGTAAATTGCTGCTACATATTTACTGACCATTGTGCAGCACGGCACCTCCTGCTCGCTCAGAAAAAAATGCTTCCTCCTCCTCTCAGTGCTGTTAGCTGGAAAAGACAGATAACTTCCTGCACTGAAATATAAATGGTAGAGTTGCTCATTAAGCTGGACCTTGGTTAGCAACACCAACCTGGCAAGAATGAATCAGTAGGTGAGTGCAGCACTGTAAAAACCCTGAGGATTCTCCCACCCTGAAAGAGTCATTAAAAACATTACAGAAAAAGGAAGGGTATGCCAAGTTTAAGATTAACTGCAGTTATGACTGTGAAAATCGTACTGGGAACACTCCTACGGGCAGGCTTCAGTCTGAAAAGAGGGCATTATCTCCCCTTGGCACCAACGTGCATGTCCAAGTGATAATTCTCTGCAGGGCTCATGTCAACACAGAGAGCACAGTGCCTTGCTGCAAAAGGGCAAATAACCCTCAAAAAGCAGAAAGGATCTCTCAGAAGTGAGCAGCACTGAATCAAAAAAGTCAACGGTACCTATGGAAAGGACGTGACAAAAGATCCTCTCAAGGCAAGTGAAGGGAACAGGTTTTAAGGAAGGGAACAAACTCTAAACTCTGAGAAATGAAAAAATAAGGGTTAAAGCGGCAGTTCCACCAGAGCTTGTTCTGTGAAAAACAGGATCTTGTGTGTGACTCATCTTGCCCGTCCTATGGCATTTCTCACACACCCATATAGATAACCAGACTCTCAAAAGTGCTTGGAGACAATTTTCAAGTGCAAAACATGTGAAGATCTCAAAAGACCTCAATTTCTGACATTCTTTAGAGGCCAGATACCTCCTGCAAGGCTGGGGCAGGGCTGAAACTTTCCATCTTTCTGGTGAGATTTGAGCTAGTGGTTGATGCCAGGAGGAGGGGTAGCAGGGGTGGCAGAAGGCCCAGCTTGAAGAGAGATAACAATCAGTTGGAAGTACATTTTAAAAGATAGCATCAACCTTTTTCTTAGAAACATCTTGTTGGCTTATTTTTACTCGGGAGAACACAGAGCCAAGGAAACAAAGTCTTCTGGTTTCAGTTGTTTAAATAATCAGGGCCCATGACTGAATGAAATAGCAGAACAAGGATGACGATAGCAAAATGCACCCGTGCAGCAGCTCCCAGCCACGGGAGGTGAGCTGAGGGCAGCAGCCACCCTCCAACAGCCTGGTTGGCTCCTCTGGGAAAAGCCCTGCAGCCTTCTTCTCTTGCACCTTTCTTCTCTTGCACCTTTCTTATTTTCAGATTTTTCCCTGATAGACAGGTGTGACCCCACTCTGGGGGCAGGCAAAAGGAAGGAGCTCAGCACCCAAAATTTCCCCTTCTTTAACTCAGAAAGAGCCCACTGAGTCAATTCGGTGCCTAAACCCAAGCTCTTTTTCTGGTGGCTCCACCTTAAAGTACCACCCAGCAGAGCCAAGAATGGGAGAGATTCAACTAGTGTCAGACAATTTTCAGATAGTATAACATTAATCTTCTCTTTTATCAACACATGCCCACATTTCTGGTCTCAAACACAGCTCAGCCTGGGAAAAGGGGCTGTACACATGTCCCAGGGATTTTTGGCGGCTGTAGAAGCTCCTTAGAGACCAGAAGTACCATTTAGCCTAGAAATAGTTTTGCTGGACTCTGAGCATTGCTGGACTAAATGTCCCTCAGCAAATTTGCACCATAACTTTCAAAGGACAACAAAGCATATCCTAAACTTGGAAGAGAGTTGTTTTATGCATTGTCAGAACAAGACAGTTTGACAAAACTCAAAGGAAGTTTTCCACAGCTAATGCAAAACATAAGTAAATGTATGCCCGCTAACAAAGAATGAAAAAGCCACGCAGCCAGGCACATTTTTTTATATCCAGTAAAATTCTATAAAAAATTATATCTGTGTATTGATACCTTACTTTTGTTTTTCTGTTACAGGGAGTCACATATCAAAGCTAGGTAAATGAGAAATGGCAAGAGAATAACTGCTCTGTTAATGTGAAAGCAAAATGGTTAACCATGTTACTGGATATTTTTAAGAACCCAGATTTCATTAAAGAAACATTCAAAGGCAAAATAAAGCATCAGTCATCAAATGTTTGTGGATAAATGTACCAGCTTATTGCACCGAGCAATGAAATGGGGTTTTGGGGAGAAAAATTTGCAAGTGAGTAATGGCTTCTTTAACACTAATGTGGCTTAATTCTGAATTAAATCCTTGTCCTGCAAACAGAGGCTGTCATAGAGATCAGTATTACTTCATCTCCCTTTTTTTCCCTTCATTTAATGTCATTACAGAAAGCCCAATACTCCAGAAACATTTGCTGCTACCCAGTATGTATGTATTAACAATAACCACTTTATGCTCCTTTGAAAGAATGGCCAGCATGCCTAGAAAGCACATTGAAATATAAATTAGAGAAATTTCAAAATAATCCATTGGAACTAACAAAAGAGCAGTACAGTTAAAACAGCTTAGAACTGAAGACTTGGTTTTGGCAATGGCTGAAATCTCCTCTGAGAGAAAATGTTTTAGATTTTAATGATGATTTGGATATATATAAAAACTGCATTTTTTCTGTGGACTCAAAAAGAAAGAAAAAAACCCCCTACATTTAAAAGTAGACTGCATTAATTGCATAACAATTGTACCTGGTGGGCCATGACAACCAAAGTATTGGAGTATAAACAGACCAGCTGAAGTTGTGATGGTTTAGTTTCCTCCACGGTATGTCTGGGTCTCATGATTTCATTTATTTTGTTGTAATTCCAGGGAAAAGGTAGCACTTGCTGAGCTGGGTGCTGAACAGACCCCAATGGACAGTCATCTTCCAGTTCAGGCACTTAGAAAGCCAAAGTGGCTGAGATTTCACCCAAAATCTGTGTCACAGTGCAGTAGTGGAACTGCAAACCCTTGGTTCCCTCACTGAGTTCCTGTGCCCACTGTCACTGTGGTGGCTTTGGGACAGCACAAATAGCAAATAGCACTGAGCACCATTTTCTAAACCATGCAGGGTTTAGGCCACTGAAAGGCCTGCCCCAAAGCAAAGTGCTTTTTAACATTGCTCAGTGGCTTGTTATAAACAGCTGAGAGTGTATCCTGGCTGTTTTGCCTGTGAATTTCCTGGTTTTGTTGTAGAAAAAGTGCTGGTGATAGATAAATTTCTATGCATCTGACAGTGAGTATTTTTAATTCTTCCTCTGTCACTGGTTCAAAGATTTCTTGTCAACAAGTGACCTTGCTTTCTGGAGAGTATTAGAGAGTATTTTCTGAGCAATACTGAAAGAGAAAGAACATGGACTGTAAAAGAGGATGAGAAACACTGCTGCATATATCCCTCACTGGTAGGAATCAGCACTTATTTGTGGCCAAGAGATCTGCGGGATCCAGTAAACAAAAAAATAAACATCCAGAGAGTCTGGATTTGCAGGAGGAGCTGAAGAACCACTTTAAAATAGTCTGGAACAAGTTGCTTGGACTGATTGGACTGTGACTAACCACTAAACTCAATTTCACAGCAGTACCACAGGGAAGTAGAAATATTTAAAAAATCAGTCAGCCAGTCCATTTTCATCTTTTTACCTGAAAACTATTAGCTTTTTCAGTCCTATACCAGCCTTTTCTCTTCTCTTTACAATTTACTATTGAAAAAAATTGGGGAAAAATAAAGAGGAGGAGAGAAAGAGGAACCCTTGGTGATTCAAGTCTTAAACAATTTTAATAATATATGTTTCAAATAAAACTTTAAGGTTTTCCTCCAATGAAAAAATTGTTTACATTATCAGAACCTTCTCTGGGAAGCAGACAATATTTTGCTATATTTTCAGCAATGAGAGAACACTCCATGTTCCCAGACTCAAGGATTTCTTTAAATACTCAGTCTTAGAATCATTAAGTTTGGAAAAGGTCTTCTAGTCAAGGGCTTCATAAGCAGAGCCCATGTGGACTTCATCCCTAGGGAAGTGTTGATAATCCCCATCCACTCAAAGACCTCTTCCCCGCTTTTTTTCCCCCAGGTACAATGCTCACAACTCCACACTATGGATGATAACCCAGCACACCCTCAGCACAACACTTTGGCCTTTCAGCAGAACATTCAAGTGAATTATTCCCTGCTTGCTGTTGCAAATGCCAAAAGAATTCACCTTACTTTCTCCATGAGGAATTAGAAATTACCTCATGAGGGAGGTTATAATCCACTGCCAAGTGAGAGAGTCAAGATTAACCAGAGTAACCTGATTGATCTCTGTGTGAGGTTTTTTAACGAAGCTCTGGTTGTTTTTCACTGCAACAAGCTGCAAAGCAAGGTAACTTGTGGGGTGCTCTGAGGGAAAAGTTAGAGTAAAGACCACTCTGCTCAGGACTGTGTCTCCCAAACTAGAGACACACTGGCATGCAGAAGGAAGGACAGTTGATCAGTCAAACAAACAGCAAGGACACACAGACATAATTTCCAGTCTTTGGCCTCAGCTGAAACTCAAGATCAAGAGCAATGCACTCCTGCTTGTGTGAGTCAGTCACAGCCCAGTGCTGTTAGAAATACTGCCTATTTGGTCGACCTGAAAAGGATCATTTATTGCTCCCCAAAATCCTGTGACATCAGACAGAGTAGCTGTGGGGACCTGTGAGCATCAGGAGATGTGTTTGTGTTCTGGACACAAAAATTTTCCTCCTTCCCCAGAATTAGATATCTGCTCCCAGTTCTGGTTGTAAACTATTGTGTAGTGTGTCTGTGTTTTGATTATCATGAAAATTATGCCCTGGAGCTATCTGCACTGTGGTTCTCTGTGTGTCTCACTGAAGAGGTGAATGAAACAATCTTTGGCAGTCCAGTTTGTGCAGAGGCTGTCTAGGCAGTGCATAAACAGAATCCTTTTTATTTACGTCAGTTGCATAAAACCAAAATTCTTTCCAAGGATTTGCATGTTCACAGGCCTAATCATGTTAGCACAGTGCACATTTGCAAATTTACTCTCTGTCAATTGCTGGAATCTGGAAATCTCTCTGATTGCTGTTGGAGGCATCACCAGTGCCAGAGGCAGTGGAGGGAGCAGGTAGGGGTGCAGCAGCTGAGGGTGTGAGCAGAGGATGCACCATCCATGCCAGCAATGGAAATGCCAGCTGAATAGCAAATGATCTATTGTTCCTGGTTAAGTAAATAACACCAGTTTCCTGTCCCTCTGGAAGCCATACCTGTAAACAGAAGCTTCATTCACCCCAGCTCCTACTCCTTAATTATTCTATGTCCGTGTTCAGACTTGCACAAAATGTGTAAATCAAGGAACAATAAAGAGGGACAAATTTCCAGAAAGACAGAGCTTTCATTGAAGCATAGACTAGGACTCAAAATTCTTCATGGATTCAGATGTCTCCTGTTTCAAAATCACAGGCAGAGTTTCCAAACAAAGCCATATTTACTGAAGTCTACTGAAGCTTAACCATGCTTTCACTGCACACAAGCTGAGGTTCTTATCTGGTGTTTTCCTAAATGTCTTCCCAGACACATTCTTCCCCCCCGGATCAAGCAGAGCTTTTCTTCTGTGCCTACTGATTTACACGGAGGTAACTTCCTTGGCTGCTAACCTCACACAACCTGCCCAAGTAATTTAATATTTCAATGCTGACGACCCACCTCAAATTCCTTTCACACCCCAGGGAAACTGAGCGCATCCCCCCACAATTCATTAAGGAGCAATCCCGGAGCTGCTGTCGTTATTGGAGGGAGGCAGGGAAGGAGGGAGGAGCAGCAGCCTGAGATCCCACACTGTGCTGATCACACCTGAGCCAAGCCGGGTCTGCAGCCAGGGAGCCACCACAGAGCCAGCTCTGCAGCAAACATGCACCTCCACATGCACTGCTGAAGGAAAGGTTCAGCTCCTTGGGATTTCAGTCTTTAAGTGTCAAATAAAAACTAATATAAACCAATAAATTTTAAAAAAACAGTGTTTCAATAAGCCCATTTGCTGTAGGTTTTTACATTCACTCTCCTTTCCATGCTTTTGTATGGATTTTAGGTTGCACTGGGGACAATGTCTGAAATATATTTCGTCTTTTAAGGAGAGATTGTGCTGGATAAGAGAGGGACAGACAACCCAGTTTTATGTAAGTGTGGTTTTTTCACCCTCTATCACAGTTAATTCATTGTTTAACACGAGGCTTTAATTCAGTTGTCTTCATCAACGAGCTACTTTGTGTCCATATGGCTAATAAGTGTTATTCTGCATTCCAATTAATGGGAAAATAGAAAGTATTTTAACAGTGCAGCTGATCTAACAAAAAACACATCTGAGGAGGATTAACATTTCAAAGGAACTATTTGCTCAAGTGAGCTGTCTTCATTATGATCTAAAGAGGGGGGAGTTGAAGAAGAAACCTTGAGTAACACTTTCATTATGGTAGCTTAGATACTGGAAATTAAATAGACCTGACTGAATTATAAAAAATCCTTGTACTTGAGCCTGGAGATAATTAAAACTGTTTTACCATGGTGTCAATAGTAACAAATGAAAACTGGTAGAGATTAAGGATAATACAGTACTGTAAATACTTTCTGGCAAACAAAAATAATGCTCCCTTTAACTATGGCCTGTAAAAGAATATGATTTACTAGAAAGCATAAAGAACAGGCTGAACTGTATTAGTATGTTTTTATGGAAGACATATGGCTCATTCTCACTTCTCAAAAATGTGTGGCCCTGGTAGTAGGCAATTGTTTTACTACATAATACAAGCACGACTTTAATTTAGATTAAAAACATGACAGGTTTCCAATGCAAGACAGGGAAGTTTGTGTTTTGGGTTTTTTTAAATCTCTAGTTTTCCATTTTTTTAAGACCTTGTTCTATTTACAGCTGTTCTTCCACTCTCCCCATCTGATGGGGAGGGGAAGCAAGCACCTGCTTGCACAGTCAAAGCCAGCATTGCTTCTTCCAAGCCAGCTGGCCCCGGTGCCATGCCGGGTATGTACTCTTTCCTCTCCAGAGATCAAATGCATCAAGCAGCGTGGGGATGGTCTCTGCCAGCCCAGGATCCACTGCCTGGCTTTCTGCAATTCCACAGCTGTGGAATCTGGCTACAGAATGCCCTCTCTGCTTAAGAATTCATCAACTTTTCTCAAAGGAGTGGGAAGAGTAAATCACAGTGTTGAAGCCCAGGGTATTCAGCATTAAGTCAGTTTATTCAGACTAAACTTTCTAAGCTGGAATCTTATAATGAAGAAGGATCTCAGGGTTGAAATGTCCCTGATTAACTCAGTTGCTGAAGTTCTTATGGCCTTCCATTATGTGCTTGAAAAGTCTATGTAACACTAGGATGCTTCTGGTGACTGTGTCCCTTCCAGCCTCCAGCAAGATACACATTAAGTGGGACACTCCTTTGTCAGATCTTGCACATTCCCTTTAGGTTCTCTCCAGTCTGTGGAGTCCCTGATGCTGGTATGTGGATGGTCTTTGAGGGACATCACACTGCAAAGTGAACAACAGCCCATGGCCACACAGCTGATGCAGTCTCATGAGTGGCACCTTGAGCTGCTCAATGGGCCATTTGACAAACATCTGCCAGGACTGAACATATTTCTCAGCTCCCCATGAATGACACCATTGATTGGTAAGGCCCATTTGCACTACAGGAGCAGAGGAACAAAATGGAGCCACTCCCTTTTGATGTCGGTGGCTACATTCACAGCACAGACTCAGATGTCCCAGTGCAGGAAGGGCTCTGCCCTTGGCTAAAGGGCTCTCAGCAGCTCTCTGAGGCTGCTGCACACCAGAGAGCTCCTGGCATATGAAAGAAGGTGCACAGTCCCTGCAGTTACATTAATTGTGGATCTCTGCTAATAGATTCTAAAACCCACACATCTTGTCTCTGTCCCTGGAGGGACACTTCTGGAAGGACAGGTCTGAGAAGAGACCTGTGGTGGCCAACCAGCATATAGACTAGGACCCTTCCAACCCCAGTGACAACTGTGTCCAACATACGTTTTCTTGTTGGACGTGATGGTTATCAGAGGGTAATATTCATTACTAGATCTGTTTGTGTGTCCTCCCCAAACTAGTGGCCCCCTGATGATCCTTTAACCTCCTTTCAGGTGGTAATTCTGATGCATGCCCAGAGTTGTCAGAAAGTGGGGACCTTGATTTAGAGGGCAGTCCTCCAGATGTTCCGGTTTTCCACTTTTGTAGGTGAGCAGAGATGCCTGTGTCAGTACCTGCAGTTACAGCCTCAGAAAGTCCCAGGGTCCAGCCCTGTGAAACCTGTCTGACTGCAGAGAGGGTGGATCTCTGCAAACAGATCAGGATTGTGGTTACTGACACATATTGCCTTATTTTCACAAGAACTTTAGGAATTGAAAAGTTTTGATTGATTGCATTAAGACTTAAAGAGTTTTGTCAAATGTGTTTGTCAAAAGAGCACGGTTTCTCGAAGTTCTGAGAAATGTGGTTGCTGGAGTGAATGAAACTTGCAGGCACAGAAATGAAACTCCTTCTGATTCCAAGCACAAAATTCAACAGTTGGGCTGCAGACAGTTTCAGTTCCTCTGGTTTTCTGGATATGTGGCTGTCTCTTGAATATGAGCCATTATTCTCCTGACACTGAAATGCACATAGATATTTAAATACATTTTTAAATGGCAACACACATTGAATATTTGACAATAACTCCTGGAGGAGCCCTAAACTCAGGTTTCTTTCTGCCTGAACACTGCCAGAACAGTGTCTCCCTGTCATCTCCTGGCTCAGTCCCCTTCTTCCATGCCACCAGAAGCTCTTGTGAGTGGGTTGTGCATTGGTGTTCCATGGCAAAGCCTGGTGTGCTGAGATCCTTGTCTGTAAGCACGTTCCCATAGCCTGTAACAATAACTGTAGCCATGAGAACCCCAACCGCAAATAGGAATTGTAATGTTTATTAATTTCCTTTCCTCTATAGGGTTGAACTGTTTTCAAAATGTTGTTTATCACTATTATTTATTATGTGAGCTCCCTCTTGTGTCTTATTTTGCACCTGTGTAATCCAGTTGGCTGCAGGCCTTTCCTTTCAGGTAAAAAATTTCATTTTGAAGTTTTTACTAAAAAATTATTAATTCTTGTAATCTTTTTCCCTTTCAAGACACCTTTGTTGTGATTCATTCAAGTGATCAAAAAAACAAAATGAAAGAAAAAAACCCCAAACAACTAAAATCTGCAACATTTAACAAGAAAAAGTATGTTTCTGGCATGTGGTGCTGGTTTTCATGCAGGTGCACCTGAGGGCAATGACAGAGATTGAATTCCATTCAGAGAAGGCTCGATATGGGAGTTTCACCTCTGATCCAGAAAACCCACAGAGGGTATTTATGTAGCTGAGCTATACAGAGCAAAGTTACCCCATTAACATTTCCAGAGTCAGGCATGTGAGCACAAGTGCCCATCCACAGGGAAGCACTGGCAGGGCCAGGCCCTTCCAGATCCTGTTGCTCACCCAGACTCCCAAGGGTGAATTTTTAAATGGTGGGAAAAAAGAGAAACCTTGGCAGTGCCTAAAGTTTACATATACCTATTGCTCTTTGCAATGACTAACTTCACCCCAAAAATGACTCATACAAGCAGTGTCTTTGATCTGATTGCATTCATCATTACTATTATTATTATTATTAATGATAATACAGCACTGCAGCTGTGCCCCAAGGCCCCAGCTGAGATCAAGGCTCTGTTTTGATAGGCACTGAACACACTGAGAAGACAAACCTTGCCCTTAGGAGCTTACACCTGATCTGAAGAAGACACACAGAATGCAGGGAGAAGGAAGTGCTGTTATCTTTATTTTGCCTCAAGACAGAGAGGTTAAGTGGCTTGCCTGAGGTCAGGCAGGTATTTGGAGGCAGAGGCAGCACAGAGCTGTGCTCAAAGCTCCCAGGAGCTGGGGACAAAGCAGGACACACTTGTCCTCCCTTCAAAAACTCCTTGGCTCATTCCCAGCAAATGGGACTGCAGGCTGGCAGTGCAGGATTCCAAGGGAAGGGCTCCAAGGGGGGAATGGCCAGCACTGGCTGGGGTGGGGATGAGCACCTGGCCACATCCCGGCCTGCATGGCAGCTCCACGAGATTTCATGTAGCAGCACAACAAACCAAACTTCCCCTGTGTCCATGGGTTTGAGCCACTGCCTGCTGCCAGCCCAGGGAAATGAGTCTACAGCAAACCCCACACTTCTGTTTGCCCCAAAATCAGTTTGTGGGATATCTTGGTGTTAGCTCAAAGGCCTGTACCCCAGGGTGAAACTGGGAATAACTGCTAACTCCTCATGCCTCAGCTCCCCAAGCATCTTCTCTTTTGCAAGACCATAGCAAGTCTTGTGACTCCAGTTGGAGAAGCTGGAGAGTGGCAGCAGAGGTGAAACTGTTCTCAATTATCATCAGTGCTCTTGGCCAGATCTAAAAAAAAAAAAAAAAAAGCCCTGAAATTAGACCCCTCTTGCTACATTTTGGCACCTAAATACATGACCTGCTTTTGCAAGACTGCTGACAGTCGTTGGTATGGCAACTGTGATTACTGGAAATTTCCAGGGGCTTGGCTTTTTGGAAAGCTGGCCAGTTATTTGGGTGCCAACATTCAGGTTTAGAAGCCTACATTTAGACATTTAGAACTTAGACACCTTTTTTTTTTCCTTTGCTTCCAATCACAACTACTTATCTATGAAAAATAGATCATGAGTTTAGACACATGTAGGACACAAGATGTAAATATGGGACATTACAGCATCCAACAGCTATGAGGGGCCAGGGGTAAAACATGCTACAAAGAACCATTTGATTTAGCAATGAATGAAAAAAGATGCAAATGCAAAAGCTATCGGGAGTACACTCAGAAAGGGCTATATTTCTAAAAGCACCTGAACTCTGAATGTCCACTAACATCCTGCTAGGACAGCAATTTTCTGCCAGTTGCAGCTGAGGGCACCTCAGCTGGGGACAATCCAGTCCATTGAGTTTACATGGCTGTATAATCCTTTTTTTGAGATTTTTTGGTTCCTGCTACACCCTGTGGCTATGTGTGCCACAGTTCCATATGTACTGTGTGCACAATGGGTAGTTTGAATACTGAGCACAGAAAGAAAGCTTCAGAATTTACCAGAGCACTCACTGAGCACCCATTAGGTAAAACACCACGGAACTGCTTCTAATATATTTATTATCTATGTTCTTTGTAAGTGAAATGCTGACAGACATCAATATATTCTGCTATATTTACCTTTTTAACCTGATATTGAAATTAAATTACTTATAAAGAAGTAATTTCTTGGCTATTCTCTTTGATTAGTTTTCCTTCTGCTTCTGTTTAGAAATATGGGAACTAGTTTAGCACTCACAGTGATATAACTCCAGTCTGGATTTACACTCTGGTCAGAATTGTCTTGTTTGGTTTTATCCTTCTAATTAGTTCACTTGCATTCATTTAATTTTGTTTATATATATGACCCATCTCTGTTGCCATGTTTGTAATGGATTTTATTTGGGAATAAAGCCAAACTGAGGATGTTCACATGCACATGGGTACAATGTCCATAAACAAATGCATATGTATGTGCAAACCTGGGTGTACACACATATTAAATAAACATGTAAAATTAAATATGTACCTGTGGGCATAAATGGGGGAGAAGTGCTTTAAAAAATCACTAATAAAAGTGCTCTTACTCACCCCCAGTAAATCTATATCCAAACTCTTTTTGCTCTCTTTGGAAAGAGGGGCATATCAACAGACTCTAATAATTTGGGGGCTTTATCCTCCCCAAGGACCTCTCTTTGCTGCTCGAAATTTTTCTCTCCTGAGGAACCCCAAGGCAAAGGGTTTTGGTATTTTATAATGACTTTTTGACAGTTGCTCACTGGCAGCAAATTTGAGGCTGACTCTGAGGGTGTATTTGCCAGTTCCTTTTCCATGCTCTGATTTGTCATTCTTGGTCTGCCACAAGAGTCTGGGGGTTGTGAACAGTGGGGATTTGTTTTCATTTCCTAGACATGTCAGCAGAACAAACAAACCCAGAATCATCCTCAGCAGGCTGAGAAATACCTGGTGCCATACCAGTTCACCTATTTGCTTGGCTGTCCTGTTGGACATCAAATCAAAGACTTAGTTTTCTCCAACTCCCAAATTCTGACACTTCCTAAATTTAAAAAGAAAGTTAAATGGCAATTCCAGCCTGGAACTGGCTGACAGGAGTCTACCCGGCTCCAGGAATTAATCCAGAGGAAATGGATACTTCTGAGATTGCCTTTATTTTCTTCCAAGATACCCAGAAACTAATATATATTCTGGTCAGCTCCATTCCAACAGGCTGGAAAATACTGCCCAAAAATGAAGAAACTGAGAGCAGGGATTAGCCACATATACTTGTTGTTCTGCACAAAGTGTCCTTTCATCCTGGTTGAGAATCCTTTTCCAAATTATTTCTCTTACACCAGTCACGTGGCTCTTGTGGCAAAAGGCACAGCTCTGTGAGCTAAATTGACATTACAGGGAGTAATTAAGTTACTGTGTGGAGCAGCAAAGGAGTGTGCACAGAAATTTCATCTTCCTTGAGTTTCTCTTCACATTTAGCAAAATTTATGAACCAGATCTAAATTATGTTTTGCTTAAAAAAAAGCGCCAATTACCTATATCATTCCTTACACAACAGAATCAGTTCTGCATTCCCTGATCACAGAATCTCAGAATGGTTTGGGTTGAAAGGGACCCTTAAAGATCGGCTCATTCCAACTCCATGCCCTGGGCAGAGGGTTGAATATTTCCAAGGAGGGGCACCCCCAGTTTCTCTGGGAAACCTGGTCCAGTGCCTCAGCACCCCACTCTTGCTCTCAGAGCTGCCACCCTGATCTGCCCTGGGAGACTTTCATCTCTACATAAATGGGATTTTTGCACTCATAATGACTAAAACCATTACAGTCAGTACACAGAATTAAGCACAGAAAATCTGTTTTGCTTTTAGTGTTCCTTTTTATAAAGATAGTTTTACTTGGGCCTGTCCACATACCACCTGACCAAACACCCTACATGTCCTACCCTCAAATTAAATTAAATCCAAATATATTAAAAATGTTTAAAAGGAAGTAAAGCTAACCAGGTGGCATCTACAAATGTAGTAAACATCAAGCCAGTGTTCATTTCCTTGCAAAAATTCACCAAGAAACAAATCTTGAAATATTTGTGTGTGGAAATGAAAAATGAAGAAATACAGACTATTGCCTTTATAACTTTTCCCTCCTTACTGTTTACTCCCTTACTTTTTCTTTTTAACGTCTGCTTTTATTCTAAAAGATGAAAATCAGCAGACCTGATTTCTTCTTTAAACTGACTATTTGCAGCCCAATCTCTGGAGCCTTTGAAGAATGACTACATGAAGAGGCCACCTTGTATTCACACTGCTCAGGACCTGCTCCAGCTCTTGGACCTCAGGGAATTCTGGTGTCACCATTGCTTCACACAGTGTCCAAGGAGAGAGAAAGTCACAGCACTGGAGCTGTAGGAATGGAGCTGGAGAGCTGCAGCTGTTTTCTCTCATCTCTGTGGCTCCTAACGTGAGTGGCCCATGCAAGGACACAGATTTGTGTCTGTGCAAGGGCACAAAGGGAGGTGCCAGGAGCCTCTTTTCCTGAGAGGCCACCTTGCTAAACTTCCCTGAATAAAAGTTCATCAATGCAAGTGCAGGTTTGGCAAAGAGCAAGCCTAAATTCTCACACTTTGTAGTGAGATAGTGTACCTTTAAAGTCTGCCCATATTTAAGACCATTTTAGTTTTGAGTATTATCTCAGTATCCTTTCTTCATGCCTATTGAAGTTGTATAGTTTAAACTCTCCCCTGAATGGCAAAGCTTAATGTAAAGGAAGTTAAAGGATGTAGATACAGAAAGTAAAAACATTTTTTGGGGTAGAACTGTTTTATCTCAGTAGTGGATAGGTATCATAGTTTAAAGCTGAGATTAGAACAATCCAAAACAGGAATGAGTTTCATGTTTTGGGGTGGTTTTTTTTTTAATAAAAAGGTTGAGGATGTGAAGATTTGACCATTTCCAATGAGGGCTGTCTCTCTTGTGAAAGACATGAGATATTTGTCAGCTGAAAGCTATGGGGCTCCCATCCAGGATTCTTTCTTTCCCATGTGCAAGGCCAGAGCAGGTAGCTGAAATAAGCCTGGCTTATAGCTCAGGCTATGGAAAGTGTCTGATACACAGTAGAAATATGTGCTCTTAACTACAGTCATTATGAAAAAACCTCACAATATAATTTGTGTCTGTGTCCAATATCTACCTATTATAAAGGCAATTAATCTATTCCTTACTAGTGGAAAAGACCTACAGTTGTCTGTTCTTCCTGTTTCTGGATCTGCTATAAGATAAGGAGGCAAATATTTTATTTCTTTGCTCTATTCATCTTCCATATTAAAAGGAAACAAAACTGTGTGTCTAAATATTTTGTCCTTTAAAAGCTTGCCCTTTTCCTCTCAGAAGTTCCCTTATTTTTCTATCCCCCTGTCTTCTCTCTGTCTGCTGACAGTGCATAATTATAAGGCCATGCATTATAATGTGTGTGAATATAATAGATATGTATGGAACAGCACAAATACAATGGGGAGGCATAAGTGTGGTACAACTTCTCATTTCAAACATCCCTGCTAATTCTCTGTGGCTTGAAACCAGCAATGAAAGCAGACTCACATGCAGAGGAAGGTCTGCCTACTACTTACAGGACAGAGGTCCAAAAAGCTAAATCCCTCCAGGCATGTAAAAACACTCTTATCAAAGGGGCTGTTCATAGGCACTCACACAGTGCAAGGACAACTTGGGTTTTTCCATGATTAATGATAAGTTTGGAGGAATGTAAGCCACACTATACTCAGGGATTAGCTGTTTATCAAGCAAAATATATTGGGAACTGGGCCAGCTGGGGCTGCTGAGCTACACAACCTTCATTTGTTAGGTGCTCCTTTCCTCTCCTATTTCATGTGCAAAGGGTGTGTGTATGTGAACCCTAGCAAAGCCCCTTAAAGAATAACTGTGCACAGAAAGTCTGCTTTGCTTTGAATGTAGTCTCTTCTGTCTTCTGAAGCACTTGAGGTCAAGCTTTTATGAAGACATAATGTCTCCTCTTAATTTTGCCTCCAGCATAAACTGGGCTGCATGGAGTGAACTGGTGCACTGTAACTGAGATGCTTTCACTTACAGCCATTTACACTGCTATTATTGCTTATTTCCTATGCTATCCAGCTTTCCAGAGGTTATGCAAATCAGAAATATGGGACTATTTGTGTCAACAGTGGCTGTTTTATTCAAAAGCCTGTCTTTGAAAAGGTGGTTTATGTGCAGATCGCGTGTGAAGTCCTGGGCATTTCAGGCACCCCTGCTGGATTCCTACCAGGTGTATAAAAACTGTGGGGTCACACCTGTGGCCACACTAGGGATGCTGACTTCAATGTGACTGTGCTGACCTGCACACCAACTGAAGCTGGATCATGTAAAAGAAGATAAATATGTGATGATAAATGCTTTATCATTAACCAAAATTTTCAGCTGAGTTATGGGTAATTGTCATTTAACTCCCAATACCCAGGCAAATACACAGAAGTTACTGTTAATCTCAGATTGTATCACCCTACTGGCTAACATCAGGTCCTGGAGTTGTTATTAACCTTTTCTTTCTAGCAGTCCATAGAGAAGATTATATTTTGAAACTTGAGGGCTCTGTCTCTAGTTCTGAGTTTTCATTCTAGTACATTCACACCAAAGATGCAATGAAAATCATATATCAAATGAAGATGTAGCTAGACAGGTTTAATGCCAAGAAAAACACATAAATCTTCAGACCACAGCAAATGGTAAGTAAAACTAGCCAAGAAGAGTTCTTGGTAGAAAAATTAAGCCCCGTGACCTTTTTGATTGCTAACAAATAACTTAGTGGTCTTTCTGCTGAACTTACACAAAATAGGGACACCTGTGATGGTGGTTTCTGTGGTTGGGACACCTGTCTGCTAGAAATTGGGTCAGGGTGTGATGACTCAGTTCTCAAAAGCTGCCAAGCAGCTGTCAGATGGTGGGAGTTTTCACTGTCTCCCAGCCTTGCTGTGTGTGCGCTGACTTGAGATATCGAGTCATGAGTCCCAACCAGCTTCTCCAGCCTCTCCCTGGGTCCTCCTTTATTTTGACCACTAGAAAGGCAAATGTGGCTATTTTTATATTCAGTGACCATTTTTAATATGGC
The DNA here is from genome assembly GCF_901933205.1 of Camarhynchus parvulus. Taxonomy (NCBI): domain Eukaryota; kingdom Metazoa; phylum Chordata; class Aves; order Passeriformes; family Thraupidae; genus Camarhynchus; species Camarhynchus parvulus. The sequence continues at coordinate 7,704,279 of NC_044574.1, read as the reverse complement.
TTGTGTGTGTGTGGGCATGTGAAAAATTATTGACTTGAAAACTAAGCACACTCTCTGCTCTGATGCAAATCAATGGGAGCTCTGAATGATTTTTTTGGGAGTTAATGTTATTTTGTCCAAACAAAGAATCCAGATCACAGACTAGCATTCTCAAGAAAGCATTCTATTCTGCACAGTGCTTGGAGACTTTAAGAAAACTCCAGAACAGGATCTCAGAATGGGAACTCATGTTTGGCCATCTAGAATATGAATCTCTGTTCCAATGGAGATGTGTAGATGCAGTTCACCCAGAGGTGTTTAAAACAGGCAGTAGTCTGCAGTGGTCTCTCTCTTTTAGAGGGAGACTGTACACAGGGTTCATTTTTAGCTGGCTAAAAATAAGTGAAGAGAATCCAGCCTCAGTGTGACAGGCTTATGATCCTACATGGAAAACAAGCAGCATTGAGAAGAAAGGGTGACAGAAGCTTCCCACCCAAGGAAGTCATCTGACACTAGAAGAATATTTTTTTCATTATTTCCTAGAGCATTTTTTTCCCTTTTCCCTAGACACTGTCATGCTGTCTTCCAGCAGGCAAGAATATGCAACTCCATCATTGCAGCGCTGAATGTGCAATGTTTGTAAAACAAAGTAGAAAATTAAGGTGTAGAAGGTAAATAATTTGCCTACAGCTGCAAAATACATCAGTATTAGAACGAAGCTAATATTTTAGGGATTGCTGGTATCCATTGCTCTTTCAGAGAAAGGTAATACCTTATTAATGGTTATTCCTGCTGTATTTAATGAAATAAATCTTTATGTAAGAAGCTACAATTCCTATAGTTTTAATTCCTTCACTGTGCAGCTTTAAGAGTGAGTGGGATTGAAGGGAAAAAAAGGAGGTGACCTCATTTAGATTTAATTAATTTTCTCTGAGGCTTGCTTGGTAAAATGCTTATTTTCTAAGGTAAGGCAACTATGATATCAGAGAAACAATGAGATGAAGCCCAAGAGTTTGAAACCATCTTTGCTGGAGCCAAACATCACTTGTGTTGTGCAACACATTTCACATGTTACAACAAAAACCATTTCAGGGTCCAAAGCTGCTCAGTACACCAGGGTTCCTTGTTCTCCTATTTAAATTAACTCTTCTGGAGAGGAAGAGATACTTGTTTACATCAGTGAACAGGTCAGGATCTGCTTTTTCTCTGTCCTGCACACTGAGTACCTTTTGTAAGTGAAGCTGAATAAGTGACAAGGCTCAGCATGCCATGGTTTTCAAAAATTTCAGCTCTGAGTCACCTGATTGTAAGATACTTGGCTATTATTTTTAAAAGAAAATATTTTTACATGTCTTCATAGAAGAGAAGAATTTGAAAGTGCTGTCATAAATGACCCAGAAACAGAAAGTAACAATGGGAACCCAAAAACTGATTTATTTTCTTATTTAGCAGAACATGATTACCAATAATTTCAAGGCTTTGGAGGCTGATTTAAGACTTCTGAATGCTTGGTATTTACCACTAAATTTTATGAACACTGATGAGGCAGTCCTGTTTCAGACCAATTTTATATATCTGTGGGTTCTGTTTCAAGCCAGAGGTTTCCAAGTTCACATTTATTTTTGCAGGAGAAGCCAAGAGAGGTTAGTGCTTGCAGGTTTTATAAACTCTACAGGCTCACATGGAGCCAATTCTCCAGCCTTCCAATGTACAAAGAAAACTTTGTGTAACAAAATCCACGAGCTGATACAAAAGCCTCTATGTCCCAAAGAGCTGTAAAAGCACTGATCAAAATCTGCCTCCAAATAAAAAGCTGAACAAGAAAGTGAAGAAGATACATTTATAGCTAAAACATCCAGTTGGATTATTTTCACAAATGTCAAGTCTCCTGGGAACTTGCCTTTGATTAAGGACTGATCAGATTTACTGCTTGGCTGCAGTTCTCTTGTACCATGGAAATCAACAGGGTTTACTCATACCTGCAGTACCAGCCCCAAACAAATGCTGCAGACTTCATCTTCTCTTTCAGGATTGTAAACCCCCAGGTACACTTTTTCTCATTCCACAAAGAAAAACCCTTTTCATTCATGCCCCTGCACAGTGATGTTGTTCTTCAGATGGGCTCTAACTCATCCATGGCTTGGTTGCTGGTTTTGTGAATTTTGGCTGTCCCATGATATGTGAATTTGTTCTTCCAGTGCAGCACACAGGCAAAACCATTGGCTTCTCTTTTTCAGTCCATGTAACCACTTCTGTGGCCAACCCTGAACTCTGATTTTCTACAAAACTTTTGGGGCCAGCCACAAAAACCTTTAAATATACCGGCCTGGTTCTCACTCCATAGATCCTATTTTTGGATAGTGTTGATTGTGGTTGATGCTGACAGTGCATCTTCCCAGTTTAGATTGGACATTTGAATCCAAAGACAGCTGAGGACTCCCTGTGTGATCTCAGTGCAGTTTGATGTCCTCAAGTCAGGTTTGTTTCTTCTTGTGCATCACTCATGACACTCAGGATCTGCTAGGGAGAACTGAGGGTAATTCAAAAGCAGAAAGAAGGGGCCAGAACATCACACAACTCTGTTAATAAATGCAAAAGTCTGGCAAGTACAGTCAACAGAGCCCATAAAGCAAATAGTAACTGAAACACTGTGCAAACATTTTCCCTCAGGCCTTCAATGATTCAATCACTTTAGCCCATTAATTGTAATTACTGCTGTAGGCATGGGAGCAAACTTTGGCTTATATGAATGTTTTGATAGGCAGCAAGGAATAAAAGTTGGTAACTGTCTTGATGACATCCAGACAAGCAAGTGACCTTTGAAAGGAATATTTGCTAGAAAGAGGTAAAAAGGGGTTGGCAATAAACTGATTTTTCATGTCTCCATGACAGGTGGAGAAGATGACAGCTTGAAATTACATTCCCAATAAAAATCATCTCCCACCTGTGGCTGGTTCAAGGATTGCATGAAAGAATATTCATGAAATAAATGCACCCTGTGTACTCTTGTAGACACAAGAAGCTCAGATTAATTCAGAGTAAGTTTAGAGTTATGTGTCTCTCAGACAACAAAACTCACCCCCCTCACCTGCCAGCTGAGCTCATCTCCACCTTCCTCCTGGCTTTTATTAACATTGCTTGCATGGAGGCATTCACTTGATATTTAAATTGACAGCTCAATTATCTTTTCAAATTTAGTGATATGACAAGCCAGGGGTTTTATCCCATTACAATATTTCTAAGTGACAAAATTATTTTATCTCTCCTTGACAGTATTATTGACCTGTAATCAGCAGACGAATGGGAGAAACAGAGGTCATCTCAAAAGTAAAAAGCCAGTTAGAAAACTGTTTGGCCAATTATGTCAGTCATCTTGACTTAATCTTGCAGCAGAACAAGGAAAGATTTGTTGCTATGAACCTTGGCCCAACAAACCCTACATGGAAATCTTTCCACTCATTTGAAGGAGGGTGTCTCATGCCTATGACTTCTTGCAGTGAGGTCAGTGGGCCCCAGGGGTTGATGGAGGATGAAAAATATTGAGGGGTCAAGGTTTGTAAAGCAAATCAATTTTCTTAAAGAGAAGATTCTTCTCAGAATCAAGAACCCTGTGGCTATGTTATAGGTCAATTTTCACAAGGTTACAGCTGCTACCAAGCATCTGGGCTAGACAGCCTTTTTTGACTGTTAAATCTCTTCATCAAGTTGGTCGATGTTTTTCTTTGAAAATATGTTGGCTTTAAAAAATACTCAGCATTTTTTAAATTAAACATAAATGGTTATACACATGCTTCATTTATAAAGCTGTCTCATTGACACAGGAACATATAAGCCATCTGTGGGCTGCTTAATCATTTTAGCAACATTTGTTTTTCAGTGTGTCTGTTTAGTTGGGTTTTTAAGCTTCATGAGGAATACAACATGCAGTAAATCAGAAAACAAAAATATATTTATTATCAATAATGCAAAGTTTTTTGCCAACAGTTTGAAGTGGCTTTAAATCAGAATCTTCTAGATAATAGGTCTTCAAATATACTATCAATACCTCAGCAGAATAGATTGTCACCTATTATTTGGCATTAAGTATAAGCTTTCACTGAACTGGACAAGCCCATGCTACAGATGAGATAAGCTTTGATTTCCCTTAGATTGGCCAAAGATTTTCGGGTTATTCACCAGTCTGTACTCAAATCTGGACAATCCCTCTATTTTTCAGCTGGATGAGGATAGTCATGGACTGATTTTTTCTAGGATTTTCTGAACATCATTTGTACAACATCCATCACAAGGTCAGGGTGTCAGAGATGTCTCCTTTGATGGCCATGCAAGGCCACCAGTGAAGCAAGATCATATGAGTCCTTTAGGATGCTGCTGCTGCAGCTCCCTGCTCGATGAGCTGAGCCAGACACAGCAGTAGCTGGGAGGAGCTGGAGGCAGAAATACATATCAGACAACAAAACTAAAGCTTTGGCTTATGCCAGTACTATTCACAGAATCACAGAACTATTTGGGTTGGAAGAAACCTCTGGAGATCATCTGGTCCAAGTCCCTGCTAAAACAGGTTCACTCAGAGCAGATTGCACAGGATTGTGTCCAAGTGGGTTTTGAATATTTCCAGAGATGGAGACTCCTCAGTCTGTCCGGGCAGCAAGTGCTCAGTGCTCAATCACCCTCACAGTAAGAGGTTTTTCCTCAGATAATTCAGACAGAACTTCCTGTGTTTCATTTGTGCCCCTTCCTTGTCCTGTCAGATATTCACTCAAAAGGGTCTCACTGACCTCGTGACATGACATCTGCCCTCAAGATATTTGTATACATTGATAAGGTCCCTCTTACAGAAATGGCAGAGAGAAATTCTCTGTTTGGAACAAATGTTGTAAGATGAAGACCCATGTTGTTTGCCAAGATAAACTATTTACTTCTAAATATAAACCATGTTTTTTTCTATGGAGACTTGTGATGCTTTGTAAAAAAGGATCATTTACAATGTTTATTGTTATTTTGCATACTACCAAGAATTTGTATAAAAAGATACTGAAAAAAACCCCAAAAATGCTCCAAAGAGACAGTCATGCAAAATGAAGGGAATGGAAATAAAAGCAGCAACAGAACCACTAGGAGTCTGGGACATTTTTACTCTTGTATATAAATTTTACAATTAGCTTTGACTTAGAAAATAGTTAAATTTTAGGGAAAAAATCATCATTCTCTCCAGATTTTGAACCACTGCTATAATTTTGAAACTGGTGTTTTTCCTCATGTTGAATGTAGTATGAAGGATAAATCACCAGAAATCCTGCTAAAACCAAGGAATAAATCCACATAGCTTCTGTAGAAATTCCTGAGAATTACACATTTCTTGGACAGGCACAGAAAACTGTAATGTACAATATAAACCTGATGTCATAACAAGAAACATAGTTTCAAAGTAATTCCTGTAGAAAGAAGCATAATACTAGGCATGCATTTTTGGTAATCTTTTTACCCTGTTTTTTCTTTATAGAATTTAACTTGGAATAGCAATACTGGACACACAGAAATATAAACACTTCATTTAGACATACTGCAAACATGTGTTCAAATATGTCTGCTTGCTACAGCCTATTAAACTTTATTATGCACCTTATTAAAAATTCTTTGGGCAGCAACACTTGTTCAAACAAGGTGCACCAAGGCTGTGGATACGCACTGGGGCTGAGCGACATCGCAATAAACTGAGCTGAAATCCTTTTGTTATCTCTGCTCTGAGCAAATCACCCAGGCCAACCTTCAGCTTGATGGACAGCCAGAGCATGGGGCACATCCAAAGGGCATCTGAGACACTCATGTCATGACATTTTGCCCTACATGCCTCTGAGTGCTTGGTGTTTGGTGGAGTTAAAAAATGAATTGTTTGAATGTGGGGTAAGAGTTTGCAGTTAAATTATAGATGGTTTTGAGCCTCGAGTTCCACCTCAGAAATAGCTGCTCCATTTTGTCCAGGATGACACAAAACCTCAATTTTCCCATTTCACTGATCATAGGTTCAAGGAAACCCCCAACAAACTGTTCTTGTTGTTTACTTTGCCAGTAATTCAGGGGCATGTAGTGATTGGACAAGGGGGAATGGCTTTAAACTGAAAGAGGGATGGAATATTAGGAAGAAATTCTGTTCTGTGAGAAGGTGGTGATGCCCTGGCACAGATTTCCTAGAGAAGCTGTGGCTGCCCCATCCCTGGAAGTGTTCAAGGCCAGGCTGGAGCAACCTGGTCTAATGGAAGGTGTCCTTGCCCATGGCAGGGGGTTGGACTGGAGGAATTTTAAGCTCCCTTCCAACCTAACCAATTCTATGATTCTTTGATTCAGAAGAGTAATTGAGGTTTCATGTTCCCAGCATTACCTGAAACAAAGTTTGGCAGTTGAGTGCATCTCCCTGCTCTAACTGTGGGACAGGGAATGCTCAGCTTTGGACAAGGCTTCTTGTCCATCAGCCTGACCAGTCTGAAGAAATTAATCTTGCAAAAATCATAAGAATATGCACAGGATTTTCCTCACCAGAAGGGACTTCACAGGAATTGTTCGGAAGAAATTAAGTCTGTAAAAAAACCAAAAAAGCTTTTTTGAGAGGAGGGTGTTTTCTTTCTCTCAAGGCTACTCTTGCCAAAAAGCCATTGATATGGAATTATGCCTTATATGTAGTGAAATTAGGAAAAGAATAATTCAGGAAACAGGTGACCAGCTCCAGTCTAATTCATGCCCTCTAGAAACTTGAGTTCAGATCAAAGGTAGCAAGTTGAAATGTTTTGCTTTTCTATTACATATTACTCAACCACCACATAATCTGGCATCCTTAACAGATTAGGATCAGCTGAGGTCTGAACCTCATATAGGTGGAAAGATAGAGAGTGTAAGAAAATTGCATAGTCTGGGAGGTTCAGAAAAACATCTGAGCTGAATCTTCTGCTCCTTTGAATTTTATTTGCTGCTGAGTATTAAGATAATGGAGCAATCAGACATTAGATCAGGAGCTAGAGTTTACCAATTTATGGTGACACATGGCAATTCTTCTTTGGTCTCACAAAGCTTTATTCATGTGGGGGTTTTACAATTATTTTTGCCACACTGACAAACTGCATTTTTGCCACACAAAAAATGTAGATCATTCCTCCAGTAAAAAAAAAAAAGCAACAGCTGAAAATGGAATAGCCAAGCCCAAATACATATTAAACAAGGGCAGTTAATGAATAAGTGGCATGAAGAATTTCCTGCTACGTGACATTAGGTTGTAGGGATCAGGATTTCTAGAAATAAGAATAAAAAAAAAGAAAGAGAAAAGTTAACTTGGGCAGAATGGAACACCACATGTCTTTGTATCACACAGTGGAAAAACTGGGAAAACTGAGCAGCATGAACAAGTTTGAGAACAGCTGTCAGTGGTGTTCCCATCCCACTGTGCTGTTGTGTGAGAAAGGATTTGCTCTGCTCAGCACAATGCCAGCAGAGGTGGGGCTCTGAGCTCTGGATCCAGGTCTGCAGATCCTTTAGGAAGTTTCCTGCAGGCTGCTCACCACGAGAGCCCTGCAGACCCTGGCACCAGGGCTGTGCTGATGAGTGTGGGTGCCTGTAACTGCCCTGGGGAAGGCAGGTGAGAACTGGAACATGCAAGAGCTTTCTCCAGCCTTCTTGGGATCCTGGCCAGCAGCCATGTAGATGGCACCAGGCTGGACATGATGTAAGGCAACACCACCTCATGCTGGCAGAGAGCTGCCTCCACCCATCCTAGTTTTGATCAGATTTTACCCTTTACCCTGCAAGTGAGGCCGTGGAATAGAGGCATCTGGGCTATGTGTTCCCTCCCTCTTTTTGTGGTAAGAGTCCAAGACATCCATTATTTCCTTCAGTGAGTAGGAACCAGTTAATGTTCTCATCAAATTATAGCATTAAACAATTAAACATAAATGTGATTCAAATCCTCTGAGAATGGACCAAGAACAACAGAAAGACTCATGAAATGTAGCCGCTCTTTCGAAAGAGCCATAATCACCTCCTGGATCAAAATCTGTTTATCGAGGATGAGTCTGTAGGATGCCTTTTATAAGAAAAAAATCCCTGTCATTTCCTCATACACTTATTTTCCCTTGCAGGTGCTGTAGCATTTTAAAAACAATACATGGATTCTGACAGCAAATCATGCAACAGGTGTTGGACATGCAACCTAAGCACCCAGCTGACCTTGGTTTGTGAGTGTGTATGGAGGAGAGGAGCTGCTGCAAAAGTTTTGCTTGGAAAGCAAGGTTAGCAGTAGGCCAAGACAATGCAACGTGGTGTCTGAAAGATTTGATCATTGAAATGTAGAACAGCCAGCTTTAAAGTGCTACAGAGCATGATCAGGCAGGGAGAATTCTGCACTGATTTACTTCAGTTTGGCTCCCTTTTGTAGGATGTTTCAGAGGGAGATGGAGAGCCAAAGGTCACTGTTTTTGAGACACTCTACGTTTCCATGACTGCAGGAATATGACAAGCACACTGTGTATCCTTTGACTTCAGAAAATATCCCCAGACACTGAACAGGCAATCAACCTGCCTTTTTATACTTTGGAGAAGGCTTGTTTTTCCTTCTTGAAAAAAATCATGACCTGTCATTAGTTTCTTCCCCTGAAACACATCACATTGCTGACAGTAAAATGATGTTTTCATTCTAAGAATTCTACAGGGGAAAAAAAAGGGAGCAGTCATTTTCTCAAGGAAATAACAAGACCGTGGTGATTACAACAATTGGCTGGACATATCAGAAAAATAACTGCTATGGTTAATCCAAAATAAAAGATTACAAGAAAGGAAATGTCAATTGCCTATTTTTGGAGAGCTTTCCTTCAGTCACCAAGTAAAATCTTTGTGTGTGGTTGATGAAGAAAGATATTTTTATACTTCCCAGTAAAATATGTGATAAATCCATATCAAAGATTCATGTGTCACTTGTGAAGATTATAAAAATCAACAATACAGGGAGTTTTACTGAAAAAATAACATCACAGCAGAAAGAAGATATATTACATCACTTAACATTACTTCTAATTACACCCCAAAGCAAAAATCTAGCTCCTGAAGGACAAAAATCCAGTTGATACCAGTTAAGTCCTCTTGATACTAACACATAGTAAAAGGAAAATGCTTCCTTTGAGATTTGGGAAAACCTGAAAGAGGAACTTTGTTTAATTTGCAGAAGTTGTAAATTAGCTATGCAATGCTGGTTCTGAATATACAAACCAAAATTTTATAGCCCACTTCAGAAATATTTAAGGGACGTATTCACAAATTTACTTGGACCAAGAGCTAAAAATGAGCCATAAAATTTCCAAAGGGGGCAAAGTGAATTAACTCAATGAATATCCTCTGTGCTACAGTGATCTGTGTTAGCTGAACTTTTGGATCACTGTATCTAGTGTTTTATTATACAGACTATGTCAGTAAAGTTTATGGGAAAAGATCTTCTAATTGTTCAGGTAAATTCTCTGTGCAATCTTTGAATCTCTTCTTCATGTGCAAATAGAAGCTTTGATTTGGCTTTTTTTTTTTTCAGAAGTGGGAAGAATCAGATCACTTCTATATTCAGCTTTCATTTTTTTTAAGCAGTGAAAACCAAAATACGTAAGGGTCCAGAAAACATCTCTGATTTTGCCATGAAAAGCTTGAAAACACTCAGAGTTTTAAAGGCTAGAGAACTATTACATGGGTGACTGAACAAGCAATTTCTTTGTTTTCTTCTTGAATTTAAACATTGGGAAAATGACAGACAAAGAAAAAGACAATCTGAAATTAAGCATTCAGTCCTTTCTGGAAAGCATTTTTAACCTTTAAAATATAAATACAAGTAGATTCCAATGTGAAAGGTTGTTTTAGGTAGGCTTTGAATTTTCACTTGCAACACGTCAAAAACAAATGCTTGAGAAATTTTTGACTGCTTTCAGGTTTTCCTAATAGTGTTGTAAGTAAAGTTCAGCATAAATTTCTAGATTGTTTCAGTTCTTCAGCTGTTTTGCCTGTAGATTTTTACCTGGTCTCTGTGCTGTTGGATTTCTCCTTTTGCAGGTTTTTCTCAGCACATGGTGCAAGCAGTGAGTAAATAGAGAGAAAATTCCAGTTTTTGTCAGTAAGCGAGCAAAAGTTTCAGGATTTTCCACTTTAGAAAGCCAGTGTTTCTGAGACAACTGAAAACAAAAATTAAGCAAACACTCTGTTTCTGCACTCTGTAAGATCCACCTGCAGTGCTCTAATGGCTTTCAAGAAGGGATGAAAGCTTATAGAGATGGAGACTCCAGACAACATCACACCTAGAGATTTAGGTTTGAGAATATGGCAGTAAAACCAGCTACTCAGCTGCTAAATTACTTAGAAACTATTTTCCAAATTCAGCTGGTACAGTATATTTCCCAAACTGTACAGAGGATTAGCTGCCCAAGAAGTAAATATTCAAACATGTAATGCTAATTGAGACCTCAGGTATTGATAATATGATGTTTCTTTTTTTGTCTGTCTCCTAACTTCTGTGTTTTAAGCCCAGATATTAGGCTTAGTAAAAGGTTGTATGAGCATAAGGAACTTACAACCATTTAAGATGTCCTAGGGTTCTGTCTGACCTCCAGGAGCCCCTCTACATGCTTTTACCAAAAGTCCTGGGTCAGCCCTAAACTGTGGTGTTGGATGCACTTGGAGATTTCAGATGGCACAAGACAGACATAAGCCTAGTTTAGGCAACAGGGTTGAGCCCACAATGTTTGTGGCATGGATCAAACCAGAGTATATTTTCACATGGTTTCCCTGCCCTGAAATACTGTTGAATAATGACACTGCAGTCCAGTTTGGCATATTTATTTTTGACCAGGTTTACATGAAACCCTTATACACTGTGGGATAGTTTCTTGCTTGAGTATTCCCCATCATGATATTTTGTTAAGGGCTTGAAAATTAGGAGAGGAGTTATGCTCATTTTCCAGTCTCTAGAGAAAAAATGAAGGAGGCAAAGGCTCAACTCTAAATCACACACTGGAGGGGCAAAGATGGTTATCCAGAAACCCTCTGGAGGGAACAAAGCAAGATCTGAGCCTTCGCCCCTGCAAAAAGCACAGAGAAGAGCAGAGCCATGGAACGTGTGTGAGGTTTCAGTGGCAGCCCCTACAGAGCTGTTCTGATGAACAGAGGTGGGGCAGAAATCCCTGTAAAACTGTGCTCTTCAGAGGACACCATCTGCTCCCTCCAGTGAAGGCCACCCCCACAATGCAATTGGTGTTAATGCCCACAGTGACAGCACCTGAGCTGCTTGCTCCCATTGGAGCAGCTTTACTGTCTTCTTCCCAACTCAAAGCCAGACATCTTTCCCATGTAATTACAAACAAGGACCTGTCAGTGAAGTCAGCCCCTGATGGACGCAGCTGTTGAAGCTCCTCTATCCCCTGGCTTTACTTGTGCACAGCATTGCTCTCTTTTGTTATTTGGATGGGAAGGACATTTCAGATCTCCCTCTGCAAGAGCAGAATGGAGGCCAGCAGAGTCCTCATTCGCTGTTGCTGTTCTCCTGACCAGTCTTCCTCCATTTAAGGGTGGTTTTTGTACAGAATCTGAGCTGTCATTGCTGTATTTTTATTACACTCCATCTCCCAGGCAAGCTGAACCAATATATCAGAACCACACAGGTGAGCTACTATTCTGATGTTAAGTATAAAAATCTATTTCTGCACTGATTATGGAGGAAAAACCCTGCTGCCTTATAATGGCAACTGTTGATTCAATGGCTGTAGAAGTGCAGGGTGCAGAGGGCAAAAGCTTCTTTATTCAAAGGGAAATTATGCTTTAAAACTGGCTTTATTCCAGCACTGTCAATAGACCAGGTCTCTCTCCTTCACTCTCTTTCTATATAATCTCAGTTACTTACAACATTAAAGGTCTTTAGAAGCTTCTTTCCTTAGAGCTCTGTTTCTGCCCCTCATCACCCCAGTGAATGACAACTTGAAAGAAAACCAGGAGCTTTGCTATGGATTTAGAAATGTCTCAAAGCAAATCACTGGATGCCAAAGAAGCTGCCAGGCTACTGCACCTCGCAGGCACTCACAATCAACGAACAAAGGCACTGGAGGCAGCTCTGGGGGGGAACCTTTTGTGGAGAATATTGACCAGCAAATTACACAGCAGACAGTGCTTTGGCACTCTGCTGTCTAAAGGTGACTCAGACGATCCGTTTAGCTCAGCAAGCTGGTTTCTAATTACACCAAATGCCTGACTCTTGTCAGTGGGCCCAGTATCTGCTAAGCGGGTGCTCCTCACATGTGCCATTCATTACCTCACCCTGCACTAGGAGCCATCTCTATGGGGAGAATGGTTGGCAGCATCTCTAGCCTGGATAATTTTCTCAGAGAGAGGTTTAAAAGAGAAACCTCAAAACAATTCCCTTCTACCCTTAAAAAAAAGAGTTTGCACAAAACCCAGCAAATCCTCCCAGCCACCACATGCTAATATCAATAAATACCCTGGAATGAAATGATGGCAAGCTGCTGTCTAGGGTTTAAAAGTTGAACATAGTATACCCTTCCTGGGTTTTAGCTGGACTCTTGCTTTGGTGCCAGAGTAACAGCTGTAGCAGCTGCAGATGCATTTTACCACCCAGTACAGGCACCTGCTATGACCAAGGAAGTGAAAACCCACAGAGATGCAATTTTCTTTTAATTACATTAGCCTGGTTTTGGCAGCCAGCCACGCACCATGGCATTGATGGGGATGTGGACTCTATTCACAATTAGAGCTTGTCTGTGGGTTGCTTTTGACACTTGGCAGGTTACTTCAAAGAGGAACAGTGAAGGATCCATGTCAGTGCTGAATCTTGTTCGGGAGAAATAACAGAGATTGGCATGTTTTTTATTACACAGGTACTGTGTCAAGCTCTGAGATCAGCTTTATATACTTTTTAGGCTAGCTGGGCCAGAGCAGCTGTGTGTAGCACTGATCAAGCCACGAGTCTGAGGAGTGCCTTAAAATCACCCAGGCCATTTCATTGCTTTTTAACCCAAAGGATGCATTCCTAGACACACCTCAGTTTAGGGGATGTGAGTGAAGCTGCTCCCAAACACTCTGCTCCCAATGAGTTGTACAGATGAGTATTTTGGGGGCTAGGCTTGCAGACATGAGCTGTGTGCTGTTCTCCTCAGGGCCAGAGCAGGCTCTAGCCTATTTCATTTATTCCTGGAGACAGACAGCTTCATCTGAGTGTCCCTGGGTGCTGTGAAAAATGTGGCTAACTCTGGGTGTTTTCCTTGAGAGGAAGAAGCTGTTCTTTGCTTCAGTATTCTCTGTGGCTAAAATTACCTTTTGCTGTAACAGATGCCTTCAAGTAAGTCCAGATCTCTGTGCTAGGATGGTCACACTGAGGAGTAACATCCTGTTTCTTACAGCTTGCATGAGATTTCTTTTGCCAGCTTGCAGAATATGTTGATGGAACTCTCAGGACCCTGAACACTACTCAGGCAATGCCTGTTCACTCTCCACTTCAGCTCAGGTGCTCTCACTATCTGAATTAAGGTCTGTTTTAATGTTAGGCAATCTCCTTACTGCTTTTCACCATCTGGGCACCATCTCAGGGTTTGAACCATGATGCAAAGTAGGGCTTTGTATCTCTATTTTATATTTTGCCCAACTACATCAGGAAAGCTGCCTCAGAAGCTGGAAAATAGCTCACACTTGTAAGGCTCTTGCTGTGCTTACTCTGGCACAGGGGGTGTAAGTGAGGAGGACCCTTGGCACCCTCCTCTGCAAATCTTTCAACCACTGTAGTAGGTTGAAAGATTTAGCTGGGAGTGTGTATTCTATTTGCCATTTGTTAGAGGTAGGGTGGTTATCTTCTCTCCATTGGGCACTTTTCTTTATCTCTTCCACAACCAATCCTCCCTCTGGGAAATATCTTCCGTTCATGGGCCAGTGAGCATCCCTGCATAGCTGATAAAATTCCATCATCCTATTGGGAGATGCTCCACCCAGGGGGAGGAGCCAAGCATTCCTACCTGGATACAATCTGACCTCTGGAACACCACAGCAGCCTTTGCCCACTGCATTCCCGGAGAAGCAGCTTTCTTCTCCGCTGCATTCCCAGAGGAAGACCAGGCCCATTTACACCAGCACTGGAGCTTCAGAGGAAAACTCCACCCCTCTACAGTATCCCTGCTCCAACAGAACCACAGCTGGCACTGCAGGAGGGCTGAGCCACCATGGAATGGGACTGTGCCACCACTCTGACACACAGGGTATCAGGTTGTATTCTGACTCTGTCAGTGGTTTGTTTTCTTTTTTTTTTTTTTTTTTGTACTATTGCATTTGTATTTTTAATTTTCCTAGTAAAGAACTGTTATTCCTATTCCCATACCTTTGCCTGAGAGCCCCTTAATTTCAGAATTATAACAGTTTGGAGGGAGGGGGTTTACATTTTCCATTTCAGAGGAGGCTCCAGCCCTCCTTAACAGACACCTATCTTTTCAAACCAAGACAACCACCAAACATGCTCCTTGTTGTATTACCCAGACCAGGTCCCTGGGCCACCAAGGACTGTGAGAAGCAATGCTGCTGGTATGGAGGAGTTGCCATGAAGGTTTTCCATGGGCACGTGAGTGGTTTGATCTGCAGAGTGACAGGGCAGAAGACAGATGAGGCTGAGCACACATTCTCTGTCCACAGACCTGACAAGTCTCTGCATCCTGCAGGAGACTCAGTGCATGCTGTGGCCTCACATGTCAAAGCAAGAGCCATCAATCTCTGCCCCTGCACTATCAGAAAGGGACTGGCCCCAAAACCAGAGCAAACAGCAAGCTGTGAGTCATTCCCTCCACAGCAGGACTGCATGGCAGACTGGAAACCATGCAGTGTGTTTGCAGGACACTGAAAAACTCACTTGTCAGAGGAGGCTGAGGTCTGGGCTGTAATATCAAAAATGTCTGAGCTTTGTCACGGGGAACAAACGTGGCAAGAGAAGACACAGAAATGGCTTCTCTGACCTGTCTAATCAAATGGGTCAATTAAGTGCTGAACAACAGGCCTTGAGGGTTCCTCAGTAGAGCTGTAATCATTATTCCATTTCTGAAGACCTTTATTCCCAGCAAATGGAAGGACTGCACAGTGCTGTCAACAGCACTCAGGCTTGTCTGGAACATAAAATGTGGAGCTTCAAGGAAAAGTTTGTTTCAAATAACATTTTCCATGTAAATTGTGCTCTGGATTGTTCATTAGTAATATTTATGTAAAGGACATCACCATGGTATTTAGGAATTAAACATTAAAAGGACAGACTCCAAGCCTCTCAAAAACAATTAGAGTAAAAGCAGGGTAAATGAAAGAAAAAATCTGGTAGATGATGTCAGAGTAATTGTTCCTGCTTTGAATCACTCCTGGTGAGAGGAGAACAAAGCCTGAAGTGAAATGATCAGAACAAAAACAAAACAAGAGGAGTAAAAACTGGAAACAGTAAAGGAATTAAAAAGAATTGTGTGGAGTTTCACTCCATCTTCTTCAGGCCCTGCTGAGATGTAGAAGACCTAAGGCCCTACCAAACAGAAGCAGAAGGTCAGGTTTAGATGTCATTCAGGTTTGCACATATTTGAGATGTTGACCAGATCAGTGGTGACCTTGAAATGAAAGGAATGATTGTCATTAGGTTTGAATGAAGGTTTGGGTACCTCCATCAACTTCAACTGGTAGAAAAATGTAAAATGCAGCCTAGGAAGTCATGGATGAATAGACTTATTCTGACAAAAATACCATTTTCTTCCCATGCTTCAAAATAATTCTTTGACAATGCCTCCTCTGGAAGTATGTGTTCCCAGATGGAGCCTTGTAATGCTCTCATGGCACTGAAAGAATGAGAAAAATTTATTTAATTTCATGTCTTCTTGCTTGAAACCAAAACTGAATTTGTAGTGCCTGCTTCTGCCTGTAGAGGAGTAACCACCCTGGAAAGAAGAAATCTTCAAAGTCTTGGAGTGTTGTGGAAGATGGAACAACTTGCACTGTCAGCCACAAAAAACAGCGACAGCTTCTGGGGTAGGAAATCCTCTAAGGAAAAAAAGCTACAAGCCAGAAATAACATATACTCTTGGGTTGTTGCTTTTTTTTTTTTGACCAGGTACAACAGGCTTGTTTTTGTATTGCATGAGAGGGACCAGAGAGGCAACCCACACCCTAATTGCTGGAGATACTTAGGCTTTGCATCTTGTCTCAATTATGGCAAGAAAGCCTTGGTAAAGGTATGGGTAGTATAAAGCACCAAGGACACCAGGAAATGAAGGAAAAGAAGCTTTAATGACTTCTGGGTGTATTACTTCATACCTTTGATGGTACTTTGGTGCAGTATTTTCCAGAGTCCTCAAAAGTTATCTATTTTATAGCCCTGATTTTAAGGTATTACCCACTCTACTGATAGTTCACAGCAACACCAGACAATGTCTGAGTTACTCTTTCACAGTGTTGTGGCATTTATCTAGTCACAGGTGAGGACTGAGTTAGCTCAGTACTTCCCAGTCATTTTCTAAGAACTAAATCTTAATTATGAATCATTCCTGAGATTGTCAAGACATGCACCTATGGATATATGGGAAAACAGAAGGGAGGGACTCTCAGCAATTTCCACCCCTGCAAAACTGTAAATTTAAGATTCCTTAGCCCTGTCATCTTTTCACTAAGTATTGCAGCAAGCAAGATGAGCTGCTGGAGAGGAGTTGTTGTTAGGCACATACAAAGCCAGAGGTGAAGTGTTGAGGAGTTTCTGGGTTTCTCTTGCTGTTGTGGCATAACTTTGATCTCATCTCCCGCGCTACTCCTAACCCTGTTCTCATCTATTCATCCTCTTACAGTGCCTATGGCTCCATTGCTCAGATCTGACATATTACTCTACAACTAAAGTCATCAGTCTACCACTCCCCATGCTCCCCATACCCTCTCCCAAAACTCCCAGTGAAGCAAATGGCTTTTTGGGATTGTGTGAATATGGAAACTCACCTTCACCATGCAGAACATCCTCCTTTCCCCACAAGCCATAGCCTTTGCTCTTCACAAAGGGGAAGGAGAGGTGGAAATGTCTTCTTTAATTAAGATGTGTTGTTGCACTTTTCCTTTGGTAATCAGAGTAAGAGAATCTGAAAATAAGAATATTCTTTTGGGGAAAGTTTAGTGGCAGACTAGGTTACATGCCCAGGGAGTAGTGCAGTTCTCAGGGACAGAAATCTTCCAAAACACCTCATAAGAAAAAATAATGCAGTGTACAGTTACATACACAATTCATTTGCATCTGAATGTCCAGCATTATCCTGGCATTGTCTTATCTACATACAGCTGCACATGAAAGACCATTACAGTTATGTCAAAACAAAGCAGCCCATTCCAGTTCCCTCCGAGCCCAGACCACGTGTCACCCGCTTCTCACTGCCACCCCTTGCTTGTCTAAAAGTAACAAGCCTCTTTCCCAGACAGCTCCCATTGATCAGCTCCTGTTGGCAATGCAAATTCCTTCCATGTGCACTCAGGCATAGCCATCAGCCTGCAGCACAAAGAGGTGGAGCTGCTCTTTGCCTTGCACAACTGGAGAATTTCCTGCTGTTTTCCCAGTCCTCCACAGGCCAGGTCTATGTGCTCCACATCAATCCAGGACATCCCATTCACTCCATGAGCTGCTGCCACAGGGCTCTCTGCAGGCAGCTTCTTCCCAGGCAGGGCCTGGATAACTTCTAGCTTTGTTTTCCTTCATGTAAAAAGACATTTTTGTTATAAAAGCAGCTCTCAATGTGTATAGAAGATAATAGGAGGAGTCTCAAATCATGGGGAATATCCCTGACCAGAGACATTTATTGTTATTGTTGGCATTTTTTGTTTTGCTTTTGGATCTCCTGAGCATCAGAGTCAAAGCTCACCACACTCAATCCTTTCTCTTCTTTCACAAAAGAACAGAAAGTATAGCAAGCACTGACCATAAAATATGAAATAAATAAGCAGTGGATAAAAGGCAGACACTCCAAATATTATTAAATTATGGATAATTTCACACTGTTTCAGAATAACCTTTTTTCCCCCTAAATTCAGCGCTCACCAATGTAGATGGAAAAAATCCTTTGGGCTTCAAAGTGGATAATGTCAGGTCACTGCTGAACACTTCAGAAATATTGTTACAAATATTTGATCAAACATAACAAGAAACATATTGCAGACCTAGATCAACCAGGTTTGAAACCAGGGTCTTAATTGTAGGGTTAAACACATCTTTAAAATCCTTATCAGTTTTATAGTGAAAGTAATTTGTCGGCTGAGACATGTGATATGCACCCGGGGTGGGTTTTTTCCTTTTTATTTCCTGTTTGTTTTTTTTTTTTTCCCCTTTTTAGGTAGCTAGATAGGTACAAACCAACAAGTCAGGAAATACTATACTACTATAAAGCTATAATGTATGCTATTTTCTGAAGGTCTTTTCAAATGCAAGAAATATTGTCCAGACAGCTTCAGGTTAAGGGAAAATAAATTTTTTTCTTTCTCTATACAGACTGAAACACTTCTGCAAAGGGCGTCATTTTGCAGTAGTGTTGAACACCAGTGTTCTCCTGAGCAAGGTTAAAGGTGCTGCTCTAGAGGATTCGTGGTACTGAAGTGGTTGAATCATTTATCACTCCTGAGTAAACATGAAGTTCAAATTTATGTTTAACAGACATGTGACCATTAAACTCACTCCACACTTTGCTGGCAGCTGCCAGAAGAGCTCTTTGTATCTGATTGCACTGTGAGGAGATGAAAATCCCTCTGCTTTAGTGTAGAGAGCTCTTCTTCTTCTCTCTCTCTCTAGACCCTGCCCAGGTTCCACTGGCTGCAGCTCCTTCTTTTGGGAATTCGCACCCAGAATCCCACACACTGACAATACTCAGGATTTGCCCTGAAGTTCCCCCTCAAGGATAACAGGCCAGCTGTGGCTTCTCATTCACTATCCAGGATCTGCCTTTTGCCCTCTCTGACTGTAGCAAGAAGCCGTGGATGCTTCCCAATATTTTGATACAAATCAATCCAGCTAAAAATGTCTCTTTTCTGTAGCAAATCCAGCTTACAGAGCAAAGTTACTGCTCATAATGCATAAAAATGCAGAAAACAAAAGACTTTCAAGGGGGCAACACTGATCTTTTTGAGATCTACTGAACTCTACACAAAACTGTCACGTGGGCAGAAATACAAGAGACTTAGATGGCATTTTGTGTTTGTTTTAGAAGGGAAATAAGTGCTGCCAACTCTTCTGAATGATGTTAAACTGTTCCTGCAGAGAGTCAAGTCTCCAGCAAACTGGACAGATGTTGTATGGGCAGTGAAAATACACCATCTTTTGTCATGTTGAAAGACTCCAGCTGAAGGGCCTTTTGTACCTCATGAAAGAAAGGCCTCCTTATGCAGAGGATGTGCTGAAAATGGGGAAAATGGGCAAGAAAAAAAAAACTGAAAAGAAAACCTGCATTGCATTTTGCATCTGAGGAGTGGAAACACAGGTCTAATGTACTGTTGAGGATACAACATGCAAAATAAAGAAAATTTGGACCGCTGCTCACTTGCAGTTCAGAGCCATAACCAAAGACTCTTGCCCACTTCTGTCCTTGTGATGATTCTGTTCCCCTCTTGTGAGCCCTGCACCAGATAAATATAGGAGGAATTTTAGCTGCATTTCATCTTGGGGACTCACAATTTAATTTCTAATTATTGCAAAACTTACTGTTGTTTCAGGCCTGTCTGGGGAAGTCACCAGTTGTGGAGTGGACAAACTATGGAAAGCCATAACTTCTCTAAAATTTTTATATTCCTCATCATTAGTCAAGATTTACATGATCCCTCTCAAGTAACCCACAGAGATTCAATGATTTTGAGAGAGAATGAAGCATCTGCTCTGACCTCCTGTGCACTTTCACACCGCTGGCCCTTGCCCAATAATGACTTTGACACTGACATATCTCCCCAGAGGCTGCCCAGGCCTGGGGACAGGCAGGGACAAGCAATCCTTTACTTGCCCTGCAGACTTTGGCCAGTGATAATTGCTGAATCCCTGTGGCGGTGTGAAAAGAGCAGAAAATAATAAGAATGGCAGGGTCTGTGACACAGACACCTGCTAAGGAAACTCAGCTTCATCTAGGCTGATCTTTCCATGCAACCTAGAGGATGTCCCCTGCATTGTGGTAACACCTGGGCAATCTTCCTCCTCCCTTCATCTCTCAGATGCTGTTGCTTTCACAGGAGTGTTTGCCTAATTGTTGGTACCTATGGGACTCCAGTCTGGCTTTATTTTTGTCACTGTCATTGCCATAGCCCACTGCTTGCAACTCTGAGTGCACTTGTAAAGAATTTCTTAATACTCTGCACACAGAGAGGATTCAAACTAAGTTTTTTTTTTTCTTTTATGCACATATCTCTATATAAAGAGGTGAGTCCTACCCACTGTGTATTCAGTCACCCTATCTAACCTGAGGCATCTAACTAAGGAACCAAATTCAGATGTCTACTTGCTGTTGGTGCATGTTATGCAGAACCCCTCATGACAAGGGGGTTGGAACCAGATGATCATTAAGGTCCCTTCTAACCCAAACCATTCTATGAATATATAAATGCACTATGGGTCCCCAGTGGGATAGATTGTCCTTTAAACTGTCCTTTAAATGTGTTCAGTGGCAGAACTGCACTCCCTGAATTAGGGATCTTCTTTATCTTTCAAGGCTTAGAGACCAGCAAACCAGAAGAAGGTCCTGGCCAACTTCTAGAAAGTTACCTCCAGGTTCTTTACTTTTCAATAAATAACTCCCATGTAATTATTTAACCTTAAAGACGCTGGGGGGAAATGGAGTGTCCTAGGCTGATGTTATGATGTTTGTATCCCCATTCGTATGTTCTGTTTATGCTGGATATTATGTTCTGTGCCTTCAAGACTGGCTCAGAAGAGTGAAAGTTTTGTTTGGATTTCTTATCAGCCTGCTCCCCCACGGCTGGCAGGACACAGAGACAGGGCAGTACATAGTGCTGCTTTTGCTTTTTGCTTGGCTTTTCACTTTGCTCTTGCTCTTGCTTCCGCTTTCCTCCTGCATTGCTCTTGCTTTTTGCTTCTGCTCATTAGTTAGTTTAGCTAAGCAGTCTGAATTTTTCCCTGAACTGTTTTTCCTTTCCCTTTTTTTGGAACTACTCGAGCCTGCTCTGGGCTGGGACCTGGGAAACACCGGGAGTTTGCACCTTGTGGCCTACAGGGCCTACTCTGGGCAGCAGCCATCCCCAGTGCCAGAGGGACCAATGCCCCCAAGAGAGACTTTCTGAATTTGTCATCTTTTTCAGAGCAGTGAAAGAGTGGTGTCATCTGGTGTTGTTCATTTTGTGTGCTGGGGGTGCTGTACCTGTTAAATAAACGGGTTCTTTCCACTTCTCTCCGAGGAATCCTTCCTGAACCGGTTGGAGGGAGGGTCTGTGTAGGTTTGCTTTCTCGAGGGGCCCCTTTTTGGAGGTTTTCTCCCAAATTTGCCCTAAACCAGGACAGAGGCGGGCAGAGGAGGAGTCCCAGGGGTGACCAGTGCGAGCTCCAGGGCTCTGGTTTGCCACCCGCAGAAGGCACAGGAGCCTGGCTGGCCCAGGGCAGCGCTGGAGCGGGGCTGTGCAGTTCCCCCTGGCACCACCGAGTGTCAGCGGAGCTCCTGGAAAGGTCTGGCTGCAGGCACTGAAAATCCTGCTCGGGAAGGGCCCTCCAGCGTTTTCCCTTCTTTTGTACAGTTTTCCTTTCTTTTGTACAGTTTTCCCTTTTTTGTATTGTTCATGTGCGGTGAGAGATGGAGGAGTTATTTCAGAGGGTGATCTGTCCGGTTGTTGTGTGCCTGCTGCTCCCAAAGCCAGCCCGGGAACAGCCCCAGCCTTTGGTGTATTTCTGGTGCTTCTCCAAATTACAGCCATGCAAATATTCAGCTCATAGGGTCGGGAGGCAAAAGCTGAGGGATGTCTGACCCAGATTCACCTTTGATGTGAAAATCATGACGGTCTAAAGGGCCTTAAGTGTCTAAGCTGTTGCTAGTTGAAGTGGTCAGCTTGCCAGCTCAGTTTTACAAAAGCTTTCTGACAAAAGCCCCCTGCTAACTTAACAGCTTCAGCAGTAGAATATTAAGGATGAACATAAACTAAGACAGCTGGAAAGAGCAGGCACCCATAGTGGCTGGGCAAAGTCATACCAACATTACTGCCTGTTACTCTGGGAGGATGATACTGCCAGAATGGGAGCAGGGAGAGAAGCTGGAATGCAAAAAACAGAGGTGTCTCCTGTATCTACATGATCTCAGGATCTTACAGGTACACAGAAACGTGTGCTGTGTGAGGGGAGGATGGATCAGCTGTTACTCCTGCAATTTTCACTGCTTAATACCAAATAAGTCAAAGCCAAAACATTCCCTGTAATAGGTATTGTGGACTCCCCTACCTGGAGACTTTTGTCTCCACAACAAGAGGGTAATAACTTTGTTTCATTCCCTTTATTTTATGCAGTGGTGAATTACAGAAGCTAAAGTTTCGGCCTTTAGGTTTAAAATCAGACAGGTGCAGGGTTATGCTGACACGCTGGGGGTTTTTGGGAGAACTTAGTCTAAGTGTTATTTTGTGGTTTGCTTTTTCATTTCATGTTTAGCTAAGTTAAAATCAAGAGGATTCAAAAGCAGCTATTTTCTACCTCAATGACAAGCACTGAGGATTCAAATGATGCATGATTTTAACAGTTCTACTACATTCTTTGCTAAAAAATTCCAGAACTTTTAATTTTTATTTAAATAGGAGTTGTCCAGGCTAAGGGTTTCTTTAAAAAACCAAAAAATAACAATAATAAAATAATAAATTCAACCCCCCCTCCCTCCAATACCAACTATTAATGTTATTCCAAGCTGGTTTTTTCTGAGCTAGCTACTTTTATTGGCAGAGAGGAAGAAAAAAGTTCATTGCATCTTCATCCCTCTATACATAAAAAAGAGAATTCCTGAGACTGATGTAAATTCTTAATTTTAGGCTTCCTCATCTACAAACAGTGCATGAGAGAGGGGACAACATACAGGGATCAAGTAGACCAGAAGTTTGTGGGGAAAGTTGTAACAGGATTCACTGTCTGGGGGACTAGACAGGAAAATTTGAAGACTCCCATCTCTAAAAGTTCAAATATCTGCCCATGGGGATAACCCAAACCTAATTTCCTTAAAATTTCAGCTGTCCACATGCTGTGAGACGTGTTTTAGCCAAGGCCGTGCTAATCTTGAGTCAAAGCACACTCTGTTGACAGTACAGAGAATTTGATGCACTCAATGTGGACAACACAACCTCCATGAATCCCTCTTGTTGTTAATTCCGTGATATGACATGAAAAATATTAAAAAAACCAAGATAAAACAAAATTAATCAAACTCCAAACCATATTTCATATTAGACAAAAATATTTAAGCCTAATTTCTGGTGGAATAAATCTGACTCCGCTCACTTTGTGTCCACTTTGTGTCTCAGTAGTTTACCCAAGCTGATGACCCGGATCTTTATTTTAAGTAACAGAACACTTGGAAATCTGGAGAATATTTATGTAATTTTAACACAATCTTTAAGGCACCTCCATTAATATTTTCTAAAAGCCAAACTCATCAATTTTCTTCGATTTGGAGGGGGTTTTTTTAAAGCTGACTTTTCTGCCTGGTTCAAACATCACCAAAAGTTTCTCTCTGGCCACTGCACTTGCACTGTCTCTCACTCTGAAATTTGGGGAAAGACTTAAATCTTGTTTGCGAGCTTCTCCTGTGTGCCCAGGAACCGCCCGAAACTCGAGGATTTTGCTCGTCTCCTTTCAGCTCTGCTGCCACAGGATGGCACCAAAGCCCAAGGAAAAGTCTTGGGCTGTAAGGTGGGGTTGGGAGAGGAGAGCATCACTTCAGGATGATGGAATCCTGCCCCCAGATCCTTCCAGCACCGCAGGACATTGGGGAGCAATCTGAATATCTCAGCTTCAGGTCCATGGCGCAGCAACCCAGATGGCTTCTGTCAGCTTTTCTCTAGGACTCAACTTGTGTTAAGTCATTGTTAAATTAATTCACAAAGTTCCTCTTCAAATTAGGCAATGGGATTTCTGACCCGTCAAAAAAACTTCCAATTTTCCTCAGAGTTCTCTGTGTGAAGGACTGGGTTTCATTTCTCAGCTGTCACTATGTATACATGAAACACAAGGGCAGTTTAGTCCAGAAATTGGGGTACAGACTGGACCTGTAGGATCACCTCTCTAACATGGGGTGGCCCAGGTAGCTGGAGATGCTATCAGATGCTTTATGCCTATGACATCTTTTTGGGGAGGAAAAAAAGGAACAACTCCACTTTTGAGCATCATGCGGGACAGAGCCCATTAAACTGAGCTCTAAATCACAGTTTAATTAAATAAGAAGCACAGGTACAAAGACGAGCTGCAAGTGGGCCTGGGTCTTGTTATTGCCCCAGAGACAGCACCAGACTTTTGAAAAGCCAGATAAATCGGCATTTCTGTTGCTTGTGCTTCAGCTCCTTATGCCAGCAAGGGCAGCATAAGGAGCAATGGGTGGTTCCAGGTGTCCCCTGAAGTGTTGCTGTCCTGTTTGGCTGCAGTGGCACTGGGACACACCTACAGCTCTTCCCCTGAGCAAGAGGGAAGGGACAACAAGGTCTGAAGTGCCGAGGTGTTTCCTTCCTGCCCGCTCCCTGGGCAGATACCTGCTGTCCCATACACGGGGCTTGTGGCAGGAGCCTCAGATCTTAGCTTTGATAAACATTTTAAAGAACAACAAACCTAAGAAATTTGTTCTTCCCCTGTGGCTGGAGTGACCAAAGCAGGCTCTCAGTTGTCCCATTGTACCTGGGAAACTCCCAGGCAAAGCAAGTTGGCACCAGTGCTGAAGAAGGCCCAGAACCAAGAAAAAAGGCATTCAATGAGGATTTACATGTTAGAGTTGAAGCTATTTCTGGGACCTCTGTGTCTTACTCTTTTATATCTGCATCACCCCAATGGGATAATTTGTATTTTTGTTTGCTATAACCAAGGCACATGCAATTAATAATGCTTTTTCTGCACTGTTCTGCTTATAAAGCCCTTTCTTGTGAAGGCATTGCCAAGTATTGCAGAAACATCATGCAGGGCTAGTCATGGACACATGCTTGTACACACAGAGAAATGTATATTCCAATATATATACATGTACATTAATTCATATGTGGACATATAAATATAAATAAATAAATAAATAAATAAATAAATATATATATATATATATATATATATATATATATATATGCGCAGTGGTGGGTTTGTCTCTGGTGCATGCTGAGAAGATGTGATGTTTTTCCACATTTCCTGGGTAAGGAACAGGACCAGCAGCTGCATCTGCCAAGTCTCAGCTCCCATGCATTGTGACTGCCACAGGTTTGGGTCTCACCAACTGCATCTCTGCTGCTGTTATTGTCATTTTAATTAAATGAAAATTTTACCAGAGTCCCTGAGCAAAGACATGAGAGTGTTATTTCTGAAGTACACAGTTTAAAGGAAGTATCAACTTGTCATGGTTTTCACTTAGAAGGGAAAGTATTTTAACAAACATAACACATGAATAATTTTAAGTACACTTAACCAGTTAAGAGCACAGAATAAAGCAAATTTCAGTTGTACCACAGTGACTTCAGAGTAAAAGAAGTTCAGATTGAGAGGTCTGAGATCAACACCTACAGTGTCACCTCAAGAAAGGGATCTCAGAGGAGCAGCCATGCAAAGAGAGCAGGGAAGGACTTAGAGGGTGTAACATCTGAGTTTGTGTTTGTCAGTCCCCCTCTCCCACTTCTCCTGAGGAAAGTTTTCTGTAGCTTTTTATTTTCAGGAAAGAAGGACAAGCACCCACTCGTTCGGGGTGTAGCAAGTTCACCACCCTATTGACACTCCTTCAGCACTGAAAGCCTTCTGCCTCCACCCAGCAAATTTCACACGATCAGGGTTTTAGTCTCTACCGCTTCCAAGTGCATCTAACAAAGACATTGGCCAGCTAAGCTGCTGCTCCCAGAGCTTAGCTCAGGCTGTTACAAAACTGGTAATGCTCAAGCTATGGGACTTGGTGGCCTCAGGCTAAACCTTCAAATCCCAGGGCTTGTCCTTCCCTGTGGTCAGAGTCTCCTGGGTGGGCAGCAGGGTGTGATTGAAACTGCAGCCCTTGAAATCCCTGGCTTATCAATTCCAGTCTCCTGTAAAATCAAAAGATCAAAAATTCCTTCAAACTAGAGTGCAAAAGCTTTTGGCCAGTGGCTAATAATAGCAAACCAATCCCCTTCAGCCCTCCCTGCTCATGAGGGTATTTTAACAGGGAATCTGTGCC
Organism: Camarhynchus parvulus; assembly: GCF_901933205.1. Lineage (NCBI taxonomy): Eukaryota > Metazoa > Chordata > Aves > Passeriformes > Thraupidae > Camarhynchus > Camarhynchus parvulus. The sequence goes on along the minus strand of NC_044574.1, from coordinate 7,677,916 downwards.
ACAGCTGGACATCCCAGAGCTGATAACTGTGACTGACTCTGGGGACCTGGATTCTAATCACAGAGGCTGAGCCTGCCTGTTTATAAGATCCCAACATGAACTCAGACCACTCAGTTCCTGCTTTCTGTGGTACAAAGGGGTGAAAAAACACTGTTTCTTAAACAACTCCTCAGGCCTTATCCTTGGGAATTTTCTCTTGCATTCCTGCAGTCTTTACTCCCTGCCTTAAGGAATAAGTTGTTTACTGTAGTAAGTGCCACACAAAGCTTTTGAGGTGGATATTGAGGTCCCTGCAGGGCCTTGCACTGTGCAGCCCAGGCTCCCCTCTGGTGTTCTCTGTAGTCCTACAAAAGGAATCATGTGTTTCCAAATGAACACAACTGGGTGAGTGTTTGCAGGATGAAAGCCCAGCCTCACTTCCTACCTGTAGGAAGCTGGAAGTCACTGTAAGTCAATGCAGAGAGCAGGATTTATGATTGACATGGTGAAACTGCCAGGGTCAGGATCTTATGATATAAACCACCCACTATTTAATCCTAGGCAAACAATGGGCTCTCCCACCCACATCAAGGAGTGCTGCCTTGACAAGGACTCTCTGCATGTTTGCAATGTCTGTTTTAAGAGCCAAACATGACATGGTAATGACTTGGCATCCGGGACTTGGGGAAGCTGGGGGATTAATTTTGGCCACTAAACACAGAAATCTGACATTCAATGTCCTGGGCTTCCCAGAGGGAATGTGGTGCCAGTTGTGGTGGTTTCAGGGGGATGTGAGTGCTGGATGTGTCCTACTGGAGACCTCCCTTGTCCCACTACACCAGAGATGGCTCTGCTTCAATCCAGGAGCAACAGCAGCTCTACAGGCCTTGCTAGATATGGAGGGTTTGGATTTTTATCTGTTTTGGATTCAGTTTGGATTTTTATCTGAGTACAAGAGAACAGGGATGTGCCTGATGAAAATGTAGTGGCATCAGCCAGTGAAAGGCATCAGGCAAACAGGCTTCATCTCCTTCAGTCATTAGCAGATATTTGTAACCACTGTAGAGAATGATGGTCTTAGTGCTGAAAAAGTACTTTGTCTGGAAGGCAAGTGTGATCAGTAGTACCCTTCCCTGAGAGTGCCTCAAGACACTCACTGTCCAATATTTCTGATTTTTTAATACTGCCACTTGTCATCAAAAATACCTAAGCATCATCTTAAACAGGCTGGCCAGGTTCAGCCTTCACCTGAGAGCTGCCAGGGTTAATCTATAAGATCATCTTGTAGGAACAATACTAGTGAAATGTAATACATAACTAACACAAATTAAACATCTTGGACACAGATGGAAACTGTGAAATCTCTAAATCTCAAAGAAGTCTTTCAACTTGAATTTTTTTCCTAATCGATTCTACGATTATTGGATAAATAAACTCTGTGATTGTTCAGCACATAAACACCCTTTGTTAAATGTGTCCGTCAATAGACAATTCATATAAATGATACTAACTATCATCAAAGGAGTAATAACACCTTTATTGATGAATAAATCTCTAAAAGACAGATCAAATGGAGGTTAACTAGCCATGCATGACATTAGCAGGAATTAGTCTAAAAACAGCCTTGCAGGCATGCTGGCTACTGTACCTGGGGTGGAAACTTCCTGGGCCATGCTCATGGAAGGACCTGCAAGGTCAAAAAGCCCTGCAGAGGCCATGCTGGTTATTTTCCAGTACATAGTCTGGCAACATTACTTCTGTATTTTTCTGTGGATGTTTAGACATTTTTGACATGGATAGTCTTTTAGCATGTCTGAAGAGCAGTAAGATGTGGGTGGCAAGCCACCAAGCTGTGCACACACCCCTGTGGACTGAGCTCTCCAGCCAACAGCTGTCCCTGGGAAAACTGCCTGGCTTCACCCAGCCTGGCAGAGCAGGGGGTGGCACATGAACAGGGGTGACCTGAACACAGTCACACCTGCAGTCTTTGAATGTGGCTGAAAAGTTCACGGGACCCACAGTCCTGACTTTTTCCTCCCTCAACAAAATTCAGTGAGATCCCAAAGTCCATGTAAGATGTTAGACAGGAACATGAAATAGCTCTTTAAAAACCTGGGGGTCTGTTTAGACAGGAATGACCTCCACAGAGAAGGGCTTAGAAAAAAAAATTCTCAACAGCAACAGGTGATATGAAGGAAATAAAAATGATACTTTTTCACAGGAAAGCCAATGGTGGGACAGTAACTGGGTGGAAAGGAAATATTCATAAGCCACAAAGTGGTGTTCTGCTGTTGTTTTTGCATACATGACTCTCTTGATCTGTATCCCAGAGATGTGTTCCAGCTGCAGTATGATTTTTTCTCAGAGCTGTGGCAAATTAGTTGGAGAGTTTATGCCTCTGGTGACACACCAACAAATGCTTCCCAGCACCTGCACCCATGACAGGACAGTGAAAAAGAAGTGCTGACAGAAGGTGGAGGGAGTTGATCCTTCCCCTTTATTCAGCATTGGTGAAGCCACATCTGGAGCACCATGTCCAGTTCTGGGCTCCTCCTGCCAGAGAGACACGGACAGACTGGAGAGAGATCTGTGAGCATGTCTGAACATGATTAAGGGTCTAGAGCATCTCTCCCCACAGCAGAGGAGCCTCTGGTATCCCAGTGCTCTGCTGCAAAGTGTTCAGAGACAGTGCCCCACTTCCAGCAAACTCCTCTCAGCCACTTGAGAGGCCAGTGGTGTGCTTTTGCCTTTGCCATGGAGATGTATTACAGCCAATAATAAGCAATGAGCTCTTTTTCCCACATAAGATGAAATCAATGCACATTAGAATAGTTAGGTTGGAATTACACAGCATATTAATGACCCACTTGGTAACTACCAGTGATGAAAACTGGCAGGACAAATGATTTCTCTGTGCACAGAGAGTTCCAAATAGGACATTGGGGTCTCTATGTGAGAGGATCACCAACACCACCGGAGCTGTTTGTAGCTGGGACTGTGTTTCTGAATCTTCAGGCTACTCCAGAATTGCCTGTTTAGTCAGATGGAAATTCCATCTTCAGCTGTGCAAACATCAGCTCTCATATCTTTCTCCACTGGCTACAGATGGTTCCAGCTCTCCAGACCATGAGCTGCCATATCAGCCCAGATGCCAGGGCAGGTTTGCCATGGTTTTGCCTGCAGTGTTCAGATGCTCCCCAGTATTTTGCATGGACATTTTGGGTAGACTCATGCTGCCTGGAGCTTGCATTCATAGCTCTTCACTCCCTTCTGCCCCAGATATGAACTGAGGGAAGCCACTTGTTTGACACCAGGTCAGGCACAGCAGCCCCCTGACCACTACCTTTGTAGATACTGCAAAGCAGTGGAAAATCAGAGAAATTATGACACAGGAACATAATATTGGAGGCAGGCAAGGTGGAGCAAGCCTTAATGGTAAGAAATGAAAGTAAAACTCAAGGGAAAAAAAAACAGAAAGGTCAGCTCTTCTTTTTCTGACAGTGATGACATGCAAAAAAAAAAAAAAGCTAATTTGGAAAAATTTTACTAGAGAATTGCTATCTGCTTCAGTGGTCTTCAAGCATATAATGCCAGAGTGTGTTGCACACTGGCTTTGCCTGCTCTGTTCCAGAATATGCAAAGTGACCCACAAATGGCCAATTGTCTGCAGTACCAATCTGCAAAATGCTTGTACTTTGGCTTTTCCCTGCAGTTTTAGTTGAATGAAGGCAGGCAGTTTCAGAGGAGTATCACAACATGACATTCACAAATCTCACTGAAATTTAAGTACTCAGATCCTTTATAAAACCATCCTTGAAGCACCAGAGTGATCAGAAGAGACAGTTTGATAGACCTGGAGACTATTCTGAAGTTATGTACAAACTAAACATAGCAGACAATGTTATCCCTACCTTTTTTAGCCTTTTCACCTCAGGAGCAGGATCACACAGTTGTGAGTGTATATCCCATGGGTAGAGACCTCAGGTTTTAACAACAACGCTGTGCTGGCCTGCAGTAGGGTCAAAGCTACAGAAGTCTCTGTTAATCATCTCTGCAGCCACCCTGAGCATTTGTGGGTGGTTCTTTGCAGGATTTTTATGTTATGTTGGGTCTGTGTGACCCCACATGTCCTCATCACAGAGCTGTAGCATTGATCAGGCAATTCTCACTGTGGTGCCATAGAATTTCTTGCTAACAGTGCCTTTGTCTGTTTTCCTTGCCTATAATGATGTCATTAATGAAAGCCAGCCTTCCAGTGCCCTGACACTTCCCTGCATCACTCAATAAGAAGGGCCAAACAAAGTAAATTTAAGGGCTGGACTCTTTCTAAACTAGGTAAAATAACATTTGCTAGAGCCAGCAGTCCTGGAGCAATCATTCCAGCTGTGCTTCTACATTCTCCCTCCTAAAAACAAGCACTGGGCTGGTAGAAGGAATGACCCAGCTGCTCTCCTACCAAGCTCTCTCCATGTCAAGATTCACAGAGTTTTACAGTGAAAAACTGAAGCACTGTGGGCTGGAATCATGCCTTTAAATCACCTGCCTTTAAATAGAAATCACATGGACACCTGCACCTCATCTATTCCCAGGCTCACCTCTCAGCCTTAGAGGCATTTCTGGAGTCTGAGCTGCTTTAGTATTTGTTCTCAGATCTTCAGAAACATGTTGCTATTATTTTGAATTGTGTAACCCAATTATGAATTGTAATAGCCGAATTAATATTACTGTTAATAATGCTAGGTATTGTCAGGATCTAGAGAAGGAGAATGGAATGGAATGGAATGGAATGGAATGGAATGGAATGGAATAGAATAGAATAGAATAGAATAGAATAGAATAGAATAGAATAGAATAGAATAGTCTCTGAAAAGCATCTATCACTTTAGTATCTCACATGAACAGCTGAATAAGGAGTTTTCTGGGAAAAAACCCTCACACTTCAGAAGCTGATCCAGAGTGAAATCCAGATCTTGATGCTGGGATTCTGCATTTCTCTAGAAATTCAACAGTAGTTACATATTGGGATTTGGGACTCAGTTCAGATATCAGTTTTTATGATGGTACTTATCCTAAAGCAAGCAATAATGATTTTATGGTAATTATCCTCCTGCCATCTGGTAAACAACACAATGCTACAGCATGTGATACCATGTTTTTGCTGATCCTGACTGATCCCTCTTTGAGGCACTGTTAACATAGACAACATTTTGTTTTCCCATAGGAGCTGCTTGGAGGACAATTAGTTGAATCCACTACTCTAATCATGTGGATTTGTTTTGGAGCAAGACAATCTCATAATACAAAATGCCTATTTCAGTTTGAACAAGCAGATTTATTAAAGCTTTTACGTGCACACTGTGTAGCTACCATACACAAAATTAAAATCCATCTGGAGTCAAGAGAATATACAAGCAAACTAAATACTACAAGGGCAATAATATTACTAGCTCTCACATCAAGCTTGCAGTCAGTGTAATATTTTATTGTTATTCATAAGAAAATAAAATAATACTAATACTTTCTGCTCATGGCCAGGTCCTGACACACTTACACAGCAAAGGCCATCTTTTTTTAACAACTTCTGTGCCTGCTTTGCTTTCCATGCTGGGCAATTCTAAGGCTGTGAAAGGCTCTGTTCATAGTACACTGAGGCACAGGCTGGGACTGGCACAGCCAGGTTTGACCTCAGAGCTGTGAGGCTGATTCCCTGCTGGGCTGGGACCCTCAGCACCTCCAGCAGTGCCCAAGGCCATTTCTTGACTTACTGCAACCACAACATCCCTTTGCCCTTCACAAACACTCCTCTCAGAATCTGTTACCCTGAGCCAGTAGGAGAATAAAATGGTTCATGCAATTCTACTCCAGGATGACTTTATTCAGCCTGATTAATTATAAGGTATAGTATCTAATCCCCAAATTTAGCATGGTGCTTCTGTTCTAATTATACTCTCTGGTACCTTAATTTTCTCTTTATAGCCCAGCTAAAAATAGTTCATACACATTTTTGCATTATCCTCAGGCCAAGAGGGAAATAAATCCAGCATTTAACACTCGATCCCACAGACAATCACAATTTATTCAACCTTAAGGCTCCTGGGACATGCTTGGAAATCCATTCCCCCAAGCAAGACACTCCCCAGACAATGCTGGGGCAGATTTGTCCAGTCCTTATGCTGCACAGAGGAAAGTTAGTGCTGGGAAGGGGTCTGGACATCCACAAAGAGTGAACACATTGGATGCTGCTATTGCCTTCTGGACACAATGGAATGATGTGGCCAGTCTAAGCAGCTTGTCCAAAACCTCAGAAAGAATCAGTGTCAGGATTAGAAATAAAACTTTCTGGAGTCTAGTCAATATTTTTTACCTCCTAAATTACAAAACTGAGGCAGGGCTCAGATAAAGTCACCAGTAGCTGTATTTTCACAAATCTTCTGCCCTACTCTTCATTGATGTACCTTATTGTAGGGTTCATCCCTACAACGTTTTCTCCTCCAAATACACCATTATAACAGAATAGGGGGCAGACTTAGATACAACTGCAAGAAAGGACTTCAATGTATCTTTGGATCTTTTATAGCTTCTGGATAATCCCATGGGAATATAGCCACAGTTGTGTGGAAGGGTTGTACTGGCTGAATTTTGGGGCGATAGAGCCGTGCCCTGGGTGGTTCAGCTGCTGTGACGGGGGTGAAGAGTCAAAGACACACTGGGTGGCTTTGGTGGGAGATTAGATCTGAAAGCAAAGCCAGAGAGGTTGCAAACAGCAACACCATTTATTGAGATTGCATTTGAGCTGTACAACCATTACATTAACACAGTCCAGCAAGAAAGAAGTCAGCTCAGCCAGGCACATCTTTGAACTGCAGAATCATCAGGTCTGGGCTGTGCTGAGCTGCTCTGCTGAAAGGCTGTGCCACCGTGGGCTTTGCCTGGTGTGCTGTTTGCCCTTCCTGTGTTACTGCTGTTTTCACCTACTTCCCCTTAGGGCCTGGGTGATTCTCTGAGATAGCTCTGAAAAGGTGAAGTATAGCTGCTGGAGAGAACTGAAAACATGACTCAGCTCCTGAAGTTAAACAAGATTTACTTTGGGACATTGTCCTAACACAGCCATGGGTTGTTTTGTCATTTTGAGCCTTTATAAATTTTCTTTGCAGCATATTCAGTAACAGTGCAGCTCTGATCTACTGTGTGTCCATCATGCTAAGCATTATCTAAAAGTCAGGTATGAAATCTGTTTGGAGAGCTGCCCCTGAATTTTACTAAGGACCAAGTTACACTTAATTTGCAAATACATTCGAGTTCCTTTTTATCATTTTAATACTTGAGGAAAGGATATGTGGAGAAGGAAAAGAAGGAATAGAAAGTCAGTGCAGTATCTTCATTTCCCTAATGTGCCATGTACTTCCCCACTTGTTGTCACTTACTTAAATGTATAATCACCATATTGTTTTGATAGGGCTAATTGCTTTCTTTGGGTTCCTTTCTGTCTCATTAGGCCAATTTTCTGTTCCCATCCTTTTTGTGATAATACAAAGAATTATAAAAACAACATTAGAACCAGCCCTAGTGCTGCCTGTCAGATGCTTTCCACAGTAGAGCTGCTGCATCTGCATTTCATTTTACATCTCATATTTATTTCCCCCTGCATTATGCACAGGGTTGATGTTTGTATTCTGCTCTGATGCAAACAATAATGTGTGATTTAGAAAGAGCAGAATTAGGAAACAAATTTAAATCAAAATAAAATAGCTGGCTGAAGAAAAATGAGAGAAAAAAAAAGAATGTTGAGATTGAAATGCTCTGGAGTAACAGTTTTGAATTTTACAGGGTCTCCAAAAATATTTTGGATCCTCAGATCTTAGACTGCACCCACACCACAACAAATGCAGCTGGCAGGAAGTTTGGATTGTGCTTCAGACAGATAAAATATCATTAATTTAGCAAACCTTGCTGTATTTCCTTAGCACTGATTTCAAAAACAGTGTTGAGGTTTGGGTTCAAAACACAGAAATCTGGTATAAAAATGGATTTCATTTCAAGCTTTAGCTGGTTCCTACACCAAATTACTGTAGCCTTTGCTTATGTGTGAAGCAAAAATGCATTTTAAAATATCGTGGACATTTTTCTCTTCAAAAATTTTGCTGATATTTAATTATAGAGATAGGTATAAATATAGAGATAAGTATAGAAAGTATCTTCATTTAAGCTTTTATTTTCAAAATACACAATTAAAAATATAGATTTAATATTTTATTCATCCCAAAGTCTTTACATCAGCTCCACAAAGCACATATTAATGCCTTTCATATTAATAAGAAAATTCCTACACATGCTTCCATGCATTAAATATTTTCTTGATAAACAATTTTATTTGTGAGGAGCTCCCTTGCAGATGGAGGCTGAAATTCTCTCTCCCCCAAACCAAAAGGAATCCTTCCCTTGACCTCCAGAGAGTCAGCCTTTTAGGGACAACTGACAAATATGTCCTGAGCTAGAAAGTACAAGCTGTGAGGGTGAAAACAGGCTATGAATGGAAGGATTCCCGCATGGGTCTGTAGAATGAGGGTCAAATCCTCAGCTGGTGCATAGTGCTTCTCTTCTACCTCTCCCGCAGATTTCCTTCCCAAGGCTGGTATTATCACATTCAGCACCCCATCCCAAACCCCCTGACCCACAATTCAAAGTGTTCAAATTACAGCATCCCACTATTTTCCCCACCTTTTCAAATGCAAGATTTTACACAAAGCATCAGCTGACAGAGGAAATGTGGTCTTATTTGGACAACCTTGTTCTCTGAGCCTGCCAACTGCTCCGAGCTAAACAATCAATGCTGTCCTTCTCAACTTTTTCCTTTCCAATTAATTAATTTAAATTGACCATTAAGTCAGCAGAGTTTTTGATTGATATTTTCATTAACAACCCTCTCATGCAGACCTGTCCAACACCTAAGAAATGTATGATAATGTCCAATCTGCATGAAGGGGTCTGAGCATCTCCCTTCACCTCTCAGTGCTAGTGAGTTATTACTCGAATTGTGCTTGCTGTTTCATTGAGTGTAATTTGAATACAGATTAGCTGCCCCAGTGTTCCAGAGCTTTGGCATTATCATTACTGGGGACAGTAATTTGACTGATGAACACACAGGTTATCACAAGGTCATCACCTTCACAGTATTGGAATGGTCCATCGTCCCAATTTTGGAGGGAAGGAGGCTAAACCTTTCAATAGCAAAATTAAGTCCTGTAAATTAACTTGTCCGATAACTTATTGAATAAATCCTTTACTAATTAAAGAACCAATAGGACCCTTTGTTCTCAGATCTTCAAAGGCTTTATTAAAATCAATGAAGTAATATCAATTTAACAGTATTTTTTTTTGTAACAGGAATTGAGATCCTTCATCCAATTAGACTCAAATGTTCTGTATATGTAAAATGATTTTAAATGTTAGATGGCAAAAAGGAAGATACTGAGATTATTCTGTGAAAGCAATTATCTGCCAGCCACGCCTCTCAAAAGACTTGCTTTTGCTTTATTAGCACTCAGAAAGTGAAAATGCAACAGAAAATTTGCTTCATACTCACAAATTTGTATTTTGTGGGACAGGCGACGGTGCCACACTCTGACAATATTGTGCTTATCCTGCTCTGGCATTTTATCCACTATAAAAGAGCATTCAGAAATGCAACCATATTAAAGAAAATGCAAAATCTGTACTACTACAATACACAATATGAAGCATAAACAACCATTTACAAACATCAGTGGGGCTGGCACCTTGATTTGCTCTCTGCAGCTGAAGCAGCTCTTTGGTGACACATGAAATGAGTGTGGGGGCCTCAAACCAGTCTCAGCTGGTCTGCACCAAAACATCTGTTTGTGCACTTGGCACTATTTGTTGACCAAGACATTAGGTATATAATAAGTTATATTTTAGGGGAAAAGATATGGAGACATAAAGAAGTCATTATAATGTCCAACTACATCAAGTATGGCTCCTAATAAAGGCATCAGTTTTATTTTTCCAAACATAACAATTCTCTTGGAAATGTTTTTTTCAAGCATATAGTTGCATTTAATGTGTCTGGAAGAATTCAAGGGAAAAGGTTTTATTAATTTTTAATAAAAAATTTGAAAATATTTGTTTCATTATTTTGAAGAAACGCGTTCTCTTGAAGATAAACAAAACCCTCTGAAATTAAATTTTTGTGCATGCTAATACAAAATTAATAGAAAAAAATTGCTGTCTATTGTTATCAATAGATGAAATTACATTTTTAAAATTGTGAAGAATCATAAATGTTTTAATTGAATCTTTTAGAGCGATGACAATAGAAATATCCTTTTGACTGTGGTGGTACCCAGACATGAATATTTTAGTGAGAATAAGATGAAGATTAAAATGTGAAAAACCAAAACACACCACTTCTGCCTGCTAAAACACATACATGAAAATTGCCTGTCTGACCATTAATCTGATCCCAACACCTTCAGTGAAAAAGTAAAGCAACATTTTAAAATTACTATTGCACCTATAGGGTAAAATTTCCTTAGTATCATAATTTTACAATTTCTTTAATTATGGAGAAAATGTCTCTGTTTCAGTTATCCCAGAGAAACATTTTGAGATTGGGAACTCTCTTGGGAAGTAGGAGATGAGCAGGGCACTGGACCCAAAATCCTGGTAGTGCCAGTAATGCTCTCAGCACTGAGTCCTTCTGGAAAAGTGTGTCATCCATCAGTCCTCAGGAATTAAAAGATAAAGATGGGTAATATGGACAGAGAGAAGGAACACCTCTGTGCCCTTTGGAAATTGGCCTGGTGTTACCAGCAGAGGGATTTGAAAGTGAATTCCTGTTAAAAAGACTTTGCTGGAATTGCTTTGAAAATGCTGTCACTAAAGTGGACCAACTTCATGAGGTGGGTGCAAAAAAGCTTCTCTACAACAGAATTCACTGATGTTTTTGTCACATCTCGATTTTAAAACTATTCTAAATGTATCCAAATTAATCTTCCATACCACTTCATCCTGCATTCTCACTGCATATTATTTTTGACATTCACAGCACTTTGCCAACATTAGCTAATTAATTCTCAAAATATTCCTCTGAGGACAGCAAGTAAACACCATTATCCCTCTTTTAAACTGAGCCAAGGAGGTCTTGTGCAACAGCTTTTCCTGAGGCCATCATGTTTTCTTCCTTTCCTTGGTCTCTCAGCACCAAGGCAGAGCAATTAGATCCTGACCTTTTCTGTCACCTACTTTTGGGCTTGGATCCCTGAATCACACCTTTACTGACACACTGACCTACTGTGTCTATGTCTAGAAGATAAAGAGCTAAAACTCAGTAACATCTCCCATGCCGATCCTAGTCTATATCTTTTATTTTTAAGAAAGTTAACAGCAATTCCTATGTGCTGCCACAGAAGAAAAAAAGGCACCAAGATCTAAAAAACTACTTGCTTTGTGAATGAATTCAGTCTATGTAAATCAATTAGTCATCAAAACAATTTGACACTTGGAAAATTGAATCTTCAATTAGATGTTATCTTCCCAATATCCTTTATATCCTCCCTGGATAGAGATAACACCTTTGTTATCTCCCTGAGAATCCACCTCCCCTACTTTAGCAGAAATGATCAACTGATAGTTATAAAACCCTTGGTGCTTGTCCTTGGATCAGAGTCCCACAGAGCCATGAAAACATTAGAAGCCATGGGATGAAGCTGATACTACAGTCTCAATAGTGAGATTTTACAACCTGGTTAAAGTGAGCTATTTCAGCCCTCCTGCAACACCTGTGATTTAAAGATCTCTTTACTTTGGAAGCTGCTTCTGAATCCTGGCAAGGATGGGATTGAAAAAAGGGAGTTTTTCTTTCTCAAAGGATAGTCACAGTACCTTGTGACTACCCCTTCATGCCTGGCTCAGGAAAGCATCTTGCTTGCAGGAAAAAAATTAAATTCAAGCTGAGGAGGAATGGCTGCAACACACCCTGAAGTTGGACTTTGGCTTCTCATCAGGGATGTGGTGTGTGGGTGAGCCCACAGGGCAAATCCATGTGTGCTCAGCTGTGGGCAGAGGAGGAGGAGGAAGAGGAGCATTGAAGGGAGCACTGAAGGAGGATTGACTGGAGGCCCCCACTCTGTGCATCAGAGTTCTGAACCACCTTGCAGGGTGTGTTCAAGGCAACATCAGTGAAGAAATGGCAAAAAACATGTGTTTCTCATTAGGCTTCCAGATTTTATTGAATTTCCAATGTTCATTATGGTCCCTTCTCTAGGACTGAATTATTTTTCATATGTTACACTGTGAACATTTCTGAATGCCACATTATCCAAGATAGGAACAGAGTAATGTTGAATTAACCTCCAGACCTGCCTATCTGCTAATCCACAATGCAGCTGCTGCTCCTCTTGTAGCTCATTGAAGCTCTCCATTTTACTGGGGATGACTCGGGAATTTTTGTCTTTTCAGAGGCTGCTGAGTACATAGAGACCACACTGGCACCATTCCTAGATATCATAAAAAATGCATTGATTTGCTCCAGCTCCTGGTTTGACCCTCATAGTCTTGGTTTATGTCTACTTCAATGTGTTCTCTGAAGAAGAGGACAGAAATTTGTTGCTTAGTGCCCCTCTGGGATCCACCTGACCCAAACTCTGAAACACAGGGAACATCCTGTGACATCAAAGATCAAGTCTGACTCCAGCAGTTACCTCCTCACATAGCTTGAGAAGAAACAGCCATCTTTCAAGATGGACATGATTTATGTGAAAAAACTGTTATTTGTGGAAAAAAGGAAGAAGTACTTCTCTGGCACTAGCTGTTTCTGCAAAGTGTCAATGGAAATCTTGTATTTGGGGTAACTCCAAAACTGGACCAGTGCATGAAATAATTTTGGCACCAGCTTAAATCCTTTACCTGAATCCTTTACCTTTACCACTAAGTAGAGGTCACCTAAGGTGCAGGGAGTCTGAGTGGAAAGAAATTCAACTATTCACTGCAATATTAAAAACCAGATAGCAGGAAAAATGTTCCTCTATGTCATACTAAAAATCAAATTTGCTCTAATCATAATCTTATTCAAGATGGTTTGCTTTTTTATAGTGCAAGGGACAATTATTTATTTTAGATTAAATTTAGATTTCAGCTGTGAGCAGTGATGTAGAGTATAACCCCTGAAAACTCAGTTGCATTTAAGAACAAAGATTATGGCTTCTTTAACCTTCAGAAACTCTATGCTATTATAAACCCATGTTCGTTACCTGGTGTAAATATACTAATATCAACATCAGATAAATACAAGATGCATCAAAAGATTTAAGGCACCTGTTGGGTATTTAAAAGAATTATATCTTGTTTATGGAACAGTATAAAATGCACAACTGATTTATATAACAGCTAGTCTATTGCAGGGGAAATCTCATTTCAATCATAAATGGCAGAACTTGATTTAAGAATTCATTCTTTAATGGGTCTGCGATGTTCAAATTTAAACTCATTCAATTCATCAGCAAAATATTCAATATGGGGCACAGGGAACTCATTTAGGCAAACAGTGACTTTTAATATAAATTTTCCAGGAGATTTCTTCATCGATTCAGCAGTTTAGTGCAAAATGATTTGTGCGATACATTCTCAAGGATCAATGCAGGCCAAGTCAATGGCTAATATAAAACAATCATCCCACCCAGTACAGAGAATGTGTCAATGAACTTTGACTTCACATTGAACTGCTCTGTGGAAAGGAGAAGGAAATCTGATAAAAATTAATCATAACTTCCCCCTCTTCCCCTTCCCCATTATCTGTTGTTATTGTTTGTTTGTACTACAACATAACTTGGAAATCTCATTCTGGATTAGAGCCCTGAAGTGCTTGACTCTGCATAAACACATGTGAAGGTGGCACCTTTGCCCTTAAAAATGAATATCCTCAGTCTTCTGGCTGCTGTTGGTGTAAGCCATCATCTCACATGAACATGGGAATTACAATAAGGAATTGTCTGAGCTGCAGCTACTTGAAGAGAAGGTCCAAGGGTTCTGACCATCAAATCTCTTCTGGACAAGGCAAAAAACCAAAAAGCCAACACAGCAGAGACCTTGCAAGGGTAATCTTTGTGCTTTGTGCAGATACCCTTTTGGAGGGTCTCAGCAGTCATTTTCCAGGATCAGAGCCTGACGAAAATAAGTAGAACACATCTACCTTCATTTGTTATTCTCCCTATCTTTTAAGACTGTACCTGCAGCCCTGGGGTGGGCTTCTGGTGAGGTCTACTTGCAGCTGGAAGTAACAAAAGTCATTTAACCATCAACCATTTACTGCATGGCCAGAGCCTTCAAGAGTGCAGCAGATTCCTGGAGAGATGAGAAAAGGGCACTGTGGACATAAGACTGCAGCTTTTAAGGTAAGTAGTGTCAGGTGGGTGAGACTGATGTCACTAGTCCAGCAAAAGAGGCAATGGAATAAAAGAAAAGGCCAGCTGACAATGGATGGGCCTCCTGGCCAAGATAGAGATAGTTGACCATGGGCAGATATTTGGAACTAATTTTAGGGATCCAGTGGAATATTATGGAACAAAGTCATTAAATAAGGTCTTGCCTGAGCTCCATCTCAGTGTGTATAAGGAAGCAATATCTGAAATACTGCCCATTCTGTCCTTAGCTCTGGCTCCTGAAGTGTCTGGAGGCAGGTGAGTATTCATTTCATCAGGCTGTGATTTCACTAAAAGAAGTACAATTGAGCATCTTGGGCTGCTGAATTACCTCAGCCCAATCCTGATAAATTTAGTTTAAATTCTGCTTCTTGAAAGGTTTTATCAGTGACTAAGTGATGCTGACCTGCGTGATGATGTTGTTGTTCATGGCTGGGTTCAGGACCACTCTGGATATGGACTTTATTGATTGCTCTGGACTCCCTTAGTTTTTTAAAGCATCCTTTGAGCTACAGGGGCAATTTACATACTTTTACATAAAATCACATATGTTGTATAAACAGGCACAGAGACCTAGTCTTCCAAATCAAAGTCTTCTGGAGGAAGTATAGTGTAGCTTCAATTAATCCCTTAGATTAAGTTCCAATTTATGTATCTGGAGTACAGCTGAAACATGTTTTATTAGTTGTAAAACTTTTAGATCCTATGTTTAAATGTAGTTTTGCAGAAGTGGGTGGGAAGTGGAAGGTTGTAACATTATGGTATAGAGGCAGCTCTAGGCTTATTTCTCCAATTCCACCTCCATTTTTTTTAATCTGAAGGTTTCATTCCTATACTCCATATCCTACCTCAGAAAACTGATGAGTGAGGAAATAGGACATTCATTAAGGTTCAGACTGAAAAATCAAGACTGGATACTGTTTTTAATAGATTTCTGGTAATCTGATACATTTGGAGCCTGAATATAGACTTAAATTACACTAAATGCCATATAAACACAAGTCAAGATCAGAGTTGGATGTAAATATTGTCAGTTGTGTCAGAGGCTGACTGTACATCTTGCATCCTAATCATGCCTCCTTCAGAGAGATTTAATGAGTGCCATGAACTCTCTTTGTCAACTACATAAGGTACATTTCCATGCTTCTCTGATGCTTATTGTGATGTACCCAGAAAGAGCACATTTCTGAAGACACCAAATGCCAACAGGAACAAAAATCCAACACTTTCAACAGCAGGAATTTTTCATGTTGGCTGTCCCAGCTTGGGTTGTTGTTGGGGAGCTATTGTCAGATTCAAAACTAGAAAGACATTCCCATTGGAGAAAGTTTACTGTGTAAATTACAAAAGCAAGAATTTCAAGGCATAGCTTCCAATCATATTTAACTTAAATTAGGTATACAGGACTCTACTACAAGGCCTTGAAATTTTTAGTCTTACCACCAATTTCAATGAAGTTCAGTTCTCAAACATTTTCTTCCCAGGATAAAGTTACATGGTGGGTTTTTTCAGTGTTGCTGAAAAATTGGAGCACTCATTGACTCTGAAAATCAGCTTTCATTATCCATTAAAAGACACAGAATTTTGCAGCTTTATTTTTCATATGACTGTCTAAAGGATCCAAACTGTCCAATAAAAGGGCGTCAGTGATTTTGTACTGTGTAAATTACCTCATACTTGCCACTACAAACTGCAAGCATTCCAGACCTTTTCTGCTTTGACAATCAAGAATTATCAAGGAACTTAAACAGCAAAAATTATCATCCCTCTGCTTCTTCTTAGAGTTTCACTTAGTTTTTGCCATGTCGTGAAGAAGATGACACCAAATCTGTCACATTAGTTTTACTGTGTTTCCCTACTCAGGCTGAGAATGCCAGTACAAAAGGTTTATATGCAAACCCCACTGTAATGAAAATCAAAGAAAATATTGATTTGATTTCCAAATTATTAATCAACTTCACAGCTGAACAAAAATATTGTATTGCTCAGCTCAAGCAAATCCTAACATCTTTGCCTCTGGCTATGAGTCCAAGAACTGATGAAGGACAAAATGGTAATGCATGTACTGTATACATCTGGGGAGGATCAGCATTCTTAAAGAATAAGCATATCGGCTGTGCAGCAAGAAGAGTTTTGCAGTATCCAAGCAAATGAAAAATAGAGGATTAGAGAATGTAAAGGACAATCTGGTTTCAAGACAATAATTTCCCATGCAAACTCGCTCTTCCAAGAGGGTGAAGCAGAGTGAAGGATACAGCAATACAACAAATAATGGCCCCATTTGAGATAGTGCCTCAGGAAATTTGACTTTTTAAAGTATTTTTCCAGTGTATCTGTCTCCTTGCAGGAGCAGAGGTTGATAACCAAAAGGAATGGATGGGCAGAATCCTGAGGAGGAGATCAGTTAGGGAATTGTGCAAACGATACTGAGGCTGGGTCATACGGCACAGCTAGAGATGTCAGATAGTGAGCAGGCTGCCAGATTAGCTCACCCATTTTTGCAATACTTAAAAATGTTATATTGGAACAAACTGCAGTGTGCACACCTCAAGGGAGAATATATCAGCTGCAGCTGCCCAGATTGTACAGAATCAGTGAGAGTTACCTGATACTCAGGGAATAAGAAAATCTAGATAAAGTGAAAAATAAATGGCATGAAAGAAAAACACACAAATGATACAAACACTGTCTAAGCACATCTCATCCCTCTTAGCTTATTTTTTATTCTAAGGTCAATTAAAAAAGCCCCACAAACTTATTCAACAATTAGAAATTTTGGCCTCTACGAGATAAAATCTGACTTTTCTCTTGAAAATTTTTTTCAGCCTGACAGCTTTTTCCAAAAATTGATGCTAGATCTTAATAGGACATATGGGAACAATGCTCATCAGAATTTGGGCATTATGATAATTATTAGCCAGAACAAAGACATTGAGCTTTAACCTGAAATGGAGTAAATGCCAAAGTTTACATAAGGTGCAAACAGTCACTTAAGAGTATTTGCTACAAGATGTAGCTTGTGAAGTGCTGCATACACCCCATAAGGCAGGTAAGATATCACTCTGGCATTGAGTTTTTTGCACTGTCACATTCCTCATTCATTTGAATAGGCCCGCGTTGGCTCTCTATTAAAGACCAGCTGTGTAATCTTAGCTCCTGCTTTCTTAATAAACCCACCCCTGTACAAAGCCAAGGGTGAGAGAGCTGGTGGGACAGGATTATAAAGAGATGGACATATTTACAAACTGGTCAGCCCTCCTGGTAAGAAAAGGATGGCAGTCCATGTCTGCACTTTTGGGCAGTTCTGCGTGTCCATCAGGACTTGCAATTCTGCCCTGCTTGAGAAGTTTATGGTTTTTATCCCCCCAGTTCAGAAATTATCATTTCTCTGGTTCCCTCAGGCCTGGGGACAATTCAGACCCCTACCACAACTCTACTACACTGATGTAATTTCTGTCTGTGTTTTTATAGTCTAAGCAGTTAAAAGTAACCAGAGTAATAGTTTTTGAAGTTCATATGACATCCAAAAATCTCCCAGCAAGTGCTTTGATTTGCATCCATTTGTATCAAAAGAGAGAAATTAAAAATATGACTAAACAAGTCAGTGGAGTGTGCAGGCTCTGAGAGAACATCCCATTTAAATTCTGTTTAAATTCCTGCATCCTGAAAACTTATCCCCAAACTTTATCTCACCCATCTTACACACAGAGCTCATTGACAAAACTAAACAATTTGCACTATCACTCTAAATATATACTATTTTCAGTGAAAGAATGATAACAGTCAAGATCTGGTCTTCTGTTAAAACTGTGTAGGTGCAGAGTAAAGAACAGCCTAGCTAGGAAACATTTAGTCTAAAGGGAATTAGGGGGAACAGAGTGTTTTACCTCTACAAATAAACAGAAAAAATAGTATTTCCCTCCTACATTTCTAATGACAAACTTGAATAGCTGTTTCCTCCACAGTTTTATATTTATATTTGTCTCTTTGTATCATTTTGTTTTTATGATCTTTGGGGAAAAATGTGTCAACAGCATTTTTTGGGGGGTTTCATTGACAAATAAATATTTTAACAAAGTCTTTTTCCCAGAAAGTATCAGTTCATTCCAAATTTTCACAGAAACAGTTCAGCTTCAGCTCAGGTCAGTTTTTTGCCTAAAGAAAAATACTGCAGCAAATTCCAGGACAAGGAGCTTTGTACTGAAGCATCCCAATCATTTTGATTTTATTGCAGACACAAGCAGAGGCAATAGCCCAATTTTGATGCCAGTTACAGATTTCCAGCCCCACTGATTACCATATTCCTTTCATCCAATATCAACAGGATGGAAAAAGATCTAAACTTTGCAAACTGTTCTTCTGTACCTATTGCAAAAAAAAAGGTCTTATTTAACATGCATCCACCTTTGGAGAAAATAGCATCAGATTCAACAGCAGAAAAGGCATGCACATTAATTCAAGACAAAAAATTACTAATCCCAGACTGTGCAAACTGGTTTGCTCCCACAGTTGTGTGGAAATGAAAGCAGCTGAAACCTCGCTTTAGCAGCATATCATACTAGTTCTCTTTAACACAGTTTTTCTGAGTTGCCTATCCTGTAATTGCAAACCTGTAACAAAAAGCAGAGGGAATTTGAGGTGATGTCATGGGAACTGAAAAGTGGAACAATAATTAGCTGTGTTTTTACATGACATTTTGGTGGTTAGCAAAGGGGAAAACATAAAATCAAGGGGAGGCATTGGAGAGATGGAGGCAGGAAAGGGAACAGACCATATTGAATTGTGAATCTCTACTTTTCCTCTCTAAATAAATGAAACCAATAAACTTTAATAGTGCTGGTGAATGTGCCTTGCCATTGACTGAAAATCAGATTTGGTATTGATTTGATTTTCAGAATATTACTCAATCAAGCACACTTAACTGCAGAAATTTTGTATTTTTTATATCATAAAAAAACAGTGCAAGCAAATCTGCCAAGCCTCCCCTCTGGCTACAAGTCTAACAACTGTTGAAGGACAAAAGATAATATATATGAATACCATTGCCATGGTTCACTGGGTTAAAACAAACGGCCCCCATTTGACCTTTAAATTGAAGGGTTTCCTTTTATATCACTAGAGGCAAAATGCATGGACATGAGTACAACAACAACAAAAAGGGGACTCAAGCAGCGGAGCTGTATTTGATTTGAGGGATTTTTATCCATTTTTAAGGGGATATTTTTTCTTTTCCTTTGGAGGGAGGTAAACCCAAAAGTCAAATTGATGAAGAGAAATGGAATCGGAATCTGGCCTGGGTTGAATTCACTGCTGCTTGGTTGGTCACCCTGAGGGAAATGATATGTGTGCAGCTGGGATGATGAATTGGGTTTGTTTAAGTCATCATTACATTGTACTTTTTTATGGACCTCAGTATTTATAACACTTAAAGTTGATTGAGTAATGTGGGTTGCCTCGGCGTCCCTGCTGGTCAGCTGGGGTGACGGGCCTTGACAGCAAACATGAAGATATTACTGCTCCAAGACTGGTCCAGGATGTCGGGGTAATCTTAAGCAATCTGCTGCTTGCTCTTGTGTGTAATACAGTGTTGAAAACTTTCCTGTGACTGCATATCTAGGTTTATATGCAAGCTTCGATGTATTTGGTGAAGACCTCAAGCAGCTCAGAACTAAAACAAGAAGGCAGCTGATTTAACTGAATTAATTTTTTCTTTTTAAATTAAAATTTTGCTTCAGAATAGCGTCCTTATAAATTGGGAACAGAGTGACTTTTAACTATATTTAATGTCTTCATTCTTTTGGATTAGTATCCCCTCTCTGTTTTTCCTGAAGTCCAGTCAGCTTTCTGTAATCATTGGGAGAAAATATAAGTCTCAGGAGAAAAGCATGTTCAAGCACCTTTTCTTGAAGAGAGTAACAGTGATGACAGACTAATTATCTTTAAGCCAGCAGCCCAAAAATTTAGGCAAATGAAACTGTGTGGGCATCCAAATGTAACACAGAGATCAGAAGCTCAGCTATGAGAGGTGGGCATTGGTTCACCATGAATGTGTGGTCACTGGTTTCATATTTGAAAGCATGGAGGGAAATGGGCTGCAGCCCCACACATCCTGCTTGTGAGGGTTTTACTGAATGCAAAACAATATCTTGTTGTTTTGCATACGGGAAAATATCTTTGAACCTAAAGGCAAACCTTGAAATTCTTTATAGAGTTGTCTTTGACTGGGCCGTGTTGGTAGCATGAACAGAGTCTCATTTTATCTGTATGGCTACAATTAGAATTAATTCTCTAATATGTCAGTTTCTACAGGTGAACACACATGACTATATACTTGTGTCTGCATGTGTACACCATGACATGAAAGAGTCTGAAAAATTGCACTTGAAGTTTAGGAAATGCCAAAGCCAGCTTGTCCTGGTCACCAGAACATCATGACACTGTCTGTGGTAATGATCTAATTTCTTCCCCAGCAGCCCTGCCTCTTTCAGCACAAAGGGAGCAGCTGGTCAATATTGGGTTTTATTGTCATCATTCTGTGGGTGACTCTGTGATTGTTTACTGCACATTATCCTCATCCCATCCTTAGGAAAGAATTATCACCCTGCTTGACTCTATTTAGGGTTGTTTGAATATATACAAGACCAGTGATTCTTCTACCTGCTGCAGAGGAAGTTTGAGGGGAAGTTGAACTGGAGCAGAAATAAAAGGGTGTCCTCCTACCACATTTTCCTTGCCAATTTCCCATCTCCACTTGTCTAAACCAAGACCCAGTTTGAAGACTTCTGTTACCCTCCCACCTACAGGTGTCAAAACCTGTTCTCAGTTGCTCAGGACCTCAACATAGGTCTTGGCATTAGCAAAGGTCCTCCAGGTGCTGTGGAGCAGAGGTGGTGGCTGCCATCTCTTGTGTAGGTGTTTTGGTGCCTGGCACAGGTGCTACTGAGCAGCATCACAACATGCAATCCCAAGGCAGCAAGAGAATCCTCCAGCTTGGCACATCACTGTTTCCCTTCTTGAAGCCCTGACATGTCTCAGTGTGTGCCTTCCAACTTCTGTGGGAATGAATCACCAGAATGGTTCCTAGACTTCCCTCAGCATCCTCAACTCAACTGACTTGAGTCCATGTATTATACTGGAGGGAAAATCCATCAGACTGTGTTCCAGCAGAGCTGAAGGAAATTGCTAGGAATGTCCTGTTCCTATCCCACAGTTTCAGAAAGGACCTTGCCCTTTATAGTAGAAATTACCAGGTATCCTCATCTATGGAGTTTCTACTGGCCCACAAAAATTCTTATAATGTAGCCATATTTAAGATTTTACTGTTGCTGGCAGAACAGACCTCACTTAATTTTCAGTCTTGTGCTTTAAACCATAGTGGAGGTACATTTCCCTATTAAACTACTAAAAAGGAACATTTTCCTACATGCAACACAGTATATTTTCCCATAATTTCACACTCAGAAGCACTTCAACTATTTTAGCTGAAATGTTCCCAAAATGTACAGCCAGCAGAAACATCTAGCATGGAAATTTTCCCCTAGGCCAGGTCACATTCAAAAAAATTATGAGCAATATAAAGCAAAGTCTTGTAATAAGAACTTTCAGAGACTCTCAGAGCCAAGAAAATTAAATATAGGTACTGTTCACTGTTTGTGTGTTGCCTGTAGTTACACACACCATAAATATGTTAGTAAAGGCCCAGAGCTCTGTAGTCCACCTGATCTAAAACAAAAACCTGACAAGAAATTCTAGCTTCATCCTTGTTCATCTGTGCTGACATTTGACCTATTATGGGTCAAATTCTCCTCTCCTTTACACCAGCACCAATCTTAAGAACTCTGCTAATTATAGGAGTTTGTTTTATGTGATTATAATATGTTTGAGCAACAATTTCAAATTATGTGTGCTGCTACCCAGTGGATCGTTGGAAAAAAAAATCCATCACTGGAGGAATAACACCAGTGAGCAGAGGAAATATTTGCTCATACTTCTTTTATTATTAGGCCCTAAACTGAAGAGAGAGCAAAGTTAAGAAAATCTTTCATTAGACTTTAGCTTGCACAGTACCCCTTCTGTTTTCTCTCACCTCACTTCAGCTTGATGGCAAGCGAAGAAACTCAAATTCACTTTTTCCTTTGCTTTTCAATTGGAACTGAACAGCAAAAAGAAAAACAAAGCAAAGCTGGCAATAAAAACCAATTTAAACTCTATTAGTGGTGCACTCAAAATAGCTCCATCAAAAACCAGGAGGAGTTTGTTAACACACAAACATCCTTTTGTGTGTTGTTTGTAGGCTTCATTAATTGCCATCTGATGTGAAACATGAGTTTAATTGAAATTTCTCACTAATCAAGTGCATCCTTCTAATGATGGTGCACAACAGTCACATGTTCTGTGCACGGTCCTCAGTGCAAAATTCAAGTGAACACTTGAATTATTTTAAAAGCCTATTAAACCTGATCTGTAAGTGCAGTATGTGATCATTTGCATTGTTGCTCAATTTGTACAAACAGAAATACACACACATGCTCAGGGTGCAGATGCAAATTCAAAGCTTAACGAACCGGGTCCTGAAAATGACTCCTAACTGACTGGCCAGCACATGGATCAATAATAAGGCCCAGAAAGCCCTTCAATCCTGTATTGTCATTTCAAATCCAAGCTCTAAGTGCTTATCTAAGAGGGCTGTAATTTACTGCTTTATTAAAATTTTGTGGGAGTGATAAATCCACCCTCTGAACACAGAGGTCAGGTGGCGATGGCCTGTTTGACTTTTCTCTTACATTCACCAGGATGTTTTTGCTGGATTAGGTCAGACCTTTGGTTACTCTGATGTTTCAGCTGGACATGAACACATTCCCTTACCTCTATATTCTCCATCCCAACAGATAGTGAGCACTACTTCCAGAGCAATATTTTTAAAAGAGAAAATACTAAAGGATTCTCCCTCAAGAGCAAGGCAGTTTCAATTTTTCATCCCAGACAAGAGCTGTAGTTGGCAGCAAATGCTTTTTGGGTTTCCTGGTTTTGTCCCTAGACCCTCTGGATTACAGGATATAGAAAAGTAAAAGGAGAGTGAAAGAATAGAGAGGGAGTGCTATAATATGGCATCAAATTTAAGGATCCCAGCTACTGGTTTCTGTTTAGTTTGAATTCTATAAAGAGTTACAAGGAAATATTTCTAGCAGTGAATATTTTAACTTCACTCAGGGTCTGCTTGTTTTGCTGAGGCAGAAGAACGAGGACAGAGTCCTACCGATACCACCTAGAGTGGTCAAACTTGGAGAAAAACACCTTAATGCTCTCAGATATGTATTCTGGTTTTTTATCATTAACTACAAATGCTAAAAACCAGGTAAATTCACATTCAGAGGGAACACTATGATATTGAGGGCAAATCCCTCAGAAAGGTGCTAAGCCAATGTTATGTTTCATTTTCTTTGGACAAGCAGGGAGGACTTTGGTGAGGCTCCATACTCCACCATGGGATGGGTGAATGCCTTGTCCTTGCTGATGTTCATGGGAATGGTTAATATGTGGCTTCCCTTCAGACCTGCTCAGCATCACTCACAAGTCAGAATAAAGCAAGAGGTAAAAAAAAAAAATTTCAAGAACACAACTACAGTCTCAGAGTGTTTGAAGTAATTTAGTGCAGAAAACTTCTTTCTACATCACAGTGCCCAACACAATTTTGACTTTTTTGTCTGGTTTATTTTGTTGTGGTTTTGTTTGGGTGGGTTTTTTCCTGATGAATGAATGCTGTATTATTTGCTTTTCACCTGCCAAAAGTTTCATGTATTTCCACGCTCTACTAGATAACAACCTCCTTAATGCAGTCTGTGGTGCATCCTTAATACTGCTGTAAAACTGAACAGTGGGAAAATGTCAACAATCAAATTTTGCAAAATTTGTTGTAAATCATTCATGCACATATAGCTGTAATCCTTCAGTTAGAAGATTCTGTCCACATGACATTCAGTGGTGCACTGAGAGATCTTGCAAAGAGCCATGACAGGTCAAGAAGGAGGTTTTCTACCTCAAGACAAGTTACCCAACAAGCTATCTTCCTTCCCAGGTAATAGGAATGTCAAAGAAAAATTTGCTTTGGCTTTGAAAATTAAAAAGAAATATCTGAAAAACAGAAGCCTTATTTCAAAGCGTCTTCATCCATTTCATTTTCATGAAGTGTAAATGTTTTGCTGTGTTATGTTCCATCTATCAAGTTCATTCTGCTCCTAGTTAGCAAAGTCATTTTCACTGTCAGGTTGCAAAATGCAAACAGAGCCTATCCTGCCAAGCCTTTCCAGTATGAATGGAGAAGCTCCTTCCTCCACAAATGAAGTTCACACATGGGTTGAGCCGGATAATTGCCAAAGTGAAAGTAAGCTTTATCTCCTTTTGAATTAAACAATTTGTGAGCATATGTAGGGAGATAAATGTTACCTCTGCTGCAAGAATTGCACTGCACCTGTGTGTTATGTGAAAGGCTCATTTCCACAACACAAAAAGGAGTACAGAGGTACAATGACAAGTTGAGGAACCCCAATAACCAAGAAATGAGCCTCCATCAGGCTTGTCCCAGAGCTGTCATGGGAGACGTCAGCCCAGCTCCCTAGGGATGAAACCCATCACAATGAGTCAAGGGAAAAATTCTCCAGTTATTCCCCTTTAGATATTTGCAGCTAGCTCAGAAAACTTCCAGGGACAAGTCCTTACTGTTGGAGTCTGCAATTGCCTTTCCATGAGCACACGCATGTGATGGCAAAAATCAAATAATACCTCAGAAGTGTCTGGCTTCTAAGTAGTTAAGGAATCCAACACTGAAATAGCAACTTTGTGATCTGATGCTATTCCCTTCCCTTCACATGTCATTGAAAAACTGAGATGTGAAGAGTTTCAAGCAATAATCTGGTTCCATAATGTAAACACAGGCAAGAATAAAAACATTAATTCAAGTTTTTACACCACAGGCTGGAAGATTCAACATGTATCAATGAGAAGCGTTCCTTATTCTCACTGAAAGGCATTGCTTACTTCACAAATTGGAAAATTTGACTGCTACTGCTAACTCCTCTTCTGTACTGTCACCATGAATTGTTCAGGGTCAAGGTCTTTGACTAAACACTTCTGAAACTTCTGTTTTTCACACTTCTGCTTTGCAATAAGTTGGTGCAGAACACAGTGAAACTTCTGCAGTTAGGAGCAGCCTCACTAATTTGTAGGCACTAACCACCAGATTTGTGCAGACATGTAACAGCTAATGAGAGAGAGGAGGTAGTTTTCAAAACTTTCTCGACTCCTATCTTGCCTTCAAGAGATTGCATTGGTGTGAAGGATCACAGGTGATGGGGAGCAAGAAGTTGAGAAGTACTCAGACTCCACAAGATGCAGTGGGTGCCTACCAATACACCGATGTGCAAGAATTACACTCACTGTAAAGTCTCATTGATGCCAAAAGCTCCAGATAAAGCAGATGAATGTCATGCTCCAATTCTGCATCTGGAGATTTTAATGGTACTGGAATGACATCAGTAGTCAGCAATGTTTTTTAAAACTATCTTTAATTTTATTGCTTTTTTTTTTAGATCTGCTTTTTCACTCCTGATAAGAAACTTGCTTCTAAAATACCAATTAAAATGGTTTAAGGTGATGGTTAGGCAGGTTCATTTGGATCCAGACTGAGAAGCTGGCATTGTTACTTATTTCATGAAGGGTACTCAGTGAATTAACTAGCTTGAAGTGCTATACTAAGGACAGAACAGACAGGAAATAGAAAGTAGATCACTTGCCCTATGAAAACTACATCTTATTTCTTAAAAGTCTTTCAGATTTAATTAAATCAGGTATTATTGCTTGGATATAAGAAAGTTGTTTTTTTTAAATCTGCATTTTCTACTGAAAGTACAGTTTCTAAAGGAATCAACAAGAGCAAAAATCTTAATTAAATTCTAACATTGCTGATTATGTACACATCACTCTTGGTCAATTGTAAAATTTCTCTCTAGCTATTCTGACTGAATAAGCCAGGAAGGTTCAATCAGTTAATATTCTTCCCCCCTGCCCCCCCCCCAAAATGATGTGAAAAAATCAGGGCAAGGAGCAGATCTAAAAAACTCCTTTGAATTGATCCTAAATGAAAATCTGTTTAGGTGCACATGCTTTCATTGGGAGTGCATCCAAGATATATTATAAGGTAATGATAATAATGTGAATTCACTCTTTCTTAGGCAGGGAAAAAGACTCCATAGACTTTGTTACTACAGAGGCCTATCACCCCCACAAATTCTGCACTGTGAATGAAATGCTGTTTGCCTGTTTATGTGAAGAATGATGAAACTTTAAATGAATCATTGACCTTTCTTGAATGACATGTGACCTGTAAGATATCTGAGCTGTATATCAAGAGCAGTTCTTGAAAATTGCTGTCTGCTGACCGAAAATAAACAATAAGATATCAAATATGGTTTGAAAAAATTGACTTGGTTTAACAGTGCAGGGGTGGGGAGGGAGAACTGAATTATTTTGACTCACCAGTCAGAACACATCAATTCATTTCAAATCATCCTTCATCCAGAGACTGGAAGGGTTACTTCTTACCTTTAAAGCTGCTTATGTTTGAGCAATTGCTATTTACCAGAATGCATGCTTTATTTAAACAATGACCAGCAGTAATAAGGAGGCTGAAAATGCTGAGATTGTTGGGATGAGATGGATTCTACAGCAGGAGGGAGAACCTTTGTTCTTAAGGTGGGGATATCAGGTTTGGGTTTAAAGGTCAGCAAAGAAGGGCAAATCTCTGAATTGGTCATTTGGGCCTTTCTCCTTCTCAAAATTGTCATCAAAGGACAGTAACTGCCAAAATAATACAAACAGAAGGTCTGAAAAGGCCAGTCTTTGTGGCAACTGGATTTATTAAGGGCATGCACAGTCCCTGCCTGACTGTGGGTTAACTTCTCTCTGTAGGAAGGCAATCCTCTGCCCATCTGTTTCTGCATGATACCAGGTACTGACCAGGGGTAATACCCAAGCAGACATGATTCAGCAGAGATTTATAAAAAATCTTGCAGATTTTTCCTCAAACCTTGGCCACTCTGGGCTCTTAACTTTTTACCAATAGTGCTTTAGTTTGCTTTTACTGTAGGCAGTGCAAGTGAGGTGAGCTGGTTTGTATGTGTGGGCTAATCAAACAGGGATAATCCACCCCAAATTTAGATACTTCACTTAGTCACTGGGTTTTCTTTTTAGTAAGTGGAGAGAAGCAGACTCCTCCTCTGACTCTTTCCACTCATGCAGAGCAAGAAGCAAGTTAAACTGCTTTGATTCAGCATCTGGGGATATCACAGGAAGGGTTCTGGAATGGTAACCAATTCAGGTAGGTGCCTAAAGCCTCATGGGAGCAACTTCACTTCTACTCATGTAAAGGGCAGAGTTTAATTCCCAGTAAGCACATTTTGGTTAAATGGATGCTAGAAATTGGACTCATCTTGGTTGAAAACACCACCAAGAAAGAAATTCTCACATAAGTAAAACTGTTTTCCCTAGTTAGTTTTTAACCAGCAACTTTTTGTTTAGCTCCTCCTGAGGTACATGAGCATAAACAAGGAGCTGAGAATGGAGCAATAAATACAAAGAACAAGAAAGGAGAGAAGAAGGGGAGAAAAGGAAACACAAAATGCAGTTTTCCTGAGCTGCATCCATCTGGAAAGAATAGAGCAGCAAGGAAAAGGAAGCAAGCAGTGGGCTAAGGTGACCTAGGCAGATGGTTAGGTCAAAGGCCCACAGACCAAATATTGATGTCTTTCTAGCTCAGACAATTTGTCCTATCCCCTAGGAATGGATTTCCTGACTTTATGTTATTTCATTGCATGTGCTGGAATAAAAACACCCATGGGCCTCCTCTGCAGGGAAGTCAGCAAAAATCTGTCCACTTCCATGTGCATTTTAATACCTGTCAGCTGACTCTCAGCACCAAATAAAACACAAGCATTCTGAGATGACAGATGGATTTGTTGCCCTGGAGGATTTGGGATCCATAAACCAACAAATGGATTCACTCATCTGTAGAAGTTGTTTTTTCATCTGTGACAGCTATAATACAGATAACATTACTCATTCAAGGTAAAATCCAAATCAGCATAAGGGCCATCCACAAATCCTGGAACACAGTTTAGAGGAAAGCTTTAAGAAGCCCTTAACATAGGGCTTAATTGGCTCTGGAGCAGTAGGTGGGGCAGTGAGCTGGACCTTGGAAAATGGACAACGAATTTGGATAATTTACATTAACAGCAGCATAAATTTCAGGAAAGGCAGGTCCCTTCCAGAAAGGCCTTGAGAAGATGAGTTGCTTAACCAGCTTCATTCATGACATTTCAACAGCCTTAGAGGGCTGGACTCCTCCTGTGGCCCCACATCCACAGCAGTGGACAGCACAGGAGGAGCAGGCTTGCCAGGAGCAGATTTTCCGGATACAGTGGTAAAGCAGACCAAATGCAGTTGGGAAGAATGAAGCTGTTTTCAGCTGAACTTGTCTAAAAATTTGCTTCACGATTGGGTTGAGGCTGAAAGAAAATTTGCAGGTGAATCTTTACCTCTTACATGTACTAAAATAAATGGCAGTGCAAAACAAAGGTGAATTCCTGCTGTTATTACTCATATGTGCCTGGATCTTATCCCTTCAGGGATCACACTGTCTGGCAGAGCAGAGTGAATGACGTGTAACACCAAAACCATTTAAGTTTAACACAGCACATTCTTATGTAATACAGCAGACACAAGGGTTCTATCACAGGATGAGCAGAAAATACAGTGGTTCCTGCCCAGAAGAACATAAGCACATGGAGCTAAAAGTGATGTCTGGGGTCACCATAACCAAGCCCATGTAGGCTTGCTATATAACCCGACAAACTTCTGGAACTCACTCTCAAAACTCCTTAGGTTTTCTTGGTGCTTATTTGCCCAGGAAAAAAAGCTGTTCCAGATCCTCAGTGCTCTCATGGTCTGGGGTATCATCTGCCTGAAACAGAAACCATCTTTTTCCAATGGATTTTTACTGCACTTAGGACAGGATAGTGATATTCAAACCACTACAGCAATAAAAATAATAAACAGCAGCATTAATCATAATCACAAAAGCATGTATTCAGCTCTTACTAGCCATATAAAATACAGGTAGGGCCTGTCTGGATTTATTTATGTGCTCAGAGGTTCTGGTACTAAACTGGGCTATTAACGTGGAACTCGGTGCTGGGGGAAAGGCAGAAGGGCTCTGCTGCCAGCCAGGGTGGGGGGTCAGGGGGGTAGAAACAATGACTAATAATAACCACTGGTAAAGCAGACCAAATGCTTTAATAACCACTAATGGCTGCGCCATTAGTGCTGATGAGGCACAATGTCAGAGACCAGGTGCGAGTGACACGGGGAAAGGAGTGTGCACTAATTGCCCTATTCAGAAAATGTAAATGTGCTTCCAGGCTGCGTGACAGCAGAGGGAAGCAGGCTCCAAAGCTCAAGGAAGGCATGGAATGAGAGCTGGAAGAGGATTCCTAGGTCTTCTCCAGCCTAGCTGCCTGTTGGGCATCTGGTGCAGAATCACCAGGAAATGGAAGCCCCTTTCCCCTGGGGTCCAACAGTCTGTTCATGCCATGCCATTGTTATAGATGGATAATGAGATGATTGTCTCTCACAATTGAGGGATAACTATTGTGTGAATATTAAGAAAAGCTTTAGTAAGGTATAGCAATGTTATTGTAGTTGAGATGTCCTCTGTTCTCCCCATAGCTCCCCTTTCCCCGCCTCTGTATTGTGACCATCAGACAGCCTGGGCTGTCCAGGACAGGTAGAAGAAGGCTGCACAGGTGTCCCTTGCATGGGGCAGCTGGGAATGGAAAAGCTTGGTGCTTAGGGGCTGAGGCATGGCAACACCTGACCTCCAATCAAGATACAAGAAAGCAGTTTCCACTGATAAATGGCGAAGAAGAGCTGACTGACAGACTTTGGGAAGGGCCAGGGCTGGCTGATGCAACCCCCAGGGGTATAAAAGACTGAGCATTCATCTTGAAGATGAACCAGCCACATGGTATCCACAAGGGCAGTTCCCAGCACTGCCGCTTTTTCCTTATGTAGTCCTTTTGTTGTATTTTTGTTGAGGTTTATTAAACCTCTTTAAATTTTCAAAGTGAGCAGTTGTTTCTCACACCATGTCATGTCATTTTCAACCCTACCCTACCCATTTTCTGCTTTACTCCTTGTGTGCAGCATGATGGGCTGGAACTTTCAGCCAGGACTGCCTCAGCTTATCACTGCCCAGAGTTTTCACATGAGCAAGCTGCACATTCCTGTTGAAATGATGGGACAGGCAGGAATGACCTGCATGGCCATCCCAGAAAAAGTCCCTGTCAGAACTCCCAATGCAGGGATGTCCTCAGAGAGTCCTTTGCCCAAGGAATCTCCATAATGGTTCTGAAATCACTTGCAGTTAATGATAAATCATGTGTCTGCAAAAAGCACTGTGCTGGTGCAGGATATCAGTGTGACTACTCTGACAAAGCACAGGTAGGTTCATCTCTCCCAATTTTTACTTTGTAAAGGTTGTATCTGTGGACCACGGATGTTAATGTCCCAAATAGCAAATTCTAGGACAAGAGGAAATGGCCTCAAGTTGCACCAAGAGAGGTTTAGATTGGTTATGAGGGAAAAAATCCCCCACTGAAGGTGTTGTAAAGCATTGGAACAGGCTGCCCAGGGAAGTGGTGGAGTCACCATCCCTGGAGGTATTTAAAAGACATGTAAATGTGGCACTTGGGGACATGGCTCAGTGATGCACTTGACAGGGCTGGGTCAACAGTAGGACCCGATGATATTTGATGGTCTTTTCCAATCTAAGTGATTCTGTAATTCCTCCTACCTGATGTAGAGCAATGCTGGGACAGGGTACACTGAATTTGGGACTGCTGACCTTTCCTGTGACCATACTGAGGGTTTGGCTGCCTAGCAGAGAGAGTCTCAGTCAAATAGCTGAGTTAAGTGAGGAAAAAGCCCTCCCTGAAGATAGATGTTACACAGTGTAAATGGAAAAGACTAATTTTAAGCATTCCAGTGTGTCATTTCTATCATTCTTACTAGAAAAGCATCAAGCATAACTCCACAGCCATGGATGAGTTAGTTCTCTCTCATGTTGACTGCCCAAAGTTTCTGACTAACTCTAGAATTTAAGTTAAGAACCACTTTTTATGGTTTTGGACTTTCTGGACTATCACCAATTTGACTACATTGATCCAAATGCCCAGTTGCAAACTCTTAATAGAGGCAACAACAATATTACTGTAACAAGCTTTTAAAGTCCACTTTAAAGGAAGAAAAGGTATTTTCTCATTAATGTAGAGGCACAGCTGGGGGAGAAATAGTCAATGACAAATCTCTCCTGTACCCTGCATTTGAAGCTGTAATCTTGCATTATGCACATTCTGAGCTACCATTCAGTATTGGATCTTGTCCATTTTCATATTACAGCAGTGGTAGATTTTGGCATGTGTGTGGTATTTTCTGGGGTCCCCATTGTTGGAAGGAAAGGTGAATCTGACTACATGTTCCTAGAAGGCTAATTTATTATTTTATGATATGATATGATATTTATAATATTAAAGAATGCTATACTCAACTATACTAAAGAATAGAGAAAGGATACTTACAGAAGGCTTAACAAGATACTAATGAAAAACTCTGACTCTCTCCTCAGTGTCTGACACAGCCTGACCATGAGTGGTCATTAAGTCAAAACAATTATTGTTGGATAAGCAATCTCCAAACCACATTCCAAAGCAGCAAAACACAGGAGAAGCAAATGAGATAATATTGTTTTCCTTTTTCTTTGAGGATTCTCAGCTTCCCAGGAGAGAAATCCTGGTGAAGGGATTTTTCCAGAAAATATGGCAGTGACATGTGTATGTAAGAAGAGGGAACTTTTAAAGCCATTTACTGTCCCCTATGTAAATAGGAAAGCTGTGTAAATCACGGGAAAGATGGATTTATGTGGATATTCTCACATGGCCACAAAATATTTCAACTACAGGACCAACACTAAGTTATTACTTGGTGTTAGACCTTTGGAGGTCATTGGCCACTGGGACTCACCTAAGGCAGCAGTGGAAAGAAATATGTGAACTTGTACTGCTTGAACACAGGGACTGCGTCCCATCTCTACAGCTATTTCATGGCTCCTTAATCTTTGGCCATTAGATAGGAGCCCCCAGGGTGTGCAGAGTGCAGTCAGAATTTCTTCTACCCTTGTCAGAGCTTGTGGTTAGCTTGTCAAATGGCTCCCCACTGTCTTCTCATGGCCTCAGAAGCCTATCCTTCCCTCACCTCTGCTATCATATAGAGAGGGGCAGGCACTGTCTCACTCCTGGCTCTGCTCCCTCATCTTCACTCTTCCTTCCAGGCTGGATGTTATGGAAGGAACAAAATAATCCTCCATATCAGCCCTGTCTTGTGCACTGTTTGCATCATACCCTGCACCCACAGTCATGCATCCATAGTCACATGCAATGAATGTACAGCAAAATTATATGTATGGTATTATTCATATCAGTTCTGTGGGCCCAATGAGTAATGACACACACACATCTCCCCAGAGGCAGCAGGTCCATGTGGGGATATTTCAGCTACAGCTGTATATCTTCAGACTGCTATTTTCAAAGACTAACAAAGGATTTCAGAGTCCTGCAGGAGGTATGGATATTTGCTTGTTGCTTGAAATAATCATTGTCAATTAATTAGTTGTCATTGAAATCCTAATCTGCATGTTGAAAGTTAACAGGATTATTTCCAGTCTGGGGAAACACGACAAACATCAGAATTTAGCTGAATAGAAGTTCTGAATCTCTCTCCTTAAGCACAGCATGAAAAGTACCAGATTACAGCAGAAGAGTTTCTATCCTATGGCAGTGTAGTGATATAACACACACACACACACAAAACTGAAAATTAGAAGGTCAAAATATTTTCCTGGTTCTAATTTCATAACACTGATACCTGTTACTTATTGCTAAAACACATCTGATATACTAAAGGAAAATAACACTTGTCAAAACCTACCTTTGCATTTCCTGATGTATTCTGCATGTTTATTTACAGTTGTTTTTTATTCTGAAGCACCGGTCTTATATTAAACACTGAAAACCATGTGAGGAGCTCAGAAAAAGGTTCCAGGACAAGAAGAATTTGCCACTTGTAGGGGAATACTTACAGCTTGCTATAATCAAATGCTTAAAAAAAGGGAACACTTACAAAAGCAGGAAAGAAAAGGAGATAGCAGGGGAGAAAAGAGTAAACTGCATTGCTTAGTCTTTACAGTGCAAGCCACATAACTGCAAGAAGAAAGATAACTGATGGGCAGTATTTTAAGGCATATTAACCCAATTACTAGTATATTTTTACAATCGTAGCTCCAACATTTATCACACTGCATTTATTAGACCTCTGAGCTAGGTTATGTCAAATGAAACGCTGTGAAACTACAACATTTCATTAAATTGCTGCTGGAGCAGGGTATTCAATCCTGATACTCTAAAACCACATGATTTTTATCAAAATCTTCGGAAATTGAAGCAATCACTAAAAGGTGTCGGGAAATTAAAATGTTCTGTCTCAGTGAAAGAGATACACTCCTTGTAACATATATCAGTGGGGGTTTTTTTAAAGACACATTACTATGCAGAGAAGAGGCATCAAATACAGGAGACATAGTAGATTCTAGAAAAGTCTAGCTGCTGCAATTTTTCATACTTAAAAATAGCCTGTAAGGGCAAAAGAGCCAAGTTTCTTTCATAATTTGTTTTGGGGGTATATTTTTCCCTATTCAGTGCTTGATACTGTGATTGATTAGGTATCTACAAAAGAGAAAATCATGGAGGATTTATAGACAAGGTTGCAAAAGCAAAATGAATGTTTTCAAACCTAATTTCTCTAAAGTCTGACGCATTTTATGTACCTTTTACTATGACTTTTGTTCCTACTAACAAACATTCTGTGAAATCAAATGACATTTGAAAAGGGGCTGAGAGTATTAAAAATAAGAGATTACATAGTTTGAATAATTTCTTATGGAGGCTTTAGCTTAAAATTCTATATTTACCTTAATATTTACCGTAACATATTTAAAACATAGCATCCATAGTTGAAGGATTGAAAAGATACTGGCAAATAAGAATCTATATGATTCTGTATTGCCTTACATATTGCTATTGAGCAGTGCAAAATTAGTTCAAAGAAAAATGAAGGCATTTGAGAGTAGAAATATTTTATAACCACACTGTAGCTGCTCTGTGCTGCAAGGAGGTAAAACTGGTGTTCAGTGCTATTTCATACATCTCAGGGAATCCCATTTTCCTTCCAGCCCTGTTTCCAGGAAGCAGTGGGTATAAGGAAATGAAAGAAGGAATTGTGCCTCCTTATTTTCATTCTTGCATGTTAACAGCAAATATTTATGTTTATCATACATTGTCCCTGCCAACAGCCACCTACACTGCTGGGAACATTGAGCTGGGGTGATAATTTGGGTGTGCAGAGCCAGGGTGATATTTTCGGTACGCAGAGTCAGGGTGATGCCTGATGAAGCTGTTGGTGAAGGACCATGATGCCCATAGTTCTCTGCAGATCATCAGTGATGTTTTAGGAAATTATATAGGGTTGCAGACACAAATTGGCAATGGCAAAAAGAAGACCAGTGATAAGAATTCTGCTGTAACTTTTGGAAATGCTACTCAGACCACCAATAACTAAAGTGATTTCTTTTACCTGTGAGACAAAATCAAGATCTTTGAGCAGCTCAGAAATAAGGCCCCACTATTCTGCTAATGGTTTGTTGCCCCAGAAAAACTCCATCCCTCACTATTTTTTCAATGTTTCTCTTCTCTCTGCTTTCTTTCCTGCCTTTTACAAGTGCAGCACTCTCCAGGAACCAATCTGTAAGGTCTCCTGCAGTCACTTCCTAGGATATATTTATGCCTTTAAGTTTTCCAGTGATGACTACCAAACTTTAGAAATAGCAAAAGTATTTCATTATTATTTAAGTTTTTAACTGAGATTCAAAGATAAAAAGTACAGAAATGTCACTATTATTGGGTAAAGGTTTATGAGATATAGTAGTGGCTTCCAGGCTTGTGTACTAAATTCGATCTGAATTGTATTTGCACCAGAGGTTTTACAAGAATCATCTATTTTAAAGTGATGTCCAGGCAGGGCTACCTTTGCCATTACACCAAAGTCCCTAATGTTCTACAATTCTGAAAGCTTGGAGAAGATTTACATTTTTATTGGACAAACAAGCCATTGAGCCAAAGAAAAAGGAAGTGGATTTTTTCAAACTCATCCCCTCAATTTTTTCTATTGTTCCACATTTTGGCTTGCCATCCCAGTGTTCACATCACACACCAGGTAAAAAACTACAGCAAACTATTGAATTTATTGTTATTAGGGACATGTTCCCTGCTATTCCTGTATTTTAAACAGAGGTCAGCTAGCTCACAGTAATTATCAACTTATTGATTTACTGGGCTAAAGCTGTTTTTACCATTGCTTTAGAGGTTTAACAGTGTTGTATTTCTTCCACATCTGTACTTGGTGTTATCCCCTACTGCACTCAATGAAGCCACACTGTGTGAAAGTAGCAGTAGTGCCAAGACTGTGGCATACCAAAATTAACATTGTACAAATAAAGACAAACACCACTGAGGTGGTAATCCCCTGTAGTCTAGCCTTTTCCACAAAATTCATTAAAACGTGGCTGACAAAGTTAGCCTTTTAGCATCCTTCCAAACGCTGAATTAAGTGCTGTTGGTAAAGTGAGATCAGGTAACCAGTCCCCAGGTGCTGGCTGAGCAAAGCACTCCTGTGCTGCAGCTTAATGAACTGGCACTGTGCAATGAACACAGAGGAAAATGTAAAGCAATTTGCTGTAAAACACCTGTAGGAAATGCTACCTATAGCACAGAAATAGGTCAATGAGATCAGAGGACGAGTGCTGGCTGGGGAGTTACCTATTCCTGATTTCTGGCTCTGCTTGTGCTGGCCAGATCCCTTCAACAAGGCTCAGCTTGATTCTGTCTGCCGCAGCACTCCATGTTAATTAGAGCTCTGAGACAGAAGCACCAAGGGTTGGAACACAATCTTCCCATGACAGGGAGCACAAATAGCAGGAAGCAAAACAAAATCCAGCCAAAATCAAACACTGCGCACAAAACCAGGCAACAAAAAGATCAGAAAAAAAGAAAACCCAGAGAGTGAATCAGCTGTGCTGTGCTAAAGAGTTTTGAATGAAGTGTGTTAGGAGTGGTGAGGATGTGGTGAATCCAGCAGGGAATGAGTCACAGGTAATACAGCTGAGACTTCTGTCATCACATTTCTTCCCTTGTACACTCACAAATCCTCCCTGTTATTGCTCAAGGTACAGACAGCTGCTCAATCCTACAAGCTGTAGGGTGGATTTTTCTGGGAACAGTATCATTTCCTGGTTAAATTAAAGTAGAGATTTTCAGTACACATTATTTTGTACCTCTTTTAATTACTTTTCCCCTCAAGATTGTAAAATGGGATGTACTGAAGTTAAAAACCCAGCTAGCAAAGGTTTTCTGCATCTACTAGATGTGGGAAGTCAGTAGCTACTGGTACCCTTCCAGTGACCCACCCCATCTCACAAGGACCTAAAAGTCAAGTGAGTCACAACCACCTTCCTCACCTGAGCTGTCTGAAGGAAAATAATCAGATATATATTTCATAAATGCATCTACTTATTTATACACAGATATTCTAAGTCTGAGCTGAGTCCCCAAGAGCGCAGGCAGAGACAGTCTCACTTCTTTGGAAGATTTCAGAGAAGATTTCCCTGACTCTTATTTTTTGCTGAGATGTTGCCTTGCAGTGACTCACCTCTGCCCTTGACCAGCCCCGCTTTGAAAACATTTTGAGGCCATCACACCCATGCTCCCAGAAAGGAGTGAAGATGCCCCCCCAGGGGCAGTTAGACAAGGCACACTTCCCTGACACGCTGCAGTGGTTAACTAGAAAATTTCTGTATTAATTTACACTCCCTCAGTTCTTCCTCACTCCCCACTCCCCCACTGAGCTATGAGGGAGCCATGAGCCACCCTTGAGCAGCTCCAGGAAAGCACAGAGAGCTACAGCCCAACACATGCCAGCAGAGCACTGCCATGCTGGCTGAGCCTGTCTTTTGCAAATTATTAAGAGCCTCCTGAAACTGTCCAGGACAGGCACTGCTAGATGGCCACTGTTCCTACCCAATGCACCTGACTAATCAGTATCTGGGTCCCTGTAGCTCCATGTCCCTGTACCACTCCATTTCTCTGTTCATAATCTGCTCCCTGGCAGCATGACAGCACCCCTGCATGTGGCAGGTTAAAGGAACAATATCAGTGGAAAGCATATAAGTGTGATAGGTAGGTACTTCCACCCACAAGACAAAACCTCCCAGCACATCAGCTCTCTCATTTCCTCTGCAGCAGGTCCAAAGCTTGTGTCAGCACTGCTGCTGCATTACAGCTATTTTTTCTCATTGCTGGGTACCCAAATCCATGCATCTCCCAGAAGCAGCAGCAATGGTTTGACCAGCAAACTTTTGATATGGGCAAAGATTTGTGCAAGGCATCGGAAACTCCAAAGCTCCACTTTAAAGGGAGGAACCAGAAGGCAGGGAGGGAGACCAGAGCTGTGGGCAGCATGTGCTGAGCACGTCCTTGGATGACCAGACAGACTGGCT